>NC_054054.1:13207788-14407788 GCF_017639655.2 Falco naumanni
CCCCCCCCCCCCCCCCCCCCCCCCCAATATTTAACACATTTCCTACAGTTAATTCATTTCTGTTAATGTAAAATTATAAATGCTGCAAGCAAAGGATGGCACATGAACATTTTTTCCTGCAGTATAAATACAATTACTTGTAATAGATTATTCTAAAGTCTTATTTGACAGAAACCCACAGAACATGAAGCATTGAACAGAAGTTCACAATTGCAATTTTTCAAGGAGTTCAATGTGTCCACTTAAAGTTAGAAGTGCTTCTACATGAACAAGAGAGGCATTGATTTGATGAATTATTTTCCAGGTAAAGAAACTACCAAAAAATGAGTTCAATAGGCAAAACCAGAGCTTTCCATACTAGAACAAACATCTTAAGTCTTCTGCTTTTTTTTCACCTGCAGGAAGCCCCTCTCATTTATAAACTACCCATCAACTATAGTTAAAAATGTCATCTGTTGTGTGTATAATTTTAAGTAGCTACAGCTAAAGGCAAACATCACTATTTTCTTGAATGTCAGTTCCCCTTTGTACTTTTTAGAATTTGTGTTGGTGTGATGGGACTAACTGATCATTCACCTGATAAAAAAGGGAAATCATCAAATGAGAACAGACAAATCTTATCCTTTGAGCCATTCAACATTCCCATGTTGCTGTGTTTAGTACAAGAAAATCCTTCATGCTTGCAGTGCCTGGGCTGCCCAGGAGGGCTGCAGTACCCAGCCTACCAGGGCACCAGCCACCCCTCCTGAGAAGCTGCACCCCCAGTGCCTTGTCCAGGTGATGCCAGGGTCAAAGGCACTGGGAAGGAAAGCAGATCAACCCTTTGAAAGGACAGAGGCATATTCTTCAACTTGAGGCCATGTTCTCACAGTCCAGTTGCTCCACACTGACTAAAGAAACACTGTGCCATGCTCTTCTTCCTCTATTCACTGCAGCATGCATATTTCAGAGGAAAACAACACTGCCTTCTGTACTAGGCACGTGTTCCTTGAACCCTGCAAGTCATCATTAGAAATGATAGAGCAGTGCAATAACCACCTTGGATTTGTTTGACTATTCTGATGTGGTCTGTGCTGGTCTAGTTAGGGATGAAGCAATGAAAGATATCTATGAATACGTACATACAAAGTACTCATGGAAGAACGCTACATTTGCAAGCTTTTTGGAGCATGCTACAGAGACTGGAACAACCATGCCGATGTTACTGAAATTCTTAGCTGGTTAAAATAAAATCTACAGGAAAATATTATCTTTTCTGTTTTTCTGTTATTCACTATTTGGTTCCCTTAGAACCCTTTATATTTGTACAGAATACAATTGGTCTCATCACTACGTGGTTTTACAGCAGTTTTCCAAAAAGTCAGCTCTTGGAGCAAACCTTTGACTGATGTGAGGCAGCAATAGCATTTGATTGACAGAGTAGGTAGAAAAGGAAAAGAAAATGGAAAATTAATGAACAGTAAATTACAACTTTCCCTGAAGACAGAGCAATAGGGAAGAATTTGCCTCAATTAGTAAAAAAAAATAATAAAACGGTAGGAGGAAAAGTAGGATGCTTTCAAAGAGAGAAAATTTTTGCAAAGTCAAATCCTCCCACTGAATTTTCAAGGGTTAGGCACAAAGAGCAGTAAGGCTACAAATGGACTTTAGGTCTATACCTGTAACTTTCCTGGTCTTGACACTTATCCCCAACTCTCTCGCAGATACACTAAGATATACAAAACCTTATTACACCCTCAGCCACTTCAAAGAAAGAATTTATTTCAGTATAAACCCAAATGAAAGTCAGCAGTTTGAATTTCCCTTTATGTGTCCAGACTTCTAAAAAATACTGAGAAAGACAGACAATAAAGTTTTAAGTGGATTCCACATGCATGTTCCCAGAAGAATAAAAAGTATTCCTCTGCTCAAAATTTCCAATAATGGCTTTTAGTAAGAATATATAATTTGATGCAAAAGGAAAACTAAATTTATCATCAAATATATATTTGTGAAAAAACCATATGATTTTGAAAAGAAACATGAATATCTAAAGCTTTAGTGCAAATATTTCTTTGGGTAGGACCATGGTACCGTACAATACTGCTCTGTTCAGAAGAATGAGATAATAAGAGTTTCTAACTTAAAGCAATATTTCTCTAAAAATTCTGCAGAGATGACAGTGAATGGAACTGTTAAAAGGAAGAATTTGAAGTGCTTTTTCTCTAAACAAAATAGAGCATTTTCAACATCACTTCAAGTTTTAAAGTAAAACAGCTTCAGTAGTTCTAGTGTTCACAAGGGTGAGGGACTAAGAGCACTCTGCTACAGGCAGAGTACGAGTAGGTGACGTGCAAGCTTTTACATTTATCTCTGCTAATGCATTTCACATACTGCTCTGCAGTGTTCCTAATAGTCAAGCCATGGGCCTCTTCAGCAGAGGTGGCAAACCCCACTTAACTGCACGGTGGTTTTGTGTTACAGATCAATGCCCACAAGGGGACATGAAACGCTGCTGCCACTTCAGGTTTGGCTTCACAACTGAACTCAAAATGCTTCTTTCATGACAGACAGTCTTCATTTTCTACTCACCCTGGTGTGATTCAGTTTTAATAGGGATACTTGCAATATCAAGAAACATACAAAGAAAAACCCTTTGCACATTTTCATTTATGGTGAGTACGTTCAATAGAAAATTCAAAAGCTCAATTACACCTCAAAAGCTAAAAGGTGTGATTTGAAGCCTAAATAATCTAAAATTGTCACTTTATAACAAATTCCCGTATCTAATACTGTGTTTCCATGCCTACCACTCCTAAAATTACCATGTTAATCTGACTTTATTCTCATTGATTCAGAGAAAATTTGGGAAGTAAGCAATGCAAGACCAGACAGTAGAACGTGTAATATTCCAACTGCCTTGTATACATCCGGTTTCTCCTGGTTCTCAGGAGCTTTAGCACAGTTGGTTATATCTTCAATATCACATGTGTATTCCAGTAGTTACATCCATCTAAAGGAGATTGTATCTACCTGCTGGTGTTTAAGATAAACAGCAAAAAAACCTGTTAAATAATCTAACCCTAGTTGGTATTCAAAATCTATGCTTTTGAAGCTTCTTCTCGGGCTTCCCAATTTCCATTTCCTCCTATCAATAAGGGGAATCTGTGAAGGGGTGATGCAGGGACTACATACAGAAAGTTGTAACCAGATAAAGTTGCTAATTTCCTCTGCTTCCAACACTTCTCCATGTGTGGATCAAAAGGAGGTGGCCCAACTCACTGCATGTCATACAAGAACAGTGTTTACCTCAAGATCTTGTTGCATTAAAACAAAAGTAATCCCATCACACAAGATACAAACACTTTCAAACCCACTTTACAGATAGAAAAGTCGTTATAGTAAGAATCTAAGCAGTAGGTGTAACTGCATGAAATAAACACAAATCAGATGAAGATTGGGCCACGGAAGAATCAGTCTTGGAAAAAAAGCAAAGAAAAGCCTCACCATAGCTAAATGTTATGTACTTGCCCAAAAATATAGCCATAGTGCTCTACACAATGAAGTTCAGAATGCTCGCTGCGGGACGCAAGTAGTATACATTCCGAACGCAGGACAGACAGATTGTTGCCTCCCAAATTAGTCACTAGGCATCCCCGCCTCTTAATATAACACAAATTCATGTATTTTGTATTTTCTCCAGGTCTGTCATGGCAGTGGTACCTAATTTGTGCAAAGCAGTATTTTCAAAGATAATTAATCCAGTTTTAGCTTTAAAATTTGCTAGACCAAACTGGGCAAACCTGCATGCTTATAGGAAATATAAGAATAGCATGCCTGTACAGAAGTGGTACAGAGGTAATACTTTAACAGCATATGAGCCTCTAATTTTGATTTTTTTGGACAATGACTTAAACAGGTGCAGCCTCAGCACTATGACAAAACCCAAATATCTAAAAATCTTAAAGACAGTGCAACTCAAGCCAGTGAAACATAAATTTGCTCACGGCAATATCGGATGAAAATTTTTGTGATGTAGAAACAGATGTCACAGTACATTTTTCAGAGTATGCATTACCCACTGCTTTGTATGCATGGCTTCACTGGGTATATTTAAATTACATTTCATAAACACACTATTAACTTCTTTATTCCAACTATATCAAAGTAAAGTAGGAATAGCATAGTCTTTATTAAAAGTTTCTATTTACATGAAAAGTTACAGTAACCAATCACCCTAACTTAAGAAGACTAGACAAAACAAAAAAATACAATTGTTTCATTATATTAAAAAGCCTCAATTACAGAAAGCTTGACACAGCCAAAATATAATCAACATCAGACAGAGATGCATAAAAAGTGAAAAGTGCAGTTAGAACATTCACTGTATCAACCACAGTGAATGTGATACCAGCTGCACAGTAGTTTAATATAATTAAACTTCACTCCTTATATAATCTAAGTTAAATGACAGCCAAGAGTGAAGTTAACTATCCGCTTTCTGGTACAGGGATGCAAGAATTGCAGGGTTATTTTGAAATTTTTAAAAAGAGCAGCCCAAGTAGCATGTCACAAGTGCCAAAAAACATTCTGGTTGTGTCACACTGGGGAGCATCCCCTTTCACTTTAGCATTATGACCGGTGTGCATAAACCAAGCAGTATATAATTGTTTTTGCATTATGGTAAAAATCTAGTGGGTTTGAAAAAGAGACCTAAATCTCTTGTACAGAAAGAGGCAGCTTTAGGAAAAAAAACACAAAAATGTTTCACCCTGTGATGCAGTCACTGCCCTTTTCCCTCCTTCTCTACAGTCTTCTATTTGCGGCAGTAAAATCCTGCCGAGTTTAATTAATGCATAGAATTCACTTCCTTTAGTTTCATTTTATTTACAAGGGAAATAAGAAAAGAATAAGTACATATTTGGGACGAGGGATATTAGCTATTTTGAATGGGTTAACTGAAGTAACCAGTAGTAGTATAGCCCTGATGCTGTGGGAATTTTATTACTGTAGCTCTTTGCCCAGTTTCTCCAAACTATTTTGCAGTCAGATCCAAAGTTGATTCTGCCATAAATGCTCCCCTGTACGAGCTGGTGACTGCTCTGGAAGCATGACCTAGAAGAGCAGAAGCATACCTAACACCCTTGGATTCACCTCTACCCCCAAGTGGATTACCTGTCTGGAGAAATGGTGGGGCTCCATGTTGTGGCTATAAGCTGTGGCAGCATTTTTTGAGAAACAAGAAAGTCAGCTTTGTTGTAGCCTGGATAATAGAACTGTGAAGCCACAGCACTTGGAACAGGCTTACTGCCCACTTCTTGGATCATGAAGCAAAGACTGAGGTCTGTGCAGCTGCAGCTACGCTAGTAATAGTAACAAATAGCTCATTTAAACCTGACTTTTATGAATCTATATACACCTCCAGACACAAAAAGGTCACCTGAATTAATAGAAAAGTGTGATGGCTTCCAATTATAGTAAAGAAAGTCAAACCATTAATTTTATTGTTGCTGATATTCTAGGATATAAACAGAAGTCCAAATATTGCCACAAATGAAGTCACAACCTGGATGGCCCAGGGTCATTGACACTTGCAGTAGTCTACCTTAACTCAAATTCTAAAGCTTATTTAATTTTTTCTTATCTACATCCTGTTTTAAAATGGCTTAATATTGGAAAAAAAAGCTAAATATATATAAACCAGGGATGAGATTAACATCTTCCCTTACAAAAAGATATGATAAGCTATAAGTCTAGGTGTTTTACATAGGAGCTACATAACTACTATGACAAAAGTAGTAGTTCTCTCTTGGGACTTATGAGCTACATTAACGGGATTCTCTGGGAGATACTCTAATCCTGTACTACAATTTTAAAGAAGAGTTATAAAAAGTTACTAAAAGTGTGTAAAATATTATCAAATTTTATCAATTCTCGAGGCTAGATCTTGTCCTGTAAAAGAGGCAGCATCAAGACCTGCAACTAGAAGAGTAGTAGTACAGGGATAGCTCTATGAATCAAGTCCACTCTTTTTGCTTACAGACAGGATATTATTTTCCATCATCTGTCAGTCACAACAGAAACTGGAAGGGAAGGGAAAAAGTCAAACTGCTTTCACTCAATTCCTGTATCTGTCCAAGGGTGACAATTATATTGAATAAATAGCAGATACCATTTTAAGCCCCTGTAGTCTAAACCATAACCAAAAATTAAAACATAAACATTCTGAAAATGTGTGTATATGCCCCCTCCCTTGTTATTCTTAAACAGAAAAAATACTTTAGTCTATAAACCGAAAGTAGTCCAGATTCAGTGTCTGAAATATTCCATACATTCCCATTAAAGAGGACAGCAAGGAGACAGATCCAACATGTTTGCTCACAAAGGTCCAGAACATAAACAAACACATAAACTATTTTCTACCTGAAAAAAAACGACAAGTCCTCTAAATCTGTAACTTTGTAACTTTACTTTTGTAAGCAAAGACAGTCTGAAGTTTTAAGTTATGCCTTTAATTTCCTTCTTATGGATAATGAACGCATATAAAGTCATTGAATGAGCTTGCACAGTCTTTAATCGTACTAGGGGCCAATTACAGATGTGTAAAGAGCATTTCAGCTAATTAAATACAGGCATCAAGGACCATTTTTGATGCCCAAGAGAAAACTATCCCTGTGGACTCCAGCTGCCACAGAAGACAAATGCAGATCTCCCATAGGTCCTATGGTATCTTCTAGCTCTGCAAGTCTGTCTTAGATCACCTGGAGCACATAAACTGGTACTCATGGTCTATGTTTGGCAGTTAAATCACTCAGATCACCCCACTGACCTCCATATATCATCTCAAGTGAATAACTGTTTGTCAAGTAAAAAGCTGACAGTGTAACCAGAAATGTAGACTGCAACCCAAAATTATTGACCTTTAGCAGTGACACAGATGATCTTGGACCCTTACAAATAGATAATAGCAGCAGCCACAGGAGAACTGTGGGTATGCAAGAGATCAAAAATAAAATGTGGTTACCTCTCTCGAACATCAGGTTACATGGCCCTATTATGATTCTGGTTTGGGCATATAATAATATCAGAAACATATTTCTGGAAAATTATTCACAGTGATGTTATCTCAGTGTATTTCATATGTTCTCTGCCATCAAAAAGCACAGAAAAGTATTTTTTTATTTACCAGGAATACCCGTGCTGATTCATGTAACCAATTAAACAATAGCACAGGGCCTATCTTAAGTGCATAGTTCTCTTTCTCTATTCTCTAATACAACAACAAAAAATACAGTACATTTAAGGTATAAGAAAAAAGCAAAACCAATTGTACATAAACCTATTTCCCCAATTGGAAAACTTGCTGAAGAGAACCAAAGAACAATATAGTGACAAACTTAAATCCTCAGTACGATTTATGCAAGAATGAAGCAAAGCACTTACCGTGTCTTGAGATTTATCTTTGACATCATAGACTGCTAGTTTTATTTTGGTTTCCTCATAGATGGGGTATTCCGGTGGGAATGTCACACCAGTCAAAAACAGTGGATCTCTTGTACCCTGTGTAACATGAGTAAACATTCAGTAAGGTAACAGCTGTGCAATGTGTAGTAAGCCATTATGGATGTACAGAAACTGTGGGCTCTTTATAACAAATTAGCTTTTTACTGTGGAGAGATGTGAACAGCTAAGTATTACCCAAGCAGTCAGAAAATCAGAGAACTTCAAAACTTTGTTAGGAAAGTTTCAAAAAGATTTCTGAAAAGTTTTTTAACTGGAAAAGATATTGAGTGCTTCTGCAACAGAAACTAGCAACATGCCCCTAAACAGCTCAGCCAGCAGGTCTTAGTATGTGCAATGAAACCTGTAATAAACAAACCTGATCTTTATCCCAGAATATTTTCCGAAATCTCATAATAATTTAAATGAACTGAAGACACAATTCACACACAGAAAATGAGAGATCTTCATTAAGTCACAATAAAATGTCTACAGAAATGCTATAAAGACTCCCTGTATTACATTAAGGATACTGATTTGCAGGGAGGGGATTACAACACCCCTCTTCAGGCAGTAGAGGAATAAGATAATATTCCTTTATGTTGTAGCACTATGATTATATCTAAAAGGTGAACACAGAAGTAACCTTATCATAGCTTCAGATATATGAACAGTTCAATTAATCATATAAAACGTTGGCTAGAATTTCTCAATGTTTAATTATACTTAGTTTCCAAAGAAGCTTAGGCTAGTATCCTTAAATTTTCTATTAAGTAAAATAAAGGATTTTGCAAGATAAGTGTAATTTCTCTTAAAGAAAATAACTTTTCTGTGCCCCTGCCTTCCCCTCCCCCAAAGCTTGACCATGAAGCTGAGAGCCTTGACAACAAATTCAGGGATTTATTCAGATCTAGGACATTGTGTCAGGAAATGCATCAACTTCTATTCAATAAATAAATAAATAAATAAATAATCTATTCCATCTTCTGCATGACATCATTCCAGTTTGCAATGAAACACCCCAATCAGAAACAAGATGTTTGAATTAAGCCTGAAACTATAACAATTTAATTAGTAGTTAGTTGAAACTGACCACACAAAGAGCTCATGAAATATTCTCATTGTATTTAACAGTTAAAACAAGCCTTTCGCAAAATCATCTCTGTTTACAATAAGACTTCCCCATTCTTAATGAATCTCTACAGTAAATTAAGCAAGCTACACCTACATTGCCTGCCCACACTTAATTTTCCTCTGTGAACCACTTTTGCTGTTTCTGACATGATGCTTACAGGGCAAAGTGAAGACTCGCAAAGCAGCCTCAGACAACTTTTGCTGTAATGTGATGCAAGTTACTAATTATTTCACATAAAGTCACAGACATTACGTACACACACACTTTTCCCTAATTATAAAAGTAGGCTAATATTTTTCAAATTGCAAAAGCATCAACTTTCCAATGTAAAAAATAGAACAAGAAACAGATAGGATATATAGGATATAACAGACCATATAATACACCTATGTTCTTCTGTAATTTAAAAATACTTTACAAATACCCTACTCACTCTACTCTAATTTTACTTTGCAGTGCCTTGTCCTTTCATGAAAGCAGCTATTCCCTGTTTCATTCTAGATCTATGTCTGGAGAACTGGAGTATTCCCTATGCCTCTACTTGGAACAACAGAGCTTTCATGGAAAGCCAAGTTCATTTCTAACCGTTTATCCTGGTTAAATGCCAAGAACTACAGCACATTCAGGTATGCTTTATTAACTGGCAGAGTGTGCTTGTCTTACCTAAGACTGTGCACAAACTTGTTTTACTTCTCGTTCACTAAGGAAGAAAAGAGCAATTCATTAATGACCATGTTAATTGAATAAGAAAGACTCTCACCTCCACGATTTCAGTGCTTGAATACCTCGTCAAAATGTGCTCTGCTGGATGTACCACTGAGACTTGTATAAACGTATTCAGCTTCCGATCACGGGTAGCAGCCACTAGATCCTTGCATGCTGAAGACAGTACAAAATAAAAATAAAATACTCAAAAGAAAACTCTGGGAAAATGCTGTCACAGGCACAGGACAAAGCAGACTACACTCCGGCTCCAGATTAAATCTCTAGAGACAAGCCGATTTAACAGAGGAAGTCCCTTGGAAGTAACTTACAGAAATAGGAAGTCACATGCTGCATAACTGAACTGAGATTTTGTTTCCACTAAAAATACTTGCAGCTTCTGCAAAGCTCCCTGCCAGAGGCTCATCAGCTCCAGTATATGAATTTACACACACTGCAATAGTAGGTAATTTTACATAAGCACTCATTTAATCTGCCACAAAATCTCTCTTAGCTGCCTAATTTGATCATCTCTTGTTTGACAGTTTTCACTGTACATGACCATTTTAAACACATTCTGAACCAGTTAAATGCTACCAGTGATTAGGTTAGTTTATCTAGCCTAATACTACATTTTGAACTTTTGAGCAGAATTCATCGAATAAAAATCCACATACCTAAAAGCAGATAGCAAAATAACCAATTCTTTTGTCAGTGACTTGCATATAAATGAGAAAAATAATTGTATTCTGGCTATGTGACATCATTATTAAAACTCGTTCTACCTAATAAAAATATAGAAATTCAGTTATTGTTTAATAATTCATTTTTATCCTGGGGTCACAGTCATGCAGATAGGTGATGGAGTTCACTCTTTAGACTAACACACCTCATGCCCTCTAACCAAAAGGACAAAAGCACCAAAGAAAAGAGAAGAGGCAGAGGAAAGAAACAAATGCACCATTAGCTGCTCTGCAGAAGGGACGTGCACTAACAGGGCATGCGCGGGTTCCCAAGCAAAACCCATCCACCTTACGTTCTTCAATATGGAATATGCAACCGTGAATACTGCGACAGGATCTACCCAGTGCTTTCTGCAGTGCATCAAACTACACTAGGAACTTAGAAGCCCGATGGAACAAAGGAAAAGCCTCTGGTTTCAGAGAGGCTAATTGACAAGAAAGAGCCAAGAACATTTTCTAGGAGTCACTGCCAACAGGGGCTTCATCAAGTGCAGCTGACCTTTAACATTGTAAAAGATGAGTCAGATTATCCTCACAGCAAGCAAACCTGGTTTGTTGAGAAGCCAAGGAAAGGAAAGCTCTGATACATACAAAAGGCCAACTCAGCTTGGTTTATACTTTTTTTTTTCCTTTGGGCTTGGACCTGCTGCTTGAGGAAATAAAAGGAAAACTGGCTGAAGCTTTTTTACTGCTCTCTCATAGTTATAAAGGAACAAAGAAACAATTACATCTAACCTTCAAAGATTATTTTGTAGTTTTACTTTAGCCCAAATTGCTAATGAAATCTTTTGGTAGATAGTCTCAAGCTGACCCTATCATAATTTGCAGGTAAAAGTGAAATAAGAATAAAAGGTTTTGCATTATTAAGTCTTTATGAAACAGGTGATGTAACAGAACCAGAGTTGAATAGCAATTCCTTGCTACTAAGGCTCACCATATTATTGAAATTACTCTAAATATTAGCACTACTTGATCTGACCTGAATATAAGTATGAGCAGATTTATGGAAAAACTGTTACCAAAGCACAACAGGTTGGGCAGATACCTAGCTGTTTGAACTATATCCTCTTTAAAGCTCACCACAAATGCAGAATCAGACCATTGAAATTTCCAGATAGAGCCATTTTCCCCCACAAACCCTGATCTTATGCCACCACCCAATCTTCAAATGCTCCACTCTAATCATGTTTTTAGAACACAGCACAGTAAAACACAGTTTCAGACGAATGGCAAGAGAGCTAATTTTCAATATGAGAAGCTGGAACATTGACAGATATAGTTGAATTTTTCACATCCACCACAGAGGAAGGCTAGCCAGCTCACAATTCAATAGACCTCCAAAGATGACAGGAATACATCAAAAAGGAAAAAAAACCAGAAAGAGGCAGAAACCTAGTAAAAACAAAAATAAATAAATAAACGCACCAGTGACTCTGGCAGGAACCCTACAGCTGAACTTGTAAAAAATACTAGTGCATGATGAATGGAGGTAAATCCCCTATAAATAATGCTTTTATTTCCTTGTGACATGTCTCAGATACATGAACTAGATGTGACTAATTCTTTTAGCAGCCAAAAGCATAGGCTTTTTTCCTATTGATAAAACTTTAGCAATAGGAAGAAGATTTGCACTAAGTGTTCACCACCTTGATGATATCTGAACATAGGAGACAATTTTTGTGGTCATAGCCAGTCATTAGATCATTTTCCTGTAAAAAGACAGCTTAGCAATACGATCTTAATGTCAACTCTACCCAATGAAATTTAAGGTAATTCATCTGCATATCCCCAATGGGGAGGGATCAGCACAAAGTATTAGAACTCTTTGGGAGATCCCAGTGCAGAGGGATAAATGAAACCTGCATCTACTTCGATGACAGAATTATTTGTCTCTACTGGACACTGGGCTACTACTGTTCACAACTACTATTTCAATCAGAAAGGATATTCAATAAGGTTGTCACCAGCAGACAACTGAATACTTGGTGTGACACAGAATTTGTCAGTTTGAGCCACAGTGCATCACCTCCCTTAAAAACAGCCCAACTGAAATGTTTAAGAAAACATAAGGATTACTTTAAAGCTGATGACAAAGAACAGGAGAAGTTTGTTATACCCTGTTCATAGCCTAGAAAGTTCCACAGCCCCACATTGCATTACTGCCCTTTAAACTATCTTACTAGCAGTATGTTTGAAAATCGGGTCTTCTCAAAGAAAGAGTCAACCGTGTTTGACTATGTGAAACATGACATGGTTATGAAAGTGGAATACCAGCTATAAGTTATATATTTGGACACATCTCTTGGGCATTATTGACATACTCCTCAAAAAGAAACTGATGAAAATACAAACATGAAAGGCATGCTAAGGCTGGTTTCTTAGCTGCAAATGTAACACAGTGAAAGCAGGTAACAACATCAACACGCTTTCCATCATGACCTATGCCCAAGCAGACCATATACATAGGTCACATAACTTTTCAATACTTCACTGTGCTTGAATTAATTCTGGAAAAACTCATCAACAAAACTCAGTGAAATGAAGTGACAGCTTGTACTTACACACCAGAAGTATATGAATCTACTCATTGTGACTGTTGACTCAGTGTGTAAAAGCCTGAGTCATCCATTCCCCCGGTAATCCCATCTCTGCTAAGCCTATCAGCGTACAATGAATGTTTAAGGAAGAACTACATTAGGAATAATTTATGCTTTTAAATCAGAGAAAAAGAAGTTAAGATGGCCGAAAGAAACAACTTCTCTACATATTAAAGAAAGAAATACAGCAAAGTAATCACTATGTGTAGAGCAAGATGAACGGCTGCAAGGAATAAGAATTTCTTTAGAATGTAGTTACAAATACTCATTTATTTTGCAAACCTATGTGGTCTACATGTAGATCTCTTGCCATTTAAAATGCCTCGAAATAAATTATGTTATCCTTCAACAGTTATTTTCTAAAGAATAAAAGCAAAAAGAATATTAATTATGTCATTTCCATTACTGTTCTACTATCAAAACCATGGTATTATTCTTACATGAATCACAGTAAACAAGTCTTCATTCTCTATCAGTCATGCTACATATTGCCCTGTACATGTCAGTACTGCTACAATGCACACAAATCACGTGTGCTGTAAATGCAAACCGCATAAGTAGATATTTGACTCTGGAGTCCTGCCACATTCAGTATTTCACTGCTCTCTATGCTGCACTACCATGCCGCCTCTGCTCTTCTTCTGGGTGTGTACACACACACACACGTGAAGACAGCAGAAGAGAAAGGCGGGTTACTGTTTCCTCAAAACTGGGCTAAAGTGTAAACACAGCCAGAATGTTGCTTCATGATTGCAGTGACCAATTCATGGCACCAGGGAGAATTTTGTGAAACATTACCTGTATGGAGGAATAGAGCACTGAGAGAAAGATTAAAAAATCCCCATGACTATATAACAATAAAAAGTGGGAAAACAAACAAAACAAACAACAACAACAAAGAGAAATAGTCTGGAAATTCATCATCTACGTTCCCTGAAACTGTAACAATTCTGACCAGGCATTCAGCAGGGCTCCAAGCACTAAGCCCACTGGAGCCAGAAGAAGTTAATCTGGCAGAGAAACAGGGAGATGCAGCATCCCCCAGAACTGAAAAAGATCCAGTAGCTGGAACAAATGACATGGGCAGAGGGACTGAAAGACATTCTTTGCTCAGAGTTCACAGAGCTGTTTGGGAAGAAAACCAAGCACTAGCCCCAGAATTGGGAAATGGCATTCAAATGGCAACATTTATTTTTGTTAGCGGGGGAAATTAGAGCACATCAGTGAATGTCTTCCCAGACCACAGATTCACACGATGCATGTATTGGCCTACATGGCCATTTGCAAGGTAGCTTTTTCTTTAACCAGTGACAGAAACACCATTTAACACAGCTTCACTCCTTCCCATTTTCAAACCAAAAGAGATTCCAGGGGTCTGGCAAGGGAAAAGAATTAACCACCATAGCCCCATTGTCTCCAGAGCACACTATTTTGTACGCTGTCAAAACAGAATGGAAAATTAGTAGCATCTAAAGACAAGGGGCATGGGAGAAGCCTGCATGTCTCACACACCTGTATGTGTGAACATGATGTTCATTTTTATTTTTTTTCATTTCATTGGCATTGCAGCAGCATTATTATCCCAAAGCAACCTAGTTTATAAATAATATTGTACAGTCTGTCAAGACAGACTAATTAACTGAGGTGCAGCTATTCCTTAGTGGGCAAAAGGACACATTAAATAAGAGAACACTACATTCAGACCTGTGCTACATGCAGAACACTAAACAGTACACAGTTTTCTTTCCTCCACCCTGGAGCAGATGTTGAGGAGGGCAGGAAGAAGAAAGTGCACATCACCACTGCTTCTGCCTCCACTGAACACAGCGCTAATCAAGCTTGCTGAAAACAATACCTTCAGTCAGGCACACAAAGGCTTAGGAATAATCCAGCTTTAGAACATACAGGAAAGCTTCGGTCATACTTTTAAATTAGGAGTGTAAATGCAACTGTAAGAGGGATGAGAACAGGACAGCAATGTGTTCTCTGCATGGCAAAACATGCCTGAAAGCAAATGAGACAAACATTTGAAGACTGGTATTAGCACTGAACGGTGTTAATGAGCACTCCTCCAGCTACTGCTCCATAATAAATATTATTAATTGGTTTATCATGAATACTACTAATTGATTGTCCCATTCATGTGTCAGCAGGAATGCTTCAGTATACTGGTGGGTAAAGAGCACCTCTACCCAGAGACCAAAAGAACAGAGAAGTTACTCCCGCAAAAATTTGCAGAGTGGATTCCCAGTAAAATTCACCTTACAACACTAAATATTGAAGGACACAGACACAGAAATTATAATACCCATGTTATTGCAAAATGAGGGTATAGTTACATGGTCATGAAACAGGTATGTACTAGGAGGAACACTCATCAACAGTAGTGACTAAAACAGATACTCAGACTCTGGTAAACTGCAATGGAAAGAATCTCTACAGATTAGAGGTCCAAAACATTTGGACCACATGTAAGTAAAGATCCACTGATTTTTACCTAAGAGAAGCTCCAAGATCACTCTTCCTGTCTCTGGGGATGACAGTCTTGTATAAAAATAAAATACATCTCTGTTCTCTGGAATGTACAGCTGGTTGCTAAAGTAACCTAGTTATATCTCAAGAAAATACACATGCATAACACAATTAGTATCCTTCAGAGGATGACTGTAATTAACAGTGGGAAGAAAATTGCTACCAACAGTCCAAGGAGAAAAAGATGACAGGGCAGTCATCAGATGAAGCACAATGAGATATATCTCTATGACATCTCTGCAAATACAGGTTGGGGGGGGAGGGGGGCCGGGGCAGGAATCCCACTATACCAACAATATTAGCAGTATTTACTGTAAGAAAGATCAATATGCTGTCCAGAAAAACCTCAATCATTAGCCACTTAATTTGCAGCTAAAAGAGCATGATTATTTAGGAGTCATTGAAATAAGATACACAAGTGCTGCTGGGGGAAAATGCTGTATGCTGATAGAGGGTAGGGATAAGTGCTCATGCCCAGGAGTTGAGATGCCAGCTGCACTCATCATCCTATTTGCATATGAAGTGATAAATCTGGTTAGAACTACCACTGTGAAAATCGTAAGTAATCTATTTCAGAGTAAGTTCTGCCCACCCCTTGGTTTTGTAGTACTAAAGGAATTTTAAGTTTTGTGTCTTTTGCGTTTTACTGAAAGCCTGATGTCGGACTAGTGCATTAAGCAGAGCACTTTCAAATTGCATACCCTTCTGCTTTCTCCAAGAAAGTAAAATAAATGCAAAGGCTTAGACTGTAACTTTGCATTGCCATTACCAGCAGCAATAATAGCCATTTCCTGAGTGTGGGTTTCAATTCCTCTGACATGTTAAAGCAGGCCTGTTTCATATTGCAGCTTTGCTATTCAGCCTGGACAACCCCCAGTTACTTACACAGTTTAGGTACGATAGATGCAAGAGCTGACTGGATCAACGAACAGCTCACAGGCATCATATTTCCACTGCAGAAGTGAATGAACGGTTACATGTGTTAACTACCTCATCAGTGGTATTTACATTTTGATAATATGTTAATCCATTGCTAAAGTCAGACAATCTGTTTCAGCACATTCACTGCTAACAATCACACTCCTCCAGCTTTATTTACAATTGTGTATAACTGACTTTCACCATCTCTGTGTTCTAGGCTTAAGCTACACAATGGCAACAAGGTCACAGAAGTGAGTTTCTAGCTTTGCTCAGAACAGCTGGTTCCTTAAGTTACAAACTTCTCTTGATCAATATTTTTAAACTCCTTTAATTTGTGAAACTGTATCTGAGAATTTCTATCTTTTCCATGTAGTGCTATATTTAGTTATAAAAATTTAATTCTTCCAAAACAGACTGCATTTCCTCACTGAGCACACCGTGCCTCTTGACAGCACATAGAATTCTGTCTTTCTGAGATGCTGCAGTAGTCTAATGACAGCAAGACAGAGCTCTTGCTCTTGCTTTAGATTCTCAGTTATCCTCTTTACCTTCTGTCCGAAACTATTCTGCTCATGGCACCACCTATTAATAGTATTTATACCCTGACCTGAAGGTGACTTAAGTTGTCTGGTGAGAGAAATGAAGAAAGAAGAAGAGAAAAAATGAAAATAAATGCTTAAAGTCTTAAAAAAAATCTTGCTGTACATCACTACACTCCAAAATTTATTCATATCAAAATGAATTTTGATTCCAAAGCTGTAATTTAGTTTGGTATTGTTAGTATTTTAGAATACCACAAAAGAGTTTACATCTCCTGGAAACAGAGCTAAAAAACAATTCTTCCTTTACCTCTTCCTAATATTGTCATATCAATTATCTAATAAAGATGCGAACACTGTAATTTCTTTCAAAGGCTTCTCACTATCCCAAAAATAGAGTGGTTGCAGGTTTAAGTATCAGGTGAAGAATTCAAAGAATAGCAAACAGTATACAGGCCTCCTTTTTCTTGTGACTGAGTTTCTTTACACTATAAGCTCACAGGAAACATCTAGAACCTCTAACAATTTGAGATTTATATGAATAAAATATATTCTGCTGGTTCCTAACTTTGCCCACCTCTTCAAAAATAAATGTACAAAACCGCATCAGCAATACCACAGAAAGATGAAAAGAAACAAAAGTGCCAAGCCCCTCTCAAAGTTTTCAGTCTGCCACATCTGCTTTTATTCTAACAGCACACATTGCTTCCTTTGACATAAGCACTTACACACTGCTACACCAGTTGTCAAGCATTAAGTGGTTTTGATCCTCCGTGTGCAGTATTACTTTACAACGCCGTAGAGACAGTCTTTGTCTCTAATATGTAAAGAAAATGCATCTGTTGCTCAGCCTTACTCCAAATCCATGTCACCATATACATTTTTACAACATACTTTCAGACTTGGTGAGGAAAGAAGCTTCCCTTGCAGAACAAAGGCAGGCAGTCAAGCAACACAGAGTCCAGCAACTACAGCAGACAACAAGATTCAGATACAACCTGAAGGTTCTATACAACCTGAAATCCTTTAGGGTGCCTCTTTCACTGCAGTACAACTGCTTTGAGCAGCTGTGAGCAGCTACTCTGGCGTCTGGGTGGAAGTCCAGCTACAGGAGCCCAGACATCAGTAGGGAGTGATCCATCCTGCTTCTTCAGCATGTCGTGCAGCCTGGAGAAGACTCCAGGGCCCCACAACTATGTTGTTATTACCACCCAAGCTAATGTTAATAAAGACCCACGTACATCTCAACAACACTGCAGTTTTAGAAGCTGCAATAAGGATGTCTCTTTCACATAAACTTCTCTGGTGCCAGCTCTTTAATTATAAGCTAATTGATTATGTGGCCATAGCCATGTTGCCCATGAGACACTGCTAGTGAATGAAACTATTCATTTCTTCAACTGAAAATATTACATAATGAAGGCAATCATGATGACAGTGCCAGGACAGGACACAGTAGACAGCTATATTAACAACAGGAACTAACAAAAGAAAAGACTGACAATAGTTAGACTTGCAAGCAAAACTATTGCTCGGCCGCCTAACTGAACAGCCTTTAAGATTCATTTGTCTGAGAAGAGTTGGGTTCCTCCCTTTACATATGCCAAGCACAGAGCCTTCAGCGAAGGGTGAAGAAGCAACGTAGTTTTGATCAACTGCACAGATTCATAAAAAAAACAACCAAAAACAAGGGCAGAAAGGTTTGACCACAGTAGTACTCTCCACATGTAGTGCTCAAAAGAGGCAGAACGTGGCCTTTAAAAAAGGCAGGCAGGGTACTACCGAGCAGTGTGATTGCATTGTTTTTTTTATTATCCCCTTCCCCAGTACTCTAAATGATAGTCTGATTCACAACTGGTTCTCATTGCACAGGGGCTTGTCAAATGTTGAAAATTACATGTGAGTCCCTGTCGAAAAAGAGGGTCCTCTACAAAAAATAGAAAGCAAAGCACTGTTCCTCCAATACACCAGAGGTCATCTTTTAGCAAGGCAAAAGCCACGCTCATTCACATGCCTAAAAGGAAACCGGACTAAAATGTACTTCAAAGTCAAGGCAAAAAGCAGCAAAATATAGTTTTAATCAAAGGAGAAAATAGATTTCTGCAATCTAGGACAATCACTTTTAGCCCTGTAATGATTAAATTTCCTAGTCAGGAAATGCATGATAAATGCCAAGTAATCTGCATGAGCTATAGTTAAAAGGAGATGTTCTAATGTAAGTAAAACTTATCTGAAAAGGTGGCAATTCTGGATTAATACCTAAATTAGAGATCTAAGTAAGAGACAGTGCTTTACTCCTCAGGGGATTTTGAAACAGCCATTCTGACAAATAAAGAATACTTTAATAGCATGGGACCTGCATGAGATAACAAAGTATAACCCCTTTATAAGGAATTACATATATATATGTGTGTGTGTGTGCGCGGACGCGTATATATATGTTTCTTTTCACATAAACGACAGAGTCCAGAAATAACAAAAGCTCACAGATTAAGGGTTGTGTCAGAGGACAAGTTTCAAGGAATCCATCTCCCATGAGCATTTTGGATTCGTTTACTCACACATCCTGAAAAAAATAACCTTTACTCCTAAACTTCTCCAAAACGTACATCTCAACCATCAGCACTCTGTTGGTACAGACAAACAGCCTTTAAAAAAGTACAGGGTGACAAATAACCATACTGATGGTAGTTGTGGCACACTTAGATGTCACAAAGTAACTTTTTTAAGGCAGCATATACATTTGTATTTCCAGTTTCTTCAAAATCAAGAGCGAGCTCATCTCTCTAGGATACCGGCCTGATATTATTACTCTAAATTGTTAACTCACAGATTTACAAAAAGTCTGCAGCTTTTATTTTGAGACAGATCTAAAAAAGGGGGAGATGTTAATGAGCTCTACAGAGCAGTAGGGCCCACCATACTGCATGCTAAACCAGAAAGTTGAATTCTTGTATTACAAACAGACTGTCATTTCCAGCAGGAATTTCTTCAAAGGTCAAAGACTGCTATTTACATGTTACAATACTATGTTTTAAACCGCCTTGTTTTTGATGTGTTGACACATATGTAAAGACATAGCTGACTTCTTGCCAGAGAAATCATTTTCAATTATTTGTACTCCTTCATACAAAGAAATATTAGTTAAGGATTAAAGGGGAAAAAAAACCCAACCAAAACCAAACCTTCATTTGCCTCCCTGGCAGATTTGAGATTTAAATCCAGAATGACCTAGGCATTGCTGCTCTTCATCTCACCGGGAGCATGTTCAGATCTCAGTTGAAAACAGTGCTAGTGCATTTTACTTTTTAAAGCAGTTCATTTACAATCCTACAATCATTTACAAGCCAACAATCCTCAGCTTCTCAGGTGTGAAAAAATCTGGTCTTCAAAGAATGCTAAACCCAGATTCTTCTTAACTCATCATAATGAAATTCTGCATTCACTCAATCCCTCGGAAATCAATCTTAAATGCAGAAGGATTTCAGATTAAAGTGTCAGCTTATACTTGTTTTGAGCATTTCAACTATATTTCACAAGATAGGCATTTTTAAAATTTAGTTCAATTTATTTAATTTTTATTTCATATACCACGTAACAGAAAAAAGGTACAAAAAATATGGTTAAACACAATAATTGAAGTGTCCGTAACTGTACTAGAAAATTTATTATCTACAGGAGGTGGGGGTTAAACAATGAAGAAAAGCATTCTTAAGCATTTTGTTTGTTTTCAGCAAAGCTGTCATAAGCACCTCAGGTCAGTCTGCTTGTCATGCTGCATTCAGTTTCTTGTGGGATTTTGTGGTACTGCATTTTTGGAGAATTTCATTTTTTTTCAGGGCCTGCAGGGGAACCTAATTTTCAAGTCGAATCTCACCGCAGGACATCCATTTCAAAAGTTCCAAAAATAAGTACATCTATAACTAATGTGTTCAAAAGCGGAGGATGACTTCAGTCTTCTCTGCTAATTAAATGTTTTGCTTTTTATAGAATGTCTGTTTCCACATATGAGGATTAAAAAAAAAAAAGTTCATGGGGAAATGTTTTGTAACATGAAAGTATTACTGCAATTATTTCTATAGGCATATTTAGAGATGTATTTAACAACTGCCATTTGAAAGGCAACTGTTCAGTTAACACAGTGTAGTACCATTACAGTCAAAAAAGTCAAGAGCTAGCATGCTTTGAGTTACTTAAAAGTGTATCAATTACTATACTATTGGCCTTACAAAACATGAATTGTTTCGTGGCTGTTTAGTCATTACCATTCTGCACAACAAGCATGAACTAATTTCATTACTACTGTAACCTGTAAATAATTTGCTTGCTTTTAGTCCCCCAAATTATCTATTATCTACTCTTTTGGAATTTTAAGGTGACTTTATCTTCAAGGAGAAAGACACACAAGGAAAGAGATGCTAGGAACTCCCTAGAGAATTCTTCCTGAAGTGCTTTTCAGACTGGGCTAAAGGTTAGAAAAGACCAACTGCAGAAAGTGACAGTAAAAAGTCGAGCGTAAACTCACAAAAAGACAGAGATGTCCATGAGTGGGTTTTCAACAGAATACTCTAAGCCTCCACACACCTGCTACCTAGTTTTGGAGGTATCTAAAGTCTCCAGGTAATTAAGCTTTCAACTCTAAGAGGCTCCTAGGTATCTGCAGGTTGGCTTCTGGGCACATCCCAGTTGCCTCAGCCTTGAGAATGCTGAGCAGCTCTGAGCCCGTATCTGGCCCTGTCAGGGTTTGCAAACCACACACCTATCTTGACAGTCGCAGGCTGGCAGGCAGTGGCAGGGTACAGCTGCTAGTGCATGCTCTGCAAAAACATCACTGCTGATTTCCTTCCTAACAGACCCAGCAGGATGGCTGAAGGAGAAATGGGGCCAGCGCCCCTTTTAATTCAACAGAGCACTGTACCAGAAAGAGGTCAGATACAGGGCAGATCCACAGGTTTAGCATTCTGCCCGCCTCTAACATAGCAGCTACAAATCACAAAAAGTTGCCAATTATTACACCAGAGAGCACGTACAAGCAGACACTGAAATCTTCCTCTTGAAGCTGTCCCACCTTGTTTTTTAAAAAAGGAAGATTTACCGGCAGCAGGTGTAGAGGGAACAAAAAGTAATTTGAAAACTAATTTCTACATTTTACAAATATTATTTTACATTAAATTGTTGCTGAATATGGGTCACTGTCCACAGTCATTCCACAACTCAGGTCCACCACACTAGAAAAAGGGCATTAATAACTAAACAGTCATCCTCAGCTTGCTTTGTCTTAGACCCAAATTCTTTATTTGTAGAGAAAGGGGGAAGAGTTTCAATCCAGTGTAAAAGCATCCATTTCAATTTTATCCCTGGCCAACACCACTGCTGCAAATATATATCCAATAGCCATTACACTTTAAACTTCATTTTGCAATCATTCCCACTAGTAAGTCTTCCCTTTGAGAATATACAGAAAAAAATTAAAAAAAACTTTCCATGCAAATGTACACAAAAAAAAACCATAAAAATGAGCACCAATAAGATATTATTCCAGGCCAAGAACATTAACAAAATTCTAATTCCACATTGGCTAAACTCTCTCCAGTCCTAACCCATTATTTGCCCCAAAAGCAAGGCAATTCAGACCACTGTTTAGTGCGAGGCGCACTAAACACGCTAAAGTATTTAATAATAATGCAAGAGTGGAAATTCCCTAAAATATCTTGAGTCCACATAGATGGCAACAATTTTAAACAATCTAATTTCAAATAAATACGAGGGATTATTTAGAGATCCTGAAGAATGTCTAGAACAAGGCAACGGGTATCTTACTATCAACATATGGTACAGAACATGACAGAAGTCCGTTGCAAACCAAATAACAAGCTCTAAGAAGCCTCAAAAATCTGTCGAAAGTTACACAGCAGATCCCTGTGCCACAGATCACAGAGTTAAGTCTTGAGCTTATCGGGTCCAACCCCCTACTAAATCAGGGTCAGCTACAGCAGGTTGCCCAGGACTGCATCCAGCTGGGTTTCCACCGTTTCAAATGATGGACACTTCACAACCTCCCTAGGTCACCTGTGCCAGCGTTTGACCACCCTCACAGTAAAAAAGTCTCTGTGTGAGGGTTGTGTTCTGAGTGAATTTCACGTGTGTTTCACTTCAGTCCATAGTCTCTTGCTTTGTCACTGAGCATAGCTGAGAAGAGTCTGGCTCACTCACCACCTTCAATCTCTCCCTCCAGGTATTTAGACACACAGATAAGATCCCCCTTGAGCCTTCTCTTTTCCAGGCTGAGCAGTCCAAGCTGTCTCAGCCTCTCCTCATATGAAGGATGCTCCAGTTCCTTAATAATCTCCAGTCCCTTAATCATAAATGTGACTTGTGGCATCCCAGCCAATTCCAGTAATTCCAGGATACAAGCTATTTCTCATACCTGCCTAGAAGAAATCCCAGAACTGTAAGGGGCATTGGTCAGCAGCAGAGAAAACTAAGATTTCAGCCCCTGAAGCACGAAACCAGGAATGGTAAAAATGGCTCTAAAGCAAACTAACTTATTGACATACACAGTTTCCTTTCTAAAGTAGAAATATTTTAAAATTTTAATCCTACCAGACATTGCAGTTTGGTGAAAAAAAGCTCTTCTTCCAGGAGCAGCAGTGTAGTTTTAAAAGATTTATGAAAAAGTAGTTTATGCTGAAAATATTCTGCAGACAGTGTATGCTGTCTATGCCTCCTTGAGCTGCACACAGCATGGTTAAGGAATTAAAAAAAATATATAAAAAAACCAATTACATCCTGAACAGTTAAAATGTCAGCTTCCTGGGAGGTAGGGAAAGGTTGGAAGAAGGCAGCAGTGCCAGGACCGCCATCCAAATCTCTGCTGTAGGTGAGAAATTCTTACAGAGCTTTCTGTAAGAACAAAGGAATAACTCATCTTTACTTGGCTTCTTGCTCTCTGTGTATAAATGTCTGCACCAGAAATTACTCTCACTCAATAAGGATCTAAATAGTCCTCTTCATTCAGACCAGTTTCCTGGATCTACAGAAGAATCAGTTACGTATTCATTATTTATCAGGTAAGCACAAAGCCATCAGGCCATGTAAGATCTGTACCTGTGGACATGTTGGTAATGCAATGGGAGAGTGGGCTCAGTGCCAGTCTCCTTTAGGAAGATGCTGCCCATAAAAACTCCTTCCCTAGCAGAGAACTGCCGGGTAAGCCATTGTTCTCCCTTTCCCAGCTCAGCCACTGAACTCATACATACCTCTGCCGCTTGCTCTATACCATGTGTACACACACACACACACACACACGCTCTCCCCCTCCAATGAAGTCTCACAGTATGAGATCTGAGAGACCTGTGAGACCTGCATGGGAGGCATGCCAGGGAACCCGAAGACACTCATGTGAAAGAATGAGGTTCAAAAACCAAACTGGAAAGAGCACATACATAGGCAAGACACTTCGGAGAAAGCATGCACAGTACACAGTAGAAGGTGTGTTTTGGGGGAAAAGCAGGAAGAGAAAAATAATGAGGAAAAAAAAGCAGCAGAATGTGCCAAAAATAACTTCTTTCTAACTTAATGATCTTTAATCCTACATTCCTATGAACTAGCTTAAAAATACCCTGGAAACAAGTTCTCAGCTTCATCAGAATAATTTAAAAGTTTATGTCACGTTCATCAGCACACCTAATTCTTTAGAAGCCAAGCATTATGCTTGTAAAAATACCGAGTTGTTTGGGTTTTTTTAATATCTATGTGAGAAAAATATAGTAAGATATACCAATTGTGACAGAATTGCATTAAATCTCTACCTACATCTATAAATTCTTGAGTAACTCTGGAACCCTTTTCCTATGTAAATTTCCATAAGACAAGTTACCATAAAGGCCTCTGACTGCTTTGAGTATTTTACGTCAGAAACTAGAACTAGTTCAGGCAGAGTAGCACGAGTATCTTTACTGGTAAGGAATAAGGTAGATGAACCCACGCTAAAACAGCTGTTGAAATTAATTTGCTTCCATTACCCAGCCTCACGGGGGCACTGAACTAGCACCGAACCTCACAGAAAACATTACAGTTTTCAGCATAGACACAACCATATCCCTTGGAAATTTTGCATAGAAGGAATTTTGCAAACATGAGACAACATTTATAGAGTTTGAGATAAATGTGAAGCAGACACAAAAGTATCATTTTCAATATCAAGAAGAAACCGATTTTACTAAAAAGCCTACCAATTTTATTGAAGATTTGCAGAAGAAAGGTTCTTCCCAGTCTGTGCCTCCTTCTTCCTTAGTCCTGTAAATGCAGCAGTTTTCTAACTCTGACAAGACTTCAGAATTTGTACATTTGTGACAGAATTAATCCTATTATCTGCTGCATCACTTGAGAACTAAGATGATAAAACCATGTTATTCAGAACTGTTAAATTCCAAAACCCCCTTTCAACTGTTAAATAGCTTTTCAAATTCAGGTATCTACGAACTCCTCTCTAAACAGATTAGCCATAGCTATTCAAAATTTATCTCCAGATAAGCGTTTATATCAAAACATGTGAGAGTCACTGTGAGAATCTTTATTCTATTAGATTTAAAAGATTCCCTTAGTCACAGCCCTGAATTATACACGCTTGTATTTACAAGGCTGTCATCCACTATCTCCTGGTAGTTCAAACACAATTATTTTTTCTCTTAAAAGCAAAAGCTTCCAGAAACAGAATATACATAAATTTCATAGAACAGAATGGAAGAAAACTGACTGAAACCCAGTTTGCACCTGGGTTTTCTAATATTGATACCCCAACACATCCTCATGCTACAAACTACTCACATCAGTATGTCAGTGGATTCCTCTATCATACTGGAATATGCTCAATCAGTAATGATTTACTCCCTCATGCTGGTTCATCATGTGCTGTGACTCACTTCTGAGCAAATAAACATCCCTGCATTTAATGAGCCCACCATGGCAACTCACTGCTACATAGTGCAGCGTAATGCAAAATTTTAATCTCTGTAACCTACACAGAAATGGAATTTACAAAAGTCAAAGCTGTTTAATGAATATCATTATGTAGCAATGGATGCCGACAAGTTGAAAATATTTCTGTGACTACTTTCATCAAGAATTACTTCTTACTGACACAGAAACTAAGTAGACAACTCACACAATTAAAAATGAGTAACGCTATACTAGATATAATGTGTTGTCAGCAATTAAAAAAATTTTCATATATATGAACTACATACATAGGAAAGATATCTATGTAACTATGTATGGATACATAGATATTCTACAAAGAACTATATTTTCTCTTTAAAGTATATTATAGTAGAGAGAAAAATTTTCAGATTCTCTCAAGATGCAAGAAGAAAGCAGAACACTAACTGAACATCTTCCCAAGTTGCATTACTGGGTTTTTTTGAGTCCTTGCATATTCAACGATACAATTACTACAGATTAATATTTAAGGTTCGTGACAGCATGCTGTTTCTCTAGCTGCAATGCAAATGAAGACAATCCCTGCCCTAAAGGGATTGAAGGATAGATTTCTAAAATTACAGTAGTGCCTACAGATACAGATTTGAAAATCTGGCCTACTTCTCCAGGACTCAAAACCAGCATATCTGGGAAAAACTGAATAAGGATATGAGTTTTTCAAAGGACTCTGGTTTTGAGCTTTTTGGAGTCTTGGCAAATCCATCCTCAAATCACTTTTCAGCAGTGTTCACGTGACACCTGCATATAATAAAGCAAGCTTACTATGAACAACACAGAATACAGAAGCATGGTGACAAGAACTTAGTCTCCTCAGGGCTCACTAAATTCAACATCACTTAACTCTAGGTGATCCCACTTATCAGTGTGCTCAATGTGCATTATCCTGTTCCATCATCAAACACTGTCAAAAAGAGAGATGACAGCATGACATGAAAGGTGATGGGCACTCATTTTATTAGAACATTTTTGGAAGACAGTTTCACTTTTTGACTTAACCACACTGAAACCAATTGAAGTTAGCTCAAGTTTATCTGCATAAGGTGGGGGAAAAAGGAAACTCCTCTAGGAGTTAGTTCAAAACCATAAGCCCTAAGTCAGAATGACTCAAAACATGACAACACGGTCTATTAGACTGGGCTTGAAATTGCTACCTTTTTGGGAAGATCCTTTCTGTCAAAAAAAACCCCTTCACCCTAGCAACATTAAGTTGCTAAGAATAAAATGCATTTACAGCATCTTATGCTGCCGTGTGAAAGTCTCAAAACAGGCAGAACCCAAATAAAGTCGTGGTTTAAGCCCGGCTGGCAGCCAAGTACCACGCAGCCGCTTGCTCACTCCCCCACACCCAGAGGGATGGGGAGGAGAATCAGAAAGGTATGTAAAACTCAGGGGTTGAGAGAAGAACAATTTAATAGGTAAAGCAAAAGCCAGCACACATGCAAAGCAAAGCAAGGAATTCATTCACCGCTTCCCATGGGCAGGCAGGTGCTCAGCCATCCCCAGGACAGCAGGGCTCTGTCACACATAACAGTTACTTGGGAAGACACACGCCATAATGCCAAATGTCCCCACCTTCCTTCTTCCCTCAGTTTATATACTCAGCATGACGTCATATGGTATGGAATACCTCTTTGACTAGCTTGGCTCACCTGTCCTGGCTGTGTCCCCTCCCAATTTCCTGCGCCCCCCCAGCCCTCTGGCTGGCAGGGCCCAAGGAACTAAAAAGTCCTTGATTTAGTATAAACATCACCCAGCAACATCTAAAACCATCAGTGTCCTATCAACATTGATCTCACATCAGAGCCAAAATACAGCACTGTACTAGCTACTAAGAAGAAAATTAACTCTATCCCAGCTGAAACCAGGACAAGTAGATATCAGAAGAAAAAAGAGCATTCTTTCTAATCACAATACCTTTTTGACTTCCTTAATTTATTCTGTCCTATTTAACTTGTCTTACATCTATTTTCTGTTGTTATTGGACAGAAACAGCATCTAATATACATCAGTAAAACCAGGAAAAAACCTGACTAGCTAGCTCAGTGGAAGATGGAATTTGTGTGGGACCAGATCAAATTCATGTAAAAATCAGCAAAGTATTTCCACAAGAAAGGGTGAAATGTAAAACTAAAATAAAATCAAGAGAGCACAGACCCACCCTTCATTTGTATATTTTTGCTAATGTTCCTAAACATGGCGAATGCTTAAATTTTTTTGAGGGATAAATGCCCTTCAGCATGAAGCAACACACCATTTGATTCATAGAGAAACGATCACTCTTCTTAAATTTAACAGAAGTGTGATGATGACTTTTTTTTTGTTTGTTTTTTTAATTTGGCTAACACAACAAAGTATCAGTTATCCATCACCTTGTAACATGATGTATCAGAAGGATAACCAAGTTACATGGGAGGATTCTGCTCCTCACTTTTCTAGGAACAGCTGCTGCTGAAAAAGCTCCAGATTATGTTTTAGAATTGGAAAAATCATTCAGTCATGGTCTTTGAGCAGCATCAATATACCATTTAGGTTCAGTATGCAGAGTTAAATCTGCTTCAAGAGCTTTTCCAAGGGTTGCCATCACAGTATTACTCTGGGAAAAAGACGACAGCGAAGAATAAAAACTTCTGCATTTACAGCTCCTGCATCAACTCACTACTTGGTAAAATGAAAAAATAAATACCCTAAAAACTTCAATTTTTAACTCTTTCAACTACTTGGTGAAGTTTTCTATGAATCATACACTATTTAATGAGATTTTGTAAAAGGATATAACCATGATATTTACATTATTCTATACCCTGAAAAGCACCTAGAGGTTATGCACCAATAGGACAGTCCAGCAAACTTCACTGCCCTAACATAATTTCTCAAGAAACTGAAAGCTTTTGGAAATGCTTGACAGGTGCTTTCATTAAAATTAGTACTCGAATATGCCTACACGTGCAGAGATATTCCTTTCTATACAGTTATCCAGATGATTAAACTACACCCACAACTGCAGTATCCTTTGTTCTCTCTTCACAACTCTAAGCAATTAGACAAATTCAAAAAAACATCAAAATGTGTCAAAATGAATTCTACTGGTCATTGAGGGAGTAAAAAAACTTTCCTTTTAGACTATTTCTCCATACTAACTTCATGTTTATTACGGAGTTCATGTTCAAGCACCTTGACTACCAACTGTGCCTTCTGCCCTGCTCCCTCATTTTTCTGACTATTGAGTTTTCCTATGTTGCTTTGTCAGTTCATCATCAACTAAATGCAAATACCTTTAGAGGTGCAAGGTCTTAAAAACTTCACAATAATGCTCACCAATATGCATAATAAAATTTATTTCCTATAATTATTATGTAATACTTCAGCTAAGTTGACATATCACAAACTACACTGAAATCAATGTCAAGTCAGGCACCTACACCGTATTTAGTTACATCTGGGACTCATGGGCTGGGATATTTAAAGCAGCAACCAAGAACAGTAACTCCAAAATAATCATCTATGAAAGAGTTAACCCCGTGTGCTTTGAAGTCACAGGAAAGTTTCTTATCAGCTTCACTGTTTGTTAGACTCGTTTGTTCTTTAGGCCCAGGGTCTGGTTTTAGTTCTTTTCCTCTGTTCCTCTTCTCTACTCTTCACTCTGCACAGACTGACATGTGCTACCTCCTCATGCTTCATAAAACACCATGAAGAACAGAATGACTCGAAACACCAAACAACAAGATAAAGTTTGAAAAGCAAAACTTCCCAACACTTACAGTGTTCAAACCCCAGCCATATTCTCAAAGAGTCCTCAGGAATATAAAAATCAAACATCTTAGTCTAATGGGAGCTCTGACTCCAAAATAAGGAATGTTAAAAGATCAGGTATGCTCCCAAAAATGCTGAGTATATTGCAGTGGAAAGCTAGAATACAGACATTTCATCATTTGCTGTAACTTCAGGAGGCGGGGAAGGGGAAGAAAACAAAAAAAACCCCACCAAACCCAAAACACTTCACTGAACTTAAAAATAAAATAAAAAGAAGGCAGTATTTCTGACATTTTATGAAGAGAATGCTTTCAAGAGTATTCTGGATATAGAATGCAGCAAGTTAGCTATCACAAAAGAATACCAGCACCTAGCAAGACTTTTTAATAATATTATTCCAAAATGTATTTATCACATCTTCAAACATAGAAGAAAAAATTAGATATACTGTCCTAAAAACACCTCATATATTAGGCAGCACCCAAAAATTATTAAAAAGTTATATTATGGTTTAGCTACCGGACAGTTAATTTCTGACTGTTATTTATTGACCAACTAGTGACAGAAGAGTTACAAAGTACAATTACGTGATAACTGACGGGTTTTTAGTAGTTAAAAACATATATATCAACTGATAAAAGCAAATGTCTATTTACATACATATATGTTACTTATCTAATATAATATTGTTGTTATATTGCATATGAATAATATCACAGATATAAGCCATTCTTTCAAGGCTAGAGAGCAGTTTTATAGGTTATTAACTGTTATATTTGCCTTCCAAATTCTAAATGCCAAAGACCAGCCTAAACAAGCTGAAACATCTCTACAGAGCCCTAAGATTTGGTTACCTAAGTTAAGCACACATCACAGCAGTACACTTGCTTGCAGCAAATCTCTCACTCATCCCTACTTACCATGCTTTGGTTCACCTCACAGAAAGGTCTTCAAAGTCACTGATTAGCTAAAGCTAATGCCAAGTCTTTAATTTGACATAAATCAAGCCTTCAAAAGGTGAGATCAGCCAACCAGCGTCCTTGGCCTGCCAGCAGCCAAGGGGCAGCTATCTGGCTCAGCTGGCCTGGCAAGGCAGTGCATGTTTCCCAGATGCACAGACCAGCCTGTCAGAGAGAGTCCCTTCCAGCCCTCTGAATAACTAGGTGAACAGCACAAAAGGCATCTTGACTGGCTGCCTTTGTGACAGGTATTTTAACTGGTTGGTTGGGCCAAGCAGCACACACAGCCTTCCCAGATAAATCGTTCTCGTCTCACTCACCAGCAAGAGGTGTGTGCTGCATGTGTGTACACTTGTACATGTATGAGTAGCACAGTGGTGGTGAGTGGGGTTGCTGGAGCTAGGAAGTATTGGCATGTGTATGTTGATATTCCAGTAAGAAGGAGAACTGTCATAATAAAATGGAAGTCTTCCATGGATGACTTAGTCACTGAAGTTATATTTCCCTCATGCAAATGTTTTATGCTTAAATATTTAGTAGTGTTTTAGGATCCAGACACTAAGAATCAGCTTTACATAGCTGTCTGTGCTGACAAATATCCCTAACTTACAACTGGGCAGGAATACCACTCAAAAACAAGAGGTTTACACTGTTAGTCTTGTTACCTGAGCACCAGAAGTCAATGTATAAGATCATTCACAGAGCTGCAATGACTCAATCAATAATGCCGCAGAACAAGCCACAGAACATAAATTCCAACTAGAAACAACCAAAAGCAAAATGTAAATACTGACACCGTGAGTGAACAGAGCTCCATCCAGCATGAGCCTAAAGAAGTCTGGGAATGGCTTTACATTGTTTTTAGGCTTCTACCTGCTGGGGCACATTTATCACTGAAAGCAACTTCTCCTGAAGTATGGCTCATCTAATTTGCAGTCACTGCCTGTAGCACCTTTCTCCCCCTCCTACACCACACCAGGGTCATTCTGGGAGTTTGTTACTGCTGGAGCATAGCATTTACTAGCTATGCCCAAATACTACAGTTACATCACCTATAAAATGCGTATAGAAAGGCACAGAAAAGTTAAAATGGTTCTTCACAATTATTATAGTATGATAATTCCCCAAGACAGAACAAGGCCTTTCTTCCATGCCAACACTTAACAATTTCAGTAGAAACAGTCCCTACAGAAAAAAAAAAAAAAATTCCACTACTCAACCAAGCTTTTGTAATGCTATAATTGTCTAGTTTTTATAAGGCATACAGTAAAGCTACCCAGATGTAATTAAGGGAATCTAAAAATTATTGTATCAGACAGAACTGCATCTGCCCCAAAGGACACAGTTTTAGGGTATCAGCTTTTAAATCAGCACAGTTACAGCAGTGCACAAGCCAAGTGTAACCCAGTTCAAAGGACAAGGCCAGGAAAGAGGCTGCCATGATGGAATGAGCAGGACAAGAACCTGCATGCATGTCACTGACAGCATCTTGCTTGCTTGGGGCGGGGGGTGGGGGGTGGGGGAGGCATTCTGAGGGACATTTGTTCATGGATAATTTAAATACTCCAACTGGTGCAGTCTGATTGTTTTTTATATAATGCCCTGCTTACAAATGTCTCTCCCTCATCATCTCTCTCACATACGGACATGCTTTTGCAATGGATGTTTTAAAGTGTTTCTATCAGAGTAAATATAACAGATACTGCATGGCACTGAGTAAAGTTTGTCAGTGTAGATACAATGAGATACATATTAGCAGGCTACACAAATGCACAAATCATAACAAATTCAACAAGTTTTAGTTATTTCAGAATGTACGCAGCATAAAGCATCAGAAATTTCCAAAGACACATTATTTGCAACTGTGTTATTTTATTGTATACAGAAGCTGGGAATAATTAGAACCATTTAGGTTGGAAAAGACCCTAAAGATCATAGAGTCCAACCATTAATCAACTAAACGTAGCTATTACTCTGATTTCTGATATGGAATTACTGTATTTAGTGCTTCTACAGCAAATAATTATTTCATTTACTATTTCAAAAGCATCACAGATTTTGTGCTGAATGAGCAATGACAAAGTTGACAATTTCCCCTTCTTTCCCCTTCTAAATGCTACAGTTTGGGTTGCAAATATTGTGCACCTTTATCTTGTATTACAAGTACACGATAAATTAGCTTGCTTGACTTACTGAGCAATCTTAATTATGCTGTACAGGTCTGAACAAAGGGAGGCTTGAGCTGATATAACACCTGAAAAAGTTCTCATATTGTATGCTATGGTAGTATATAGTTTTCATGTACTAGTATACTAAGTATAAAAAGAGAAAATCAGGTATACATTTATATTGACTCCTTCCTACAAAATAATAATCAATACATTTCAATAGAAGTTTGTTCTAAACAGATAGTACTTTTATCTAAATAAAATACATTTTTAAAAACTACATCTTAAGTTTCTTGTCCCAAATAACTAATACTTCATAAACAACATTCACAAAGCTAGCGGGCAGATATTTAGCTTGGTAGAGCAGCATAGCATTAGAGAACTCAATAGATCTTTAGATAGTTCAACCACTTAAGAATCTCAAGTCAGCATTTCAAAGACATGCGTGGCTACCTCTCCTATCTAAAGGAACCAGGGTTGTTCTGATCCTTTTAAACAGGTAACAGTTACATTGTATGACACTATATATATAAACTTTTCACACAAACAGGCCATTGCAATGCCAAGAAGTCAAAATTGTATCTTACCAAGACTGAACTCCAGCTTTGGCTCATTTGCAATTCTCTGAATACCTTTTAAGGTTAAGAAAAAGAAAAAATATTAGAAATAATATTTAAAAAAAAAATGTATTTTCAATACATAGTAAAACTTTCACTGGTGTAATTCATACCTCTAGCTACCTGCCGTTGCCACTGGAGTAACATTTTATGTTACAAACCTATAATGAAAGAGACCTTTGCATGAAACACTTGCCTGAAAACAAAGAGTACTTTTGAAGAAGACTTCTTTCTTGTTAATAGAAACATTCTGTTGCTGGGGAAGGAAACTAAGGAGGGAAAAAAACACCCCAATTTTTCATGTATGAGTACTCATAAGATTTTCACAACAACTATTATCTGTTGGAAAAATATTAAATCTAATAACTCATTTTTAAGTAGGTATGTCATCACATTAAAATAGAAACAAAAAACTGTTCTATGAAACTACATAAATCAGGTTAATACAGTAAAATATATCACCATATTATTGACCTACATATAAATTGTAACGCGACAAACCAACTTCTTTTTATTGGAAAACAGCCCATGAATTCCTTTTCTCATATACCAACGACAATAAGAACATTTTAATTCCCTCCATTACGAAATTATGTTCTAGTGCACATTTTACTGCAAAGGACAGTATTTTCTTATTGTACTAGGATAAAGGAGTGAACCACAGAGCTGCAACAAGAGAATCATAGGAAGGATAGTTAAATAATACTGAGTTGTTCACTTGCTGCAGAAAGTAACTGCATCACAACTACAGTATCAATGAACCTTAGTGAAATTAGACAGTCTTTTTTAGACATTTACGCATTGTCTTCAGTGAACGGTATTAAGTATTTGCCAGGATTAAAGAAATTGGTCAGATGGGAAGGACCAAGTTAGTATATGAACAGAAATGCAAGATTTTTTAAATTAATAATAATAATAATAAACCATGAAAATTTATAGCTGTTGTGGTCCACAAAAACCTGATGTTGCTGAATAGGTCTAGTTTCACACTGTTCTCATTACTGTAGCTAACCATTCAAATCTGTGCAAGGAAAATTACAGCTGCAGAGCTCAGAAAGGCCTTGGTCAGTAAGACATAAATAAGTTGTGGGTTTTTTTTAATGAAGTTATAAGAAATGTCCAGGTTGAATTCTGCCACTAGCAGAGATGGCATATTGATCTGGAACACCTTTATGTATATGCTGGATACAGACTGGATTAAGTAACTGGGCACCTGAAATACAGTGCCCAAACTCCAGTGCACTAAACATGACTCAACATAGAGCTGCATTGCTTTCAAATCCCCAGAGTGCTTCTATATCACAATGAACAAACTTGTGATACTAATTTAAGCATCACTTAAGCTTTATGCATTTATCAAAGTTATTAAACTATATTTTAAACAGTAGTCTATATAGGACATAAAAGAGGAAAATAATTTTTTCCAACTATATGATTTCTAAGTCTTATGAAGAAAACATCAGAGACAAAAAGTCAGAAACACAGTAATCACACATTCGTTCCCCTGAAGTTTATCTGTATAAATCAAAATAGGTATCAGGTAATGATATTTAAAGACAATTTTAATCAGTTTATTTCCTTTACAACTGCCCTTTCTCAAGCAACAAGGCAAACAGCATTATGTACCGTTTGTGACACCATCTGTACTGCTACAGAGCGTAGGCCATCTTTATTGTATCCCCCAACAAAACGAGCATATGCACTTACTTGTAAAATGTGGCTCTCCTAGACTGTCTACTTGGGATGAAGGAAGAAACTGCCGTGCTTCATCTGATGATCTCTCCTCTCTGATTTCCATGATCAGCCTCCAAAGCTGCTGAATTTTATTCTGCAAACCTTCAGAGTTTGCTTCTCCCAGTGCCACAACCCAAGACTGACAATCTGGCTTTGATGCAGCTTCAAGGTAAAGATCTGGTTCTCCACTCTGAAACTCTGCGCTCAGAAAACACAAACACAGTTTTTAGCAACTCAGGTTCAAAAGGGACATTACAAAAATACTGATGTCACATACAATTAACACCACCACTCTCACATTTTTTTTTTTTTTTCATGGTCACAAAACCATGCAACCCATCCACCTCTTGAATCAAAACCCCAGTTCTTTCATACTCAGGTCAGTACAAAGTCTATCCACAGAGTGGTTCCAAAAGCAATTAACATATTGCTAAACTAGGTGGCAGAATCAAACTGAAATGGGAAATCCTTGTTCAGCACACATTCTGCAGCCTAGCAGGAGCTATCAGAGCTGCTAACTTGGACAAGAATTTGATTTAGCAGGGGCAGCAGACATGGTTCTGATGGATTGTGGGATTCACCAGAAGGGCTGTGTCACTAATTTCTTCTATTAGAGCTCTCCTTTATGCTCATCCTCTCATTCATCCTTGCCAGAATACTGCTCACCAACACATACAGATCATTTAGCATGACATAGCTCCTCTGTGAAGACTCAACAGGTTGTATGAGGGAGCTTCTGACCTCATTACTATCCACTTGTCATTTGCTGTTCTGCCTGAAGTCTAATTGTTAAATGATCACATTTTCTAAGAACAAAAGAAAAGGAAAAAAAAAAAAGGAGGAAAAGAAAAAGCTGAAGCTCCCAAGGAATCCAGGTAAGTAGCAAGGCTCAGCTATTTGATTCAGATTAGCACAGGAAGAAAAAAACCCCACATCTTAGGCATTTAAAATTCTGCAGTATAGATGGCTTCACAGAGTCACAAATTTAATGTGACGTTTAGTGCAACACACACTGAGAACAACAAACTGTGAAAGAAAGAAAAATCAATGCTTCTTTAAAAGAAGTTACCAACTGATTTAGAAACATAAAACTCTATACACCTGTGCTATTGTATTAGTAAGGACTGAAGTATTTGGCTGGACATCAAAATAGTTTTGACCTAAATAAGCCATAGATCATACTCCTGGATAAAACAGAACAATTAAATGTTTTCATCCTTAGTTTGAAAAACCCAAACAACAGAAAAGTTTTTCAATACAAGGTGAACTTAAATTCCCTTTTACTAACTTCAGTACCTAACCTTGGGCACGCACTTACATGTTATTCTAAACCCATTTGCACTTCATAAACTGAGCATCTGCCACTTACGATTAACTCTGCTTTTATTGTTGCGGGGGGGACAAAACATGCAAACCTCAAGTCTGGAAGCCTCTTAAAACTGTACTGGCACAAACCCCTGTAGAGGTGGGACAAGTTTTTTGTCTGGGGGTGGATCTATGGAAATCTAACTGTGTGGCTGCAGCTGCTGCTAAGAATGCTGGATAAGATTTCACATACCAGTTGGACTAGAGAATTCATGAGGAAAGACTGGAAAGAAGAGCAGAAAGTAGGGGAATGTTTTTCTGGCTCCACAGGCAATTTAAGAAGTACTAATAAGGATTCAAACTCTTGCCTCTAGCCCTGGCTCAATCAGAAAACAAGGTGTTCAGTTCTTGAGACAAGAATATCCAAAATCTGGAGGGAGCTGAAGATGTTCATCAGATCCTTCTTTACACACAAAATATGTACTGGAGTGACCAAACCTGAACGAGCTGAGCTTTACTGTTCGTTCACCTGTAAGCTCTCACGTGATTTGCTACTGCATCTGAGCCATGAGGGCAGTAACCTTCAAAAAGACTGGTAATTAGAAGAGCTGATAACTTTTCTGCCACTCTGGTAAAGTCTGAAACAGCATAGTGATCTACTCCCCTCTGTCACTGATCTCAGATATTCAGAAGTTTGGTTTTATTTTGTAGTATTTTAGAGCTACTAGTGGAAAAAGGAAAGGGAAAAAAAAAAAGAAATAAAAAAAAAAAACCAAGAGGTGCATATTCAACCAGCATTAAGACCAGCATTCATTCTAATAAAATTTAAAAATATATTTACAGGCATGCAAAACACCTGCTTATACCATTCAGCCTTTAAAACCACAGATAATTTTAATAACAGCAGTTTGGCTATCCAAGATACCATAGCTAAGGAAAGACTGTCAGACAAACAAGACAATACTTAACCACCAAAATACAAATATATGAAAGTGTTCTTTTCTTTTTCCTCCTTATTTTTAAATTTAAATAGGAACAGTCATCTCGCCTTGAAATATCCTACCGCTAGCTAGAGAAAAAACATCTGCTTTGGGAGGAAATCAATGGCTTGCAATTGAAATCATGCTATTTATATTTACCTCTTAGCTGTGGAAATCAGACTGGCATGCACAAAAGGCACACTGAATCACCCTTAAATGCATGGAACCAGAAATGTGTAGTGAAATGCAGTAGGAGTGGGCATAATTCACTGTATTCTGATCTAACAGGTGCCAATTTTGAGATCTGGAAGTTCATTCTGACCTATCACTTCAAAACACTACAGTCTGCTATATTTAGATCTTTGGAGTACTCTGACAGCTAAGTTAAATCCTCAAAGTCATACAAGGATACCTGAAAAATATTCATCACTGCAAATGTAGAAAGCTTTGTTATGCAAATCCAATGGTTAGTAAGTTAAGTATTTCCCATACTGTTTCAATGCATGTAACATTTATGTACAACAAGTTTAGATAATAGAAGAAACACAAACAATGTCCAAAATGCACATTGCTAAATGTCTGTTGCCATAAAGAAGCACACAGGTTTATTCATGTAATAAAGATCATCATCTCTGCTCTTCCAAGGCTATTTATTTTAGATCAACTGCATACAGTAAACCCTAACAAGCTCAGACACTGAGTTCTAAGTTTCAGTAAGGAAACAAAACTTAGCTGAAATGAGTTTTTCTGAAAATAAAACTCCCAGACCCAGAAATGTAACGAAGGCCTTAAATGAGTGGTGGACATATCAGCAGAATTAGATTTGTATTGAAACATCCTGAATACAGGAGTATTTCATGGGAGGACAAAAGCACTTTTTACTTTGCAGTTAAGGAGTTAGTGTAGAAAATACAAGTACACAAGCATCCTCTGTTATGCAGTTTTTGCTGACATGAGTTACCACAATTTAGTTTTGGGAAAAAATCCCTACCTTTTGAGAACATTTACTATTGACTTTAACAAGAGCAGTTCTTTATCTGGTATGCACTCCTAGTTTTACCGTTATGATGTATTTTTTGAATAAGAGGACACGTAAGATTTAAGAACATACAACACTAAAAAATTTTCTATATACATGGGAATAAGCAATAGCAGAACAGAAACCTTAGTGCTGGACATCCCTGGTGGGGTTTTGAGTTCAGTGGCATAAACCCAGGGAAGACATTCACACAGTTGAACACAATGGTTTTCTTTGCAAAACAAACATTCAACTTACTAGCTCTAAATTCAAAGCAAATGGTATATAGTCCTACCTTTATCTCTTTCTCTTCTGGAACTGAAGAAGGTCTACATAGCTACAAGAACCAACATAGGACCTTTTGATAGCTTGTATAAACACTCACAAAAAAACCCACAAAAACAGAAAGGGAAAGATTGTGACTGCTATCAGGCACTGGGATATTAAGGTAACCTAAAGTTACCTGATAGTGTTTGTCCTGACAGTAGATTTGTAGATATCCAATTAAAATCACTATCTAAATTAACATTTTGCAAAGCTTTGTCCTCAGCTTTTCCTAAGATAACTAGTTTATTTCCTGGAACCTAGCAGAGTGCTTAAAAGCAGGAGTACTGCTACTATACTACTTAGAATCACAGAATCATTTAGGATGGAAAAGACCTTTAAGATGATTAAGTCCAACTGTTAACCCTGGAATGCCTATTTAAGTTATTCAAGAAGCAAATCTAAAAACTTACGAAATCAGACATACTCTTCATATTTGCCATTAAACACTAGTCTGAAATTGCAATAAATAACCAGCTGTCAAAACGATTCTTCTCATTTCTCTACACTTTTAGTTCAGTTACGAACTGTTCAATTGATAACAAATTAATGGCCACAGCTACTAGCATCAGTGGGGTGTGGGGAGGGCAAATATTAATAATTCTAATGCACAAACTGGTCTCTAAATGTTAGCACTGACACTTGGATAATGCAACTGGCACTTGGATAATGGTGCAAATGCAAGCCAACACAGAGGCACCGCTGGTGAAATCTGGGAGAACAGGTTCTGTAGCAGAGCATGCTGTGTTGCTCTAGAGCAGGGGCATGTAGCACTTGGGACTGTATCAACTCACACCCACTTGGCCAGTAGCGTTGCTATACACACATCCTGAAGGAAAGTTTTGTGGTCTAGAAGCTGCCCCACTTTTACAATGTATAACTGTGTCCAAACCCTTGACTTTCCATCCCTTGACACACAAAGTGAGCAGAAGTAGAGACATCACTTACATTAACATTATGGAAAGCTAATGAGGTCCAGTGGCTATACCAGCATGTTTCAGACACCTTAAGTGGAGATTCCTCACTAGGAGGTGCTTAGAGGCCCTTCCAGCAGCTTGCCCACCTTGCCGCTTTTCCTTATTTCAATAGCAGGCACCCAGTTAGAAGCAAGAGCTGAGGAAGCAGGTAGTGGAAAGCAAACATATCTATCCATAGAGCCTTCTCTGATCCTCTTCACCAACAGTTCTTTTACTGAAGCATGATCTCAACAAGACTTTCTCCCACAGAAGCCAACATAGAAAGTTACAGTCCTATAGAACTTCTGCAGCTCTAATAAAGAGTTCAACCTCCCCTGCTCAAACAGGGCTGCTGTCGAATAAGGAAATATCATAAAGAGAAGCTGAGATATCCCCAGTGGCAGTGGAAAGCCTTTTCTACTCTAACCCAACCGACTAAAGGCAGAAATGCATTTTGGTGTTAGTTCCATCATCCTCAGATAACTTTTTTTGTTCCCATTATTTTGTAATGCTGCTTATATTTCCCAAGTTTTTCAATTTAACAATAGTATCTGCCTCTTTTCTCGGCAAGCACTTTCATATTTCAGTTGTTTTAAAAGTGAAAACAAATTTCTTATTAAAAATGTCTTAATGACATCCCTCACTTTTTAAACTGTACTTCATTGTAACTGTACTTTAAATCTCTTGCAGAGAAAGCTGCCTTTCTATGAGGTCAGAAATAATAGTCACCAAAAAGCGTAGGCAGTTACTGGGGTTGACCCTTGTCTTTCACAAGACTGCAGTTTAATGAAAAGGCTTTTAGAATATAAAATAATAAAACAAACACATTTCCATTTAAATGCTTTTCTATTTGTTATTGATCTTCATTTCTATCTTAATAAGGCTTTACTGTTTTATTTTACTAAATATGTAAAATTTACAGGAAGCTAGATACTCTATGGCTTGCTTATTTTTCATTAATGAGTTATAAGCATAAAATTTTGTTGAACAGAGTAAAAAAAAAAAAGAAATTACTGACAGGATTTAAATAAAAACCATGTACAAAGCACACGGTCAATGTCCAGAATTACAGCCTCTCCCTTTTCTAGAGGATCACTATTTTTCCTCCTATGCCAATATGCAAAGAAAAAGAGTTCAAAAAGGTTAAAGGTTCTCTCTCTCTTTTTACATGCGCTAGCAAAAAGTAATTCTCAGTTGCTACCTCAGCAGTGGAAAACAGTTGTGAATATCAATGAGCCACTGCCACTCTAAAATATAAAGCACCATCACAGCTTACCACCATATGCTGTAGCAAAAGTAGAATGGAAGCTTTGATACGTAAATTATATCCGCAGGATATTTCTAATACAGACATCAGAGGCTTTTAATTCACAAAGCTGACTGAATTCTATATGCTGATGCATTTCATGTTCAAATTAGTAGTGATGAAATCATCCCATGGTTACTCATGATGCTATGCTAATCTTCCTTTGGAAGTTAAATTTTCAAAGATAAAGAATTTAATTAAAAATTTTATCTTCAGTGTTGTGGGTTTGTTTTTTTTTTATTTTATTTTGCAATGCCGGAATAAACTTATATAAGTTTCCATTATAATCTCCATTTCAGTCCCCACAGAAGCTCACAAAGAGCCTGAGGTATTTGAAATTAATACAGTGTGATACCCCAGGTTGCCTACTGCAGTATAATACTTTCTTTCTTTTAATACCTGCAGGGTTTCACACATGCCACGTTGCTGCTTCCCTCTCATTAAATAAATACCACACCTATGCTGGAAGCAAGGCAGACCACACAAATATTTAAGTACCACAATGGTATCTCAAGATCACTGAACAGAAATACTGAAGCATTCAACAAAAGTACTGAAGTGCAGCCTTCCCGAAGCAGTAGACTGCTTTTGCTGAAAGGAAGTATATACCACATCACAGGCTGGATCGTCTGTCTACCTTTAAAAAGGCAGGATTCAGAGATACTGATTCTCTGCCTAGGTCTGCAAAACTAACCTTTGCATATGCCTTAGTTATTCCACCTCTAAAATGGGGAGTGATACTGACCTGCCTTCCCAAGCCACTACTATTGAAGGAAACAAAATACTCCAAGTGGCTGACATACTACAAACGGCAAAAGGCAATGTTTGCCATCTTAAGGATATTCCTACATGCAAGCTATTTTTCCCCTGATCCGCTGCAATATGTTTTAGATGACTGTGACCTTGCAACAAAAGCTTTGTCTGTTTTCTGTGTTCCCTCCCTTCCTCCTCATGCCTCACCAGCCCTACCGGGACGTTACAGCTCTTACCTCCCTACTTCTCACTAAGGGACCACACAGAGTAATGCAATTAACAGTCTTAAAGGGATATCTTATCCTGGAAAAGTGGTCAACTTCAGATCGCTCCTGGGACTGGTTCGAACATCTAGCCTCACAGTTCTAATTACCCTACTCCAGAGAAACATTACATGAGCAAAACCTACCAACATTCACACAACTTTTTCCTCCTGATTGCCTAACTTTTTACATCTTCTGCTCAAACACTGACACATCTGGAAGCGGACAAAATAAAGAAAAATGCTTGACATAAATTAACCATGGTGTGTTGACCTCGGCCAGCCAGCTGCCAGCTGCTTGCAGGCTCCCTCTCCTCAGCAAGGCGAGAGGAGAAAAAAAAAGCAACAGCTCATGGGTCGAGATAAAGACAGAGACCACTTAGCAATTACCATCATGGGCAAAACAGACTTATGGGAAAAATAACATAATTTATTGCAAATTAAAAGAGTACTGACTAGAGACAAAGACCTTTACCCTCCCCACCCCCCTTCACTCCCCCCCAGCTCAGCTTCACCCCCAGCTCCTCTGCCTTCCCCACACCCTGAGCTGCATGGAGGTTTGAGGGCTGGGACGGTTATTGCCAGTCCGTAACAGCTTCTCCCTGCTCTTCCTGCCTCCTCACACTTTACCCCTGGCTGCAGCGTGGTTTCTCCACAGGCTGCAGGGGAATGAATACCTGCTCTGCTGGGGTCTCTGCAGAAGCTCTGCTGGGGTGCCTGGAGCACATCCTCCCCTCCACCTGCCCTCTGGTGCTCACAGGGCTGTTCCTCAGCCCTTCCCCCCCTCACTCCTCACTGCTGGGCAGTGTTTCACCCCAGGTGCTGCCAGCAGGGCTAAGGAGCTGAGCCGTGCCCTGTGGTGGGTCACCAGGAGCCGGCCAGGACCAGTTCAGTCCAGCACAGGCTGTGGCAGCCCGGGCCTCTCCTCACAGAGGTGCTGCCCTGCAGCCCCCTCTGACAGCACCTGGGCACATAAACCCCACAGAGTAACCACCTCTAACAGGGTTTCCAAGGTCCAACAGAGACATGGCTATTCTCTAAACAGCTATGATTATATATTTCTGTCTGGGGAGGCTACAATGCCTGCCTGTGTTGTACAAGGTGCAAGTGTAGATGACGTGAACACAGCAGTTAGTCCTGAGGAGACTCCAAGGCAAGGCAGTTAACACTGCATTGCTCAGACGCTTCAGTGCACAGCTATGGTTTCCAGGTTTAAGATCTTTTGAGGACAAAAGGGTTGAAATGCTCCCCTTATCTCACCTTCTGGGATTTCAGGAATGAATCACACTGCGTGAACTGCCACATTCAATCAGATCAGAGGGCTGGAGCACCTCTCCTGTGAAGACAGGCTGAGAGAGTTGGGGTTGTTCGGCCTGGAGAATACTCTGGGGAAACCTTATAGCCACCTTCCAGTGCCTAAAGGGGCCTACAAGAAAGCTAGAGGAGGGGCTTTTTACAAGGGCATGTAGTGATGGGACAAGGCTTGAAACTGAAAGAGGGTAGATGTACAATAGATATTAGGAGGAAATTCTTTACTGTGAGGGTGGTGAGGCACTGTCCCAGGTTGCCCAGAGCAGCTGTGGGTGCCCCATCCCTGGCAGTGCTCAAGGCCAGGCTGGACGGGGCTGGGAGCAACCTGGGCTGGTGGGGGGGTGTCCCTGCCCGTGGCAGGGGGTGTAACGAGATAATCTTTAAGGTCCCTTCCAATTGAAACCGTTCTATGATCTATCTCACACCAGTGTCTGATCTGTTTTACTAATAGCTACTAGCTCATGTGACAAGGGCATGTAAACAACCCGCCACATACAGAATAGTAGATCACCTAACAAATCCTGTTTCCTTTCATGGTCTGCTCAGAAATCTTTTGAACAAGGGTGTTTTAGGAGCACTGCACTTGAAGTACTGACAGGATTATCTGCTGTGACTGCCTGACCTCTTCTGTACTCCCCTTATGTTTCAGTATCCACACGACCCTGAGGCAATGATCAGCTCTACAATATCACTAGATGTTGCATGAAAATGTCCTTATTTTTTCCTCCATGTTTACTCCCTGCATCTCATTGTGTTCTCCTCTTAGATATCCCTGCTAGTCTTCATTTCTCACTCTTGCTTACATCTCCTAGGTTTCGGCTCACCACCCAGAAGAAGAAGAGACAATTGGCGAAAAGCTTACTCCAAAGCCTCCCCTCATGGTTCCAAGTTGAACCCGCAGCTGATTTTCTTCATCTTGCAGGCTGCAACATGAAGAAAATGCCCCTTCCCAGCCACACCAAAGTTAAACCTCACAGATCAATTCTGCCTCCTTCCTTGGAGCTTCTGCTGTGTTCTGGCACAGCTCTCCTCCATCTGCTTCACAAGAAATGGGACATTGTGAGCAGGTATGTCCTACTATCCTGCTTCCATGTTGAGTCCTTTAGAGTCCCAGATGCACATTTTAGAGCTTTTTTTGGCTGCCAGTGGCCATTGGATATATTCTTGAGACAATGCAGCTAGTTCTTCATGATAGAAGCCCCCATTGCCAAAGCTATCTTCTTAGTTCCTGAGGTTTGCTTTTCCCCTGTTTTGTCTTCTGAATTTTTTCTTCTCCCCTACAGCACATGGATTGTTATTTCATTTACTTTAGTATTTTATCCTCATTCAGTACACAGTATATCATCTTCATTTATCTTCAGTTTTGTTCTAATACCTCATAATAGCCTGGCTTGCTTTTTCTTTTCCCATCCAACAAATCATCAGCCAGGCTGTTGTCCTTGTTCTCCAGCACAGGAAAATTGCCAAGTTTGAAATCCATTTCTCCTCTACCTGTCTGTCTCTTCCTCTATCTTCTGTTGTATTCCTTTGGTCACCCTCCAGGCATTTATCATTATTTGTTGGCTCTGCATACCTGGAGTTTTCTATACTGTTTCCTCTTTTCTCCTTTAACATGTTTTTGGTGGCTAGTCAGAATGCCACCCTTACCTCTAACCACACTACTGACCTTCAAAAACATTGTTTTCAGAAGTCTGTCTCTCAGCTAGCAATTTCTGTTCCTAACTATGCAAGCATATTTCTTCCTCCGCACATATTCACAGTCTCTTTTTCTCCACAGGCAGTCTGAAGCGCTTACTCAGTATTCATTATTGTCTACGTCCCCAGCTTTTGGAGTTAAAACCTGCCAATCTCACTGCCACAGAAGCTGTCCTGTTTGCAGGCTTCAAAGCTAATTGAAAGAGTCCTGTGAGCAATTACAACTGTATTCTTGGTTCAGTTCAGTAGCATTATGTTCAAGCATTGTAAAAGAAATGCCAGAAGGGAACTGACATGACTGTATTTATACTCGAATTGCAACATCACCACCTCATAAAGCTCATGATTCCAATCAATTAATTGGACTCAATAATGGCATAATTAGAAAAGTCTCAATTTGAGACTCAATGGTAATCATTCAGCTGTTATAGTTATGCAAAGCAATGCTTCCAAATACAGAAAGAAGTCCTTTTTGATGCAGCGCCTCAACATCAGGCACAAGACATAAGATTTAATGCACCTGAAGGTGCACAAGCCTAGGGGACCTGGTGAGAAGCATCCGTGGGTCCTGATGGAACTCACAAATGAAGTTGCTAAGCCACTTTCCATGATATTTGAGAAGTCACAGCAGTCACATGAAGTTCCCACTGACTGGAAAAGAGGAAATGTAACCCCCATTTTGAAATACCGAAATAAGGAAGACCTGGGGAACTACAGGCCAGTCCGTCTCACCTCTGTGCCCAGCAAGATCATGGAGCAGATTCTCCTGGAAACTATGCTAAGGCACATGGAAAATGAGGAAGTGATTGGTGACAACCAATTAAGGGCAAATTGTGCCTGACAAATTTGATGGCCTTCTACAAAAGGGTTACAGCATGGATGAAGGAGGGAAGAGCAACTGTAGTCATGTACCTGGACTTGTGCCGAGTATTAGACACTGACCTGCACGACATCGTTGTCTCTAAACTGGAGAGACATGGATTTGATGGATGGACCACTTGGTGGATAAGGAATTGGCTGCATGGTCGCAGTCAAAGAGTTGCAGTCAACAGCTAAATGTCCAGGCAGAGACCAGTAATGAGTAGCATTCCTCAGGGTTTGGTACTGAGACTGGCACTGTTTAACAGCTTTGTCAATGACATGGGCAGTAGGATCAAGTGCATGCTCAGTGAATTTGCTGACAACACCGAGCTGTGTGGTGGAGTCGACACACCAGAGGGAAGGGCTGCCACCCAGAGGGACCTTGCAGGCTTGAGAGCTGGGCCCGCGCAAACCTCATGAGGTTCAAGAAGGCCAAGTACGAGGTCCTGCACCTGGGTTGCAGCAATCCCAAGCACAAATACAGGCTGGGTGGAGAATAGATTAAGAGCCACCCTGAGAAGAAGGACTTGCAGGTGTTGGATGAGAAACTCAACAGAACCGGCAATGTGGGTTTGCAGCCCAGACAGCCAACTGTACCCAGGGCTGCATCAAAAGAAGCGTGGCCAGCAGGTCCAGGGAGGTGATTCTCCCCCTCTACTCCACTCTGATGAGACACCACCTGGAGTCCTGCGTTCAGCTTTGCAGCCCACAACATAAGAAGGATGTGGACATGTTGGAGCAAGTCCAGAGGAGGGCCACAAAGATGATCAGAGAGCTGGAGCACCTCTCCTGTGAGGACAGGCTGAGAGAGTTGGGGTTGTTCAGCCTGGAGAAAGAAGACTTCAGGAAGACCTTATAGCAGCCTTCCAGTACCTAAAGGGGCCTACTAGGCTATTACGGTTACCAGAAAATGGCAAATTGGTCCAAGTACTTCAAAATCATGCAGTGGTATCAGAAAGAATCCATTTCATTAAAAATTTCTAACACAATAGCTATTTTGAGCTGTTCCTCCAGAGAAAACTATGACAGCAATTTCTCCAAGTAAAACATTTCCACTAAAATAATGATTCTGATTGCTATGAAATAACTGATTTTTTCCTACTGTTTTTACCAATTTTATTAATGAGGAGTTGATAGGAGGTGAAAAAAAACCAACATAAACCCCCTCATTTAATATGGAGATTGGCAATAAATAATCATTCAAGAAAAAGATTAATTAGCTATGGACCAACATAAAACCCACATTGTAGATAATGCCTAACAAAACTGAACCTCAAACTTGTATTTATTGTCAGAGGAAGAAGATGACATATGAATTTCACTTTATTTTAGAAAAAGTAAAACAATAGCTTTTAGGATTCTCTTTTTAGGCATGAATTCAGAGAAAAGCAATATTTACATATATGCACCTCACAGATAACAGGATATATTTTAGCTAACTTTTCTAAAAAGTTCCAATGCCTGAGCAGTTAGGCATTTTTGTTTTAATTTTTGTTGACAGAAATAAAAAATTCGCACCGAACGTATTTAGCTATGTCTTACTTACTGAGAACTATGGAAACATCTGTTTTACTCCTGAACTCCACAATCCAGCAGCGCTCCAGGATTACCACTTCAGAGGCTTCAGAATTCTGTGAAACATAAAGATGACAAAACATTAAGATTTGGAACCTGACTGGGAAGTCCTTCTGTTTGGCTGTTCACAGCCAGCACAACATGTAGATATAAAGACAAGCATAACAGTGACTAGGCAGATGGATATAGGCATTCTTTAATTACTGATCTGTGTCATCCTACTTCAAGTCAATGAGCTATATAATAGGAATAAACTGTTAGAAAAGACCACACAGGAAACTAAGAAAAAAAGGAACTCGGTAGCTGGATTTCCTCCACACTGTAGATATCCAAAAGTTTAGGTGCCACCTCACTTTTAAGCAAATCAGGCAAGCCCAGTTTATTTCAACTTCCATACCTAGTAATATAGCTGAATCAAATGTCAGATTCTATTCAAAGAGTAGAATACCTTCAAGTGAACAAAATAACGTGCAATTGTAGAGTAGGCATTTCTTTTCCATTTTTATTTAAAAGGGATTACTTTATCATGACTTGAAACTCTGAATGTTGTCTCTGGCTATGCCATTTGAATGACATTAAGTGATATGCACTATTGCAGAGTGCAATATGATAAGAATTAGCGCTATCATTTTTTGTGAATGCTCTGCAGAGAAGATGCAGACTCCTCTTCCAGTTTAGTAAGTGTGACTCATTTTTCAGAAGAGTGAAACTATCAATCACTCCCTCAGAATTAATCTTTTTTCCCCTAATACTTTTATTATCCGATTTTCATCCCTAACATCTGGTAACGAATAACCCTTAGAGCACATACCCATACACTTCCTCATTGCAGGTTCCCAACACGAATCTCACAAAGCTCATTCTCTACTTGAGTGAGATTCTGCAGGGATTAATGTAAAATCTTATTTTATCATTCCTTCCTCAGGTACTTTTTTTATACCAACTGATCTTAAAGATGAAAATTTTTCATATTGTAGACAAATTCTACCAAAAGCCTGAACTTTACTTCCATGTATTTGATACTTAATGAATGACTTCATAAAATGGCTTACATTCATAACACCTGATTAATATACACAAGTCTTCTTTGTCCACTCTTTCTCTGCATTTATACTATTACTTGGCCTGCCAGAATCAGACTCAAAACTTCTTGCCAAGAGTTTCACATTCATTTTTAAATGAATAGTTCGATCCTGCATTTTCTCTCAAAAAGACCCTTTACTTACCCAGTAATACCACTGTCTTTCATGAGCAAAAAAAGTGAATATTTAATACAGTAAGACTGTAAGACTGGTGAATAACAAACAGGTAACATTGTAGAAAGTCCGTGATTTCCTTGAGAAAACCTGTCTTTATTCCCTCCCTCTCACCTTCTACCACTTAATAAATGAACACTCCAAACCCAGTTATCAAAGCACAAATCAGTATCTAAAGGTGAAAAAAGTTAAAATAAAACAGAGGAGTGTGGGGGGGGGGGGGGGGGGGGGGTGAAAAGCACATGATGTTATATTGAAATATGCCAGAATTCAAGACAGGGGTTTTGATGAACAAAGAAAAAGCAATCAGATTTATCTAGAAACTACTTGTACATTGAATTCTTAGAAATATTTTTCAGGCTGGGCTGGGCTAAAAGGGATGTATTGTCCTGTACACTGAAAAACAGCTGATTGTTTGTATAAAAAAAAAAAAAAAAGGCAAAAAGGAAGAAAGTAGTGAAATAGTGCAATTGGTTTGGGGAGAAATACGAATGCTACGTTAGGAACTTTTTTATTTATAGAATCCAGCAAGTCAAGCATACATAGTAACCCAGAGGCAATTCTCAGGTGCTATCAAGTGAGGCATTCTTTGAAGTTCTACAAGGGAAAGTAAAATACAAGAAGTCTTTACGAGCAATAGCTGAAGTCAGCTTGGGAAAATTGGCAATAACAGTTCAAAAAGAACAAATAACAGACTAATCAGGAAAAGCTCTGCACTGCAATGATGCTGATAACTATTTTGATTCTTTAGATTTTGAAGCAAGACATCAACACCATATAGTCTCCCAGATAACCCTGACTTGAAAAGTGGATAATGCAGCCCAACTCCTTCGAGAGCTGGCAATCTTTCAGAAAAAGTATGACCAAAAGAAGGCATTTATTTCAAAAGTTAACAAAGATCTGATACAATTTAACACTCAGCTGTGACTATGTGAAAGAATCCTATCCAGTCTCTGTTCAAAAAAATAGTCAATCATCTCTAACAATTCTTCCCTTTTTCATCTCTACAAAAAACGGTTCCTCTGATGATAGTGATGCCCCATAGACGAAACATGCAAGCATGACAACTCCCTAGAAATAACGTTTCCTCCAAAACATGTATCTGCAGTGAGTGGAAGCCTGTCAGTATATGAAGAAAAGCAACATGGCTTTCAGACCAGCCAGGTATTTGGAAAGGCCAGGAATGAAGAATCACAGCTTCTATGTAGTTTGCTGCAGTTGCCAAGATTTAAAGCCTTGATATTTGGATTTCTACATGAAAGGCATACGTATAACACAGATAGTTATCCTTTTGCTAACCACTTGCTATCAAATAATTAACAGGAATTTGTATTAGTAAGTTTTGTCTCACAATGCAATTGATGTACAACAGTAACTGCAAACATAAGAGAGAACAGCTCAGAGTGTTTCAAGCTTTCTGCATTCTAAGACAGCAGATGCTGCAGCACAAGAGTCTCTTTAGAGACAAGTTACTCTACTCCCTATACCAGCAGAAGCTGGAATGAAAGAGTGTTGCAACTTCAAATGAATCTGAACATGTTTTCAAACACACAATAAAGTACAGCGATCAGAGGGTAGGCATTTACTTTTTCTGTATGTGAGAGAGAACAAGGTAAATACAAATAAAAGATGAAAGACCATAAGGCTTCTGGAGAAGAAAGTACATGTTGCTGCACAAAATCTCAAATATCCTGACACAAAAGTGAAGAAAAAGACCTTCAGAATTACTATTCCTGCAGACTTTTCATCATTTAGATAGCTATGCACTCCATCATACAAAAAGCTAGCAAGAAAATTATTTACAAATGAAATGACAAAATTGTAATCAAGGGAGCCATTATGCGTATGATAGAGATCAAAAATTTCTAAGTGCATAATACAAGCTTATTTAGACTAGCTATTATTTTCTTTTTATAGGTTTGATTTTAATAAAAGGGTAACTTCTAATAATCTGGTATTTATGCACAGCAAATACAACCAAAATCAGATCTGTAGTAATGTGTTACAGTCCAACATATTGGCTTTTTTCTTCCTACCACTGGTAATTTTGGGTAAGTTTAATAAAAAAGTTAATGGATCAATCCAAATGCCAAGCAGCAACTAGGCCTTGAACTATTACACCTTTCTTAAAATACTGACAAAGTCTACAGGCACCCCACAACCCCCCAAGATCAGGAAATTGTTTCAAAATGCTGATTTGAGGAGGAAATGAAATTATTCATAAATCTAATTTAAACATCCTAGTAAAACTGCTGTAGTAGTAGAGTCCCCAAAACCTAGAACTAGCAGAATCCCTTTCTCTTCACTTTGTCAAATGACTGGCCAAGCCTTGCCATCAGTATGCCGTTGTAAATCCAAAGTACTACTGTACTACTAAATCCATGACTCTCTACTGTAACACTCATAAGTTTCAAATGAAAGTAGTGAAGACAACCCTGTTTCTGTGGAGTTCATGCCTAAAACTGAAGTAAGAGATAGGCATACCAAAATACACGAGCAAGTGTTTTCTAACCGTATATTCATACCTACATAACCTTTACCTTTAATGTAAAGGAGTTCACTATGATATTAAACTGGCCACCATCATTCAGGTAACTAGCTCCAGATTCATGAGCAATCTGAAGCACACATTGCATAGAGAAGTTTTCTGATAGAGTAAAACATAACATTTTTGCAGTTCGAAAGCATAAAAACCAAAACCACGTTCTACAGCAGTGTGGGAAGCACACAGTACTTGAAGTTACATTGCTGCATTTTTCAGTTGTTTCTATCTACACCAAATTTGTAACTTACATTGTAACTGGAATTTACTAGTAAATTTGTAACTAGTTAGCTATATCAAATTGAGAACTAAACTGACAGTTAAAATTAGAAGTGACACTCCAAGCAATTCCTCGTTGTTAAAAAATAAGTAGAAAAGTAAAGCCATAGCATTGCAGGGGAAATGAAAAAAACCCAACCAAAAAAACCCAACCACTCCAACCCCTATAGAAAGTAAAAACTCTTTAAGCAAGACATTATAAAATGCGCCCACAGTCAACAAGGGACATGGGGGAGGGTGAGGGGTGAGGTGGTGGAGGATGTGCGAATTTCACGGTTTGATTTTTTTAAAAGCTTATTTTTACAAACTTAAAATAATTCAATTGAAAGCCTTATAGAGTAGAGATGCTACATACACCCATCTACTTACCATGCTTTTCAAAATAGTTATTTTCTGCCTGCATTTATAAGTAATCCTATGATAAAAGTAAGTTGAAGACAGAAATTTTATGCAAAAATAACAACTAAAATTGACAAAATTATAGTTACACAGAATTAACACAAAAGAATATGCTAGGGAACAAAAAAATATTAAAATAACTTCAAAAGACAAATGATGATATTGGTTTCGATTCTTGCTTGCTATATAAAAAAAAAAAAAAGATATTCGCAATAGAGGAGTTTGCCTGAAAGGACTGCTAGCATCAGGTAAAGTTTATCACATCATTTTGAACCCATATCATCTCACCCCCAAATTGCAAAGTTAGCACTGTCCACCACTTATCAGAAGATGTATCTAATACCTTAGAAACCTTAGAGGAAAAGTTGGTGACTGAGGAAAACCAAAAGACCATTGTATTGCACACCTACAAGGCTGCTTTCAGTGACACACAGGCTAAGAGCCTAACTTGCAAGAATGGAAAGCAAAGTGAAGTGCCTACTCCTCATTAGTGACTCCTCCATAGTTCCACCACATACCTACATCCTGACTGTTTAAACCTGGCCCAGAAAAACCTCAGTGTCCTCAGACTCCTACTGAAGGCTGGCTTTCCAGGAGGAGAACCAGAAGGCAGTGAACAGGCATGATGATATGGCCACTATCTTGGCATGCCTACAGTGCGACCAAAGGTCTGCAGTCCATAATGGCATTAACAATAGGCTTGTGTTAACTGAGCTAGCTGTGGCACCAATAGCAGCAGCAAAGTCCTGTGAGCATTAAACATGGCACAAGCTGTACAACTTGCCTATAATCCTGATTTTTTACAACTTCACCAGTACTGGCAAATGACTTAGACTGAGACTTGCTCAATCATGTATGCATGTGCTCAGGTTGTGCTTTATACTATACTAGAACTATATACTATATACTATATACTTTATACTATATACTTTATACTATACAAACTATACTAGAAACATTACCACCTATGTTTGGTATTTCAGTGTTAGCACAGGTAAGATTCATCACCCCACAGGTAAAGCATAGTTTTATATATATATATGTGAACAGGAAAAAATTGCCACAATTTGTCAGGGTAATTTCATTTACAAACAGAAATACATTGAAATAAATCTAAGAATGTTAACTTTTCTACAGCAATGCATCCATTACTAAATAGAGCAAAATACACTGTTCTAATTTAGAGGTATTAAAAGATGACTAGATAACATAGGCAAGCATATAATTTGCAGAATTAAAAATGCCCCTTTAAATGTTAGCAAGCAGTATTCAACAATCTAAAACCTCCTTTAATATTATGTATTCTTCTGCCATATTAATATTCCCACACTGTGTCTATTAAGTAACACAAAGCCTACAACCCAAGCCCTGTGATAAGGAAAAAATATGCTTCCTGGGCACCTGATGAGGTGCTTCAATTATTCAAGACAGGCTGTAACCTGGTAGTTCATTGCAATCACCTTTACAAACTGGCAGCTCACTGAAAGATACTCAAATAATCCTTTTCAAAAAATGCTCTACCCACTGTGATTAATCCATCATGCAGTGCTATCAGATACCAACTTCAAGCAGACAATATAATACCACTAATCTGCATTCACTCTGGAAAATGTTGATTTACGTCACTGAACAAGTCCTACAGAACAGACAAATACTTTTAATAGACTGTTCCCTTCAAAAATGTGAATACCTCCTATTATTATATATTTATATATATAGTAATTTTCTTTTCAGTTTCAAAATGCATTAGTAGTAATAATAATAATGTATAAATACACATTCTCTTAAGTCACACCCCACATTCACTTGGTTTATTATCCACCAGCATAATTAAAAAATGAAAATTAAATGCTTTCTACATTCTACACATAGCTTGAAACAATCTCAAACAACCCTTCCTGCCTAAAAAGTTAATTATATACAGTTCAGATATGAATGAGTTAAGTTTTTCAAAGTTATATTACGGTGAAAGGCTCCAGTGCTGTATCACCACACATACTTTGGAAAATATGCTTTCTTAAAAAAATTCTCCCCTTTTGTTCTACAGTTTTTGGCTGTCATTTAAAACACGTGTTATTAACCTCTGGCCCAGTTCCAAACATATTACCTATTTACCTCAAAAATAGCTTAGAAAAAGAATTGGTAACTGTATTTTTAAACTAGGTATGACAGCTTATAGAATCATTTAGATTGAAAAAGACCTTTGAGATCACCAAGTCCAGCTGTTAACCCAGGACTGCCAAGTCCACCACGAAACCACATTGCCCCCAACTGCTACATTTACCTGTCTTTTAAAGACCTACAGGGATGGTGACTCAACCACTTCCCTGGACAGCCTGTTCCAATGGTAGACAACCCTGTCAGGGAAGACATTTTCCTTCATATCCAGTCTAAACCTCCTCTGGTACAATTTAAGCTGTTTCCTCTTGTCCTGTTGCTTGTTACTTGGGAGACAGACTGACACCCACCCGCCTACAGCCTCCTGTCAGGCAGTGGCAGAGAGCGATAAGCCCCCCCAGCCTCCTTGTCTCCAGGCTGAACACCCCGGCTCCCTCAGCCGCCCCTCACAACACTTGTGCCCCAGCCCCTTCCCCAGCCCCGCTGCCCGTCTCTGGACACGCTCCAGCCCCTCAGTGTCCCTCCTGCAGCGAGGGGCCCAAACCTGAACACAGGATTCCAGGGGCGGCCTCACCAGTGCCCAGTGCAGGGGGACGGTCACTGCCCTGGTCCCGCTGGCCACACTGCTTCTGATACGAGCCAGGTTGTCATTGGCCTCCTTGGCCACCTGGGCACTGTGCTGGCTCATGTTCAGCTGGCTGTGGACCAGCACCCCCAGGGCCTTTTCCAGGAGGCAGCTTCCCAGCCACTCTGCCCCAAGCCCATGGCATTGCATAGGGTTGTTGTGACTCACATGCAGGACCCAAGTGCACTGAGCCTTGTTGAACCTCATGCAATTGGCCTTGGCTGATGGATCCAGCCTGTCCAGACCCCTCTGCAGAGCCTTCCTGCCCTCAAGCAGATCAACACTCCTCCCCAGCTCGGTGTCGTGTGCAAACTTATTGAGGATGCACTCAATCTCCTCATCCAGTTCATTAATAAAGATATTGAACAGGACTGTCCCCAATAAAATGCCCTGGGGAACACCACTTGTGACCAGCAACCACCTGGATTTAAGTCCGTTCACCACAGATCTTTAGACCCAGACATCCAGACAAATTTTTATCCAGCAATCTTTTTACTGCCAGAATGCTGCAGGAAATTGTGACAAAGGCTTTACAAAAGTCCTGGCAAACAACATGCACAGCCTTTCCCTTACCCACTAAGTGGGGTACCTTGTCGTAGGAGGAAATCACCTAGTAGTCCTGTAAATGCTGCATATGATGGCACTCAGGATGACCTGCTCCATAGCCTTCCCTGGCACCAAGGTCAGGCTGACCGGCCTGTAGCTCACTGGATCCTCCTTCCAGCTTTTCTTGTAGATGGGCACCACACTTGCTAACTTCCAGTCAACTGGGACCTCCCCGGTTAGCCAGGATTGCTGGTAAGTGATTGAAAGTGCCTCGGTGAGCACTTCTGCCAGCTCCCCCAGTACCCTTAGGTGGATCCCTGTGCTTACCTAAGTGGTATAGCAGGTTGCTGATCATTTTCCCCTTGGATTATGGGGGCATCATTCTACTCCCTGACTTTGTCTCCCCCTCAAGGGACTGGGTACCCACGGAACAACTGGTCTTACTATTAAAGACTGAGGCAAAATAGGCATTAATTACCTTGGCCTTTTCCTTGTCCTTGGTCACTATGTTCCCCACCCCACCCCCCCCATCCAATAAAGGATGAAGATTCTCCTTAGCCCGTCTGTTGTTGCTAATGTATTTGTAGAAACATTTTTTTTGTCTTTCATGGCAGTAGCCAGATTGCATTGTAAATGGACTTTGGCCCTTCTAATTTTCTCCCTGCATAACCTCATGACACCCTTATAGACATCCTGAGTTGCCGGCCCCTTCTTCCAAAGGTCGCTAACTCTCCTTTTTTCCCTGAGTTCCAGCCAAAGCTCTCTGTTCGGCCGGGGTGCTCTTCTTCCCGGCTGGCTTGTCCTTTGGCACATGGGGACCGCCTGCTCCCGCGCCTTTAAGATTTCCTTCCGGAAGAGCGCCCAGCCTTCCCGGACTCCTTCGCCCTTCACAGCTGCTTCCCGAGGGACTCTGTCAGCCAGGCTCCTAAACAGACCCAAAGTCTGTCCTCTGGAAAGCCAAGCTTAATTATGACTCTTAACAGTTTCAGCAGTACCAGGGAAGTAAGGAAGTCTGAGCACAAAAATATTACTTCTACCAGTGCTGCGTGTTTGTAAAATGCATTGTCTTTGGATATTTAATGGTAGACAATGAAGAATGTTTCTTTCAGCTGGTAAGAATTCTACCAATGTTTTACCAATTTATTGCAAGTCTCAGAACATCTGTCATAGGTTTCCGTAAGTCTCAGTTACTGTTCTAAGTTACTAAGTTACTGTTCTACAGTTACTAAGACTCAGTTCCTGGAGTCACGATATCACCACCTTTCCAAAGATCTTTCTGTTGCTTTTTAAAAGATGCACATGATTTTTAAGCCAGACTCCTAATTTTTCAGGGTCATAGCTTCTTAAATCTTGAGGTGGCTACACCACCCTTTGAAAATGAGACAATCAAAATTTCCTTGCTGAAGTTAAGTCACAAGACCTTACATCTCTCCCATTTAAAAAAAAAATATATAAAAGGTTCAGATTAAACAACTGATTATATAAATTACCCCTTCCCTTCAGGAAGCAGAAGGAGTGAGAATTATAGGAAGACCACCAGCCACTCCTTGGGGACAAATTCTCTGCCAAGTTCATTTTGCCTCATTGATGCAGGGAGGTAAATGTACCTCTGCAGGGTAGGATCTAGACTGCAGAAAGATTTCAGAAGAATGCAATTTTATCTTCTGCTAGAGGTAGAAAAAGAGATTTCACTGCTGTGTTTGAGAAAAGAAATGGTTTACTGGTTTTGGTACAGTTGACTAACAACAGATGAGTTTCTCTTGATACTCAGGATGTGTAAAATAAGTTTATTAGTAGCCACCATGTTATGATTTCTTTTTAAGTATTTCCAGTTGTGAGTAAGCTATTAAAATAAATAAACAAATAAATGGCTGTATTCATTACACTCCCTACATGAGAACAAAAGCCTCACCTGAATGGTTAACTAGCTTTATTTGGTCATTTCTATTCAGTACCAATTTCAGTCCAAACAATATTGTGCTGGTGAGACCCAGTTAAAAGGAACATCATATTTAATGCTAGGACAATTCTGGCTATTCAACTTTAACAGGCGAGAAAGTGCAAAAACAGAAGCATTTCAAGCATCAGTAGCGAGGCCCAAATTGATCTCAATGGAAATGGGACACATATAAATGTTACTCCTCTGGCAAACTCTGCTGAGCAAGATTTTACCAGCTCTGATGGTCACAGGATTGCAGAACCAGGGTATGAAAATTACTGCACTCTATTGCTATGATATTCCCCTTGGTATTGAGAAAAACAAATTTAACAGAGGACTCCCAGAATGAGGGCACCAGGGAACCACTGGAATGGGAAAGTCCTGCTTGCAAGGGAGGGAGGTGGAGGGAAGACCACTGTCATAAATATGAGTATATTTCAGTGTACAAGTAAGAAGGAAGTGGACAAAACCCCAAGAGCTGAATAGACAACTGGAAACAGCGGTTCCCTGACACAGGATCTGAACATGGGCTGCACAGCCCCTGCAATAAAGGTGAGAAACAAACACATTTTCTGGGTTGCACTGAGTCCCATGTTATTAAATCCATGCTGCAATTAATCGAGCTACAGCAGTGTCAAAAAAAAACAAAAAAACCAAAACACCCAAAACAAAAAAACCCCAACCACAACACCCTCCTACAAGCAGAAGTGGTTGCTGTTAGCAATTCCCAAAATATGTCAGGCATGGAAGAGTGACAGGGTTCATGAGTAAGGAAGAGAGCAGCGAAAACGGTGCGCTCTGGGTATAATACCTTTAGCTGAGTACAAAACGTTTAGTCTACAACTATAACAACTTACTCAACAGCCTAGCAGTTCCAGGTAAATTAAGGTAGCATAAGGTCTTCATGTTTGTGAAACTGCTTACTGAAAACCCAGATGATGCTTGCCACTAAACCATTATCAGGGAGGGGACAGAGTCACACCACGTGTCTGACCAATACATCCTGACCTGAAGAAATTCAGAAATCGCAGGGCACGATGATCCCTTTCCACTCTCTTGGGACACATGATTTTCAGTTAAAGGAAACCCTGCACAATGCTCCATGCAAGTTTATGAAAGGGACATTTCGGACATTTCGTGAGTTCTGAAGATCACAGTTTCCTTTAAATAAGCTAGTTTGTTTTCCTCACAGATTTGAAATCATATTGCAGTTCAGATGTTTAATTCTGATTGAATTCCAAAACAAGGTACCTATTTGTCAGAAAGTGTTTGAACAAGAGATGATCCAAATTGAAAGACAAAATGAAGAAAAAAGAAACTGAGAAGAGGAAATATGTATGTGGAGTATTTTCATTTGGTAACTTATACCCCTGGATTGTAAAGCAATCATCCTTCAATTGCCACAATTTAATTAATTTCCCTAATTAACTAAAGAAAGCAGTTCCTTGAGGTTTTACTACCTGCTCTTTATTCTAATTTGGGTCACATGAATGGCAGACATGCAATGAACTCCATCCAGACTTTCTTACCTCTGTGTTACTTGACTGCTCTTATGTAACAGGAACCTTAAATAAGAACACTTCCACATAATTCACATTTCAACATATAGACCAAGACTGTTTCTTCTGCCGGTCTCTGACTGATGGTCAAAATATATCAACTGGAAAAAAAAATCTAGCTATCTAGAACTTTAAGACAACATAACATTACAAGCGGCTCAAGCTATCAGCAGCTCTGATGAATGCTCTGTACTTTTCGATAACATATTACCAATGCACAGAAACACAGTGTTGAATAGAGCAATCATCAACAGCTTTGTATCTCTGTTATTGAAGACAAATACAAGATTATCATTTTCTTCCACAATGATTCTCCCCATCGGAAAGCCAATTTGCAAACACCCAATCAAAACAATTGGATATAGCCTAATACTTTGCTTATAAACCGTTACAGTTGGCTCCACATTTGGCTGAAGTTCTTCACAGAATGACTGAGGCTGGAAGGGAACACTGGAGGACGCCTGGTCCAACCACCCTGCTCAAGCAAGGCCACCTACAGCCAGCTGCTGAGGACCATGTCCAAACAGCTTTTGACTATCTCCAAGGAGAGAGACTCCACAGCCTCTCTGGGCAACCTGTGCCAGGGCTCCATTACCCATGCAGTGAAAAAGTGTTTCCTGATATTCAGAGGGAACCCCCTGTGTTCCAGTGCTTAGCCCCTGCCTTTGGTATCCTGACACCAGGCACCACTGAAAGAGCCTGGGTTGGTCTCCTTTGCACTTTCCCCTCAAGTATTTATACACATTAAGATCCCTCCTGCGCCTTTCTCTTTTCCAGGCTGAAGTGTCCCACCTCATTCAGCCTTTCCTCATGTGAAAGATGCTCTAAAACCTTAATCTTTGTGGCCCTTTGTTGGACTCTATGCACTATGTCCCCGTCTCTTGTATTGAGAAGCCCAGCAGTGGACATCAAGCCCAGAACTGGACTTTTCTTATATTGTAACTATTCCATAGTTTAAATTATTTCATGTCTATTATGATTGTAGCGTACTTTATGAAGTAGCTTTCAGTACTGCAAATGATTGACCTGTCAGCAGTGCTGTACATAGTTTCTCTACCTCCTTTGGTTTGTTTTTTTTTTTTTTTAAGATAGGACACTTAACATTTCAGAATACAGTAAACTGGAATTGCAGTAAAACAGTATTCTTACCAGCATAGTATAATATCACCATTTAATAGCTAAGTCAGTACTCTGAGTTAACAACCTCTTTACTATTATATTGACTATAACAGAGCTACCAACTACTAAGAGACCCCTCAAAACCCCATCACCTCTAGATTTCAGTGTCAAGATGACCTGACCACAGATTTGCCTCCAGACAGATCACAGTAATCCTGTGAATTTTGGTACATCTGACCCACACATACTTGACCTAAACCACATATGCAGTATTTCCAAGAGAACACCTGTATCAGACCAAAGACCCATTATTCTGCCTACAAGTGCCATAAATAAGTGCCCACAGAAAAGGAAAAGCAGGGTAACCACATGCAGTACTCTGAGCCCCCAGCTGTTTTCACATCAGGCTTTTTTCCTCAGATGCCTGTTCCATTCACTAACTCTTAATGAGGCTCCTGCTTCTTGAGAGCACCTAGTATTTTTTCAAATACATACCTACTTCTAGCATCTACTAGCAAGCAAGTAATCTAGCATCTTATGGCAAGCAACTTAGGATTTCCACTACCTGTTCCATGAAAAAAACACCTTTTTTGTTCGTTTGTAATCCAGTTCCTCCTGGCTTCATTTTAGTATCCTGAGTTGTTACACTGGAAGAAGCAATGAACCATTAATCCCTATCCGCTCCTTCAAGATGATCCTGATTTTGCAGATTACTATCAGAGACCACCTTAGTCATCATCTCCAGGCTGAAGAGTTTTACCACCTTCATTTCTTGTCCTGATGACTTTAACAGCCCTTTCTCTGAAACTTTCCCAGCTCCTTTATATCCTGTAAGATGAGGGGAACTGAACTCCATGGTGGATCTTCAGAAAGTTCTGTTTGTTCTCTCCTTTTCCCAACTCCTAACATTCAGTTTACTTCTTAACCACAACTGATAATCCACATGATCTTTTCATGCAACTGTCACTCTCTACAGACCTCACTCAGGGGAATAGGTGTGTATGTGCGTGGGAGGAATAAGTGCAAAGCCCACTGTTTCAATGGGAAACGTTTATTATTTTTCTTCACATGTGTAATTTCACATTTATCCATGTTGAATTTTATCTGTCACTCTATTACCTAATGATTTAATATCTGCAATCATTCTACAATTACTCATACTTGACCCCCACATCTTAACCATTCAGTAAGTTATTATCAGACATTCTCACCTCATTGCAAGAATTCCAACCTCTGAACCGAGAACCAACTAACGCAAGCCTTTTAATTCTTTTTAAGCTTATTCATTTTAACTTCCTCACTCCTCCTCCAAGCATTTGTTAGTCCTCTCCTCAATTTTTTGCAGCTAAAGGAATGGCAGCCCTCCAGATCACTCCCAAGATCAGAGGGGCGTAACAAGGTATGCCGGAGTACGGCTCTGCCCTTAACCTGCCCTGGTATCCATGCCAGGATGGGGCACGTATGTGTTCTTTGTAAAGGCAGCAAAATTATTCTGTATGTTTGTCTGCTGTATGTTTGAGGAAAAACAAAACAAAAGCAAAACACCCAAACTACATAAAACCCCAGCCCTGTTACAGCCATGGAAAGAGAGATAAGGGCTTGGTTGTTTTTTTTTCCATCTCAGCAAAACTTTTCTTCTCATATTCCCTTCCAACCAATAAATCAGACATGAAAGACAGGGTGAGCAATTCACATGTGGGTGCCTAGAGAAAGTCACCTAGGTTATAAGCTCTCAGTTTATAACGCTTACCTCATACTCTGAAATGAGCAATACCTACTAAACCTCATCAATTTTAGTTTAAAAAAGAAAAACACCTCCCTTCCCTGCTGACTGACCACATGATTTCAGACATGGTACTGACTTTCTGATCTTCAGGCTTACATCTCAGGAACTCTCTCAGTAAACAGGACCCAGTAAAGTATTCATGTGACAAATTCTACAAGTTAGATGCTTGGGAATTAGAAGACAAACATTGTAAGCTGCAAGAATAATCTTTAGCCAGCTAAATACCAAAGGCAATGGTGGCATCTCACAAATATTAAGTTTGTCCCACTTTATTCTTGAAAAGCAAATTTTGTATATTGATCTCAAAAAACCAAATACCTCAAAAAAAAAACAAACAAACAACTGTTTCTTGCTTTACTAGAATATCATGTATTCCTATTTTAGAATATGTGTAAGAACATTAACTAAGCATGAAGAAACTTTTACAAAGAAGGACATTCATGCAGGCAACTGCAGAAGGACACTTCTCATAAAACAGCTGCTTCATCTTTAATCTCTCAGGCCATCCTCAATGGAAACCTACACACCGCTTCTCAAATATGAGCTTTGGAACAGAGGGTGCAGTTTTGCAGGCAACTCAACTGGCATACCAGCTAGAACTCATAACTCTGCTAGATACCAAATACATCTAATGGGCCATAAAATAAAAATTATGGGCTCAGTATGATCTCTCCCTCCACAGCCAACTCCTCGCATTCCACCAGCTATAAACTGTCTGTCTCTGCCCCTCAGGAGGGAACTGCTTTCTCATCTCTTCCTTCCAGCAAGAGCACCCTGTCTATTTTACTCCTGCCTCCCCTCCCAGGAGCTACCTTTCCATTCTGAGATGGTAAAATTGATCTCCATCTTCAGTATTTAACTGAACTCTGAGCACTGATCTCCATCTTCTATTTAGCTTTGAATACCAATTTTTTGATTTCAGACCTTAACAAAGGCATTTGTGATCAAGAGCTTGTCACTTCTCAGCTGTGCCACTTCATCTAATAAACTCCAGAGACTGCAAGTACTGATCTTGATTGTGTTCTGGCACCATCACTGATACACCACCACTACCATTCTTCAAGGTAACATGCACAAAAAGAAAATGGGAGTAACGAGCCCACAGAAAGAAGTTTTAGGAAAGGTATTTTTAACAGTTAGGAAAGAAAGATCAATAAGCAAGTACATGTGAGGAAGAAGGGTAACTACATGTTTGAGCAGGCACACCATAGCGTTTTTAAATTCAATCTAAGTTTAGTGACTTGACATGCGGTGCAAATAAAGTTTCCAAAGATACCTATCAAAGAGTAGCACTGGGGTTTCTAACCTATTTACCAGAATTTATTTTCTTTTCTTTAAATGATGAGTAAATACATTAAAGCAAACTTTTATCTGTACTTAGACCTATCCATGTTCTCTCTGCAAATACAATCTTTTCTTTCTACACTTTACAAAAAATCAAAGTATATTTAAAAAGAAAGCCACAAAATTCAGCTCCAGCCCACAACAGTGAACTCCAGCTATGCAATCACTATTTGAAGTCAAAAGCATGAAGAACAAAATAGTCCACCTGCAGAAACTACTATTACTCTTCCAGATTCTCAAATATTTAAGTACACTCAAACTAGAAGCAAAAAATTAATAGAGGCATTATAAGGTTAGTTTACTCAAATGCAATTATCCAGAAACCCTCTGTTGATTACCACATCAACAGCCCTCCTAAATATTTCTTTAATTATATCTAAATACTATTTCAATACATTTTATGTGCCTCAATATAGCAAAGAAACTGGGGTCTACAGTATACCACGTGCTGGTTATAAATAGCAAGCATACGATTGGTAAAATTAATGGTATGTGACAAGCTCTAACATGCCTTAAAAGAAATAGCCTTCACAGAATCATAATAAAAATATTCAAACACTGATTCAACACACAGGTATTCATAAACTTAAACTAAATTACCACTTCCAACTTCTTAAAGCATTCTGATTTAAACATGGAGGCTTTGTTCAAAATGACGTACTAATTAAAGTAATTCAGGTTTTTATAGTCATCGGGAAAAAACAGCTAAACAATTAGTGCTTTTACTTCCAACAGACACACTTAAGTTTGTGGTGTTATAAATGATTTCATTACAAGGTTGTGAAGCAGTTTGAACAGAAAGTTATTTAGTAGTACATTTATAGTGACACAAACAGATTTAAGTTTCAAGTTGCAAAGTACTATTGCATTTCCTAAACTAACCTTACACGCAGAGTTAGCTTTACCGGAAATCATAGTGACTCCCACAAAAGAAAACCTGCATTTTTATTTTTTTTTTTTTAAAAAAAGCACCACACAAAACCCCACCACAACCACACTAACAAAAAACCCCACGCAGCAAAAAAAACAAACAAAAAGCTCACACACCACCTTAGTGAAAGTAAACCAAATTTAGAAAAAAGTAATATTTTAAATAGTAAAAAAAAGGAGAGATCCTCCAGAAAATCCAATAGATCAGCTAGTTCAACTCAGAGTTGTCCACATGTTCACACAGAAATTTATCAACTTAAATTCCAGGCTAGAATTCTGAAAGTGTCATTTCTTATGTTCAGAAGGTTCCTTTAAAGTTTATTAATGACAATTTTAAAAACACTTTACAGAAAAGAATAAAAAAGAAAAAAGTAGATATATGTTCATATTTGTGTACACTAAGCAGATGTTGGACAATCAATCTGGTCATTTTTACTTCAAATATTAATAATTTAGAATAGTCAGTCCTGCACGTAAGTGGAAACACAGCATCAGTCTTCTCTCTAATCTGTTTTCATCACTCTGTTTAAAGGCCATTTTTACTGAAAACTCTTAAAAAAAGTAGTTAATGGAGGTGGAAGATCTTCCGCAGTAAAATATATGAAAAAAAAAAAAAAAACCCAAACAGGAAAGGATTCATGAAAGTAAAAGCTAACACATAGACTCAAAAGACAAAGAAATGCTTGCTTTTTGGAAGCAGATGTGACTTTTTAGAAGGTCTCATTAAATTTGTATTGATTCCTTCAGTATATTATACCTGTCAATATGTTCACTTTTACTTTTTACTACAATTTCCTTAATTTCTTTCTGGCATTACCTTTGATTTTATTTTAAATAAACTTCTACAAAAGCAATTTTAGCTTGCTGTATCCCCATGAAAACCACCAAGGAAAACAAAAATGAAGTCCCCAGGAAAACTGTGGTTGAAAACGCTTGTAAATATGCCCAAAGAATACAACACTGATATATTTAATGCATGCGAAAGGACAAATATAGATAGCTAAAGAGTTCCTACAAAGAAACTACAGAAATTACTTTCATTTTTACATCTGAAAATTTGAACCTGGCTACAAAACACAAACTGAACTATTGCAAGAACCCTATCCTAATTTGTAGTAAAAGTTTTAAACCTGTCACACATTTGCTAAGTAATGCTCTGCAACCTCATTTGGAGAGACAAATTCTAGCAGACCTTACAGCAGATCATCCTCAAGGAAAACTTAGCTTTATGTGCAATATACTGTTACACAGTCTCAAAAGTCTGTGTATTTGAATAGTCCAAATAAGAGACCACAGTTTGCTCTACAAAACTATATATAAACAGAAATACTCACTGTAAATTCAATGACATATTATGCAGAATCAGATTAAACTTACCTCACCACAAACGAGAATTGTTTTCAAGACTAATCACGAATGCATTTGTTTCTTGGCAAAAAGAAACAAAGCAACTATTTTGACATTGTAATATTTGTTGGAGTTTTGAAAGTTGTTGGTTCGTATTGCACTTACATGTCTCTACATAAAATATTCTAAAAGCTCACTAGCAACCAACAGTGATTTTACGGCATGCTCACTGAGCAAGTATAGCATATAACCACCTTTATCTTGCCCTTCTGCATTTTCCTTCTTCTTTGGTCATAAAAAGACAGTTTCAAGTTTCAGAAAAAATTATTTCAAATACTCAATTACAGATAACAGTAATTAACTTTCCCCAAAGTATGTTCAGAACAAAATTAAAATGCATTCATTGCTGTTATTAAAGGAAAGGTGCAGCTGAAAGCACTGGATTAAAGATGATAAAGCTGTACAGTGTTTTGGAAATGTCAATGTTTACTGCAACATAACAGCCTAGAAACACTTTTTAGACGCAAGTCTGACCTTCATCTGTCAGTTCATTCTGACTTGAAGCTGTAATTACTGGTCTCAGAAAGAGGAGAAAAAAAACAATGCCTAGATGTCAGTTTTAGCACTCACCTCAAACAGCAAATCAAAAACTTTCTTGTATGTTATAAATACCTAAGTGCAATTTCAGCCACAGTGCTCCCCCAAAAAAAGAAGCCCACCCACCCTGCAAAAGCCACAATACAACACTTTTTTCCTTACATTGAAATAAGCAGTAATACCATTTCAAAAAGTTGCTTCCAAACTATGTATAGCTTTCAACTGCATGCAAACACAAGGAAGTATGTCCACAAAACACAACTACACATGTTCACATGCAAAGTAGAGACACTTAGCAAGCAGCAAAGTGACACATTCTCAATGTAAATTAAGTTTAATGTTGTTTTCCATGTTTCCACTTACTGGCTTTACTTTTCATCTAGACCAAAATAGAAAAGTGTTTCCCCCCCAAAAAAAAACTTTTACAAACGGTTCTCTCATTTAACAGCCTCATCACTGTGGTGGCATTTAACCACCCTCAAAAGCCATTTATTGCTTCATATACCATCTCACTGTAACTGCTGTGCCTTAAACACTCAGCGAAGTATTAGATATTCCTCAGGAAACTGATCAAAATGGCATAGCATAGGGTACAATAAAATAACAGAACATTAAAGAATTAGCACAATATACGTAGTTGCACAGAAACTCTGCAAAACTATTTACAACATTGACTTCAGTACACAATATGTCCATCACATTACTACCAATTTAAATGTCAAAGCAGTGAACAGTGACTTTTCAAAGTATTACAGAAGATGTAAGTTTATCATACTAAGACACTGTAATCATATTTTACCAGCTGAACATATAAAACAGTATATACACCATTAAAGAAACCATTTTGTTTTGTCATGTGCACCCCAGGTACATTTCAGGGCATAATGAGCTTGCAGACAGCCTGGTAAAATAACACAGCAGCTATGTTAGTGCCCATGCGTTTTCACTTCTCTCGGTCAAACCTCACTGAATCCCCACCAACTAAGATTCAGAGATTAATGTTCTCATGTCTGTACTGTCTGGGGATCAAAGGAATATGATGCCCAACTGTGGTCTGATATTCCTCCTTGGAACTCTGAGTGGGAATACAATCTATATCCTTCTCTTTTGGAATTTTAAAGAAAAAATAAGTGTATTTTCTCTCTTTGCTGGAACCTTACAGATCTCTTGCAAATTCCTGTCTTGGGGGAAGCTGGCAACTAACAGCTCTCTCTTTACTCACTGAGCACATTAGCTCTGGAGCTCCGTTTCCATAAATCTTCCCAGGCCACAGGTCCTGGCCCCTCTGCCACCTGCATCTTTCCAGAATTTGGGGAAAAAGGGTGGATAAGGCTGAGCAACGTTGACTTCGCCAACGAAGTCCTCAATTCAATGAACTCTGTAGGAAGCAACAAGTTTGACTAAGCTAATTCTTGTCCTTGTCACATTGCTGTGGACTCGAATCCAAGCTAAACCCTCCAGAAGTTTGATAACCATATTTGACATTCGGTAAAAACTTCTAAAAATAAAAAAGGAGTTATCTCATTTTACTAAATAACACTAATTCTGTTCAGATGCTCTCACCTCTGATAGTCTTCCTCCTGCATGGATCTTGTTATTAGCACTTATCACCTGTAACAAGCAAAAGACTTGGTAATCACACGAGTCCTGCTCTGGTCAAACACACAGCAAGTACAAGTCAACGTACCAGTGTTGCAGAAAAATAAGGCGATATGACCATGCAACCAAACTAAGTTTTGACAACCTCAACATACAAGACCCGCAGACAATGATCCTGGGCATAGATGTTCATGAAGAGACCCGGAGGAGAGGAAGGTATGGACATAAAAGCACTAAGGGGAAAGCTCAGTAAAGTATTTTAAGAACTGAGCACTGGTGCTGTGGCTGACAATCGTATTTGCAGTCGGGGGCAGAGAGAGGGAAGGAGTGTCTGCACATGCCTCTTCACCATTACCCACATCAGCCCGTGTACTTCAAAAAAAAAACCAACCTTCAAGCCAGTAAACGTGAAACAATATATAAAAATGGAAAATTATCAAGCAACATGGGATCACAAAACATTTTAACTGCTTACACTTTTACTTTTCACAATCTGAATTAATGACTACTAAATATGTACCTTAAGAGTAATAAAAGAATCCCATGTGAAGAACTAAATTATACAGATTACTTAAAAGATCTGGCTCTAGGGTGTCATTTCCAGAGACAATTAAGCACTTCTGAAGGGCTTTTTTGTTTCATTTTTCTAAAAATATCAATAAACCAAAGAAGAGAAACCAGATTTAGGACTATAAGCATTTTTAAGCCTGTAGCTGTAATTATTCTGTTCTAAGGATCCAATATAACTGCAGTAATTTCTGAGGGAAAAAAAATGAAATTAGGCTTTTTCTACCTAATCTTTCTCACTATTGCCAGGGATATGCATGATCAGTCTTTGTTAATTCTTTACCACAGAACATCTCTTGAGAAAAGTTTCTCACACATGCAAGAAGTCGTCAAGTAAAGGAGAAACAGCCTTCCAGAACATCTTATTCTATACAATATATTAAAGATGAGAACTACAGCTGACATTTAACCTCTTTTGCTGCTTTCAAACTGACACACACCAAGCATTTTCTTAAATACAGCTAGAGTTTAATCCAGGCAAGTGGCTAGGAATAGTAACCAGCAGTATCATAAGTTTACACACACACAAAAATAAAACTAAACTTCCAAGGATGACTCTTTTATGTTCTTTTGCCATTAAGAACAGTGTTGGCATCCCAACATTGAAAAAGAACCAGAAAAAACACCAGAACCATGTGTGGTTTATAAGGAACATACATATCTTGAATGTGTTTTGTTGGGGGGGGGGGGGGGGGGGGGGTGTATTATTATTTTTAATCATGGTGCTTGAAACTGGGTATTTCTTTTTAGGAGAAAATGCCATATTTTTGTGCTCAAAGCTGATGCATTCTCTTCATCACAGCTGTTGAGCTCTTCTTTCAGGGCACAGACACCCTACAACAACAGCAGAAAAGACAAAGTACTGCCAGACAAGAACTTTTCCTATGAAGACATCTCTCATTTTCCACAACTAATAATCGCCTATGTAAATAAATTTTTCAATCGTCATGTTTACGTAATGGACTGTAATTTTTTTTAATTGGGCTCTCCAAAACAATAATTTTAGATATGTGTTGCTAGTTTAAGATATTTATTATTTGGTTTAAGATATGTTTAAGATATGTTTTGCTAGTACTCCCTGGGTATGCCATAATAATAATAACTTGGGATTAATTTGAGGTAATTATGTTTCTTGTGCCAATTTCAAGTTTCTTCCATCAGTTTGCGATGCAATTACAACAACTTGTGATTGAATTAAACTCTGTATTTTGATTCTACCTCACATTTTTAATATGGGGGGTGTGGGTGTGATTTTTTTATTTTGGTTTTGATTTTTTTATTATTATTTAAATAAAGGGAATGACTAAAACAACATATTTGATTTTTGGGGATTCTGGTTTTGCTATCACGATGTAGCACCCTGCAAAAGAGCTTCACATAGCTGGTTTATCTTCAGGCACTACCATCCATCATGTCTTTAGACCTTAAAACAGCTGAACTCTGTCAGAGACAATGGTAAAGGCCAACTTGAGTCCAGAATGACAATGATGTTAACAGCTTTCTTTGCACGACTGGACCTTTCAGCCACACATTCTCACATTAACTGATTACCTATCTCACACTTTAACTCAAGGTTGCCAGAAAAGTCTAACAAATGCTATAAATAACTATTTCTACAGACACAAATCACTAACATCAAGTAATGTTAATGCAGTAATATACTAGTTTATGAAGATATAAGGACTAGCTTCAAGGTTCCACTGTCTTGCTCTATTTAATTTCCTGTTTGCATTTTCATCTTCTGAAAAGCATACTACATTAGTGAGGGAATATATTGGAACTATACTATAATTATCAGCAAATTGGTTTTCTCAGCAAGCACACTGTATTAGACAGAAATATGGAAGGGTTTCCCCCCCCCCGGCACACTAGGGACTGTATGGTAACACAAAGGCACACGGACACAGGAGTACATAAAGCACAGTGGAGGGACCAAGAATTCTCCCAGATATTTACAACTCCTATCACAGTTTCAGTTGCTATGCTCTGCTGAAGGAGATGCAATACAAGCCACAGGAAAGGAAATACAAAAGAGAACAAGTTTGCTCTGTGCCGGTCCTTCCCAGCACCTCCCACAAGCAGAGAGGTTGTGGCGGCGTCCTCTCCCTGGGCTGCTACAAAATGCAGGCTGACCTGCAGTAACCAGAAAGCAGCAGAAATCCCGACGGTTCATGTATTCCCTGGAAACTACCTGTTGCTACTTAGTAACAGCCTAGCTTACTATCAAAGCCACCCTCATTTGAGCCTGAAAAACTTCCAAAGCACGAAGCTGGAAAAATGCCCCCAAACCCCACACAATCATTCATACAATATTTAACGTGGGGTCCCTTCATTAACCACAGATAACAGTTATGTAAGTACTTGCCCCACCTGGCCTTGATGTAAAGTGTCTAACCCAGAATGTAAATGTTACCATCTTGCCATTTGTGAAGGCATCAAAATCACTTGAAAAGTTACCTTAACTGATAGTTCAGTGGATGTTGTGAATGCAATTTCCACATGCAGCTCATCATGAAAACACACACACACACACACATTTTCAATTTTAAATGAAAACTTTTCTTACGCAAGTGTAAGAGAGTGAAGGCTGGAGACAGTTGGTTTACCTCTGAGCTGCTTTCATAGATTTTTGTTTTGAACTGATGAATAATGCAGGCAACAGACTCTTTGGACACAGCTGAAGAATCCCTCGTGACAGGCAACCACAATATAATTGCAAGAGTAACCGCAAAAGCCACAGCAACTTCACAGCGTGGTGCTAAAGCATCATAACTGTGTAACACCAAGAGGAAAACCCTGCCTCCACTTCTGCAAGGACAGCAGGAGTAGCAGCAGCACCATCCTGCCAGGCATCGCCGGCCACGGGTTGCACAGCCTACGCTCAGCAGACAGCACCATCTCGAGCAGCAGCGTCCGAGCAGCGATGGCAGAGCACAGCCAGAGGTGAGTTGGTAATAGGGCATGGCGAAGTCCAAGTACAAACAGCCCCACAGAAGATGCACATTTATGGACATGTCCTAACACAAATGAAAGTGCACATGCTCCAGATCCTCAGCCGAAGTCTTACGTGAGAAGGAAAAAACTCCCTCCAGCACCTCACAATAACTTTGTGCTACTAGCTCCACTTCTGAGGAAAAAGTACATGGAGCCGCACCCTTACAGGCAGATGAGGGCAGAAAACACACCATGGGACAAACTGCCTCAGTGCCTTCCCCACGTTGGGGTTGTTTTTCACAAAGCTCTAGAGCAGCACAGCAGCATTGCAGACAGCTGAATCTAACAAGAATGTGTATGTGTTATTGTTTTCTATTACAACTACTAGCCAGCATGCCAGCACTAAACGCCTGCAATTCTCCCCAGTTTAAATAACCTATGTATTTTAAGTTTCCCCGGTTTTCAGTGCAGAGACAGGACTTTGCACCACGACTGAAGACAGGCTCCCACACCCAAGCAACTGCAGACAGCTGTGCTGGACTCCTTCCAGCTGCTCCCTTGGCTCTGCACAAATGCCATTGCTGATAAACCCTCCTGAGAGCGGTGCCAAACACTATTTAAACTTCAAGAGGTCATTCATTACTAATTTGTTGGGTGTACCAGAATTTCAGCCTTTAACTGAAGCTGTGCTGACCTACATAAGCTCCACATTTTGACATAATTAAGTTACTTGATAAATGGCATATTATGTTTTTATTTTGCCAGGAAAAACTGGTGTTTTACAGAGTAATTGTGTTGTGAAATCACTTTTCTTCAGTACATAAACAGAAAAAAACTGTGCCCAATACACAAGACTTAAATTACTAAAATTATCATCACTGTCATGACTAGAACTGAAATGGTTTCGCTAGTTTGCAAAAGTAATAAAAAGATAGTGTCACTGAAAAATTATTTATTATAGGTAACACTATAGTACAAGAAAGTGGTAAGAAAACAATTGTGTATTATCACCTTCTTTAAATTTTATATACCAATAAAAAGCTGTCACGAACAAAAACATCTGAATCAAGGATGCATGATAAAATTTCTGCTGTTAAGCAATTATCAAAGACCAACTATGTCAAAAATGTGAAAAGATAAGTAAAAGGTCCCTTTTAGTATTTCCAGTCTGGGTTAAATAACCTGATACGACTTGGCAAATATAAAGCCCTGTCATATTGAGATCACTCTGCTTCTGCATCACTGGGTACAAACTCCTTTAGGCTCCCTCCATTCTAGGTGTTAATTTTGACCCAGTTCTGGCCTCATTAAATACAAATCTCTGAACACCTTTTTTTTTTTTTTTTTTTTTTTTTTTTGGGGGGGGGGAGAAGAATCTCACATGTAAAACCAAATAAGCTCAATCTAGTTTTCAGATTAGTAAAATATCAGCCATGCTACATTTCAATACAGCAAGGTGACAGATGAACATTTCTAGGATAAGTCTCTTGTTCCCACTCCTGCCCCTTTCTGTTTGCCAAATGGGCTGCAGCAGGAAGCAAAGGCTGTAAAGGCCAACATCCAACCTGTAGGAGATGTTTCCGTTGTGCGGTAACAGTTGAACGCATATCCAGGAGCGACAGCCCTCAAGGATCTGGAGGTTAAACTCAGGCATTTCCCAGATCAGCCCAGCCTAAACTCTGGCCAGTTTGAAAATGCCTCCATAAAAGCTCATACCGGACAGATCGTTTTCTCTGTCAGGCTGACTTCAGACTTAGCAGCAAGTACACAGTCTGAGGTCCTGATCCCTGAATTGCGTGGATCAGAAACATAGCCTTAGCGCACAGACAGTCCTCCAACTCATACACTCCTCCTTCCCACACACAGAAGACTGGGTGATAAAGGTAAGAGCTTTTCTGGGACTTTAAAAACACATTACAAAGTCCACCAGTTTTGCTGCAGCTAAGCAGCAAACTGTGCTGGTTTAGCTTCTACTGAATTATTCTCAGTGAAAACTATTACACAGGGAACTATTTTTTTCATTAAAGGCCAACATTTCTTCCAACATGGAACATGGATCATCAAATGAGGAAAATGCTTCAGTCTTCACAAGAACCCTCTGAACTACACAAAACTGGGTACAGAGAGCAAGAGGGACGATGTCTAGTATGTTATGCTTACAGAAAAAATATTCTATTAAAACAAGTAAGATGCAAAAAACAGAACTCGAGCTACAGCACATAAAAGTTCTGTGAAGCATAAACACTCGCACACACACACACTCTTCACAATAATGCAGATTTGTTTCTCCACTTGTTGGCCAACTTTCTGAAAGCGGTAAAAACCCTTGAAGCCTTCATTTTCTAAGCTGTTCATTTTTCTACCAAGTAATTTTTGCTTTTCTTTTATTACTTATTTTACTACAGTACCAAAACCACCCACTACATAACTCTTCCGGGGCTTATACCTGCAAGAGTGCCAAAACTCCTAGCTTTATCTGACAGCATCCAGAGCAGTCCAGGACCATTTTTAAGAAAAAAAAAAAAAACAAAACACATACAAACAAAACCCACATCACACACAAAAACCCACACCCAGCCCAAAAAGCAACACATACACACAACATACAAATACAGAAAAACACAGTTAAATTGTAATTAACACTACCAGCAGCAAGTTTGGTTATTATGCAACCTATTCTCTATTACATGGTCTATTTTCACATTTCATTTCTTCAAAGATCCCACTATTAAATGTCTAAAAGAAGCCCTAGCATGACCTACAGGCTCTTGAACTAGGGGAATCAAAGATCTGTTTGGAATGAGGAATTTTGGAGCAGCCAGCCACAAAATCCAAGGTATTTAGGGTGAAGGAAGCAACGTAGCTGGGCCAGTCTGTCTACCATCCATATGCAGGTGTGTCACAGTATTTAGTTTTTCTGTCTTCCCAAACAGCAGTCTCCTCCCCCTGTACTGCCATCTTCCCTGCCACACACTCCTTGTGATTGTTCTGTATGTGCTCTATAAGGCTCTCCATAAGCAGTATCAAGTATTAGCCTGAAGATGACCAATCCAGCCAGACATCAATGCAAATAGTCTTCTGCTCACTTAGTGAACCGGATCAATTCAAGAACCACCAGAAGAAACACAGGGATGGGCACAGAAACATACGCTAAGACCAAGGGAGAATCCAAGGACCATAACGACTCGCCTTTAACAGCAACAGGTTGTGGATCCACTCACCTACACTGCACAGCTCCACCCGCAGGTTTAACCCACTGGTTCAAAAGACCTGAGGATAACTCAAATGAGTATTATTTCAAGCTTACTATAGGGTTAGGGGGAAAAAAATTTCTTATATTCCCCGTTGGTAAGTTAATGGTTTTATCACATGTCTTAAAAATGTCTTTATTTTAAAATGAACACACAAGTTCAGGAACACGGTTTTTCAGCACAGAAGAAACATGAAGTGGATTCCTTAATGAAAAGGACTGCACAGACACAAAGCATACAGGATTCTCCATTCAATCCCTATCACAGCTTTAATTCTTAATTTTCTGGCTTCTTTCCCAATAAAATTTCAAATTGACATTCCAGTAAGATGTGTATTTTCTACTTAGATACGGTAAGCTTTAAAGCTACACATTTCAAGTTCAGTAAAGATCAAAATATCCCGTTAAAAGATCACTATCAATTAACTAATGCCCTTGAAGCAGTTCGAGCAAACTTTTCTGAGCAAACAAAATTCTCAAAATAAAAATAAAAAAGAGAGAGAGACACAAATAAACAAACCAGAAGCCCATTAACAGACATAAACCCTTGACCAACACCTTGTGCTCCTGGCTGGAATAACCTCTACCACTATTCCACCACAGCTGCCAGCAGTTTCTGAATACACAATGCAGTCACAGCTGTTTCAGTGACATTTGAGGCCCAGCAAAAAAAAGTACTTCTTAATCCTGCTGGCTGTGAGATGTCGTCGTAAATCCAAATAACATCTGCCTCACTGCTAGCTGAACAGATATACAGTTTCATTTTGGTGCAAGGTAATGTGAGCTTACAATCTGCTTCTGGCTTCACCTGTTTTTCTTCAGGAAAAAATCACCATATTAACATTACAAGTTGCCAAAACATTTGCATAAAACAACAATTAACTTTAAGAGAACACACATGCCAATGCTAAACTTGACAATTATATGGTTCCACCACATTTCATGTCTCAGTCAATGTCTTACCACTGCAAAGAGACACGTATGATTAAAAAATAAAGATCACAGGGCATTCTTAGTAGTAGGACTAAAACCCAGACAGTACATTCAAATGCTACCTACAGTGATGAAGCACTTAACTGATTTTTATGATAACTTAAAAATAAATTTCCATGCAATATTTAGAATGACAATTCTCCAAATCCTCCAAGGCTAACTCTGTTTTACTCCTGTTTAGGAATTTCCCAAAACATAGAAACCAAATCTCTTTAATTTTTATAGGGAAAAAAAAACCCCAAACACAACACATTTCATTTAATCTTTAGATAGCAGAATAAAACCAGTATCTTCAAATGGAAAAAATCTACAACACTTTGAATGGTGTAATCAACAGCGAGCACTCAATTCCAAGCTCAGTCTGAAAGAACGCATTGGTAACTATAACCTCATTACAATTTAGAGATTGCCTTCAGGAACTGTGCCCACGCAACTGATGATGTCCAAAAAAGAAGAGGCAGATTATCAGAGTAGAATTGCAGAGCCCTTACCCAAACCAATATAGAAATAATTCAAGTTATCCTATTATTTCATGAGGACAGTTATTGAGATTATGAACAACCTTTTCTAGAATCTAAGGTGCTAAGCAGATGCTCCGAGTGAATTATTTAAGCAGCAAGGCTCCGCTTTACCAGATAACCAGTTAGAGATGCTGGCTAATTTGCACAATACCTAAAGGTTTTTTTCTTAAATACTTGACAACTTGAGCCCTTGAGACAGCAAGCACTACAAGCAATATAATCATCGCAGTTCAGGTTAGGTAAGTAGATAAGTGACAGCAGCATTTCAGCACAGCAACTGCTATAATGATGTTTCAGACCTCATTCAAACAACTACTCACTGGATGTGAAAACACAGCTATGTGTTAGACACTGACTGAAAACACAGAGAGAGATCTCCAAATATTTTCAACTAAGTTCTTTTTCATGTGGTACCTCCCACCTAACAAGCATGCTGCTATAGTGCAGCAAATGCCTAGTATCAACCAGCTGCAAGCTCATCAAGCACTTCTCATCTTCCACAAATCAGCTTCCATGAAGTCATCAAATCTGAGACTGCTAACATTTCAGCCATACAGACTTACCAGCAATCTTTCACCCAATTAGCTCAGAGACATTACAGGTCTACATTCCCTTAGTATCCCCTAAAACCTCATTAATTTTTCCATCTAGACTAACACTTGTCTCCCCCTCTGCCTAAGAAAGCTTTATCAACAAAATTAAATACTTTCACTGTTAACTAAGGATGAGATAAATCAAAAAGTTCTTCTGCTTGTTCAAAAATCAGAGCATCAAAAAAACCCAACGACCAATCGCAGAGTCTGACAAGCTGTTTTTCGTTACTTCATTAATTGAGGTTGAGCATGTATCCTTCAACCCTATTATTAAATTCTGTCAGATTAGTCCTTAAAAAAAAAAACAAGTCACAGGAATAACACAAAATAACTATTCCAAGTAAAACAGATACAATAGCTAAGCCTGCTTTGCCTCCTGCTAACATCCTCAGCAGCCTTATCAGCTCTGCATCATCAAGTGTTTTGCCTTCTTACCAATTTCTCTGTATGTCCTACCACCTGATGTACGTTGAAGACTAACTACTTTCCACTATTCCACTTCTTCTTGGTGATAAATTAGGGTTTTTTTAAAAGTGATACAATTACCTTACTATATGACTATTGTGAACTTTTTTAAGTAGACATAATACTCTATTCACTTGATGATGTGTAATGTAAAGATACTGAATTGCCTGGCACATTTTCAGACTTAGGAGTCAAAGATCAAAAAGAATGACAGCTGTTAACTTCCTTTTTAAATACGCTTTTATAAAAGGTCAGAAATTCAGAATGAAGTCACTTAGTCTGAGGCTAAGATATAAGCTTCAGAAAGACCTATGCCATATACCAAAAAAAAGGAAATAAATCCAACTACAGAAATCCAGATCTGGTTCTTTTTAATTATTATTTTGATAGGTTCACAAGTGGGGGAAATTTCCATGTATAACTCAATTTCACAGCTGAAAGTAATATTTAGAAAAACAGAACCTCTTTCTAGAATTCAAAAAGTAAGATTTATTTTTCAAATCCAGTTGGTACTTTCAAAAAATTAGTAAACTCTTCTCAGTTTCCTGACACAAGGGCTATTCAACCCAAAGCCAGAAGACCTAATCCTCCCCCAAACTGGGCTGTCTTTTTCCCGTAAGAGGAAGTCTCTTCTATCTCTACAAGCCACTATGGTTTCCACATAATCTACTGACATTTAGGCTGAGAATATGATTATTACTTGCAAATAATGCACAGTTCAAAACAATTCATAGAGCACAGCTATAAAAAGAGCACTCCAAAATACAGAATATTTGAACAAGACAAGACAACAGTAGCTCACAACAAGCGCACAGGAAAGCAAAACTGAATGAACCACAGGCATCTCATTAATTTGCAAATTTTGTTTAGCTTCACTGTGGATATTGTCATCCTCCTCAGGCAGGAAACTGTGCAAAGCTATGGACACTTCTAGTTCTGAATGAGAAGCACGTGCATGACAGTTCACCTTACTTGTGATAAGCAAACAGGGAGAAAAAAGAACAAACAACACTGCTGCTTTTCTTTCTTATACCTGATCTCAGGCTTTCAAATTACTGAAACTGATACCTGTGTGAATTATAGCAAAGAAACAGCTTACATGTCTAATAAAAAGAGAGAAAATCCTTTCCCAGTTTCAGTGTGACCTCAGCCTACATGAAGCATATGGAACCTGATGGTAATACTACTAACAAATCACCACTGAAAGTGGGCCTGAAAAAACAAGTAACCATGACCTACTTTTGTTAATAAATATCTAATGTTTCCCAATGTCCCAGCTTAACAACTCAATAAGATACTTTTGTGCTCAGTACAGTATCAACTGAGAGGCTTCTCTAAAGTATATCCTATAATCCTGAGCAAAACATGTGAAGCCAGCCAATCTGGTTTCTATCTTCCAGGAAGCATGAAGTTTCTCAGCTGAACATGATAATTTAGAAAAAAAGAATAAACGTGGTCACATTCTGCAATTCAAAATTAAGAAGTCAATCCTAAAACAAACTGGCTGTAAAAACCGAAACCTTCAGACACTCAGTCCTTAGGTCTGCTCTGCCTGTTAGTCCTTCCTGAAGGTTTAGCCAACTTTGTTCATGGTTTTATGTTACAACACTCCACCTTCCAAAACAGAATTTGAGTTTTTCCTCTTCAGAGACATAACTGATGAGAAGTAGTCAAGACTCAAATGATTAACAAATTTTAACTGTAATAAAGAGGAATAGGTAAGTATATGCATTTACCTACAACACCAAGAAGCTAGCTTTGTGTCTTACCAGTAACAGATCTAGTTAGCTCATAATACTACCTTAACTCTTGAGATTTTTCCTTTTGCTGCCTGCTTCATCAGATAAAATGGTGTTTACATTGCTTGGGCATCATAACTTTAAATCCACTATAGCTCTCCTGCCTGCAAAAACTGGTACGAAAGGCTGTTAATCTACTGGTGTAAAATATTTCCAGATCCTCCTTTCAATCAAAACACCATGAAAGACCCTAGTAGTACTTTTTAGGTTTGAGGAGGGTTGTAGAAGAAATGTTAAACTAGTTTTATGTAACATAATACACAGTTTTCTGTGATACCTAGTCAAACCTTCTCATCTTGCAGGAGAATGCGACAATGAATAGAACAGACATCAAAAGAATAGTTTTGAGAAACTTGCAATCTCTAGATAGACTGACAATTCAGAGACGCTGTACTGATCAGGGACTATACTGAACCGCAGTCACGGATTAACACATGAAATATTAAAGATTTAATCCAACAAAATAGCTAGCAAATCCATCCTAAAAGCATATCAAAATCACGAATTCCTTATGCAAGCAACTATTAATGCACGCACCACACCCCCCAATTAATTCACATTCAACTTGAACAGGAAAACAAGTGTCACACACACACACACACATTAGAAGTCCTGTTCTAGGGCTTTTTTCCTGAAACAGGCTGTGAATGCCCACCTGAAGTAGGTGAACTGTGAAACTATCTTGTCGCTCATCTTAAAAACAAATTAAAAAACCCAACAAAGAAAGAAAAATCTTAAGTAACTTAAGATGGTGTTTTCTTACTAAAAATTGTCATTTTTTCACCATCAGCCAAAGAAGTTCAGGATACCATGGATAGGAAGTCCCTGAAGTGTCAAACGCTGTGAACTTTAAACTAACCCTGCCACTACCCTGCTATGACACTGTGGCTACCAAGCTTCCTACATAGTTTGAGAAGATGAATGTTACTACTGCCCTCCACTAAAGCAGTTAAGGTTTTTCTGCTACTGTGGACATACTGCAGGGAGACAACACCTTCCTTAGTTCTGCAACCAAAAGAAATTTCAGAACTGCACCACCACCATTATCACATTTGGGGATTTGCCACGAGGAATCATACCACTAAGAGAAGCAACTTCAACCTGAAATGTAGGTTACAGGGGAGGCTCTACTGAGCTCTGCTCCTCAGTGGAACCCCGCCTGCTATCGGTCCCCCTGGGCTGAGACAGCCCTTGCACAGAGGGCAGAAACCCAGGCAATCCAATTCCACCCAAGTTGCTGTATGAGTGCTACAGCTACTTTGTAAAGTCTTGCCTAAAATTCTCTATTATACATGCAGTGCTGGGTCACAGATTTGCTAAGCAGATGACTGCTGTTTGCATATGAACATACAGACTTAGAAGCTGTTAATATTCTGTTGGCACCATTTAGTAAAAAGAGTTGGAAAAGGTAACACACAAAATACTCCCAAGAATGACACATTGTGTGCTCACACACAAACAGCCTTTTCTGCCACTCTGGCCCCCCAAAATACCATTGCTCTTAATAAAGAAAAACAGCTTTGTGTCCACAGTATTAACAGTGACATCACATTTCACTATTTTTACTGTGTCACACCTCTGCCTCCCTTTACTTTCCTCCATTAGCAACACCTGATTTGTAAATTTCTTTATAATTTCAGGTTAAAAACCTCATCTTTGCAGATAAGCTTACCTTGGAACGCAAAGATAACAATGGGACTTGCAAAGCTTTCAGCCCCAAAGTGAAGAAACTTTGACGGACCTTACAGAAATATTTATTTCATTCATACTCATAAGAAAGCTAATACAGAATACTAGCAGGAGCTCTACTGCCCATGTAAGAACAAGGCTGAGAACCAAAGCTCAGTGGAAATTTAAGGGATAAGATACATATACCAGAAATATAATTAAATCCAGCTTGAATACATGTAGAAAAACACATCTGAAAGAGAAGAGCCCAAAATGTGAGTGTACTTGGTAAGAACTATTGCTTAAAGATCATGAATATGACAGAAATTCAAATACAAGTATTAAACGTACTGTACTATTATGGAAGCTGAATGATTTGTGACAGGTAAGTGAGACATTTAGCACCCTTTGGGGTTCTAACAACAGTATAAGTTTCCTTTCTTGCCCTTTAAAACAGTTTTCTGCCCTGGAGAAAACATTTTCAACCATTCATAAAATAATTACGTTTATTCATTTTACTGTTCTCCTCCTACTGTTAAACAGGATCTTTTAACTTCATCTCTCTCTTCTCCTGGTCCAAAATACACTGTTCTTTCCTTCAAGGGGTACATGTTTTCTCTCAAAAGATCATCAGCTCATCAGAGCCAAGATGGGAATTACCTTGAAAGTCATCACAACTTTCAAGAAGACAACAATAAAGGAGAAGTAAATAGTACATCCATGAGTGAACTGTAGATGATTATCCACTGACTCACAGAACTATGTAAGTCTTTTCAGACAGAAAAGCCAAATTCAAACAATCTGAAAGAGAAGTTCCAATCTTTCTGAAGTGTTTGAACTTTACGACCAGGTATTTACTTTAGGGAAAAAAATCCATCTGGTCTTGTAATTATAGTCAAGTATTTTACATTGAATTATTATAGAAAGCATACAGAAAAATCTGAAAAGGACATCTAAAATATCCTTGAGCTATTTAACTAGTTTTTCCAGCCTTTTTTATAGTCTTTTAAGTTATATTAAGAATATATTCTCCATCTTGTATGACAAATATAAGCTACGCTTTAAAGATCCTCTTTTCATCTTAAAAAAAAAAAAAAACAAAATAAGTGAAAAGTACTCAAAATTTAGTGACATTGGACTATATGAGCCTCCACATTCATCAGAGTATTATTAAATATTTATCGCCACACCAAGCAAATTTCCTTTCCTTTTCTGAAGACATAATTGAAAAATCAGCTCTAAGTTCTAGGTGAGCAGGCTTCCCCTCCTTCCCTTCACAAGTGGAAAATAATCAGACCCATTGAAATATACAGCACGACACTTTGCAAAAAAAATCCAATGGAAGGTAAAGTACTTGTGCTAAAACATGCTTGGCACACATACAAAAGAATCCAATGATTAAGAACAAGAAACTAAAAAAGAAAGAACATATTTGACTGGAAGACTCAAGTTTTTTAATTCTCTCTTAGTTAAAAATTAATAAATCATAATCTGCCTGCGAAGTACTAACTGATGAAAAGAAGTGTTCCAGCAGCAGGTGCAGTTCACTATACGGTTCCAAAAAGCTTCAAACTCCTAGCGCCACGCCACTGCTGTCAGACTGTAATACAAGAGCCAGCTTTGCAACAGCAACAACAAAGCAGAAAACCTTTGAAATCTATAAATACTAAAGAGGTGTGACTGCAGATAAATGGGCCACCTTGAAATCTTCTTCACTTTTTTTAGGATGGCAACATCTCGCTCCTGGCCCTAGGTCTTGATTTTACTAGACTGAAATGATACCCATTAAAAAGCTTCAAAAGCTACTTTGAGAAACAAGCCTAAAAAGAGAAATAACCATTTTGAACTTTCAAGTCTTCTTCCCAGATGCCTCTAACTCTGGAAAAGCTGCATGCCTGCTTCCCTACTTAAATGCATTGGCTGGACTCCCACACAACTCTGCTGCAGTTAACAAAAATAGGAAATCAAACCTTCATTTTTCATCTCTTTCATGAAGGCTGCATTCAGAGAGACAAGAAAAAGGGAATTAAAAATAAGAAAATCAGTTTCAACACTTCCGTAATGATTTGTTACAAAACATGTATTTAGACTACATTTGCTTTAGAATATAAATTACTTCTTTTGAGCATTAAAAGTTGCATTTATACAGTTATACTGCTTATAAACTCAATGATGAAATGATAAAGAGCGCCTACTTGGCCTAATTTTACACTGACACTGAGCTTCAAAAACTCTTTAAAATTAAAAATAAAAAATCCAAGGAGGGTGCATTAAGGAGCACAGAACCTTAAGATATACTTGAGAAATGGCTTCCTCAACCTAGCCAGGTTTTTCAGACCAGTATATTGTATACAAACATCTGTGGATCAAGTACAGCCCTTGCAATTCTTCAGTGGCTCAGGAATTACAGCAAGAATGAATTCAATTTCAGAGTTCACATTTTGGAATAAGTTACAGTCTGTACATTCAGTAGAATCACTGTTACAACACAGGCTGCTATCTTGTTATAAAAATTCTTCTAGAATGGAGACAGAAAGACAAGATAATCTTATAATACCATTAGCTATTCTACACTTCACAATACATAAAACAATTTTCTTCCTTTTATAACTTCAGTTGAAATAAAAGCATAGGTATTAACAGAGCCCCTTCTTGCCAATAAAGTTTTCTAGCAGACTTACGTGAAAGTCACTAAGCGCTAAAAACTAAGCCAGTAAAGTTTTTTTAAGGCTATGTATGCCACTTATCAAAAAAAGCTACTCCACCTCAGTAAGATGCCTGTAATATATATCCCTTCTTACAGGGTTACTGTCACCCCATCTGGCAAGACACGAGCACAATGTTTTCATCTTTCCAGCTATGTAATGGTGAGGGAGCCAATATGAATCCACCCAATTTGACAGTATCAGTATCAAATGAAGGCCATTTTGCTGCTTTGTGTTTTCCACATACCGTATCCGATTTGTCCCTCTACGGTCACAAGCAGCCAGTGTAAAGCAGGCCCACGGACCCTCTGCTGCCTTTTCCTAGAGAAAGTTGTGATGTCTGGCTTTACCCATCAAGACAAAAAAATCATTATCCAATTAAATTTACACAGAGCCATTAAATACAGAATACCTTCATTTTCCTCACATAGTCACATAAAAAAAAAATATCTCCAACATTAAAACAGGAAAATAACTGGTTTCTTAGAAGTATCAAAAATTGATAGAAAGAGGAAATAAAACAGTTGAAAAAGTTGACATAATATTTCTGTCTCTATGTCAACTAACTCTAGAAGAAAAAGCACACACACACACAAATAAAAGTTGTTATACAGGAAGTCTCTCTGTTCTTCATAAAGCCCTGCATTTTAAATCATATTCATGAACAGGAGGCAAGCAATAATTCCTCTAGAGGTCTAAAGAGCAGTTCTGGCAAGATTTACATAATTTAGGCTCCCTTTGGCTATGACTTCACATCTAAATAGAACATTTCAGAAATGCGACAATACAGCGCAGTACAAGCTGGCACCATAATAAAGCTAACAACTTCCACTGGTTGAACAGATGAATCTGAGCAATCAACAAGCTTCAGGGAAGGCTTTTTGTTGGGGGGACGGGGGCTGTTGTTGGTTGTTGTTCTTAAAGAAATTTTCATTAAGTCACTACCATAAGGTTTCAAAACCAGGTTTGCACTAATACATAGTTTTCCAGTAGGGGTTGTTTACTGGAAGTCTTAAAATGGATCTGAAATCCTTAAGCCTCATTATAAACTGTAGCCAAATCTAAAAGGCTATTGTATTGACTTGCCTTAAAAGAAAGTTTCCATTTCCGAAATCTAAGCTGAAATCCTGATAAAAGAATTAGAGCAACCCTACCTCATGCATGCAGTTTTTAGTCTCCATACTGTCTCATCTCCTGTATCCAATTCTGAATGGCACATGGGGGTCCGCTTTTAATTCCCACAGCCAACAACAAAAAACCAAACCACAGAGCAGCAACAAAGTATAAAACACACTTATTCCTTGCAATAATTCTGTCATCCAAGCGAACAGCAGCAACGAAGAGAAGATATTCCATAGGCCTCAATGAAGTCAAATAGTAGGCGGCAAAAAATTATCCACACATGGACAGCTCCAGCTTTTCATCCTTCTATGTCACTACAAGCAGCACCACCAAAACCTTCACTAACCACTAAAATTTCACCAGTATGACCAGTCACCAGCAGATCAGATGTATCACAGATGTAAACTGTGGTATCTCAGATTAATCACAGAAGGCAATTGCTAACATTAGCTGATTCAAAACGTCTGTAAATTCCAAAGATTCATCTTAGCTCTGAAACCTTCCCCAGAATTGAGAAAGGTGACCAAGAAGTAACTCTATGTTACATTTAGTGTAGACTTACCACTTTATCAACAAAACAGACATGCAGTTCCCCAAGCTGTATGTAGATATGTAGGGTTTGCATACTCTTAACCCAAAAGGTGCAATAGTATACCAAGCCAAGACACCAAATTACAAAAATACAGGTAAACATGTTGAAAATTTGAAGCTTACAGGATGTCACTTGTTTTGACACAATTTTATGTCACACTTTCCAAAAAGATAAAGAGGGGAAATAAGAAACTCAGCCTGCTTTCTAGTAGGCATTATTTTCATTTAATGTTGGGAGTCTATTCCCACTGTTTTGCATGAGAATACCCTACATTACATCACAGTCCAAATACTTGTGTTTTGGGGGGGGTTTATTAATAAAAATCAACGAATGCAGCTCTGATGTACTATTTTGTTTTTTCTGAATAATTTCTCCTTAAAGATGTCTCACATTCATTCACATATACAACAGTATTTCAGTACTTTTCAACAAGAATGGTTTAACTTGGCTCCTAAACAGCTGGCCAACCCTGCCACACAGAGGCAACAACCACTTCATTCACCTCATTACAAGAATTCTTAATTCATGCAGTTGCAAATTCTAAGGTCATTTTACCTTCACTAATCATGTTACAGTCAACAAAACACCTACAACCCGTTAATGAAGGGTTAATAGCAAAATTAAGAACTGCAAGTCAAGCATTTCAATTTTAATACCCAAGCAAATAAATACAACAAGAAGTGGATTTGTTTCATTTGAATTTTTTAAAACTGATGCAGCTTAAAGGACATACTACTTGAATGTGGGCTGTTGCCGACAGTGCAGAGGAATCTGCAATCAAAGCTGAATCAACAGCTTCAGAAAAACAATTTCCAAAGCGTGCACTGATACTATACATACTGCTTTTCAAAAGCCATCATGGTACTCATTCACACTCAACATAATTCAGCTTCTGCCTTTGTGGAAGTTGAGGGCAGATAAGCAGAATGCTAGTTACTGCCAAATGAACAGGTTATTGACCAGTATTGCCTTTTGTGAATCAGCAAGGTCCCCGTGTACCATTTCACGGTGAACTTGAGGTTACGTAGCAACAGAAAAGACTCATTTCTCTCACAGCCTCTGCAACTGCTTCTAATGATTTAATCTCACACTTGATTAGCTCATGCAAAGTCTGTCTTAGGAACTGCCTGGTGACAGAGCAAAGCAGAGCAAGACCTGGTCTAAATCGATGGCCACGATTTCTTGCCAAGCTTCTGCTTTGCATTAGCTCACCATCTCTGGTAAGTCCAAGAAAATTACTGTACTAACTATACCTACACTGTTGGTGGAGCACGGATTCAAGAACATGTCTGACACCCCAAAATTCAAACTTTCCATATTCGTGTGGCAGCACAGTCAAGCTTTTTCTCCCCCACCACATTCTGTTCTGGAGCTTCCTCTAAATCTACACTTCAGTCTATTTGGAATCCCAACCGACTGAAGCCAGGTGATTTGCACAAAATGGAGCAGACACACAGATGGGCTAAATCAACAGTTGCCTCTGCCAACAGAAACCTTGCTTAGAGTTTTTTAAGACTGTAACTGAAGGGTTTGATCTTCAAAACTAGAGCCCCAGGAGAACAAAAGGACTTGAAATAGTAGTTTCACTGTAGTCAAAAACCTGAAATGCATTCAACCAGTAACATCCCTAAAACCACTCATGATACAAAAAAGCTACAAGCAATTTGGCATCATTCCACAATTAAATAATTTAAATTACTTATCTCTTTTGGAATATTATATTCCTACTGTGTTTAATGAATGAAATTTCTCAGCAGCAGTGACTGCCTGTCTTTTAAAGCTCTCAGACAGCTGAAGCTCTTCTTTCTAGTCATCTATTTTGTAACTTTGATCTGGGAAATAACAACCGGAACATAAATGTAGCTCTACAGACTACAGAAATGTTCTTAAGTAAATTTCAGTCATTTGGCATGTGGTGTTGAAGAGCTTGGGGCAGGGAGGGGTGTTAATAGTTTTTTAGTAACAGGCAAGTTGACATTATCAAGTACTTAATGTTTTGCTCTCTTCTGTATAGCAATTCTAATTTTCATTTGCTATTTCATTTCCACTATAATTTTCAAGTGTTGCACAAAATGGCGTTACAGAAAAGCTGAAATTGCAAATATCATTGTCTGGCATCAACATACTGTTTAGATCACAGGAAGTCACATCTACATTCCCAAAAGCAATACTTAAGATACGCTGGACAACTACATTTTTATTTAGCCAAGAGGTTGAAAACAAAGACTTTCAGTAAGCAACCCCATATACTGACTGACTTGAAAATTACCATGTGCTACACTGATTTTAAAACAAATAACGCAATTTAAAATAATAACTACAATGAAAAGACCACAGTCTGTGACAATAATCTAATGCATCACTGGTGTTTAAATCGTACTAGAGACCCTTGAGTATGATCAGAAAAGTCTCAATGGTTCCTGGCCCCAGCAGCAAGCCACATATATACTGTTCAAGACTCAACCTGTTTCAAGTCTCTAACTCAGATGCACAGTAGATACACATCAGAAAGTTAAAACATGAATTAAATACAGTTTCTTCTTGAGAGAAGCCTCAGTGTCCCTAACTATTTTTCAGGGCTCGACAAGATAAGTTAGAAATCCTCTACTTCTGTTTCTCTTGATGTTAAACATGGTTTTGTGAACAACACTGAAAGCATCATCTAGTTTGTTCTTTTCAGCCTAAGAGGATCAGTGGGATACATATGTAAAGTGACATCCATCCAAAGTTAACAGGACAGTTTCACCACTTAGCTTCCTTGTTATCTTTAAAAGTTCTGATACATTTATCGTAGCGGTATCAAAGCTTCTTTGTTCTGGAGTTAGTTTTTTTGAACTCTCCACTAACAAAGGTCAAAACACAGTATTTTATAAAAAGGGAATCCTTTCTTTAAAATAGAAGCACACACTTAAACTGCAAGAAATTAACCATTTCTGAAAGAAAATCTCTTGTGAAGAACTGTGAATTGCACAGGTGAGAACACTTCTCTGGCCCAGGTCAGAAAAATTAAACAGACTTACTGTAATGGTTCCCATTTTGGAAGCCTACCAAAGACAAGAGGGAAAACACTATTTTGGGACTGCATACAGTGGAAAAGTATTTTCATATTCACAGAAGTTATACAAAATAAACTGAAGCTAATTTATTTCACTCAGACTCCCCTTCAGGCCCAGTGCTGCTGAACGCAATAGAACTACCTTTTAAATTTCCCTTCTATACAGAGGAGAAAATAGGAAAAAAAAAAAAAACCAAACTCCAAAACACACCTCACTTCCATCTACTCTCCTGAAACAGGCTGTCTTCCAGCCATGCCCACCCCTCCCTCTTCCAGAGACAGTCTTTGCTCATGAGGTACCAACTCTGCATATGCTGAAAGAACACCACCCTTTTCTTCAAATTGTTGCTCTTAGATATATAAACCTGAATTTGGAACTAATTGCTTTGATCAATTTGATTAAAGTTTCCATTTGCTAGCTCCAAGAACCAACCCTATCCTAAATGATAACAATAAAAAAAGTCCCATATGAATTTTGAAAATGATTCTACAAGAGAACATTATAAATACACACTATTTAAAGACAGCCTGCGGAGTCTGCACCCCTGGGAAAATTACTGACACTAATTAGGAGAAGCTCCAAGTTCTCCACCTAACAAGCAACACACAAGCAAAGCCACCCAGGGTGATGACACTGGTAGGGAAGAACCTTACAGAATGGGCCAGTGTGTGTAATCTTACAGCAAAAATTAAGGACATCTTCCAGCTGCAGACTCCGAGACAGACAGTGTGGTAACAGAATGTGATTCCTCCCACTTGCTCTGCTCAGTCTAACTCCAGATCTGCTCAGACAGCTGTTTCCCAACTCTTCCAGCCTGGACAAAGTCTTTTTAAAAGCTCACAGCCCCACATACTATGTTTACATGGAAAATTGAGGAAAAAAAAATTCAAAAGTTACAGTTTTGGATTTTAGAAAGTTCTCAGTTGATGAATGCAAGATTGTCAAATGCAAGGCAGATCAGCAGTTTGCTCTTGAAAGCAGAACTTGTGATGTAATTTAAGATAAAACAATAGTTTGCACTATCTTAAAGGAGATAACCCTATATTCTTCTCTGTCCTGAACTTGCAACAAAGTGCAGTTCATACCACTGATAAACAAGTAATTTTGAAACATGGCATTTTTTCTACTAGAATATAGTTTTCATTCCATTCAAATTATTTTTTCTCTCACTTTAGCAGAGGCGTAATTAGAGAAATAGAAGAAAGGGATATTTGCAGGTTTTTGAGGACTTAATTAAAAACATCAAGTACATAGCAGACAGCAAAATCATTCATAATTACTGCGTATACTGGTGACTTGGTTGGGATGTATCACAAAAATTAGGGCTACCATGTATTTTCATTACATTTAGAATTATTAGTCTTACTTATCCACAAAAGGAAGAGGAGGGGCACAGCTCAGCCGAGTGCCACTTGGAGGGGGGTGGGGGTGGGGAGGAAAGGACTGCTATTACATCGGGGCACACATTCAGCACATTCAGGCAGAAGTCTTTTCAGTGCACCAGGTTTTGCTGGTTTATTATTAAATCTGAAAGAAATGGCCCTGGGATCAGCAATTCATTTCTATGTGCCAGTGTATTATTTGATTTGTATATATAGATTTCCAGGGGTGATCTCCCAGCTATTGTCAAGGCCATTAGAAACCATCTTTCCTCACTACAGTGTAGGTCTATTAGCATAGCAATATTCTTATGAACACAGACAGCCAAATCATGCGGAGAGCCGATTCCTAACACTAGCTATATTATTTCTATTATCCCTTTACAAAGAAAAAATATTTTAATGCATCCTAGCTAAATCTGCAACTACTGGGACTGCTCTCCCTTTTTTTTTTTTTTTATAATGTAGCCATCCATTTTTCACATGCAAAGCACACAGATGTAATTATATAAATTATACCAAAAAAAAACTTTTGAAGTGTCGTGAAGTAAACAGGCCTGCTTGCACATTGAGTACTTCACCATAATGAATGAAAGCAGACCATCCCTCTTTTAATATTCTGGTGTTATCTGAAAGTTTAGAGAATAATTCCCCCAAGAACAGATTGGCATACCCGACCTGTGCCTGGGATGCTGCTACCTGTGCAATTTTTTCCATTTCCATCTGGTAATTTTTACAATCTCCCTTTCATTCTAAAAGAGATTGCCTCCAGAAGAAGAAAGGGAAACAAAAAAAAAAAGAAAGAAAACAATAATCTCTGAAGGTAAAGTTTACCAGGCTTGAAAATAACCAAACTACTATAAAATTCTTGGCTAATACATTTCCATTTTACAGTCCAGTGAACATTACAGAAAACATACACGTACACACACGTATTTGCAGAATCCTTAACCACCTCTCCCCAATTCTTCCTACAGCGCTCACTAACAGGCCGATTCTTCACTCGACACATATTCTTCTCTTCTGTTTACCTCCTCTACTGTAAGGAAAAGGATATGACTCTGAAAAAATACAGAACCCCATCATCACATACTTGCATTTTAAAACGAAACTCATTATCTTCACTGAAGTCATAGAAGTTACTTTGATACCGTACCTGTATAGCACAGAAAGTATTCAGGCGTAGAGGAACACTAGGAACAATATACTTCCCATCCATCAGCTCTGTGTAGCAGAGAGCTGATAGCATCTTCTTGATCTGAGCCTACGCAGCTCCACAGAAAGTTAAACATTGCTATATAAAACAGGCCAGAGGGCTGGTGGGAGACATACCCAAGTAAAGCCCTACCCCTGACATAAATCACTCCTTCGCTCCCAAGCATATCACCTCATTTACCTGGACTAGGAAAGGCTGATACAGCGGGTTGTTTTATGAGAAGTGAACTTCTTTATAGCCAGAAGAATTCTCTGTAGTGCAAGGGAAACACTGCTGCTGTGATACAGCTAGAAACCAAATGTCCTCTATCAGAAGGCAAAGGACAATCCCACAATGGTCAGGGTTGGGTGGCACCTCTGGAGACCTCCCAGCCCAACCCCTGCCAAAGCAGGGTCACCCAGAGCGGGCTGCACAGGATCACGTCCAGGCGGGTTCTGAGTGTCTCCAGAGAAGGAGACCCCCCAGCCCCTCTGGGCAGCCTGCCCCAGCGCTCTGCCACCCTCACGGTGAAGAAGTTCTCCCTCACGTTCAGAGGGAGCTGCCTGTGCCTCGGCGTGTGCCCGTTGCCCCTCGCCCTGTCGCTGGGCACCGCTGGCAGAGCCTGGCCCCGTCCTCCTGGCGCTGGCCCTGAAGCTGTTTGCAGCCATCGCTCAGAGCCCTCTCAGCCCTCCCTTCCCCGGGCTGAGCAGCCGCAGGTGTCCCGGCCTGCCCTCCCCCGGGAGGTGCCCAGGCCCCTCACCCCCTGCGCAGCCCCCGCCGGGCCCTCCCCAGCAGCTCCCCGTCTCTGGAACTGGGGAGCCCAGCGCTGGGCACGGCGCTCCCGGGGCGGCCTCCCCAGGGCAGAGCCGAGGGGCAGGGTCACCTCCCTGCGCCTGCTGGCCACGCTCCTCCTCATGCCCCCCGGGCCGCCACCGGCCTCCTGGGCCACCGGGGCTGGCTGCCGGCCCGGGGGCAGCTGCTGTGCCCCGGCACTGCCCGGCCCTTCCCCGCAGAGCTGCCTCCCCGCAGGCAGCCCCCAGCCCCTGCTGGTGCGTGGGGCTGTGCCCCCCCGGGGCAGGGCCTGGCACCGGCCTCTGCTGGGCTCCATCAGGTCCCTCCTGCCCAGCTCTCCAGCCTGCCCAGCTCTCGCCGGATGGCAGCGCAGCCTCTGGGGCATCAAGTAAGGACTATTATTTCAGGAAATGAATAATGACTTCAACCACATTCATCGCTGGTATTCAGCATAACCCAAAGCATTTATATATTTTGTATAGATAAATACATCAGATAGTTTAGAGGGGGAAATATTGATGTTAAAATGTACACTTAGCAGCATAAATTTGACAATTTCAGTTAACTGTCAGTACTAAGGAGAAAGAGGCAGGATAACTATTAGGGTTAAAGAAATTAATTTGCCAGTAAATTATGAGAGTGCACCAAGAAATATGGCAAACTAAAAATGCTTTAAAAAGAAAATCACTGTCAAAAAATCAGTCAATTACAAATAACAGATTTTTTTAAAAAAAAAAGTCTCTAAGCAGCACTTGCCATCATCATTCAGAAGCCTCAGCAGAACACAGAACCCCCTATTCACAATGCCCTGAAAAGGACGATGGCTGCGGTTTATCTGCACAGCACCTGAAGGAACATGCAAACAACAAACTAAAAATTTCATACTGGGATGTAGAAACGCTCACAGCTTGTAGCACATACTAACATCCTTGACCTTAGCCAGATTATATTAAGCCCTTTTATGAACTTGGAGTAAAGAAGAAAGGAAACAGTAAATTAGTTTATAGACTATGTTTGGAAAATAGTAAAATACTGGCTGGCGTAGGATTCAACACGTGCGGGACTAGCATGCTTTTCAACCATTCCCACAAGATTACATGCTCGATCACAGTTCTGTCACTCAGACAGAAAATAGTAAATGGGGAACTCTGTGACATTTCTCACATATCTAAAGAGAAACAGAAACAACTGCGCGCTATGCTTTGTGCACCATATATTGCTCTCCTGTAGCAATAATTTTGGAAGTTTGAACATGCAGCTTGTGATGCATTCTCAAGTGTTTGTCACTGCTTTTGTCATATCATGTCCTTTTTGGTATACACACGCATGCACTTGCATACATACACACATAAATTCAAATACCTAACTTGAAAAAGCAACACATTGAGATGCCACATTTATTTTCTCAGGCAACTATTTAGCACATAGAGGGAAAGCAGATTGCTGCATGCTTACAGAACCTCATCGGCTAGCTGATCTATGGAAAATAATCTCAGATCACTTAGAGCAAAGACAACGGTTCTCTCTCTAATGTAATCAGCGTGCTGCTTAGAGCACAAATTTACTGCAGTGGTTGCAGCAGAACCGACAAACCTCATCCAGAGTCGTATATACCCAAATCACCATTTTAAAACAAAACAAAGATTGCTCACAACAAAATGACCAAGTTCTGAGAAGACTGTCCAAATTACTTTTTGCAGATTTTGGGTATGTTATACACTGATTTTTCCATTTCTAAAATATAGTTACCATGAAGATTAAACTTAAGATTCATTTATATTAAGCATGAGATGAAGACCTAAAAGACATGGCTTAATCAGATATCTAGAGATTTTCCATGTTTTCAATCTCTACATCCTGCTTCTTTGCAGATGTACAGCTCTGTGCAATGGGGCAGAGGGGAACAATACCACAGGCTAATGACAGGGTAGACCTAGAGCAACTCTTTGGGGTTATGAAATTAGAAGGTACACACAGCAGAACAGAAACTGTGTGAAATTGTAAGGTTGGTTTGACTTGCTCATGATACTAAGGATACCACAAATGATAATAAAAAGTAATAAAAATTATAATAGAAAAGCTATTTTTTTTATATTCCCACTTCTGTGCACAAAACAGCCGTATACCAAACCTTGAGACTATTAGCTCAAAAAGTGCTCAAAGAAAACAAATTAACAACCTCACTTATCCCCACCGCCACAAGCCTAATTAAAGTTCTTTCTCCTCTCTTGTACAACTGCCCAAATTAGAAACATGTGTAAATGACAAATTTCAAAGAGGAGAGATGGGGAAATTGTCAACAGAGTAGGAACTGAAATGATTAAGAGAGAAAGCCGATACACTTTCCTGTCAGTCTCTGAAGACTTTACATATTACAGTTACAACATCAGTGGCCCTTGCCTATTATGCCAGAGCCTCATGTGGCATTAACGGATGCAGATCTGCTGGCTGAAATCAAACTGAACTAATTTAAAACCAGTCAAGGTTCAGCTGCTTTTTTGTCCACTGACACTTTCTGAGCATTTAAACCTTTTGGATGATGGTGCTTAAAACAAGACAGAGAGCATCATTCTATTACTGCTAAGAGTACAAAATAGCAAAACTAAAAAAAAAAACCCGACCTAAACTAATGAAGCTCAAGATATTAGAAAAAATTTTGTAACCCATAGAAAAATAAATAAATCCATTTATTAAAAATACTATCACTACTAAAAGTGTCACCTGAGCAAGCAATTTGCAGCTGGCATAGCAGCTGACCTTCAAGAAAAACCCTACCTGTCATATCAATGTATTTGCGCAAAATCTGCTTTTCAATACAACTATACAAAACACCGCTGGCAATGCAGGAGGCGACCTTTTGCTTTAATCTTTCACTATTATTTTTCTATATAGAATATGCTACATCCAAATCTTTTTTTTCCCTGTGTTCATAAACAGCAGCATGTTTTGTTTATTGGGTTTTCCTCCCAATCTTCATATTTGTTCACATCCATACGTATATAGACTGCATACTAATTACTAAAGCTTGTTTTATTTATCAGTAACAAATTTATATATAACAAACCTAATTATTCATGGCCATATTCACCAAGTAAGAATTTGGCTTCCTACAGAAGATTCCCAAATTACTTTGTACATTAAATTAGACGACAAAACCAAAAACAAGTACAGTTGAAGAGACCTAAAGCTATGAAATTATTATTGAAAGCAGTTGCCAAATCTTTCCGTATTGCAAACAACTAATACTTCTGTCCTAGATGGATCAAAGACAAAATACAGAAAGTGGCTTTCAAAAAACAACAAAAAAAATCCCCACTCATGAACAGAAGGGGAAGTTGGGTAACAGATGGCAACAGCATTTCTTCATTCATTAAATTTGTACACAATTCCTAATAACAGAGTTGGTGGAGGAAATGGTTTTGGTTTTCCTGGAGTTTCTTCTGCAACATTTAGCTCATCTGGTGAAGTTGCAGCGTGTTACCTTCCTAGCCATCCCTGGCTATATACTATCTTCCAGTTCCCAAAACAGATCAATTTTATGACTTTGATTGATGTTTTCATAAGCACTTGTAGGGGGGGTTGTAAGCAATTTATTATTTTGACAGGTATTTACATGACAGCTGATTTGTATCATGATATTTCTAATGCTTAGCTGGAAAGAAAAACTTATTTACTGTATTTCTTTTGAAGAGTACTGAAAAAGAGAACTGATCAAGACAAGAAAACTCATGCTTCAGCAGAGGCATAAACCCTGGAGGGAACAAGTTAGTCTCAGGGTAATCTTTGAAAAAAAGGGCAACATGGAGCCTTCACGTAACTAAAAGTTTGCTATTCCATAAGCTTCCTGCTTTAGGGAAACAGCACCAGGCTCCAGAGCAAGGACGGGCAAGGGCAGGTCTTCCAGAAACACTGGGGTGGGCTGAAGGCAGCCTCCCACCTGCCCCACACACACTCAACCCTGCCCCAGCCCAGGGGAACCTCGGGCAACCAGAGCACAACGCAACTCACGGGATGACCCCAAAGCAAGCGTTTGCCTTTCTCCCAGACAGCAAAAGCCAAACGATACTCCTGCATTGCCTGTTTGGCAATGGTTGTCAAATAGTCTTGGTTCAAAAAGACCATTTAAGTAACACTTCTCCCACTGTAAATTACAGGACTGAGTAAGATGGGCAAGTCTAGTACTACATACATCTTTAAATTTTTGGTTCACGGAGACAGCAAGGTTTGGGGGGAAGAAAGGAAAAATCCCACATTTTCTCTCTGCAGTCCTTGCCTTCTGTTCATAAACAAATCGTCATCATACCCTTCTTCTATGATTTTCAGCCAGCCTTCACACAAGTAAAACAAATTAGCACAACAGAGGACAAGTATAATGAAATTACATTTATACTGCAGAAGACTTCAGCACCTTGAATTTTGTGGCACATATGAGCAGAATTTTAATACATGCTGTGTTACAATGCTGTGATTTGTTTTGATATAGCAATAGCTTTAAATTTTTGAACAATTTTCCTTCATTGAAAATTAAATTTAGGAGCCCACTAAATTTAATGTCCATCAGCTTTTCAGTTATTATTAAGAACCACAGATTTAACTCCACAACCTGTATTTAAACTGAAGGGAACTCAAGAGCTTACTGTCAGTAATTCAACACAAGTCACAGCAAGTTTTAGCAGTAAGGTCACTGTCAACACACATGGAATTACATGCGACAAATTCTCATTCTTTTAGCAGCAAGAAAAACTGCAGTAGTCTTGCAGCTGTAGCCCAATATATCTTCAATGCCAAATATTAAGAAATGCTCTACTTAGAGGTGAAAATTGGATGGCATTATAAGATAGGCTACTGATTTAGCTGGTTTACTGAAAAATAATTAGGCTCAAAAGGTTAAACGGGTGTTAAATTGGGAGCAGATTGTTAAAATTTGATTTAAGAGGCACAGTATCTCTTATTGCATGGTGAATGATAAGTGGGTGTTGAAGTCATTCAACCTCTTGAACAATGAGTCTTCAGTAGATGGAAAAAGCAATCAGTTTATTAACTGAACCATTTTAATGTTTTCTGTCCTTACAACATCCTAACACAGTTAAAATATTCCCCACATAAAGTAAATAATTTACCTTGATAATGTGGCAAAGAATTAGATCGTTATATTAGTTACTAGTCTTTCTACCTTGATTAATAGCGAGGCATAATTTTTATAACATACAATAGTAACAGTCATAAAGTAATGTCAAGTCTAATGGCTTCTTAAAAATTGCAACACAATATTGATATGCCTAGTAACATTGAAGTTACGTAGCATCTGAAACATGGATTGCATGAAAAATAAGAAAAAACATCAGTACAAAACGAAAAAAGAAGATAGCCAATACAGAAAAGGATGTTGGGGTGAAAGTACAGCAACTTGTCAGAACAGGAGGACAAAAAAGAGCTATTGCAAAAAATAAAACTCGGAGGCAGATGGAGAACTGGGGATTTCACACAGAACTAGAAGAACGCAGAGCCTCTCTCAAGAAACAGGGATAGAAAATCAACCCAGAGATAAAAAGAATTAAAATGGAAGCAACAGAGCTGACTATACTGAACTACTTCAAGTAACAGATGAGGCAACTAGATTAAAAGAACAGCTGAAACAGGTAACTTCCCTGCAACAACTTGACAAGAATGAAGCTGAAGAAAGGGGCCTCCTACCCTTCCAGGATAGAAAAATCCAGTTTGAACCATTCAGGAAACAAACCACCCTGGCACGTGAAAAAAAGAACCATCAGTCCAACACTGCATATATGGCCACATGCTTCATGTGCTTACCACACGGAACACACACTCCCTTAGCAGCTCTTCAGGCTTAGCACCTTAGACACAATATAAAATATCAGCCAGAAATTTAAAATATATATATTTTTAATGAACAGGCAATACAAATTAATGCTACAATGAGGAAACAGTACAGCAGCCGTTGCTCTAAATATCCAATTATCAAATTCTGAGCAGCAGTATCAAACTGCTGCAGAGACTGTGACCCATTTGCTGAAGCAGACCCAATTCAACAGCAATTTCTGCAGTTCCTTAAGAACAAAAGGTCACTCACTTCTCCTGAGAAAAGTCAGCATGCAGAGGGCAACACTATTACAAGAGACAGCAGGCTGCCCGGCTACCGGTGAGGAAAAAGAACCACAGAAGGTAAAGCGTATTCTGTACATTTTGAAGAAGTACCCCTTAAAACATAATGCCATGTATATTCAAATTCTTAATCAGCAAGGAAAGAATCCATTTAAAGGATTTAAATATTTTCTTTTATATTCACCACCTTTCAAGTTGCTGTTTTTCTAGGTGCCTTTCTTCACTGAACCTTACTGATCCTCTTACATTAACCAACATAGTTCCATTCATGTTCCTACCCATAAAACAAAATATTTTCTAAGATTCCCAACAGTCATGACTGTTGGATTGTAATTTATCCCGTTGGGGAATCAGCCACTGAAGGAGCACTTTCTCATCAATTGCTTCTACTGTGGCAGACACCGTCTCTGTACCATCCTATGAAAAACATGGAAGAGGGATGAATATCAGCATTCAGTTCCTGGAAAACAAACCTATTCTGTCATTTAGCTTTCAGTCAGTTGCAACAGCAAAGTACACATAGCACAGATGGGTCTATTAGTAAGAAGGAAGAACAAGAAGAACAAAGCAATTTCAAGGTTTGAAAAGGCTTAGTCCAGTTCCTACCTTCCTGAGGTCTGCAAAGCACATACCAAAACCTGCTACAGAACAGTATTACGTTCCTGTCCTGTGGCAATCCTTATTTAACCCACAACCAATATCTGTGCAGAAACAAGTATCTGAAACATTACTTATGTTCGTATTGTTGTAACCGTCACAATTACGCAGTTCTAAGGTATCTATGATCTATTTTACATTTGTTCCTTCTGAAAGGTGATTGTCTACCTTGCTATTTACAGATTGCAATGAAAGATCTTTTTTCAAACTTGTGAGATAAAGTAGGATTTTCAGTGCTTTTATAAATGTTTTCCCCACCAAAAAAAACCACCACCTCCCAAAAAAACCCCAAAACCCAAACAAACAAAAAAAACCCAAACAACACACAACAGGATTTACTGCTAATATCATTAATAAGCCTAAAAACCTGTCCTGAGAATTTTCATGAATAGTCCTTTGAGATGATGCTAATCTATCCAGCCAGAGTTACCAGATTCCTAGCTTCAGACACAAAAAAAAAAATAATGTATTTTTAATAGTTTCAATACTTATGTTCTTCTTGGCTTATTTTGATTAGCCATCTTTCTCATTTATCCTTGATACACTCAATGTAATAAAGCACACTGAATTTTATCCTTCTGTTCAGTACGTTTTTAATCTTTATAAATATATCCAGCACATACATTATTTTCCATTTTCCACTGCATTATAATTTAGTCTTAACCCTCAAAAAAAAAATCAATTATTTTATCATTTTTATGATATTTGAAAACAAGTGTATTAATGATGTGTGAAACTGTCTTTCATCCAGCTAGTTCATTCTGTAGCTTTAATACGTTTTGTACTATTTGGACATTTTTCTCACTGGAGAGGATATTTAATATAATTAGTTTGCATAAAGTGTGTGCACAACTTATCTAAGGAATCAATGTAACACTTACACAGCAATGTTGAGTTTAAATTTAAATGATCTCATCTCAAATGTTTCATATACTAACGGCATAACCCTAAAAACCACAAGCCCACAGTACTCTCAGTGAAATCAAACTGAACAACATATGGGAACAGTTTGGAGAGCCTTATACTTTTATCCACCTCTAAGTTATTGTAACCTCTATTATTACCAGCAGAAAAACACAAAATTACACACAAAGTGTAAGCTGATATATTGCTGACATCAAGTTATTAAAGAAAAAACAACGTATTTTCTTTGGTATAGAATTTTAACTAATAAAGCATGGGGGACTGTAATACAAAACTTTCATCTTAAGTAAGACTACAAGCAAACATGCCTGCACATTAATATACATCTCAACCACAAAATCTAACGTCACCAGAAAGAACACTAGACAGTCTGAAGAACATAATCTCTAACAACATGAAGGAATGTTATTTTTGGCACCACGCACTATTCCAAATAAAGTTCATGGGTTACATTTGCTGAACTTGGTTATCATTCAGCTCTGTAATCTGAAAGAATGACACTGACATGCACTATTCCTTTTAAAATTTTCAAAGAAAAACGGTATATTGACACTGATTGCAAGATAAAGATGCCTCAATTATGCCTTTGGAGAGCTTTGCTGAAACACAAACATTTGCTCAATGGAAAGTTAAACAGAACTAAACTTGGAAAATTCAAAGTTTGTTTAACCTATATTAAAGTTTAGATGAGAATATAATACACTCTTTTGCATAATACAGCCTACCAAGACAGTCAGTATTACGGAATTCCAAATATACACTAATTCCTTAAATAAGGAAATTAAAAAGCATATGCTTTTTTAAAAAAAGCTAAGTCTCGTGTGAAGTGTACCAAAGGATACTTTTAGAAGTAGTGTTCAGTTACTACAGAAAAATTCCTTTTATTTATACCTCTGGACTTTTGAATCTCACTTCACCTACTTTCAGCATCTAAGGATTAAGGATTATACCAATTACATAGAAGTTTCAAAATCCTGTTCTCAGCCAGCTTTTAGAGACATCCTGACCAACAGAGTAATAAAAATCTCAAATACTGATTATTGAATTGGAAGTGCCTGTCATGGGGACAATTGAATTAGAGGGGCATTTCATGGGGGAAGTGTCACAAGGAAAGGGGCACCCTTAACTAGACCTGTTAGACTAACCTCAGTTCCTGGTAAAATTATGGAGAATATACTGGCTACTTACTGTTGAAAGGCATTTAAAGAAAAATGCAATTACCAGGCACAGTCAACATGGGTTCACAACGAGAAAGTCCTGTTCAACTAATCTGATATCCTTCAATGGTAAGGTCACCCAGCCAGTGGATGAAGGGAAGGCATTGAATGTCGTTTTTTTTTGATTTTAGTAAGGCTTTTGATACCGTCCCTCACATCATCTTTCTAGGCAAGTTGTCCAGCTGTGGGATGAGCAGGTTCATGGTGCTCTAAGTAAAGAACTGGCTGAAGGGCAGAGCTCAAAGGGGTTTAAGTGAATGGGATTACATCTGGCTGGTGACTGATCAGCAGTGGAGTTCCTCAGGGTTCAATTCTTTGGCCAGTTCAGTCCAATATATTTATCAAGGATCTGGATGCAGGAGTTGAATGCACCATGAGCGAGCCTGCTGATGCTAACCAAGCTGGGAGGTGCTGCTGACTCTCCTGAGGGCGAAGAGGCCTTGCGGAGGGTTCTAGATAGATTGGAACATTGGGCTATGATCAATGGGATGAAATTTAACAAGCCTATATGCCAGATTCTGCGCCTAAGGACAGAGTAATGCAGGGCACAAATATAAATTGGGAGAGGAGTGGCTGGCAAGCAGAAATGGATCTGGGGGGTGCTGGCTGACAACAGGCTCAGGATGAGTCACCAATGTGCCCTGGCAGCCAAGAGGGCAAACCACATCCTTGGGGGGCATCAAACCCAGTATAACCAGCCTGTCAAAAAAGGTGATTATCCCACCATATTCAGCATTGCTACAGTCTCACCTTGAGTACTGTGTGCAGTTCTAGGACCCACAATTTAAGAAGAATGTAAACGTGCCTGAATGATTCCAGAGGGCAACAAAGCTGGTGAAAGGGCTGGAAGGAATGTCTTATGAGGAGCAGCCTTTGGGTTTGTGTAGTTTGGAGAAGAGGAGGCTGAAGGGTGATCTAATTGCTCTCTACAGCTTTCTGAGGAGGAGAAATGGAGAGGGAGGTGTTGATCTCTTCTCCCTGATATGCAGTGATAGAACACACGGGAATGGTTCAAAACTGCACCAGGGGAGGTTTAAACTGGACGTTAGGAAGCGTTTCTTTACCGAGAGGGTGGTCAAACACTGGAACAGGCTTCCTAGAGTGGCAGTCGATGCCCCATGCCTGTCAGTGTTTATGAGGCATTTGGACAAAGCCCTTAATAACATGCTTTACCCTTTGGTCAGCCGTGAAGTGGTCAGGCTGTTGGACTAGGTGATCATTGCAGGTCATTCCAAGTGAGATAGTCTATTCTGGTTGTGTCATAACAGAGTAATATGAGTAATATTAGTTAGTGGTAATATTTTAAAACAATTAATACATTATATCCATCATTTTTTTATGTTTCTTTGTGCATCTTTGCATAATTACAAACTGATATTCAGCATCAGTGCAGAGTTAAGGTACTAAAATATTGCAGAATGAGCACTGCTGTCCTTCAGGTGAAATCAAAAATCGCAATCTCTTATGATCAGCTCGTTACTCTAAAGACATCAGCATTCATACAGCATTTCCACATGAAAGATGACCAGGTCTGCAACCACTTATCTTATGCACAAAGCTCTTCTCAAAAATTCAGTAATTGTCACCACCAAAGCCAGCTGTATATAGTATCAACATCACCCTTTGCCCTGGGTGACATCATTTAGACTTTTTTTTTTTACCCTTTTTTTTAAAAATAATAAAATGGAAGAATCCAGATGCCAATGATCTCACCACAATGGGAAATCATGTAGAACTGTTGAGAGAACAGTCTCAACCTTCCTTCCAGTCTCTCATTTGTGTGTACCTAGATGCACACAAACACAGAGTGAAACAGCCATCACACTGCTCACTTTTTACACTGGCGTGTTGAGGTGGTTGGGAATTGTTAGAAAGCAGATCACCTTCATGTCCTTCTATAAGTACAAGCGTGTTAGGCTACACTTAGCAGGGCTAATCACAATTAAGGCTTTGTTACAACCTGCTGATCTGGGGAAAGCAAAATACCTCATAAAGACAGTCTGGTAAGTTCTAGCTACAGTTCATGGCTTCCATGGGTCTTGAAAGGTGGCCTGGCTTAAGGCCACCAGTATCTATGGCATTCAGATCTCACAGTCCAAAAAGCAGGCAGTAATGTGGAAAAAGCTGCCCAGAGAAAAAAAACAAAACCAAAAACAAAACAAGGCAGAAAATCCTCCACAAAACACAAACTGCAAAACACACACACCCTCACCACAAACACCACCTACACACACCCCGAAATCCTTCAAGAAAAGAAAAAAACCTATGCACTTTTTTCTTCTGTTACCAGTTAATAAAAAATTCTGTGTTTACTTCACTCTAAAATTCTACTCCATCCCCATTTGTAAATGTTTGCTTACTTACTGGACTAGAAAGTGTTCCCATTCCAGCATGGGAGAAGGAAAAAAAAAGAAAAAAGCCTTACCTCCTTCATTTCAGTCTTTTTTTATACTTGAAATGGAAAAGGTCATTCACAACACAAAATACTGGGGATATATTAATGCAAGGGAATGAATCAAAATCGGAACATCTGACTCTGAACATTTCTAAAGTTAAATATATTATAAACCACTGCCAAAAAGTAACATTTTTTCCCTTGACATTATTCTCCAATTCATACTTAAGTATGTCTTTTATAATTCTGAAAAGCATAACAGCCAGCAATACATCAAAATGAAAGCTGCAGTTTCAGATACTCCATTTCCCTGTTTTACAAGCCACAATAATATTACTTAATAGGCAAGAGCTGGCTTCCTTCAATAGCCTTCTATTCACTTTGGATAGGAAAATATATATTCCTGCACAAGTAGAACATTTTAATATTTACAGGTTTGGAACTTCTGCATGACTGGAAAGAAAAGAGAAGGAACCAGAAGTGTTTTAGAGCAATACTTCGTCAAGGAGATATTTGACACTGTTCCATATGTCACTGGTTGTTCTCAGGACAAAAAAAAAAAAAAAAACCCAAACAAAAAACACACAAACCAACCAACCACCTGCTTTTTTGAAAAACATAAATACTTAGAGATTCCCCTTGAGGGAAACTTTAAGCAATAAGCAAAGATCACATACAAGACTCAATACTAGGCTTTTTTTTTTTCCTCCTTAGCTGCAAAGCTCTAAACCTCGCTTCCAACTTTAACAGAATATGTTCCTGTCTTCAAACAGGCATAGTTTTAATATATCTTAGAAGTGGATGGTGTTTTGTTTTTTTTTTAGCCTTCCCATGAAAATGGGAATAGACGTAGAAAAATTTAGAGATATTAAGCTGTCATCAGCAAGATTCCATCATTCCACCAAAAGGGTATTTTGCTATTATTGGCAAGTTTCAGTGTGTGTCTTCAGGACTGCCCTAGAAGACAGCAGTCACAATTTAGGTAGTGTCTAGCACCAGGAAAGAACTTTACAACATTCTTTCAGGTATGGGAACTCCTTGCTGACAAGAAGCAAGGAGGGCTCAGGCAGGAAAAACAACCTTAAAGGGGTGAAAAGCAGAATTCAGTGCAAAACTGCCTTGTCTTTAGTGGCTTCTTCCACTAAAGTGAGGCAGGGAGACAATGGAGGAGACACATGAGGCAATAAACCCATTATAGCAGGATCACCTGGAACAATACTGATTCATAGTAAGCAGGGAGAAATGAAGACCAGAAAGCATCTACTAGAAGATCACGAAAGCACAGTTCACTTTTCCTTCATCAGAATTTCTAGAATACATAAGCTCACATCTGTTGGTAACTTACTGTACCCGGTAATGTTTATATGCAAATCATATTGCTTTCTTCACAAAAGGCAAGATCTTACTTTCTGGTTATATTTTTTCTACATAGTGAGCAGGGAAGAATTTTTTTTACTGTACAACTACAAATGTCTGGTTTAGGAATACAGCTGAACAGTGAAATGATCACTATAAAGATTCTCTCAGCTTTGAGCCTTACACTCAAAAATAAGCACCTTCCAAAAGGAAGATGGTGAATAAGGCATATAACCAAAAAACAGAGTAAGCAATTTTTTTAAAAAAAACAAAAAGTAACAATACAGTTTCACCTCATCCTCAATCTATCTACTTTGTATTAATTAAAACATGTACTCAAAAACTCTATTGGAAAAAGAATTAGAAGAATATTCCTCCACTTAATAGAATAGTATGTATACAATTACTGTAGAATGGGGGTGAAAACTTTCACATTAGCTTGTATGTATGCAAAGAAGATTTGGATTCCCTATTTTTTAAGTGACAGCTAAAGAAACCACTCTGAAGAATATTCCCAGATTATTTCGAGTTTGGAAGATGACAAAATTGCTAGCATTAGCAGGTCAGACAAATATCCAACTTATTTCCAACACCAAGCAGAAAGAAACTGAAGACATTTCTCTCTTATCAGCAGTCTGAACTAATTTTTCAAATGCAACAATAGTGACGTGGAGTCTAAAAGCATATATGGTTCGCAGATTTAGACAGAAGATATTTATATATGCTATGGATTTGGCATGTGGGGAAGCACAGACAAATTCAGAGGTTCCATGAACAAAATGAAAAATAAAAGGCAAACAGAGCATTCCTGTCAATGGCACTTTTGTTCCTGGTCTCATGCTGCTTAAAGAATAAAACTACCATTATGGCAAGAAATACAATACACCAGTGGACCAGAATGGCAACAGGTGCAAATAAAATGCACCTTTATGGGATAAACGCCCAGTTTGGGTGCTCACTGCCATGTCCAGAAAGCTTTACACAACTGCATGGATCAAATGCAGCCAGACCATATAAAACATGAGTTGTGGAAAACCAGCTCTGCACATGTTATAGAGGTATTACATGCAAGTTTTCTAAAGCTTAACATTCTGTCAATGTATGTAATAGTCTACAGCAAGCAAACAGGTTGGTAGCTACCTGTATCATCACATCAAGGGAAATTATTTCAGGTGAAATACAAAGCTCTTGTGTCTGTCTTGGAGAAACACACGTTTCAATCTAAAGCAGATTTTAGATGTTTCCTTGTGCCATTTCTGGCACTGCTAGTTAATCAATAGGTTTTGTTAAAGATTTTGGAATAAATAAAACAGGTATGCATTCCTTTTATTAACAGTATGTACAAATAATGTCTCAATGAGTTTTTTCCCCCAATTTTTCTCTGTTAGGACTGAAAAATCTTTATTCTTTTATTCTAGAAAATAAAATATTAGTGGTAAAAATGGTAGTACATTTATCTGAACAGTTTGCAAAAAAAAATCAAGTATTGTTTTTTTAAAACAACGGAAGAGTAGTAGCTCAACTTTAATTTTAAGTAGAATTAGTTACAGTGAAGCAGTTTATGAGTGTGCAAAGTGTGAATGAGCATCAGGCTGAAACTCAAAGGGAAGTCTTTTATATCAGGAAACAGCAATAAACTGTTGCCCAGACTGAATCAAAGACTACCAGGTAAATCCACGAGCTCTGGCTGCAGCCATGGGAGTCTAGGCCATGAAGGGAACCTGCCAAAGACAACTAGCAAATTAGAGCACAACTATGTATGAAGATTTTTGCTCTACCACTTGTCACCATGAACACTAAAATAAAGAAGTTGTAAATAAAAACAAACACTAACACTGACTGCCCCTCCCAAAAAAACCCAACAAAACAAACAAAAACAACCCCAAAACCAAACAAACCAAAACCAGCAAAGCCCTGCATCTCTGCAGATTCCCAGAGACAGAAATCTGTCACAGATGCTTTTCTCTCCTCCCCCAACTTTGGTTTCCAGAAGTCATAGAAACCTATACTGACATAACTCATGTCAGAGTAGAGAGGGCAGAGGACTGGGTTCCATACCACCAAAGGAAGAGAAATTCTGAACTTCCTTTTCCAGGTCTTGTATTTCTGAGCCTAGGACACTATTTGGGTATTTCTTGTCATTTCAAGATGATCAATTTTAAAATCAGTAGGATTTTGCCAATCAAAATCCTATATCCACTATTTGGGTGGGGTGGATAAAGAAATAAACCTGAAAAAAAACCCAAAGTTTAAAAGTGTAAAGCTTTTGCTTGTTTTATTAGGAAGCTGAAATAAGGGGAGAAACTGTATTTTCTTCCTGGTTTAAAATCTGCCAGATAGAACTTCGCGTATTTATTTCTTTTGCCTTTCCTTAGAATAATCCTTCTTTCTCTGCAGAGAAGAGTATAACGAAAATCATTTCTATTTCAGAACCAAGCAACATGCCAAATAAAAACAAAAGAAATTCTTAAAGATTGCTTCTCTCTAGGCCACAGACTGCATAACTTTTCTAGCAGAGGCTATCAAGCTTCGTTATAAAGGTCAAACTGCAGTGGTATTTAGACCCTCTGATTATTATTAATAGCCTGTGACCTAGCCCACAGCGCCTTTTCTATAAACATAGAATAACAGGTTGGAAGGGATCCCAAGGACCACCTGGTCCAACCCTTCTTGGCAAAAGCACAGTCTAGACAAGATGACCCAGTACCTTGTCCAGCTGAATCCTAAGTCTCCAATGTTGGGGAATCCTCCACTTCCCTGGGAAGATTATTTTAATGGCTGATTGTTCTTATTATGAAAAATTTTCTTCTTGTGTCCAGTCAGAAACTCCCCAAGAGTAACTTGTACTCATTACCCATCACCTTTTCCACGTGACTCTTTGTAAAAAAGAGGAGCCTCCACCTTCATAGTAGATGCCCTTTAAATACTGGAACATGGTGATAAGGTCTCCACTTCGCTGCCTTTTCTCAAGGCTGAACATGTAATACAACAGCCTTGCACAGCATTCACTCAGTGCCACACAGAACTCATCTATGCAGCCGTGCAAGTGGAGGGCTCAGCTGGATTCCCACTAAGAGCCCACAAGCTTGCCCAGGACCCTGGGTGAACATCTGGTAGCTGAAGACCAGGCTGCTACCACTATGCTGCCACCATGTCAAGCCAGTCAGCTATAATGACGTTCACAAAAGACAAATGTATACACCTTTGGATTGCAGCATGGATCAAGTATCACATTTTTTCAAGCTTTTGACACATAGAAACATAGAATCATTTAGGTTGGAATAGACCTGCAAGGCCAAGTCCAACTGTCAACCTAGTATTAACAAGTCCACCACTAAACCACGTCCCTAAATACCACATCTACGCACCTTTTAAATACCTCCAGGGATGGTGACTCAACCACTTCCCTGAGCAGCCTGTTCAATGCTTGATAACCCCTCTGGTGAATAAATTTTTCCTAATACCTAATCTAAGCCTCCCCTGGTACAACTTGAGGCCATTTCCTCTTGTCCTATTCGTTCCCACCTGCAATTCTCCCCACTCTAGATTAAATAATTATTTGAAATGCTGGATAAAGTTTTTTAGTGTTAGTGCATATAGAAACATACTCTTCTTCCTTCAATTCACATCTTTTTGAATAGGCTAAACATCTAGGTTTTAATAGGGACTGTTCAAGCAGTAATTATTTTTTCACCACAGGAATTCTGTTTCTGGCCTAGTTTCTCGGCACAGTTCTCAACACTAAAATTACTTCAAAACATTAATATTATGACTTACAAAACAGAGTTGATTTTTTTTTCCATATTCAAGTTAACTGAAACTGTGAGAAGCAAGTGCAGCACAGCTTGTTTCAACCAGCACCAGAGAAAATTCTTGGATTCTGCCTTTTTAACACAATCATATTGTGATCACTGGTGACTGCAAAAAGAAAGATTCCAAGACAAAACATAACAAGCACCAACACCTTAAAACCATTTTTAAAAGGTAAGATGGGTCTTTAAAGTGTTCAATAAAATTTGCAGGATGGATTAGAAGACTAACCTCCATGTATGTCCACACCATGAATCAGAAAAGAATGACTGGCATTAACAAAAAAAGGGCAACACAATAAGAAACTCAGGAAACATGGAAGTACCTCCCACGAACCGACAAAAGTTGCCATGTTCATTAAAGAGAAATGCAGAGGAAGTCTGAAATATTCTAAACAATAACTTGGCTTCTGGTAGCTGCCATGTGTCATGCATTCGAGACATAAGCCCTAACTCCTTAAAGTCTGTATAAAATTTCCCAAAAGAAGAAAACAACAGGGTCAATACATATAAAAAGAGGAAGGACACATCCAGAAAAATCTATACCACCCTAATGCTTCTTCCTCCCCATTTTATTGTGTCTCTTCAGCTTTCCTCACTTTAAAAAAAAAGAGAAAAAACTGCATTTCCTCACTGCTGTATATACCTAAAAGTTAATCAACTTGTTAATAAACTTATAGGTTGCTCAAGATGGCCATACATGGCTATTACAATAATATTGAGCAGAGCGGAATTTATCAAAGTTTTGATAAAACCCAGACCAAGTAACACTGATTACTTACCAGACCATTGATTAAAAAAAAAAAAAAAAAAGTAAGTGTTGCTCCTCAAACACTGAGAATCTCATCAGTAAAACTGATCGCACACTGTATTTATTTCTCTAGAACCTATTCTAAAATGCCAAACATGTTGGCCTCTTACTGAATCCCATGAAGCCCTCTGACTACATTGACATTAATCCTCAAAATGTCCCATTAGAGTTTAGGTCTGTTTATTTAACCTTTCTATGTATCTAGGAGATAACCATTAAATCAAAGACTATGTCAGATAAAAGCAGTTCTACCTACTGATTTTGAAATGGTGGTGTGTTCCTGGCTATTTTGGGAAGGGGGGGACGGGGCACATGGATTCCTGTATTTCTTTTTAAAGAAGAAATAATTAATTCTTTTCTCCTTCCACCTCACCTTTGTAGAACATCAACAAGCCACCATCATCAAAATAACTCCCACACAAAAGGAGACCAAGTGAACAGCTGCAGATTCTTCGTAATCGCTAGTAAATCTGCTCAACAAAGCAGTAGTGCTGCATCCTATAATCCCCACTCTAATGAAATCAAACCACCTGGAACTGGTAGGGTATAGGAGCTTGTCACTCAGGTACCATGCTGCAGTAGTATCTGCAATGCACTTAACAGAAATAGAATTAATTGTCATCCTCTCAAAAGTTGATCCATTAACACTACCGTGTTAGGCTGTGATAAAAAGGAGACATGATTGGTAATGCTGAGGCTTAGCTTCTCTCATGGGAATATTTCCGAATGTTCTTAAATTAGGAAAGCTTTTATACCCTTCTGAAACAGTACATAGATTACCATTTTTGTTTCACAAGCTTTTGTGTTCCACATTTGTTCAATTCTTTATAAATATTGCTCTAAAGGAAAGGTCAATGGCAAAAGTCTACAGATACATTCAATATCAAGCAGACTTTCCAAATAGCCAAGTTGAGCCAAAGTCTAAGAAACTGAGTAAGCCTAGAGCAAACTAAAGGCCAGGTGCACGTGATTAAAAAACACAAAACAAAACACACAAAAAATACACCACCAAAAAAAAACACCAAGGTGTTAAGTCCCAATATAAATCCCAGCTAACAAAAAAAAAAAATTAAGAATAGAAAAAACACCACCCACCCACAACACCACACAACCAAACTCTCCCAAACCTACAAGTATTTTTAATGTATTAGTTCTGCTACTGTTTCCTCCTTTCTACGAAAGGAAATGGAGTATGTACTATTTCAGCTACGGACTCTTTTCCCCACCTTTCACGTCTTCTGAACTTTTTTTAGGTAGCTACAACATAGCTTTAAGTATCAAGTGCAATTTTTTTATTGATCTAGGTAACATTTCCAGTTTAAAAAGTGTTTCACTTACCCTAAAAAACTAATGTTAGGTTAATAACCTGACCAATCCTTGCCTGTAAGTAGTATTACCAATCTTCTACAAGCAGGTATATAATACTAGATTTCAAATCTTTCTATTGAACAACTCTGCAATGAACAAATCAGCAGAAATGATGATACAGAATAAAATAAGAGAAGGTTACAAAAATAATAATAATAGGAAGGTAAATAGTTGACAGGTTTTGTAGAAGTCACACGTCACAAACCTTTTAGAGTTACCAGAAGCATTGGTATAGCATACATTAACTTGGGGGGAAAAAAGTTTTACGAGGTCCTTCACCCATTGCTTGGGGGGGGGGGGGGGGGGGGGGGGGGGAGGAATCACACTGTAAATTCATAAAGGGCAAATGTCTTGCATTAATAGATGCCCAGGAACAAGGATGAGTATAGTGAGGTGGTAACACTTACTAATGACAAAAGACTCAAACCTAAAACCGAAGGCAAAGCTATAGGCTTTCAGTATCCCCACCAACAAAGTGATAAAACATCAAATAAAATTCCATGCTGATAGGTGCAAACTGTGCACATTTAGCAAAACACATAGCCACTTTTATAACACTGGACTTAAAATTAGCTATCATTACTCAGCAAATAAGTTCTGGCAGCACTATGGAGAATTCAGAGAATTGAGCTCAGTTCTCAGGGTTAGTCAGGAAAAGAAAGGGAATAGTAAATTGTAATGCTTAGTGAAGATACTGAAGGAGGAGGTATCATTTTGTCCTTAACAGTCATTAGTAGCTGCTGACAAACAAAATGTGAGGCTAGAATAGCACTAGTCTTTCTTATAAGTCAGAGGCAATCGACTTATTTAGGGAAAAAGAAAATCTCATTAAATCTCAGAGTGAGAGATGGGTATAAAAAACCCAGCGTTTTTCTCCTTGGCACAGCCAGAAGCCTGTGGAAGCATGGCCACCCTTCACTGCTATCTAGCTGACCTCCTCCTTCCCAGCCCTTCCCACCACTGTCCTAAAAACACCTTCTGGGCTCAGTGTGACCACGACCTTGTCCCCACCAGGCTCACCCCCAAACTGATAACAAGGGGGCACACAGAAGTCACCCCTCATCCCTACCACAACCAACTCACGGCACCTGGGTTACAGTTAGGCCCTCAAGAGGAGGAAAACATTCCCTCCCCGAAGCGCTTCTCAGTAGCCATGGCACATCCTCCTAAGCCAACCCCACTCAGAAGGGCAGAAAAGAAAGGATGTGTGCAGAACAAAACAACCCTTGGTGCTTTGCTTCCCAAAGGGGCAGAGAGTACAGCGTACATCAGGCTGCTCTCAAATTTGAGACCCACTGTAGTAGCAAGCACTAAGGGTGGGGGGAAAAGAAAGAAAAAGGAAAAAAAAAAAAAGACAAACCAACACACTATTTAGGATCACATAGGATGCAATTTCAAGAGCAGCACCCCGATGTATGCACACACACGCTCAGCTCCTCTCCTCCCTTCTGCGAAATACAGCCTTCACTAATGAGCATATGGTGGGGCAAGCACAGACTAGCCAGACAATCTTCTTCGATGGTACAGGGAGCTCTACCTACAAATTCCTTGGGCTGGCTGACGTAAATCACTTTGCAGCTGCAAGATGACTTTAGCTGTACATACACTCCTCTGGCTTCCCTTCTTCTCTTATCATACTGCTCATAAAAGCCTAAACCGAGGTTAGACAGCAGCCCCTGGCTTCAAAAACCTACTTCAGGCCAAAAATAAAAGCAAGTTCTGCCCTCGGTGTATTATTTCAGTAGAGTATTTTTTCTTAGGATTAGTTAACATTAGCATAAGATGTTCATTTGGCTGGTAACCCAAAACTATTCTCTGAAGAGATTGCTGCTGCCATCTACCGACAACTTCCATTACAAACAAAACATAAAGCGACTTTTAACAGGTTATTTCTAAAACGAGACCAACCGATTGAATAAAAAAGCCCAGCATGCACAAACTGGCAGCCAGGCGACATTATCCATCCAACAGGATAATGAAGCATGAATAATACATCATATGAGGCACAGACCCCTCTCAGCGAAGGAAGAGTTTAGCAGCAGTATCCTGACAAAATTATTTACTGCCTCGTACAGGACAATAATGCAACCCATTGTTTTCTGGAGTGAGGTTTTTTTGCTTGTTTTTTAAATAAAAGGAGGGGGGTTCTTTCAACTACTAGTCACATAACGCTAAAGAAATATAGGTGTACTACTTCAAAGATCAACCTTTTAACTTTCTTTCGCATTGTCTTTTAGGGGTAATATCTCAGCTCAAATTAACATAATCAATAGTGTCAGTTCCGTGCTTGATTTTAAACAGTTTTTCTCTTCCTAAGGGGTTCTTCACTGGAACGTGCTGTGAAGTGAAACAGTCTCATAGGCCCAGCAGTTCTTCCAGCTATAGTTGATATCGACTTCAAAACACAAACCAAAAAATTTCCATGATTCCCTTCAGCGCAGATTCACAGAATGCAGCAGGAGTTGTCTCGTAGCATATTAATCCACTAGTTATTAGTCTTCCTCTCTCCCTAGGTTTCTTTCACACACTAAGAGCTGATACCCAGTGAGACAACTGCCAAGTAATTGCAGTCTGCTCAGCCAGAGACCGCTATTACGTATTGTCCACTTAGCACCTGTACGCAGAGTTGCAAAGCCTTTCTCGTTTCCAACGTAACTATCAGGTCTTCTCCAAAACCAGACAACTGTACAATTCATCAATAAAAACCGTGGCTTGTATCACAAAATGCGTTACCCAAGTCTCCCCAAATAGCTATGGAAGCTAACAGAGTCCTGATCTTGCAAAACTTACCTCAAATAGTGAATGTCTGCTCAGCCCCAGGACTCTCTGCAGCCATGCGTGAAGCTGCTCAACAGAAACATCTGCCAGACCCCACACTCTTTGAGAGCCACCACAGGGCTCACGGCAGCACCAAACAGAGCAAGAGCCAGTGAACCCAGACAGAACCACATTTTGTTCAACGCTGTTATCTATACAATTACCTATTCTGAACAAGACTGGTGCTTGATTACTGCCAATTATGTAATTGTAACATATACAATTCCATATATTATGCAATTATAACACACCAATTGCTGCAGGAATAGTGGAGAACACAACTATTAAAAAAACCCACAACACCTAGCTAATTACATTAGATAACACAAATTCAGTGGTTCTCTCAGATTAAGTGTTTATATACATCACTAGAGCATTTATAAATGCAGACCAAGCACCACAGGACCCTACAATATTATCCTCCGTATAGATACAGAACATAGACATTCAACCACAAGAAAGCTGGAGACCTTATACATCACAGTCATGCTAGCCCATGTCACCCTACACAAGCCAATGACCATCAAAAAATATAGGATTATCATTGCGAACTTCTTGTAAACATCATAAGCAAAGAAGATTTGTAAAGGCAGAACCTTCATTATTTGCAAAGGTGATTAGTTTACACTTTTTACCATCTTCCTTGTTGGTTTCACAGACCTGTGAAAGCAAGCACTGCGTGCTAGACACAGCTCAAGAGTCAGAAGAACTTTAAATGAAGAGCAGGTAGGGTATTGGAGCCTGGGGAAAATCTTCACGCTGAAAACAAAGAGCTTACCAAAGGAAGGACATAACAGTCAGATGCAAGGGACAGAGTAACACTATAAAAAAAAAAAAAAAAAAAAAAAAAAAAAAAAAAAAAAAACCACCAAACAAAACAACAAAACCCTAGGAAAGTTATTTTTGCAAGAGCTCTCATGGATATAATCAAATTTCCTCTTTCTCAAGATCAGGAGAAGGGTATTTCAGTAAATGAAAATGCAAAATAAGATTATCCCAGTCCAGAGTTTTAGGTGATAGAGAGATAGAAACAGTGGTCTATCTTAAAACGGATCTGCAAAACAGACACAGCCAGAACGTTAATACTTTGAAACACATTCCTGTTGAAAGCAATCCTAAAAATGGTATGAGTAGCAGGAAGAGAAGTGATGTTTGCTTCAGCCATCAAAAGCTATGGGAGGAAGAACTTGACAGGAAAGATTAAGCAGCTGTTTGATTCCTGCTGAAATTGAATTTATGGCTAAATGCACAGGAAGAGGTCTCTGAAAGGCAAGATGAAAGTGTAGTTTGGACAAACAGGTATTGAGGCAAATCTATATGCAATTCTGTACTGAAGAATACGCAGGTTTAAGTTACAATTTTCTTACATATGCTTCAACTCTAGGTACAGCACATTACGAAACCCCAAAAAGAATAAAGTTGAAGGAAGAAGTTAAGAATGACCAGGAAAAAAATGGAGACACAGTCAGAGGGTGAGCTAGCATTGGAAGTGGCAGACAGTTGCATGAACAAGAGAGATCATTCTTAGCTCTTGTTTGGAAGAGGTTATTCAAAAGACATTAGTAAAAGCCTATTCCGTAGAGCACAAGGGATAACAACAGGACCAGGGAGGATACTGGGATGGAAATGCAATGGGTGACACTGTAAACAGAGTAGTAATAGACTTCAGGTATCAAAGACAGTCATGGGCACAAGTGGGAAGCAGCAGGTCAAGGACAGGCACACACAAAAAAGGAAGGATTCAAGTATGCTTATGCCATGAAAAAATCTACAGGAAAGGCAGAGATCATGGAACAAGTTAAGCAAGAGATGAAAGCAGACACAGAAGAAAACCAGGAGACAGAATGGAATTACCAAAGCAAGCACAGGTTATAAAAAAAGTCTGCCTCTGACAGCAGTAGAAGGGAAGGGAGGACTTCATTATCTCCAGAGCAAGTCAGTAACATCTGGAGGCAGGAAGGAGAAGCAGCAAGATAAGCAAGGGAATCAAAGATGGCAAAAAGGCAGTAGGGCTTGCCAGGATCCTGTCAAGCTGGAAAGAGCGAGCTACAAAGTCTTTCAGTTCATAGTAAAAATACGAGCAAATAATTATTCTCATTACTTGATGGTCATAAATTGCATTTTCAGGTACTGTTGGAAAGTAGACTGCAACAATGGTCAGCACATATACCTCAGTGGTACTGCACAGACTCTCGATAACAGAAGCGCAGTGTGCCCCTGCTACCCCACGGCATTCTGGTGTCGCTGGGCTTGCAGTGGTCTGCAGGACTTCTCAAATATACATGGCTGGGTCAGCACTACAACTGCTTTGGAGGAACAGCTACTAAGGAAACCAAGGGTTATGTTTGCCTTCTTACTGTTCTGCCCCAGCTATTCCAGACAACTTTGCACTCCCCACATTATCTCTTCATGAGCAGCACGAAGACACCAGCTTCCTTCCTCCTGCCACCACACTGGCATGATGTATGTACCTCATGCTTAGTAGGGGTCTACAGCTAGAGTTTACAGCATTCAGCTAGCATAGATTTCTCTGCATAGCATTCTTCCAAACCAAAATGGCTAAAAACATCAAGAAATCTTGAAAAAATCTACTATTTAAATTAAGGCATGCAAAAAAATAAGCATTATGAAATGCCTTTACAGTATAACAGATGGGGCAACACAACTGGTTATTAAATACAGGCCCAGCATAAGTAAGCAACCTTAAACATACACAAGATCTCTCACAGACTCGAATGCACAACTACACAAATAGGCCGTAATATCTTACTAAGGGAGGTTAAAAAGCCCACGTGGCAACATCCTTTCTCTTAATCCAACCAAATTCATTTGAGTTCTTAACACTGCCTGATACCTCATTTATGTGTGTATTGTTACATACATATAAAAAACCTTGTTCCAACAGTAAGACAACAACCAGTTGTCTCAGTTGAGTGCAGGCAGAAGTACACACAAGGCTGGGGTTGAGAATCATCAGAAACACACTAAGACTTTTGAGCCATGTAAGAGGCAATAGGGCTTCCAGATCCGCCTATGCCACCGTTTTGCCATTTTCCACTTCCTTCTCTATTTAGCACCTTCCTACTTTAAATTAAAATCTTAATAACACAGCAACAACGTATTTCACTGAAACTTACTGAAAGGATATTGTATTACACACATAGATGCACTTAACCGGTTCCTCAGCTTACAGTCATTGCAAAACACAGCCACAACCAGTATCATACATGTAGTATTTAGCCAAAAAAAAACCCACATCAGCAGTGACATTCAATCCCAAAGCAATGCTACACAGTGCAGCAAAACTTCCTCTGGCTGCTCAGACCTTAACACTTAAACTGATACAGAGCATGCTCTAGAAAATTGAAATCACTGCTGAAAAATGGTTTATAAGTAGTACATCCTTAGCCAGAAGAGGCACTTACTTCAAGATGCCCTGGAGAGATCACTGACTTACAGAATGCTAAACCACACACACAGTCCAACAGACCAGAAAATGCTCCACAGCTTCAATATAAATAATCTCACTCTGTCAGAATATTTAAGATATCAAATTGGAAGGAAAAATACAAAAGCTATACAGCTATGCTGAAACGCTGAAAGTACATTGTGTATGCCTGCCTAACTGCAGAAAAGATTCATTGATATATTCTCACATTTTTATGGCAGAACTTACATACAACTATGCCGTGAAAACCTGAATAACATTTTCACAGCTGCATTACAATGTAATTCACATCAGAACCTCAGAAGTATGTAATTATTCTATTATTTCTACCTTGCATGTCGTTCTCTGGTTATTGATTTATGAGTCAATCTGAAATCTTACTTTGAGGCTTTTTTGCCAACTGTTAATAATACATTACACTTGTGATAAATGCTGTAACAACATAATTTACATTAAGCTTTTACAAACACTGCAAGAAAGCTTGTGATTATTGACAGCACAGCCATTTAGATCTGCTCATTAATCTTGTCTACAAAATCCTAAGCCCAACAACGCATTTGGTTTAAGGAAAGGTAATTTATTACAAAAGAAGTTTCAAAATATTCACCACCTTTTTACTTAATTCTCTGGGGCATTAGGTATACTGTAGCCCTCCCATTTACACCTGTGTAGTTAAGTCTGTCATTTCTTCAATACAAATCCCTTGTTTTCAGAGGATTGGGAAACAAGTGTATAGATTAACTACAGTACAAACGTGCCATGTAAGTTTGCTATCACACTATTGTTCAGATTAGAAAAAAATAAAAGACAGGTTTATATTTTGTGTGTGAAGTATGACTGCTAATTTAAGATACTTTCAACCCTAGAAACAACCTTTATTTTAAATACGGTCATCCGTATAACTAAACTTCTTCTACATGATAATTTTAAAAAAAATCAATACATCATAAAAATCATAAAAGGCAACATTTCACACACAGAAGTAGCATGAGTCTATTGAGCCAGTCCATAGGCAAACTAATTGGAATGGCTACCTCCACAGGATCATTAAACCACAAACCAATAAAGATTTACACAACAGATGCTAATGACTCTCCTACAGAATCCACTACAGACTATTGATCAAAAATCCATTTTAAAATAAATTCCTAAATACATATTCAAAAATAAGTAGGGATGTCAAAATGTTTACTCAATAAAACATAATGGGCCCTCTGGAGCTATTACTGAGATGCAAAAATATAATTGTACTTTTTAGTGTATCTTTTTATGTGTAGATTGCAAAGTAGTTTACAAAACGGGCTAAATATCAGCATTACCATTTGGGAATACTGGTATATGGGAAAATGAACCATAGATGGGTTAGGTACGTTCTTTCTTTACTTCAGTAGCAATCACTCCAAATTCACACATATAGAGCAAACAACAGTTTAGGATTTTTAACCACAGGTGTGAAGGGGCAGAGGGAGGAGGAGAAATCCAGCCCCAAATTGGCATGAAGATTGAAAGAGACTGAGAAAGATTAATCTGTTTACTTCTTTCTTTGGGGACGGGGTGGGGACAGACACCAGAAAATTATTCTGAAGGACCTATGAACAGAAAATAGCAAGGAAATGACACAGCATGACATTTGATACAAAAACACGCACTGGTCTTTAAAAAAAACTACTTCTAATCAAAAGCTCCCTCCTATGCCAATGAAAAAAGGCACGTAAGTTTACAATATTTATTAGACAAATTAGCAACTGTTGCCCAGCAATCTTCTTCCCCATGTCCCACTCTCATGAGTTCTGGAAAAAAAGTACCTCCTAGCTGGAACTGGGTAGAATCTAAGTAAATAACCCGTATGCCACATACTTTAGGTGAGGCACATAATGCTTTCTAGTTCCAAATCTTAACTGTTTTGAAAACACTATCTATTAATACTGTTTTTACAGATTTTGGACTAGGAACCATAAGAATTGCACCATGATTAGCATGATGTCAAACTTTTCTTTGGAGGCCCTGTCACACACGAGGCTCCCCAGCCTAGTCACACTGCTAACCACAGCTTTAGGGAACAGTTTCAGAACTACTGCCTTAAAAGCGTTGTATACCGACTGCGTTTCATAGGATGGAAAGGCACACATGCCACTTCCTGAGAAGTGGACAGAAAGCCTACCCACATGAACAACATACAGTTCCCACAGGAGATCATACCTGGTTGGTTGACTTTGGCAGTCTGCCAGCCACCTATCCAGCTGCTCTCTTATTCCCCCTTCTTAAACAGGACTGGTGGAGAAAAAATTCGAAAGCTTGCGGGTCAAGATGTAGACCAAGGGATCACTTATCAATTAACATCACTGGCAAAACAGACCCAACACAGGAAAAACCAATTTATTGCCCGTTAAAACTGAACTGGATAGGGAGAAACAGAGACAAGAACTACAGCAGCTTCCTCCCAACCTCTTTTTCCCCAGGCTCAACTTCAATCATTCATTCTCAACTCCTCTACCTCCTCCTCCCCACCCTCCAAGTAGCACAGAGGCCACAGGGTTGTAGTCAGTCCATAACAGTTCCTCTCTGCCACTCTCCTCCTCACTCTTGTCCTCTGCTCCAACATAGGGTCTCTCCTATGGGCTGCAGGCACTGAAGACCTGCTGCAGCACGAGTCCTCTGCATGGGCTACAGCTCCTTCCAGTAGAACCCACTCCAGCATGGGCTGCGGATGATTCAGGGCATACCCACATGCTCCAGTATGGTCCCCTCCACAGGCTGCAGGGGAATATCTGCTCTTGCAGCTGGAGCAGATCCTTCCTTTCCTTCTCTGACCTTGCTGTTTGCAGGGCTATTTTTCACAGTTCCTCACTGCTGTACAGCATTTTGCCCTTTCTTAAATACATTTTCCCAGCGGCACCACTTGCTTGGTCACAGCTGTGTCCCGTGGTAGGTCTGTTGCAGAGCCCGTGACCTTTTCTCACAGAGACCACTCCTGCAGACCCCTTGCCACCATAACTCTGCCACTTGCAACCAATACAATAAGGTAGGAAATCCATCTGGGGGAAGCAAATGCCCACCACCGACAAAAAAAAAAAAAAAAAAAAAATCATAGCCACCCACCTACCCACGCCACACTGAAGTCTACAAAGTAAAATTTTCACTAACGCTAGCAGATGCTGGATCATGCCTCAGGCCTACAAGTAGGTCTACTTCTTAGGCCACTTAAAGTCCAAAATAGTCAACTCCACTGCTAGACCAGGGAAAATAAATGTCCTTAAGATGCACACTAGGTTATTTTGTTGCATGCAAAACATGACGAAGCAGAAGAATAAACCACATTTTTTCCCTACAATGAAAATGTACTACTACACTACTTAAGATTTACAGCACAGATAAGTGGGGAGGCATCCTTTGCAATTTGATAGAGAAGATTCTTCTTACACAAGTAGCATAATTTATGTACATTTGAACTAGAATGAGAGTCTGTCATTAAACTATAAGAATTTGTATAGGCAGACATGAACATGCCTCTGACAGCAGTTAATGAATAGCAGCAAATCAGTCTTCAATTCATGACAGTGACTTCTGGAGTTAACTGTTCAGCATTCAGATGAGTTTCTAAAACAGGAGACTTACTTTCCTTCTGTGTCAAGCCATAAGCCATGCCAGGTTCCAGCAACAAAAATAGGAACATGGCTTCATCAGCACTCTGGGCACATCTTTCACATACTACATGACTTGAATTAGTAAAGGTTTCAGTAAGATATTAAAAAGCAGAAAATTGGCAACTATGCTTATTAAGATGCTTAACAACTTTTACAATAAGATGATTTTGGGTTATACTGGCAAACTACACTCCCAAAATTCAAACTATGATTTCCTGTGTCAAGAATCTGCTTCAGATGGGATGCCTGTTCATTTCTAGAATGAGAAAGGGAAAAAAAAGAAATACAGGGTACACTCCCTTCTGTCCTCACAGCACACAAATTGCTTTGGTTTTACTTAGTATGCCTATAAATTGCATCCTTTGAAACGGGGATTTGAGATTCAAGAGATCTGTCTTTGTCAAAGAAGCTATCCTTTACAGTACCCAACAGATGAAGCCTCTGAAAATGACTGTTTTACAAATTCCTAGGATATAAGCTGACTAGCAAGCGCTACATCATTTAGTTTGATCTATTGTAAGACGCTGCCCTTTAATCACTCAGTGGTCTTGGTACTCAGCCTAGTAAGTTGTGACATTTTAAAACTCAGCACCTGCTCTATCTCACCACACTAGGGTTTCAGTGGCCAATCATCCTGCGCTCATTTGAATTTGTCTAACTTCAATTTCAAAGTTTTTCTCTTATTGTGACCTCCCTAATTAAAGGAAGTACCTAATAAAATCACCTTTTGAAAATACTCTAGCCATTAACCAAGTCACCAGCCTTTTTGATAAGCTAAATTTGTCAAATCTCCTGGTTCCTTCCGTAACTTCTGCAAATTTTGAAAACTTCTTTAAACAAGGAAATCAGAATGAGATGCAGTTTTCAAGCACTGGCCTAGAAATAGAAATAGAAATCCCCCAACTATTTAATTGATTCAGGCAAACCAGAGCATTTCAAGAGGAATTCCCATTTATTTATTGCAAGCCTAAATCATTTCAGTAACAAGCCATTAATTTGCACCTCATCCTCCAAGTTTATCAAAACACACAGCTTTGCATTAGAACAGCCTGATTGGACCTAGTGGATTCATTGATTTGCTGTTCCAACTGAGATTGCCTCATTCCATCCATTTGCACCACAGTTAAACATTTGAAAAAAAACCAAAAAAAAGCACCCCATCACACACCATATGAACCTAAGTACCAATCCACACTAGACCCTCGCCCCTATAGTAGCATTAATTCTGTAAATTTTCAGAGCCAAACTGGTAACTACGTTTGATTTTAGCAAAACTCTTCTACTCCCCTCTTCACAGCTGCAAAGTTGATCAAAATATTTCCTGAGACTGTTTTACAAAATGCTAGAAGCTCCCATGAAAATAGGACACTTGGAAGAACATGGAGTAGAAGAGAGTAATTTGAAACTTAAAGCCCTTTACTAAAAATACTTTCTGCAAGTCATACAGCAGAACGATAATGTATGAGGGTGCAACAAAGGGGTGGCCATGAGCTTGCCTTCACCTACATAAAACTTTTTGGTCCTTTTACCACACAGGGGAATGCAGCCTTATGAAACTTGAGCCAGAAAAGCCTTTACATCATACTGTCTCATTTTGTTTGCATACATACAGAAATCTATCACATACGCTCGAACGGTGCTTTAAAAGCAAATACTGCTTTAAAAGTATACCATGTGTTCATTCTTCACTATATTAAAATAAACCACTATAAAACACTGGAAAAATCTTTCAAATGGAATATAGAATCTGTCAAGCAGTACTATAGTTTCTGTCCAAATGCTGGTCTATACAGTATAAAAATATCCTAGAAGCCAATTATAAAATACTTACTGTTAACAGGTAAGCGTCTCAAGCTTCATACTACTCCTTAATTCTTTACAATCCAGTGCTATTTTCAGGCAAGTACAGAAGCAGTGCTCATAGTACCAGACAGAAAGGGTAAGAAAAAGAGCAATTCCACACTTAGTGCTTGCTCTTCCCAGAGAATGAGTGGCCTCAACTCCTAATAAAGCCAACAGCAAATGAGGGCACTCAGCAGCTCCTGCAAGACTTCCATTGCATGTCAGGGTCAGACATGCATATTAATATACCCTTCATTTTAGGTATATAATTGCTTTTTACAGAAAAGGAAGGGAAGATACCACCAGTCTTCATAACCAGTTTGGTTTAAAAAAAAAACCAAAAAAACCCAAACAAAAAACCAAACATACCATTCTAAAAATTCATAGTAGGCGTTTGAAATTGCATCTTGAACATTACCACAATCCCTCATTTAGGTGTGAGATTTTGCTTTCGTTATTCCAATGGATTTGGTGGAGTAATTCTGGATTTAGACCTGTGTATGTTATGAGCAGAATGTGGCCATAGACTATTTATGATTCAGCTAAAGAATATTGATATCATGAAGAATACCTAGTGTTATAGAAGGCAAACAATGGATATTTTTTTCATCTCCACTATTCTAATAATAGTGATATATTTTTTTGTACCTAAAAGCACAATGCCAATAGCTATCATGAAAAAGGATTACTCAAGTTCTCAGAGATCAGACTAACACATCAAGAAAAGCACTAGGAAAATGAATTACCTTATTTTTCATTAGAAAAAGCAGATTTCCTTTCAGTCGGCACCATCTCTCTCTCGGTTCTGTATGCAAAGAAGTAAGAGATTAATAAAAACAACCTTTTGTCTTCACACATTAAATGCTTCTTAAAGAAGATGCATTAGTTATAAAGGTCAGAAAAGAAAATCATTAACAACCAAAAAAAAGCCAGCTTCACTCAGCAGCTGCCTATGTACAACATGCTGTTAAATGCCACATAACTTCCCAGAAGGTTTCTTCTACTCTGCAGCTGAGAGAATTGGTGACTGCGGCATACACTCAACAGTGTTGTCTCTGCTTTTCTCCCTTTTCCTCATATAGGAGCAGAAACAGCCATTTTAGCATGGAACAGCTTTTGCTCCCATCATTTCAAAAGATGAAATATAACCCTTGTTAAGACACAAAAACATTTATTATTCCCCTTAGATTAGAACGCACTAATCTAAACTTACAATTTTCAGAAAAAAAAAAAAGCAAATCAGTCCCAAATATTTACAGTAACTTTTCTATTACTATTTTACTACACTTTTAAAAAGTGCTTAACCAATGAGAATAACATTTGTGTTTATACACACATGTAATCAAACTTCTAAGAACAGGGAACATTTCAGAACTTGAGGGTCAATGAGTGAGTCAGAAAGCTTTATTTAAAGTTATCCTTCCCAAACTAGCCATTTTTAAAATTGCATCTTTTTTCTTTTACAAAGAACACTTGTGTATATATATCTGTAGGTACAGATACATATACCTATTATGGGCATTACACATCCAGATCTTACAGTCAAACATGACCTCTTCAGACAAACCCTACATCACTTCAGATAGAAGGAACGTTTTTTACGCAAGACTTCCTCTTTTTTTTTATTTTTGAGACGGCATATGAAACCCCATGTCACCAGACAGCAGCCAGCCTCAAATTGCTAAGAAACTGGAAGAACAGCTGTATCCTGAGGTCATGTTGTTCCACAGCTGCCTCTGTGCAGCTCTTACTTCTCTCAAAGCTGGCCGTGACTAGAGACATAATATAGACCAGAGGGATGTCTTGTTACAGTAAATAAATCAAATTATCTTTTCTTCTTGATAATTTTAATTAAGATGTTTCAATAGGCCATGTTTGAAAATCAGAATAGCTTTCTTCCCCTCAGAAGAAAGCGGAAGGTTTAGACCCACAGGCACTGGGACTTACAATAACTACAACCTGGGATTATTTTTTTTTAGAAAATGAATTGAAGTCCCTGGATCTTTCCAGACCTACTGAAGTGCAAGAACAATACAGAAAAGAAGGTAATATAATTTTATGCATATCTACCAACTAAAAACATAAACATAGTTATCAGATCCGAGCATGTTACTTCACAGTACAAGTACAGGACTCTGCTAAAACTAAATTCCATCCTCCAGAACCCTGCAGGCATCAGAAGTAAGGAATCCTGTTGCATTCGCACTGCATCTTTTGCTAATAAAAGATATTTTTATGTAGGATTGGGAAAGTCACTACCTTGTAAGTGAGAAAAATAAGCAGGTCCAAAGATCAGTCAGACTAATGATGGAAAATCTATCAGTGGATAGCATATACAGTGACCAAAATCCCTCAAGAGAAATGACCCTTCCCTCAAGGAGTCATAATCTGACTACTGGGAGCCAGAAGGATTTACTGAGCAACACAAACATCCTATAATTGCATAGTTTCTTAAATGCTTCCTTAGAATCTACCACCACTGACCATAGCACAGACGGCCCACGATAATGGGTTAAATGAATGTTTGGTCTGTCTCTGGTCAACCTAAGCCTTCTAGCAGCACTATTAGCCCTCAGCGTATTTGTAAGCCAAGAAAGATCTAAAACATCCTCATAAACAACAGATATTTACTGGACAGGGCTTGGTAGGCTGCCTACGACGAGAACAGGGAGAGAATCCTGTTGAGAAACCCCAAAGCAGCCAGAAGTGGACGCTCACTGGTACTCTGTCCAGGAATTTTGCTGCATCCTCCACAGGAAACACTGGCTATTTCCTATAAGAAAGTGTATAAAATATTCTGAAAGCGTGGCACTGAATTTTCTCAGCCCCTTATCATAACTGAGTCTGTGATGGTTTTGTGGTTTGTGTTTTTTTCTAACAGAACAAAAGTAAATATCATCAAAATGAAAATCAACTGGTACAAGTGAAAATGAAACAGTCGCTGTTACTGAAATTATTTTATTAGGACTGATTTTACAGCCAAACAGGAGCCAATTCCTAACAGCTACTGAGGGAAGAGACATTTATGCAAGCTTACTGGAAATTGAAAGACATTTAAAATATGATCATAAAAGCCTGAAGAAACCTGCAAAGGAAGTGGGAAGTGAGCCATGGAAAAACTACGATAAAAACACAGTTTTGGGGGTTGGGAGGGGCAAGTCCTGAGGAACTAGATATATAAACTTTAAACCATGGCAACTAATGACTGGTGAGTAGCAATCCCTAGTAGTAAAAAAAAAAAAAATCTTTCTTTACAGGAAAAAACAATAATAATAACGCTATGTACTGGGTCTGGCTGAGCACCATAGCAGCCCTCATAGTGCTGTGCTTTGTATTGGTAGTAGAAAGGTGTCAGTAACACACCAGTGTGTTAGCTACTGCTGAGTAGTGCTCACACAGCTTCAGAACTGCCTCTCCAACATTTCCACCACCACCACCAGTAGGCTGGGGGCAGGCAAGATCTTGGGAGGGGACACAGCAAGGACAGCTGATCCAAACTAACCAACAGGACGTTCCATACCGTATGAAGTGTGCTTAGATAAAAAGAGCTAAGAGAAAGGAGGTAGCGGGGGCATTCCTTATTTCCAATGTCTTCCTGAGCAACTGCTACACATATTGAAGCCCTGCTTCCTGGGAAGTGGCCAAACATCACCTGCTGATGGGAAGTAGAAAATAACATCATTTGTTGTCCTTTGCTTTCACACACACACCTTTTGCCACTGCTTTCATTAAATTGTCTTTATCTTGAGCCCCAATGGTTTTTTCATCCTATTTTCTCCCCCTGCCCCCCCATTCTGCTGAGGAGGGGAGTGACAGAGCGGCTTGGTGGGTACCTGGCATCCAGCCAATGTCAACCCACCACATAACACTAAGGACTGAATACTGTTTCTCAGGTACACGACAAAGGAAATTTGAAAACCTGAGCACACTGAAGAGCTGGCTTTATAATTTTTTCTTTAGAAAGGTATTTAGCACCGCTCAAGCATCAGTAATGAGGGAAAACAAAAAGTCTGAAGTGTGTGTGACTAGTGAAACTGTAAGCTGACAGCTGCAGAGAACAAGCGTATCAATTACTGGCAGTTTTCAGTGCAAGTCATTTTTACCTATTAATTTTTCATCCCCGACCACTCTGGAAATCTTCAGTTTTCCTTCTTTGTCAAAACAACCTGATGGTCGCCTGGCCAGCAAAGCCAGATCTTTAGCATTGAATCTCATGGGGTTGCCAGGGAAAAGGATGAAGATGAGTAAGAGATGGAGGACAATGATGATACTAGCGAGTTTGTTGAAGCTGAGCAAAATCTAGGCAGCAACTGAAATATTAAAAACAAAAAGAAAACAAAAGATGCTGCTGTTTATTGCGATTTCCACTGTTGCATTCTCCAAACACTGTACTTTCTTTCCATATTATGGGAGCACTATAAGCAATAGGGAAAAAACCCAAAGTTACACAGGTGACATCTTTTCCACACACACTTTTTAGGAAAGAAAAGTTTAGTTTTACTTTCCAGTATCTCTATAACCCCATGTAGAAGCTGTAATTTTATGAAGTATTTCCACAGTTCATCAGTACTGCTAAAAATGTATTTTGGCTACAGGCATATAAACCACCAGAAAGCATGGGGCAGAGGGAGAGGGGGGGAAAGATTGCCTTGTACCTCCATCTCCTTCATAGGAACAATAATAAAATACAAAGTGTTAGCTGTAAAAGTTCACCACACACTCAAGTATTCCTGTTTTGCTACACTGACGCTGATAAGGACACTAAGTGCTTCCGTTCTGTTCATGGTATATTCTCCAAAAGTTTTCAGTTCTTCTGGAAGATTTTCTTCTGTGTTTTCAGGAAATAAGTTGTGTGGTCTTAATATTCACCCTTCTGTAAAGGCCTCTCTCTCAAAAAAGAATTCTTGGTATCACCCCTATACAATCAAGTAACAGAAGTTTGTCAGATGGCTTTTAATACTCCTATACATTTTAAAAATAAAGCAATTTAAAATAAAGCATTTAAAAAAAAAAGCCCAATCTTCAGCACATGGGCTTCAGAAGCCAGTTTCTGTCTCTAAATTACAGACCTTTGTTCCTCAGAGGACAGCACTGACACCTTGACCTGGTGGAGAGCTACAACTCTTAGCAATTCCTGAACAAGTTCCTCTCAGCTGTTGAGCTGAAGGACAAGTTACACCTTCTGCACTGAATCTTTCTGCGGGCCCTTTCATTCCTACTTTTCCCTTTATAGTCACTTTCTTTGCTCAACTTTACCCCTCAGTCAATGACTGCTGCCGTGTCCTTTAATTTCCAGTCACCAGACCACAGCTAATTCCAATAGTACTACAACAGTGAGGGCAGACCAAGCTTAACTGTTTACTTTGTACATATGAAACATGACCAAGCCATGAATATGAGCCATGAAATAAATTTATAAGACCAATCTCCAAGTATTTGTTTCCTCCTAGGAAGGTTTTACAACTCTGTGGAGAACTGAAATAAAGCTGAAAGCCCTTTTAAGTTTCCTTTTTGTTATCAAATACCCTTGCAAGCAAGAAAGAGAGTAGTCCCAACCCATATTAAGCAGAAGGTTGCAGTTTCGATTTGTCCATTCATTCCCACATATACACACCTTCTTGGTTTTTTTCCCTTTAGCATCAGCAGCTATACTTCAGTTTTTTAAGACCATCTTCATGCCTTTTGACTCCATAATCTTGTTGAAATTATAATCTTATGGTCATCACAGAACCTGACCTGCAATAAGGATGCTGCTGTGACCAAAATGAGCTACTGACTCCGATGGAATCTCCATGCAGGTGCAGCTGGCCACCAATGTTTTGTGAATTGATAGACTACAGCTGTGGAAAGACAAGTCATACAGCACTAACAAAACAGACACTTTTACACTGTAATTAATACTACCAGCATATTCAGCACTGAAGACCAAATCTGTCAGGGCCAGGGAAGGGGAAGATACTGGCCTGTCCACAAAACATGAAACCCAGCCACGATGACCCTTGCAAAAGTCTTACTGGGGCATACAGGGACTTTGGGACTGTCAACATGTATATTCCTACTATATGCTCTGTATGCTGAGTGGGATAATTGTTAGGTTTGTTTTACAGCCACAGACTGCATTTTTAACAACACAGTGTGTGCACATTGCATTGTGCAATGCGTGCAATAAGCCTATTTGTTAAAGAAAAATAAACTTGGCAAGGAAAATAATTTTTGTTATCTCCGACTGTGCACTGTTTTGTTATCAGCTGGTCCTCTCAGGCAGATATCTTGCATACTGTTCACAAAGTTTGTCGGTAGCCTTCTTGTTTTAGAGAACAACATTCTAGAAATTCAACTACAACCTACTCGGTTATTAGTTTGTGAACAAATGAGTTCCAGTCCATTTTATAAACACTTTCTAAATCTACTCTAAACAGCATCCTCAGCTACGTACAGTGACTTTAGATTGCTTTGATGCTTTTAAGTAGGATGGAGGAAGTCAGACCCTATGAGTCTGTTCCAGACAGAAGAGTCATTGAAAACCACCAATAACTGAATAAAACCTATGCTATCAAAGCAACCAAGGTTACTGGCTAAACTCTAGTTATGCTTAAATGCAGCAATTACTGTAATGCATGGACACCTGTACTCCACAAAGAAATGCAAAACACAGAAGTTGTCAACTGCTATTTAAGAAAGATTTTCCTTTCCAGCAAAGGGGAAAAACAGGCCCAGGTAAATGGAACGTTTTGGATTTCTGGAAAGGCTATTAAAAGGAATAACAAAACTGCAGGAGGAGGTGTGCATATTGATTTTGTTATTTTTCTCCCCCAGGGAGATGGTGTATCTCTTGCACTCATCTACCAGTAAAGTGATAATGGTCTAGAAATACCTTTTATCACATCTGTGCATCACTTGCTCTGCATATAAGCCACAGCATGTAAATCATGTGGGACAGTACAAGTGGTACACTGCAGTTAAAACCCTTGAGACAGCATGCTTCTGTATCAGTCTTGAAATGCAAGGCAGCTGGACCAGCAGAGTTCCACAGGGATGATAATCAAGGTGCCTGTTCTCTGGAAGTTTGCCAGAGAAGCTCAACTAATCTGACAGTGTCTGAATATTATTCAGACCTAAAAGGCATATGAGATTGCAGGATTCATACTTGGGTTTAACTTTAGAAATTTGACGACCATCCAAAAGCACTCCCAGTTAGTGTTGACACAACAACAAAATTAAAGGTAAAAAAACCACGATAGAATTTATCTATCTTCAGCTGCAGCACTGGGTCTCCTTGAAGGAGCAGAAAGACTTTTTAGCTCAATAATCCACTTCTGTCTCCATTTCAGAATAAAGCTGTCAGTCCAGGAAACGACTTAGTCATACAGTGCCTTTAAATGTTTCTCCTAGCTAATCTCTTTCCTAGCATAAACTCAGATAGGAAAGATATTATCTTCAGTTATTTAATACTGGTGGTTCAAGAGACAGGCATTATTTAATACTTGTGGTGAGAGAGAGAGAGACTTGCTGAATCTAAAATCCCTCTCAACATTTTTCCCTACACGATCAGCACAACCATAATTCATAAGTAAACCAGACCGGTCAATTACTTCGGTGAGTGGCCAGGAGAGAAAGAGGTGGAGGAGTCTGCATCCTTGGAAGCAGTAATTTTAGAACAGGTGACAGTTTTGACAGTTCACGGACCACAAAATTTTTGAAGTCTCTGTTGGATGTCCCCTGTCCCCACAGCATTTGCAATTACAGTTTTCATGAACACAGAAACTACAGATGTAACAATTAGAACTACTTGATTTACAGACAGAAAAAGAGCTGAGATGTGTTGTAACTGTTAAGTAGCAGCCATAGAGTTGCACATTTTATTATCACAATAAGAGAAACGTACACTTTTGATCCCTTGCAGAGATGCAAACTCACCTTTTAGCCTATACATAAACGTTAGGAGTCAATCAAAATTAGTTGCATGTCTGAGTAATCTTAAATTACAAGGAAGTTTTATTATGCAAAACCTACACAAAATTGACTTCAGCACATAACGCTAGCATGAAAAAAGCTACACATTGAAACAATTTGCAATCGACCTCCAGCTCTTGCACCCTGCAGGACAGCTAGTAAGATGTATTCTACTAGTTTCAGATAACCACCAAGCTGTAGCTGTTCAAAGCACTAAGTGCAGGAGGTCACTCGTGCCAACACGAAAGAGTAACCATCTTCCTGGCTGCGTACACTACCCTGAAACAACACTTTCAGCACTATCTTCCAGGTTTCAGTTTTTCTTATGTATCTTAAGTGCAGGCTCAACATTAAAGAAATTCGCGCATAACACCTTGCAGCTTTCAGTAGCACTGTATTTAATTCTAGATATTTTGGTAAAGTGCTAAAACACAGGCTTTCTAATGACACAGTCTCCTAAATCTCTAAAACAAAGTCAATAAAATTGACTGCCTAAATTCACTAGTTTAGCAATTTTCAAAAGAAAAACACCAGAACTCATGTCTGCATGTCCTCAGAGACTCTGCCAAATACATTCTAAATTTCCCTTCTCTTCCTTTGAAAAAGTACAGTATTTTTAGGGCACATCATTTTGTATTAAGAACTTCTTTAATCTTTGGAACACACACAGTGCGGGAAACAGCCTTCAAAAGGAAAGGTGCAAAATTAGTCCACAATTTTGTCTTCAAGAATTGTATTCTTCTTAAGCAAAGAGTTATTGCTAAATCCACATACTGACTATTTCACCCACAAAGTAATTATTAGGCTATGAAATATAAATAAGACACATTATGCCCCCTGATTCTATTACTGATCTCAGCACGGACACTCTTTATTGAGCTCTCCTAGTTCACACAAAACAGCAACCTAAAAAAACAATTTTGAATTATTCGTGTGTGTGTATATATAGAGGGAAGGTAACAGAAACATTAAATTGTTGTCTTTTTTTCCCCCCAATAGTATCAGTGGTCAGTTCAGTTTTATTTTATGCTGAAACACACACATACTATATTGCAGTAACTCTTATGCCTTTACCCTTCCTGATTTCTTGGATCTATCACCCTTACCCTACAGTGTCATAAAAAAAAAAAAAAAAAAAAAAAAAAAAAACACCAAAACCAGGAGCTCCAGGCAGCAAGACTGTCCCTAACCAGAACCAGCCTTCTTCCAAGGGAGGCAACGACCTTGCAGATCTTGCAGTGGCATAATACAACATCACATAAAGCAACCAGCACCCTTGTCTCGGTATCACTACTGTCTGCAAGTCCCTTTTAAAGTCTTAAAACTAACAAGACTTTAAAAGCAAAGTATCTATTGAAAAAAAGCTGCAAGAGGTGAGCTATTCTATTTGGAGGCAGATAATGAAAAATAAAATGCTGGCTTGGCTTGAAGGTATTCCCTTCAGCTGAAAAAGAAAAAAAAAAAAAAAGCAAGGCCACAGTACAGCTTTGTCTTCCCTGCAGCTGACAAGACTCCCCAGTCAAGCAAATTCCTAAATGATTCATGCAGTTACCCGGAGTTCAGATGTGACCTTTCAGGAAAAAAAAATTAAGAAAAAAATTTAAAAAATATCTTCTTGCATTTTGCTTCCCCTAAAAAGGGTAATACAAGTAAACTGTTACTGCAAACAGGTATAAACTGGCACACCCACTAAACAATGTCCATCTAGCTACGTGAAAAGCATCTCTGTGAAAAAGAAGGCATTTATCAGTTGTGGGAGTTGCTCCACGTGGTTCGTGGCCTACCAAACTGTACTACGCAAGGCAGGGGACTGCACAAGAATGAGACTGCTGCTTACTCTGACTCATTGCACCTTCTCACAGGCTGTGCTTGAGCAGCCACTGACAACACCGCTGCAGGCTCCTGGCGAAAGGGACCCCTTTTCCACGGCAGCACTAGTGCTGATGTAGCCACACAGCCAGCTTAAGGAACAGATCTTGATGAAAACCAACCTAATCAAGCTGTTCCCGGGGCAGACTGGCTACCGGACTGCAGAAGTGCCAGTGCTGGCCCAACACAGAGGACAAAAGCGTGTACTCGCAGGCAATCTTTCTGCGGGTGATGACAGGTGCGTCAGCCTCATATGATGGTACAACTGCAGCCTTAGGAAAAAGTTAATGTATAAGGGACTTCAAACATAGTCCTTACTCAATAAGATTTCTGGCAAATCCAAATTAATGCATGAGCTTTTCTCAAATCTCCAACTACACTTTTGAGCAACACCGCCTTAAATTCCTTTCTGCCACGTCGGCTCAGGTGACGCCTGCCCAGCCACACTGCCTGCCTTCCACTGCTGAAGAGCACAAACGCACTAGCTAGAGCTTTCTCTGGAGCCATCAAGAAAGCTGGAATATGGAAGTTATCCACTTTAAAACCAACACTTGAAAACAAATACCAGCAGATTATGTCAGTCTTCCAAAACCCTATTCAAAGGTGACTGCACCAATTAACATTTCAAAGGCATCAGCTGCACACAAATGACTCTGTTAATATGAGTTCAGCCACTGTTATGACACTGCGGTTTCAGAGCAGGTGGTCTCCAGCTAAATATTAGCATTTCATTCACTACTGAGTGACAAATATATTTGCACAGCAGATTCCCTTCTCTAGTCTCCAGGAATGTAAATACACAACCCTTTTGTAACCTGCCATTTCAAACAAAACCCCAAAGCAATTTACTTGGGTATAGTATAGCTCAACTCACTAGGAGCTCCCATACCCATAACAGTGGCAAACTAGTCTGGAGGAGGTAGTGTGCTGGGACCACTGATCCCATAAAGAAAGGACAAGGGGAGGACGCAGTAACCACTTCAAAAAAAACATTGCAGTATGTTAAAAATGGCAGCATGCTCCATTCTGCAAAATACAGTATTTTAGTGGTAATAACTGGAACCTTTGCCTCTAGAAGATTTATTTCCTCTCCCTTCCAATATCTATAAAGATGCAAAAGGTAGAGGCAAACTTTAAACCCAACATTGCTATGACATCAATTCTATCAGTCATTTTTAGTATAACAGACAAATTACTGTACTAAGACTGCAGCTTGTACTTTTTAAGACCCAGTATTTATTAATATTCTTTTTAATCTTAAAAAAATTGCAGTCCCCAACCAACTACAAATTTCTTAACATGTTTTGCTTTGCATAGTATCTCAGAACCAAACAACTTCAACAGTCTCAGCATCTATACTGACAGGGGAAAAAAATTACCACATTGCTGAGAAAACAGCAATGAGAGTTTCTTTCTACTCCCCATCCCCCAGATTTGTGACATCTGGGGTTTATCTAAGCTATAAATACTAAAAAGATTCTAGCAGCAGATTTGAAAGATTTGAGGTTCATTTGAGCTCCAAAAAGATTTCAGCTAGAAGACAATGGAGTCAAGTCACCCACATAGTAAAACAAAACATAACATATTTTAAGATTAGAGATATAAAGTACTTGGAACAAAATCCCTTCATGAAGTTTCAGACAGCTCTGGAATTCAACACCATTTTTCTTTTGGTATTAACAGGAAGGAACACCTCCTCCTTTTCTTAACACTGTCAATTCTGCTTTGGCTGTGTTTTCCTCACACAGCCTTGCAAGAAAACAAGTGGTTTTCCTTACAGAAACCCTTTTAGCACACCTGTCCCACAGTTAGGGAGAGACCATGAGCTCTCCTTGCTCCTACACTTTCCAAGGGAAAAAGCTTACTGCGTTTCCCTCAGTTACCTCTAAACTGACAGAAGGAAAGCATGAAAGTAGTAAGGGTGTTAGTATTTGATGATGATTTTTCATTTGAATAATTAAAGGTCAACCAAGGTACCAGAAAAAATAAAAATCTTTTTATATAAAGTACATTCCCTACTATACAGCTCCTGAAAGTTCACAAATATCTGGTTAACTACATTTCTAATTAAAAAGGTAGTACCACTGTTAAGAATGTAATTGCTGAAAAAATAAATCTAGGAAATGGTGACTTAGTGCTGTTACATTAAGGAAGAGCAATAAATCATTTTAACTGTGTCTCAATAATAATGACTTAATTTCTATATGCAGTGAAAGTCTCAGCTGAGCAGAAACTATTATGTCATCTGGGAAAAGGCTATTCAGGGATAGATGCAAAACTTACAGGGGGAAGAAATGCAACAAAACTCACAAAATGTGAAAATCACTAAGGACATTCCTGCTTTAAACTGATCTGGCAGCTGCAGCTATAACAGGCCATTTATTGACCTTTTGCCTTAAGATCAATGACATATCCTCAATTAGCAGATAAGAAAAAAGTTTATGTATTTTCATGAACAAATAAGACATCTCAAGAAGACTTACAGGATTCATGATTTTTTTTTAAAGCAAGCTGCTGCTGAAATCTCCCTGAATTTCAGTCTCTTCTCACTTCGGATAAAGTAAGAGGTGATACTTTAGAACCACAACTTGAATTCAAGGCCAAAGGGCAATACAGAAGACGATCAAGCTCTCCCCACATACCTATATCAGTTATAGGTATTACCAGAATAGCGCTGCTCAACCTGCGCGTTTCGAAGTATAAAACGTCTCGTCCTTGGCTTACTCCACAATGACCTGTGTGACTGCTGGTTTAGTGGCTGCAGAATTCCTCGCTATTACAAACTGTAAGAAACACAAAGACCACGTGTGGAGAGTCAAAATCTACTAACACCTCCCCTCACAGACAGGCAATTCAGGAAACATAACTTCACTCAAGTAAACTTAAATTTCCTTTTCTTGAATATCCATCATTACGCTATCTCTTTTTGCTACTATGCAACTTTTCACTAGCTGGAAACATTGAGGAAGTAAGATTTATTTTCCAGATTTTTTTTTTTTTTTTGTAATTTTATACGTTATTCATTGGGCAATAGAGCCATATATTTAACTGGACTTCTTCATACAGTTACCTACTCTGTAACATATGACACCCTACTCTCTTCAGCTATAAGGGGTCATAAGAAAATGCTTTGCAAATATTTTTTCAAGCAACTTTACTCTAACAAGTTGGAACTTGCAAACAGCTCAGCTACATAAAACCTACCAAAAATACATGTTTTTCAGATTAAAAACCTCAAGCAAAGATAAAAAGTTCACAGTGATAACTTAAAGAAAATTAAGTCTGTCACAGTTAAACACAAAATACAAATTTTGAGAGGTGGTTTCATAAAATATTCATGCTTCTTAAGTACAGGATTATTGGGGTAAAGCACCCATGACTTCCATGGTACAATACAATTATTACAAAACAGGTATGCATAAATTAATCGAATGGCTTTGTATTAAACATGAAAAATAACTATTGTTTTCACTAGAGGTGGGCCAGGGCTGAATGTTTCTGTGCTAAAAACCAAAGGTGCACAGCAGTACACACCAAGCCCCTTGACACAGAAACAGAGCTTGCCTCTGGATACGAATGGTTGGTAACAACCTCTTTTCCACCCCTTGTAAAATCTCAACTGATTGCCAAGCCTGGAAAAGCTGCTCAACATTGAACTGAAGGATTATCACCTGTATTTTAATCAGGCCTACATACTTTGAAGGACTGTCAGCTTCTGAAAGACTCTCTGGGCAAGAATAAATGGGGAAAACAGCCTGAAGCAGAGAAACAGACCTTAGAAGGGGACCAGCAAACCCAAAGCACCAAAAAAATCTGATTCTAAAAAGGCCAAAAAAAAAAAAAAAAAAAAAAATCAAAAAAAGAGTGTCCCTCAGAGCTTCAGCCTGCAAAGCACTGCAGTGGTGGTTACAAACAGGCTGTACCTGCGTTCTTTCCTTTCCTGTCACCCTGACACACAGGCAAAGCAGAACACCTACAGCCTGGCCAGAGCTCTGAGTAAGCTCCTCTCACCAATCCCGGTAATAGTAAGCTGTTGAGATGTGTTTGCAGCAAGCGGTGATGCAGCAGTTGGGTCTCACAGCCTATGGGGAGGGCCTTCACACCATAAGCACAGCCTGAGGAAGACGCCTTTTAAGTAAAAATAGTGGCTGGACTAAACTCAATCCCTGTCAGTGCTGGAGCAGTTAATGCTCTACTTACTCACAATTAATGCTTACTAGTGACATACAACCAGATAGTGAAGAAGAATATACCTATATAGATAGAGTGACTATATAACAGTACAATTAATTCAGCATAAAAATAAATTTGAATAATACCATACTGAACTACCTTCCTCCTCCTCACTGTATCATTCCAATACAATTTCATTGCATCACTGAAGACTTGCAGTTATTTTGATCTTAATTACATTTGCATACATTAACAGATGTGAACCTCTTCAGATTCAGATTTTTCAGAATGAATGCTTTCTTTTGTATTAAATAATCAGGAATACTAGGTAACTTAAGAAACAAAAATGTTTCTCAGGAAAGCAAGGCAAAAGCATTTTCTAAGAAACACAGTTCAAGAACATACTCCTCAGAGTCTGCTTGTCTGCAGACTTTGTGGGAAGTGCCACCTGACAGTACAAATGGACTACGACACCACTAAGAGAAGGACTGTTTGGAGAAAGAAAAAAAGGACCAAATATGCCAACACACTTCAAAGGTGACAAGCAGGAGAAGTGTCAGGGTCGACGTTTAGAGCTGAAATAGTGACTGGGTCTGGTCTGGGAAGAGTAATTAGATTTGGTAGGAACAGGAAGGAAAGAACACAGGCAAGAGAGCTGCTGGCACACCTAAAAGGGTAACAGAGAAGTAAGAAAGCAACACACTCAAACCTCAGGGTCAAGGCCAGAAGAGAGTCAATTTTATGGTCTATCCACAGCTCCTTCCAACTCTAAACAAACCCAGGTAAGGCTGCTGCTCCATGGACTGACAGCTATGCTGCAGCTGGTGGAGGGGAGTACTTTCTGCAACTGATGCATAACAGCCTTAAAACTGTTATTTCAAGTAGAACATCAATGGCTTCAGGATTTCCCCCCCCCCCCCCGTTCTTGAATTCTCAGACATTAGTCTGAAGTCTTTCATCCACCTTGCTCCAAAGGCAGAAAAGCAACTTGTGTGGGAGTTCAGATAAAGAAGTTTAAGAAACTTAAATTCTGCTCGTAAATAGCTATTGCCTTTGCCTAAGAACAACTTCAGATTTGTAGATTGCAAGTGCACGCACAGGAACAGTATTTTACAGAAGCGTTCCACTCAGTTTACCCAGTGTAGGTTGTTGCGGTTCCCCTCTGCCACACACATACACCACTTCACTATGGTGCATCAGTACCTTACAAGGGAAACAAAAACTGATTTCTTCCTTAATTTCCTCAAGGCAGCCAGGCAATTAGGAGTATGTTAGTTGGAGGATACGTGGTGTGCCAAGTTTCTCTGGTTGTTTCTTAGACTTAACTGTCTGCTTCCCTTCCCAGCATATAGATTTTTTAAATAAATAAATAAAAAGGAAGACTGAAATTTTGTATTTTGTTTGGAATGCCACTAAGTCAGCACTTTGTACATTCTAGGTAAATATGACCAAAGCTTCAACTTCTGCCCAACATTTATCTTCAGTTTTAAAATACTATTTGTCCCCTGCCCAAGCAGTCCACACAGACCCACAAGACTTAAGCCATTTACTGTTTATTGGCTTCCCCAAAAAGCACTTCAACAAATGTTATTAGTCTATGGATACATCAACCAATTTCTCCTGCTCTACCAAAACACAAAGATTCAACCTACATTTGCTCTAGCAAAACAGTATAACAAAATAACTATAGAGGGAGATGCATAGGCATCTCCCTTGCCAGTAGCCCAAGCATCAAAACCACCAGACTCTTTCTGCAGGTGGACACAAAAGGTGTGAAGTCTAGAGAGGAAGTAGCTGAAGGAGGGATATTATTATTATTATTGGGGGGGGTTGTGTGTTTTTTGGCTTGGGGGGGTGGTGTGGTGTTTGTTTGGGGGTTGGGTTTTTTTTTCCGGGCGGGGGGGGGGGGGGGGGGGGGGGGGGGGGGGGGGGGGTGCACTGCTGCTTTTGAAATGTGTGAGAATGACTGTTCCTATGATTGCCTTTCAAGCCAAAAAAATTACCAAGGGTCAGAAACATGTCAGTTATAATATCATCTGTTTTAAAGACCTGAAGTCCTATAAAACATTTCTCTTGATTCAGAAATGAAAGGTCTAAAGCAACTCTTCTCCTAAATTTTGCAGTGCCATTTCAACTTCATTGGATTTAATCCTCAAAAGAAACTGTAACAAAAAGGTACTCCTTGTAAAGCCTGTAGAGACAATCCGAAGAGACAAACTAACCCACTAGAACCAGTTACTGTTTCTAACAGACAGGCGTCAATGGAACCCAGAGAGCATACACTGGGCACACAGGATTAGTCCAACCACATTAAAAACCAAACAGAAAGAGATCTCTGAGCTACCGAGCCTACTATTAAATCTTTTTCACAACATAAATTATTGAGCTCAAACCTAAATGCAGCTAGATAGCTTTGTCTCCATATCCCCAAAGGAATGTTTTTCCAGCACCTGCCTGGTTTAATGGCAAGAATCTTCCGTAATTTCCAGACTACATGTCTTCATGTCCAAATTATCCACATTATTATGCCATCACTGACCTTTAACTTACATTTATGTTCTCGTCTTTCCCTTACTGGAAGTGTCAACTTAAAAGCAAGCCAAGTTTTCATTGTTGTTGCGTTGGGATTTTTAAATACTTCCCCTGTAGGGAACGCTTTCCAGTCCTCGTAATGCTTCCCTTGAATCCATCTCTCAGGAATACATACAGGACCAGAAATATAGAAATACTCAAGATACACAAAGTCCGAATTAAAAGTACAGTACTCAAAACCAACTTCACCTGTTCCTGGCCCCATGATTTATTTTCAAATTTGATAATTGCTAGACCTCTCAACCATGACATCTTGGCCCCACCTACCATGATCAGAAACACTGGTCCTCCAGTTGACATGCATGAAGGTAGCCTCTCACAATGTGTCCAGTAATTTAAATCTTTATACCATTGCAAGTACTTATTTCCAGATCCAGCGCTGCATCTACTTCAGAAATCTACCAACACCCCTGTAGAGTCTCTCACCACCTTTCTCTAAGATGACACCAATCTAAGTGGCTTCTGTTTCACTTATATTGTCTCTAAACTATTAGAGCAACACCTCATGCATTATACTCCTATTCAATGACTCCTATTTCTAGCTTTCCCGAAAAGGTCCTTCAATATTCATGTTCTGTCATGACCGCTATGCTACTATCTTATGGCTGTGATACCCAGTTTAATATTCTGCAACTCAAATAACTCTGTTTTATACCCCAAGTTCCTGGTATTTGCACAGAAGTGTTTCAGCCTTGTTTGCACTTCAGCTAATACCACCTTAACTGCATTCAAAGCTGGTATAGTCATAACCACTAGTATCTGACTACAGTTCTCAGAAGTGTTGATTGCACTTAACTTCTATTCTAATAATTTTCCACTGTTCTGTATAGTTATTCTGCTTAATCTGCTGTGCTATCCTGGGCTTCCTACCTCTTTTCATGTATACTTTAAAGAAAAAACAAATCATAGGCATTATGCAAATCTATCACATTTCTCAGTTTGAAGTTCTTCTTCAGCAGTGGCAAGTTCTCGATGCCAGCAAGCTGTTTCTCTGGGGATTACAGTTTGAGCTCGTGTTTTAAAAAAGACCTCTCTTCCAGCAGATGAATTTTAAATGGCCAAAGTTTCTAAATCCTTTCTGTAGGACCAGGTCTTCAGTAATCCATGACTTTATTATCCTGTCGCATCTCTTTCTTCCAATGCCTGGCAGAATTCTGTTCAGTGCCAAGTGAGCCTCTATGTGGCCATGGGGTTTCTCCAGCCCACTGGAGTCTTCCAAAAAGAGACCTTCAATATTTCTACTGTCTGCATAGTCACAAACATATATCTCTAATTACCCTTCATTAGTCAGATTTATCTTCTATCTTGATTTTTAGAGCCACAAGCTTCCACCAGTATACCGAATAGATATGTTATATTGAACTGGATTTACCATTTTGTCCAGCACATCTGTAAACATCTTTCCATTCCTCCAATATGTCAAAGTCTTGCATGACCTCCAGCCAGTATGCTTTTGGTCTACTCATGGCGAAGCAGCACATTAAACAAAACAGTTTATCAGGCTTGGAAAAGAGGCTTATTGCAACTTAACAGTTCTTTCACCTTCCTTTCCCCTCCCACCCCCCACCCCTCAAAGTAAAATAGATTATTACCTTTACCACACGGTAACCACATGGGTTACCTGGAGCTTCCAGTAACTCATTTTCTAACCATTAATAAGGGGGCGGGGAAGTCTCACAGGAAAATACAGAGCAGGTTTGTTTCTAAATACTCTTTCTTTTTAGAAGCCACTAAACATACTCCTTTAGATACCAAAAAACTAAGTATCCTACTAGAAACTGAAGCTAGAAAACTTTCAAACTGGAAATGTGCTTCAGTCACTGAAAAACATGAGACAGTTTAGGTTTATATTCACAGCAAAACAATGCAGTTTTAACTTACAGATCTACAAAGGACAGAGGTACATAGTAAGAAAGTGCTGAATCTCAAATGGTGGGTTGTCACTTTTCTTAAGCAACAATAAAGAAAATCATGACAAAGCGTGAAAACAGCAGCCACAAATCTGTACGTCCATGCTCCCCACATGAAAAACAAAGTCAGACGCAATTTAGAATAAGAAACAATAGACAGAACTATCTCTGTCACTAGAAGATATTGATAGAAAAACAAGCTCTAGTTGCTAAGAGAGAACGTGAAATGAAAGAATGCACAGAATATAAGCAGCAAAGACAAGAAGCAGTTTCTTATGGCATAGAAATAAAAAGTTAATACAACAACTCTGTTCTGGAACCTTAAAATAGATTTCTAACCAGCCCATGTAATACTAAAAATTCTTTGTTATTACACTATTTACAAGCTGCTTTGCTTAAAATCCAGAAAAATATGATGGAAAACTAATTTTGAATTTTGAAAGATATGAAATTATGACTTTCATCTTTCAAAAGAACAGAAACCTTTCTATCAGGTATTTTCTGAAGATATTTGGTCTTCATGTTTTCATTAGCAAGAACAAGTATAATTCAAACATACCTGAAGTAAATATTAACTTTTTTGTTCATTTCACATGGCCTTCAATCTCAGTAACACAGTTTGTAATAACATTATATGACTTTTAAAGAAAAAGTGTATCATTCCTTGGAATCTTTTCCCTTAAACTCCTTAATGTATTAGCACCATAGAAGAACAGACAGTGGAGTAGCTGGTATACTGCTTTCTACTACCATATGATTTTTTAAAAAAATGGGGGAGGGCCAGTAAAGAAGAGGTTGCATATAACCATAACAGTACAAGTTTGGTTTTGCCAGCACTTGGCTTTATATACACAGAAGATACAGACAGGAACACTACCAAAACACTGTATGGATTCAATACCAAACCTATTTGGGTACTGAATCCAAAGTTTAGGGACACTCAGTTACTTTAGTATTCCCCCAGGTAAAGCCCCATATTCCTGCTGGAAAGCCAAATGTATGCAGATACCTTTATCAAAAAGCTTTGAGCCAGGTTATTTAAAACACTGAGCCTGCTCTCTGGATCCAGACTGTATCCCTGAAGCTTAAAACCTTAAAACCAAAGTTACAATTGCATCTTTTCAAGTACTAAAAATGACAGTTTCCATTACCTCCATAGCATCTAAGAGCTATCAGTTTCTTCACAGAAAGAATCTCACCTATTTTACAAAAAGAAAAACAAAAGCCAGTCATCTTCATTAATTTGCAATGCAACTCTGTCACCACTTCACTCCTCAGCAATACAGAAACGAAGTAACTGCTACAAACACCAGAGGGAACACAGCTTCTGAAAGGGCAGAACAGAAATTCTCCCTGGGCATCAACTCCCTCCTTGAAGGAAGTCTGGCCCTACTGCAAACACTAACCTAACCCCTTTTCTTGTCTACTCAGCGTCACTTTTCTAGCCGGTATTTAATTTCAGGCCCAACATAAGCCACAGGTACTTCACCCTGCCGAAGTCTGAATAACTGGCCAGTAACATATAATCAGACAAGTCTAGTAAAACAAGAAATGCTGCTTTGACACACACTCGACTTATTTAGAAGCTAAAATAATAATTCTCCTGTAAGTAATTTACATTTGGCTTCCAAATTATTTTTCAGCACATGGCAGAGCTTGGTTAGGCTTACCACATCACACACACACGCACACACTTAACTCTGTACTAGCAACCTTGCTTCTTGTAATTTTAAGCATCATTTTAAATGCAGCTTAGTGTCCCACACACTGGCTACGTTCATAATGTACAGCTCAGCCAACTTCTGGTCTGTCTTTGACTACCTTTTCTTTACTATTAATTCCCTATTTTTTTTCCCCTCAATATTCAATCACCTTTTTTTTCTTCCCAAAGTCTTCCCAAAGCTGCAACTAGATTAGAATACAAACTTGGCAGTATGTATTTCACAAAACCAATAAAAATAATGAAGTTCCACCCAGACATTCTACTTAAACTGCTACTAGTTCTCTAACCAGAACCGTTACATACTCCGATCTAGTTCACTGGGGCAGGTACAACACAGTCAAATGATAGCCAGTAAAGAAGCTGCAAGTATGAATTGATGGAGTTAAAGGAAAAATGATTTACTGAAAACCTAAAGTAGGATTGATCATATAAAGGATTAGGGGGATATATAAAGACATGTGATACCTAAATTAATCCATCTGGGATTAAGAGACCAACTCACTGATAGGGTAATATTAGATGAATGACTGAAAAATCATTCTGGATTAAGCCAGAGATTAGACAGCAGGTAACTCTCAGTACGCCTGATTGCATCTGCATTTTTTTCAGACAGAATAGGAATGAACTTGTACCATTGTAAAACTTGTTTATTATGACTTTTATAAACTAAAAAAAAAAACAACAACAAAACACAAAAAAAAACTCCAAACCAACACTGAACAACCTATTCAACTGCAAATGGCCCTTGTGCCAAAGGAAGAAAGTGTGAAGTCTAGATGTGTTTCCTTAAATGGAAACTAATGAGGATTACTGGTAAAACCTCAAGACTTCCTAATCACTTTAGCAGTTTTTGTATGTATTACAGCAATTTTTACCACAGCCTATAGAGAATAAGAGAATAGTATATCCTCAGAGGAGAAGAAACACTAAGGCATCAAGTTCTGCAGTTGAAGAAGAAAAAGACAAGCTAGCACCAAAATAAAATAGATATGGAAAGATTAATTCAGTGCTCTCATAGGGACACAAAACCAAAGAGCTCCTAGGAAAAATAAAAGAATGGAGATAATGGAGGAGTTATTTACAAATATACTAAGTACAAACCTGTACATTCCTATGAGACTTATCAACAATTAAGGTATAGATAGCTCAAGATTTCCTTTACAGCAGATCCCTGTAGATGCAGATAGGACCAAAATCATATCATGGGTTTTATTGTTGTTGGGCTTTTTGTGTGGAGTAAAAAAAAAAGAAAAGAAAAGAAAAAGGCACAGAGGAAACACAAAGCTGCCAGGCACTGTGCACTGTGTGACCAGAAACATCTAACAAATAAATTTAGTATGACACTGCAATGGACACCTACAGTTGCTTTCAAAGGATTTGTATTGATGAAGAATTAACACTAACACTATTAGCAGTCTTTTTAGAGCTAGCTTCAACTAAACCAGCAGTTTTTTCATGCAATAGGAGACCACACTGTTATCACAGACAGCACATATTTGTCACAGTTCTCTTTGGGCTGGTACATAACAAAGTTTATACTCCAGTGATGATTGTTCTGTAAGGTGAGACGGCTTTTAGATACCTCTCAAAGGTTCCCCTTTACAAGCCAGGAGCAGCCTGAGCATAGAAAGAAAGAGAGCACTGTGACTCAATACATAGCAATCAAGAATTACTTTTAAAGAAAAAACAATGACACTCAACTACCTTACCTGAGCATAGTGTGTCAAGACACTGACTTCAGGAAACTAGTGTTGATTGTTTCTGCTTTTTGCCCCCCTCTTCCCTGAACTTTTATTTTCTGCAAAGCTTACTCTCTCCTTCTCAAACAGGCTTTGTTGAATTCAGCAGTAATTGTTAAATGGTAGTACTCCTAGTTACCACTCGTCCATACTTGCAGAAGGTACCACCCCCACAGCAAGGAGGACAAAAATAAAGATTTGCTGATCCTCAACATTTGCTATTTAACACAAATGAGCACTGGTATCGACACAAACATCTGGCTGAGACCAGCAACAGCTGAAAAGCCAGAACATCATTTGCACTAACACCACAACAAATCAGCCAGGACAGTCACTTCCTCAGCCCCTTCATCAAGACACAGCAGGGCTCATCATCTGCTTTCTACTCTTATTTCCCATTCCCCTGTGCTAAGCCTGAGGGCAGGATCTCAGGATGTTCAATAATAAAACTTGGTTTTAATGCCTGAATGTTCCTTTTAAACATGGATGAATCATAATCCTTGAAGTTTATGGTTTTCCATACTTGCAAGACCACACCTGATGGGATTAATTCTTTGTAATAGCAAAGCTGACAACCACCATTAAGCAAATAAAAAAAAATTACATAAGCAGATAAATGTATGCAAATAAACAATTTCCTAAAATATGAAAGTACTCAGTGCTACGTCTAGAGGATGGCACAGTTTTATTTCTTAGCCTAAAGTTTAAGCAAAGCATTCAGAAACAAACAAATCTCTCTGACCACCTGGAGTACTGATTATTTAAGTCCAGCTGCTTCAGCATCTGTGTTTTCTCCTGCCAATCTTCTCCAGTCATGTTCTCTTTCACAAGAGTACCTAATCTGCCCCATTGAGTCTGATTACAGACTAGACATGACTAACTATAGACTGGTGTCATCCTGTTGGCAATAAAACAAATGATTCCTCAGCAGAGGTGTTTACAAGGTAGCTCTATATCAAGCTCCTCAAGACCTTGGTAGATAAAACAGACACTGGAAATCACAGCTAGATGGACGTTAGTGCTGTGATCCTGCAAATGCTTTGCCTTTCAATGACTGATCACTTAATCAATGACTGTACAACTTCAGTTCACTTTTCATTCTCTTACACCACAGTTCTCCACCACACACATTTTAGTTAACTAGAAAAAGAAAGAAAAAAAACCTAATCAGCCAATGCATGGTATATTTGTGGAGCAAATGTTTCAGACTTATTAGAAAGGTTGATGACATACTGTATGAATTGTGAAACAGTGACCTCTGCTTACTCACAGGACTTTGATTTCAAAGGGACAAAATTCTGGTTCTACACGTTGAGCCTTGGAAGAACCACAGAGGTCTTGGACAGAGATTAGAGGCCTGACAGCCTGATTTATTCATTTTCCTAAAGAGCTGCAAAGACATTAGATGTGTCTGAATGCTCGTGCCTTCCAGAGGAAAAGTAATTTTCCATTTCCAGAATGAAAATGGCACTATAAGTGGCATGTTCTCTCACTTTGATGAAGAAATTCATTTCTGTACAGACTGCCCTGACTGGAAGGATAAGAACAGAATAGCTAACTAACAAACGCTTCTGGTCAGGAGACATGCAGAACCAGCAATTTATTTTCCTGCTCCTTACATTTCACTGCTGCTACCAACACAAATCAAACTGAGCTGAATGGATAATGGAGCAGAAAGCAACAACTGATCAACTTGCTCAAATTTTCTTCAGAAAACAAAAAGCTTCTATCTAAGTATTATTGATAGAGAACACAAAAACACACCGGAGACTCAATCAAGTTTTATTAAAAGATTCCACCTAAAGAAAAAGTGGAAGTTTAATTTTTAGAACATTTCTTAGTTAATTTAACGTTCTCAATAGAACATTCATACTGAGGTGAGCTACAATTTCACTTATATTGAAAAAATAATTAAAACTAAAATTGTGAGTTAAGTATCCTTCCACTGCTGCAGCGGAATCTGGTGAGTGTATTGAATTGTGCAGTATGTATTCTTAGCAGTAAGGACATCAAAAATACATACAGACAATGTAAGCTGTCTAAGAGCTTTCATGGACTCATCACTGTAGCAAGAAAGAAAGGGTTCTGGGTATCTACAGTTCAAAAGAAAAGGTGAAAAACTGATAGTTTCACAGTGGCACAGCACCCTCTGAGGCTGGGATGAACATATGCATGACAGCTGGTGTTAAGAGGCTAAGAAATGAAGACTTGCCTCTCTTTAAGGGCATTAATTATGGCATCCTGGGCAAAAATCTAACTCCAAGACAAATGCCTAGAATTTCCTATGTGGCTTCAGGCAGATACTGTTCTTCCTCCCTTTGTCCTTAATGGTGGCTACTTAGTTCTGTTAAACGGCTGCTGCTTTTCACCCCAACATAGTAAAGATAAATAAAGTAATAAAAATCTAGTAACAGAAAAACTGACATCTACCAATGTATAGTTCAAATATCTGGTTGCACAGTGCTTGGAAGCATTTTGAAGAGAAGGGGAAAGGAGAGGAATAGTAGCTAAATTAAATATTTCACTTCTCTGTTCTGAGCTAATCCTTAAAAGAAGCCATAATGTGGCTGGTAGTAAACTAAACCCTTATCTTCTCAGCAACAAAATGGTCCTATATCCCCCTTCACCCCAGGGAGAGGGGTGCTGGAAGCCAATCTGAGCCTGAGAGAAGCAATTTACCCAAAGCACCTTATGCTTGGACTAATCTGACAGCACTGAGACTGTGAGGCATCAGCTCGAAACTGACATAAATTAGAGCAATCCCAATTAATCCTGAAGAGAGAAATGTAATAATCTAATCTTCTACTGTCCCAAAATCCAGTACCATACTTCAGATCTTGCACTCTGGAGATGATGATCAGTGCTAGGACATCTATTTAGTTAACAGAAAAAGAGCCCTGAAGACAAAACACACCAGGTTTCTCAGTAACGCTGCTCTGCCTGCAGCAGTGCCAAACCGACTTGTCACAGAAGACAGCTGTGTCACCAGCTAGCATTTATCAGAGGGGGGGGACATTGTTCTAGGACACTTCATTTGTCTTAAGACATATTACCAGCATTTATGAAGTCTATTTACTCTAAACCAGAGCATTGAAAATTCAGAAAGGATACCTTACCTTCTAATACCTACTTTGCAGTAAGCATGTTCTACTACAATTTTTGCCATACCTGGCCAGAGCTGAGGTTGTCTCCTTTAGGTCTAATACTGTCTGGCAGTCAGTTTGCTGTTTTTCTTACATGGCAGGCATCACTCAAGATGATTTTACTGAATGCTTTGTTCATTTATTTTGTTTGCGTTTCTAAGTCTTCAGGTTAAGTGAAAGGCTAAGTACAGATTCAAGCACACAGTCCATATCTATTTAAATATATGTCAAAATTTTGAAATGCTATCATACCAAAATGCTTCATTCAAATCTCTTATCCATAGGAAAGGAAATAAAAGGAAGCCTAGCTTGAGGTCAAATTTTACAGTCATTAAATGAGCACAGCTCCCACTGACAGCTGCATTGTCTCTCATTTTTCATTTCCATGGATGCTGATAAAACAATTAATAGATTTGACTGGTACTTTGCATATTAGAATTAAAGGAAGACAACCACAGTAAGAAGCAGTTAGAAAAAATACAACAGGAAGTTTTGACCCCTAGATCGTTGGCCCAGAAAAGTATAGTTTGCCTCATTTTATGTCATTACAGCACACAATGCCATGGTACCAATTCTGCCCCCTTCCTTTATTGGATCTGCTAAACTGTGCTTTAAGGAGTGAAGAGCACCAGTTCATCAGCTGTTGCTGGAAGATACATACAGATTCCAACTCAGCACTGCACCTGATACAAATTTTTTTTTTTTTGTTAGTAAATCATGCATTTTAGTTACAGCATTCGAGAACAAATACACCGCTGTCCTGAATCCACTGATCACAGAATACACTTATTGCTCTTTTATTTCATATGGTGGAACTCAATACTTCCTGGAAAGGCTTTGCATGCTCTTCTGCCTTTCTTTTTCTGTCAGTGGCAAGAAGTGACAAAAGAAGATCAACTATTACAAACAAGAACTTGTTATCACCTTCTCATGGCACTGGCCCCAGACTAGGTGGATCCAGTATGGTCTGCCTTCTAGTACAGTCCACCTAGATTGGGGGAAAAGCAAGCAACACACCTTCATTTAAGAAAATACCGGCTTTAGCAAAAAAAGCACAAGTTAAGATGAAATAAAAGATAATCTAATGGTAGTCACTATCTACAACATACACTTCCAAGTCTTCTGATAGTCTCTGACAATCAAATTTTCATCAGTTCTTAGATTAACGCTTTCTCTACATCTAACAAATTATATACCACTAAACGTTACTAATATCCAAATGCCTTGCAACCACTCATCCTGTCCCAGTAGGACAAGAAATAAGTCTTAGTTTTACGGATTCAGGTTGCTTAATAAGTATTACTTAATTTCAATCCTGTGTTGGATCAAAAAATTACCCCATTCTCTTCAATTGAAAAGGGTGCCCGATTTATTTTAATTACCATTTTTATTATGGCTTGCACAAGATTTTTGTTAATAACAAGGCAATTTACTTGTAACTATCCAAAATAAACTGCATCTTATTGATAACCTATATAAAAATTTTAAAGCATTTAATATTTGAATGCCCTGTCTACATAGGACTACTTTTGACATGCAATTGAGAAAGGGTTTTGTTTGGGCTTTTCTTTTAAAAAACAGACAACAGCTATTTGTCATGGCCTCAAAGTAGCAGCACTTCAGTTCTACAAAGAAAAACAAAGGCAAAAAGTAGGGTAAAAATAGAAATGTCTTTTTTTCCCTTGTTCTCGCAGCTTTTCTGTCATTTTCCTGGTCTAAGAGTTTCTCAAACTGTCAAAAATCTTGTGCAATCAACTTACTAGCAGCTGGCCTGCTTTCACCACCAAAACCAGGAGACAAGACACATGAAGAGATAGTTTAGATAAACTTTGTTACTTTTGATTTGATTTCCTTAGTCTAAAACACACAAACACACTTCAAATTCTCATCATATTTCTCTCATCGCTGAATTAATAGGATTTCAGGAAAACAGCCTCAAAAAAAGAGGAAGAAACCAACAGAGACAGCAAAAAGAACAAAAGAACTGTCACTTCACCTCCAGCTCTTCAGACTACCAGTGCCAGTCCTTTCCATCCTTACTAAAATATTCTCATCCTGATCCTTCATAACTACCCCCTGCCTCAATCATCCCTGGCTCTCATTAAAGGAACTACCTAATCTTTCTTCTCACAAAGCTAGATTTCCACCATTTCCAACAGAACCTTTCTCCAGAAAAAAATCTCTCTCTCCAAATCTTTCCCAGATAAACATGGTATTTTTTTCCATAGAGGCATAAACTCTCTACAAGTCTAAAATACTCTTAAATAAGTTTACGTATTCCACAAAAAAAAAAAAAATCCTAAACCATCCTCTAGCCAGCCACTCTATACTTTTGTATAGAAAAGAATTACACCTCCTTGCATTCAGTGTGAAGAACACCATTACATTCCAGATTAAGACAGAACACTACCACTTTTAAGACACAAAGAGAAGAAATGTTGAACGTATCATCTCAGCATATGGCAATATATAGTTCTAATCAGATCATTAAATAATTATTGATAGTGTACTACAACTAAGCCAAAGAATAGCAAACTGGGCTGGTAAGCAGCTAGGCACACAAACAAAAGTGCCCCTGCGTGTCAGGGGTGGAGGCACAGGGGAACCAGAAGAAATCTCGCAAAAAAAATCTTTAAAAAAAAGATATTCAAACCATAACTCACAGCAAGGTTTCTAATAAATGCACCAATGTATTCTGTTTTGAATACGGATGCAGATTTAAAACAGAAGACTAATTGAGGTTAATTCCTTGGTCTGATCTGAACCTTCTGTTCCAGTTAAGTCATCAACTATGACCAGCAAACTGCCCTGCAGATTTAATTTCTTACAAGCATACATCTAAAGATACAACTTTTCCACTATGTCCTACTTCTACTTACACACTTCTGTGAATGAAGAATAGAGCTGTAAAATATCAAGTGCCAGGGACAGACCAGCACAGAAGTGTGAACTATGTCAATCCACAGAGTCTACTGTAGTGCTGACACAGATGAGAAATTTCAGCTTTGGTTTTCAGGATTAAGGTAATTTATAAATCTACAAATATGGATCTTCATCTCTATTCATTCCAACATGATGTTTATTTAGATCCAATGTAATCTAACTTCTGGCAGACACATACAAAGGAAGATTTTATGCCTTATCCCTTAAGCAAAGGGTGATTAATAAGCACCAAAATTCCAAAGGAACTATGAGAGAGATCTTATCATCTCATCTGCAAAAATGACTGTAAGCTATTTCTTATGACACTGAATTAAACATTAATTTTCCTTAATATTACTCTTAACATTAAGAATCCTCACGTTTAAAATATTAAATCTACAACTAAAAGTAAGATCAGAAACTTACTTGAAAAAAAAAAAGTGTTAGATAACTATGCCCTGGAATAATATGAATTTGAAGTTGAATCTAGTTGACATTGTCAAGAATCACTGCCCCACTGAGCTAGAAGAGAGACATATGCACATGCTCCGACCCAAAACACTTCCAGTGTTATGTCAGAGAGGCACAGGGTAGTAGTACAACTAGATACAACAGGAAAACTTGTTGTATACTGTTAAATTACTGTAAGCACAAGAGCAGAAGCTTCTTATGAGAATGCAGATTTCTTCCTTTTGGTTTCACAGGCACCTCTGGTACGCCTGTTTTCTCCCTTGCTGCTCTTCTGGCACTGACCTTTATATATGTTTATTCAAACATAAGCACTCAGTTCTAGCTTCTTCCCCAACTACAGTAAAACAGTCAGTGACCAATAAATCTACACAGACCAGTAAAAATGCCAGTAATTTATGAAGTATTGCTGCTATTTGCAAATACCACATCACATATTCTGTAACGATTTAGGAAACCAAGTACAAGTAAAAACGTTCTTTCAAACTGAAGGCTAAAAGCATTATGTTGATTCATTCTGAATTTTCAGGTTAACGGTGATTTTAAAGTTTCAGATTTGGCAGCTCTAGTTACAGTCCAGCCTCAAGCTCACACAAACACATCAGCAATTGAGTTGCTTCCCTGGGCAACCCAGCCATTACCGTTTCCATACACTTCCCATGTGCTAATGAGTATGTTCAGCTGGCAATGGTTATTGCAGCCACAATGGTGCAATAACAGACAAGACAAGGCTTGCAGGCCAAGACAGCATCCACACCACTGTCAACTGCATAACCTGCAAATAGTGCTCACTTGATTGTACAAATGATGTACTGCTCCAGCTCACTCGGAGAAGAGTGATGATTGGGCAGACAAAAAAAAAAATAATATTTTTTCTATTAATTTCTTTGAGTATTTTGAAAACACTGAAGTCCTGGACCTAGGATCATACCTACCGATCCTATCCTCTGTATACAGAGCTTCAAGATCTCATCTGCCTCTGCTCCCTGATCATCTTTCTTGCCCTTAAAAAAAATATGAGCAGCAAATTTCCCAACTGATGCTCTCATCCACTCACTTCTTATTCCTCAGCCTTATTTATTTTGAATAGTAAATTACAGGAGGAGGATGTCTGGTTTGATACTAATACCCCAACCACATATAGTATTATTTTATCCAGTGATGACATGCAGACTGGTAGGGACAGGGATGACAGATAATTAACTGGCCATACTGAATCCTCTAGGCAAATCCCTGGATAAATGGTGGAATAAAAATCATAGTAATGTTCTCCGGGTTCATTTGTCTGCTGATTAAAGCTATTCCCAGTGGAGTTGTGAGGAGATTGGATACTACAGGAGTTAGCAGAAAAAGAATGGATTCCCACTAATTTTGTAATACTTTCACCTTTGGTGAAACACAATAACCAAGAGGAAACGTGGCAAAATATATTCTCAGATTTTTGTATTGTAGATTAAAAAAACTCTCTACGTCCCCCCCTTCAAAAAAACATTGGTCTTTTCCTTCTCACATTGTTCAATATTGACTAGCTATTCATTCCAGATCACATGCAATACAAACCAGGGCTTCTTCAAGCTACAAAATTCTCAGCTTCACAGTTGTATAAATTCATTCCTTACTCCATCACAGTGCTGTAGCTTACATAATGCTTCTTGAACAACAGCGCATTGTCCGTGTGATTTGGGATTTTTTCTCCAGCATGCTAGTATAAGTTAACCTAGTGAGTCTCAAATGTCTATTTGCCTTTACTCTGTCAATTGTAAAGGTCCGTATCTTTACTATGGACCAACGCTTTTTTAAAAATACTTTTCCAGACTGTATGTTGGCTGGTTTACTATTCATTCCTTCCTAGCCCAATTAAAAAACAATCAAAAAATCTCCACTGGCTGTCATAACTAGATAAAGAAATTAATACTAAAGAGTTTGTGTTGGGTTTGGTTTTTTCCCTTAATTTTTAAATACCTGAGCCTATTTTCTAATAGTCAATATCGCATTAAAATTACCATTACCCATAAATGAGAGAAAATACTTCTTTCTCAAAGAAAAAGCCTTATCAGACTCATTGGTAGAAGTGAGAGAAAACAAACTTTAATTAGCTAATGTATCATCAAGGACAATTATGAGGTAGCTTTATAGCAGCGGAGTACGCAGTAAACACTAATAGAATGGTCATAAGGTATTTATAGAATCAAAGAACGGTTTGGGCAGGGACACCCCCCACCAGCCCAGGTTGCTCCCAGCCCCGTCCAGCCTGGCCTTGAGCACTGACAGGGATGGGGCACCCACAGCTGCTCTGGGCAACCTGGGACAGTGTCTCGCCACCCTCATAGTGAAGAATTTCTTCCTAATATCTAATCTAGATCTACCCTCTTTCAGTTTTAAGGCATTGCCCCTTGTCCTACCAATATATGCCCTTGTAGAAAGCCCTTCCCCAGCTTTCCTGTAGGCCCCTTTAGGTACTGGAAGGCTGCTATATGGTGTCCCTGTAGCCTTCCCTTCTCCAGGCTGAACAACCCTAACTTTCTCAGTCTGTCTTCACAGGAGAGGTGCTCCAACCCTCTGACCCATCTCCATGGCCCTCCTCTGGACTCACTCCAACGTGACAATGTCCTTCTTATGCTGGGGGCCGCACAGCTGAACACGGGACTCCAGGTGGGGTCTTAAGAAAGCAGAGTAGAGGGGGAGAATCACCTCCCTGGACCTGCTGGCCACACTTCTTTTGATACAGCCCTGGGTACAGTTGGCTTTCTGGGCTGCAAACACACATTGCTGGGTTGTGTTGAGCTTCTCATCAACCAACACCTACAAGTCCTTCTCCTCAGGGTGGCTCTCAATCTATTCTCTGCCCCACCTGTATTTGTGCCATTCAAGGTCCCTCCTGGATGGCAACCCTTTCCTCCAGCATCTTGACCACACCGCACAGCTTGGTGTCATCAGCAAACTCGCCAAGCGTGCACTCAATCCCAATGTCTATGTCACCAACAAAGATGCTAAAGAGAACCAGTCCCAGTACAAACCCCTGAGGAATACCACTTGTCACTGGTACCCACTTAGACATCGAGCCATTGACCACAACTCTTTGACTGCGACCATGCAGCCAATTCCTTATCCACCAAGTGGTCCATCCATCAAATCCATGTCTCTCCAGTTTAGAGACAACGATGTCGTGCAGGTCAGTGTCAAATACCCGGCACAAGTCCAGGTACATGACTACGGTTGCTCTTCCATCATCCACCCCTGCTGTAACCCTTTCATAGAAGGCCATCAAATTTGTCAGGCACAATTTGCCCTTAGTGAAGCCATGTTGGCTGTCACCAATCACCTAATTTTCCACGTGCCTTAGCATAGTTTCCAGGAGAATCTGCTCCATGATCTTGCTGGGCACAGAGGTGAGACTGACTGGCCTGTGATTCCCCAGGTCTTCCTTATTTCAGTATTTCAAAATGGGGGTTACATTTCCTCTTTTCCAGTCAGTGGGAACTTCATGTGACTGCCGTGACTTCTCAAATATCATGGAAAGTGGCTTAGCAACTGCATCTGCCAGTTGCCTCAGGACTTGCGGATGCATCTCAGAAGGTCCCCTAGGCTTGTGCACCTTCAGGTTCCTTATATGATCTCAAACCTGATCTTCTCCTTCAGCAGACAGTTTTTTGTTCTCCCAGTTCCTCCCTTTGCCTTCTACAACTTGGGCAGTGTGGCTTGACCCCTTGCTGGTGATGACCGAGGTGACAGAGTCATTAAGTACCTCAGCCTTCTCCATATCCCAGGTAACCAGTCTTCCATTTCCTTCCAGAGAAGGCCCATGTTTTCCCTGGTCTTCATTTTATCACCGAAATACCTATAGCGGCTTTTCTTGTTGCCCTTGATGTCCCTGGCCAGATTTAATTCTATCAGGGCTTTAGCTTTCCTAACTGATCCCTGGCTACTCGGACAATTTCTTTGCATTTCTCACAGGCTACCCATCCTTGCTTCCCCTCTCTGTAGGCTTCTTTTTTGTGTTTGACTTGGTCCAGGAGTTCCTTGTTCATCCAGCAGGCCTCCTGGCACTTTTGCCTGACTTCCCTCTCTTGGAGGAGGTCATCCTTGAATATTAACCAGCTTTCTTGGGCCCTTCATCCCTCCAGGGCTCTACCAAGCAGATCCCCGAAGAGGCCAAAGTATGTTCTCCTGAACTCCAGGGTAGTAAGCTTGCTGTGCACCCTCCTCACTGCCCTAAGGATCTTCCAATAAACAGAATAAAATGCAACTCCTTCTACAGATCTCAGCTTTCCTCTTATTTATAAAAGGAAAAACATGTATTTTATGATGAGAAGAAAGAAATGAAGTATCAGGTAGTCAGGATTAAAACAAACACAAAACCAAACAGCTTTTGCACACCGCACCATCTGTATGTTTTTAAAGTAATGCCAAAGAAATTTTAGAAAGTTCCCTTTCTAAAATGTTGCACTTACAAAGTGTTAATGTCTGCAGAAAGACTAATGGTTTTCCAACATATTTCTTTAATAAATGGGTTAACTAAATTAGATGATTTTTTTTTTTTAATTAAGTTGGTCCCTTGCCTGGAGCAGCCAGAGTTGTTTACCCGCAATGGCCGCGAAATTCCTTGTGTTTGATGGTTTAATTATCTCCTCCTTGCCTGGTAATTCTTTTAAAGCATTTCTTTTTTGTGTGTGTGGCATATCAAACAAGAGTTATCCTTCTGGCTTTCTCTGCTTAATCTCATAAACTTACATACATTTTGTGTACCCTTTTTCACATAGGATGACTTTTAAGTGATGGACTAAGGCAGTGATTATTTTAAATAGAGTATAAATTATTTCATTTATTTTCAGTTACCTGAGCCGCTGCAGTCCATGACTTATACAGACACCTGCTACCTACAGACATGACAAGATCCAAATTTTGTTTACTCATTTGATTGCATCATCTGTCAGATGCAGAAAATTCTACTGAGAAGAGTATGGCAAGTTACATGCACCTCACCTTAGTGCTGGGTCCTGGCTTACACCGTCTAATTCTGTTAGTAGTCTGGGTATGACAAGAACTAGGTCTGAAAGCTATGAATATCCTTCACTGGACTAGAACGGGAACAACACTATTTGGACATAAACAGAACAACCTCAAAGATAACCACATACGAAAAGAGCAAAAACCAGTATCGCTGACTGTACTAAGAAGATAAATTAACTGTAGTATGTGAGAGACTTTACAAGTTTTCTTTACTAATCAACACAGGCATACTGAACACTTCTCATTAGGTGCCAAAAAATATATGCATCTTTCATTAAAGAACGAAAAAATGAGTGCTTAACAGTATGTGAGACTAGAATTTACTTCAGTTCAAGGTCAGTACGGCCAACAGTAGTTCTGCATATAAATTTGTTAAGGATTGAAACAAACTAAACTTGATATTATGAACAGATTAAAACAAATGCAAATCTTTTTACCTCCCGAATAAGTATTAAGACTAAAGCTATGGGACAGTTTGAAAGGCAAACCCTGATCATCGAATTACCAAATGGTTTGGGTTGAAAGGGATCTTTAAAGATCATTTAGTTCCAAACCCCCTGTCATGAGCAGGGACATCTTTCACTAGATCAGGTTGCTCAAAGTCCTGTCCAACCTGACCTCGAACACTTCCAATGATGGGGCATGCACACAACTTCCCTGGACAACCTGTTCTAGTGTCTCACCACCCTCATTGTAAACAATGTCTTCCTTATGTCCAATCTAAATCCACCCTCTTTCAGGTTAAAACCATTACCCCTTGTCCTGTCACTACAGGCCCTAGTAAAAAGTTGTTCTCCATCTTTGTTACAAGCCCCCTTCTTCCACGTGGTGAAAGGTTGCAGTAAGGTCTCCCTGGAGCCTTCTATGCTGAACTATCTCAGCCTTTCTTTAGAGGAGAGATGTTCCAGCCCCTTGATAATTTCTGTGGCCCTTCTCTGGACCTACTCAAACAGGCCCATGTCTTTCCTGTGTTGAGGACTCCAGAGCTGGATGCAGTACTCCAGGTAGGGTCTCACAAGAGTAGAGTAGAGTAGAGTAGAGGGAGAGAATCACCTCCCTTGCCCTGCTGGCCATGCTTCTTTTTATGCGGATCAGAATACAATCTGCTGTCTGGGCTGCAAGCACACATTCCCAGCTCATTTCTGATTTTTCACCCACCAGTATCCCCAAGTCCTTCTCAGCAGGTCTGCTCTCAGTCCATTCATCACTCAGTCCGTACTGACGTTGGTGACTGCCCTGACTCGGGTGCAGGACCTCACACTTGGTCCTTTTGAAGTCCATGAGGTTCACATTGGCCCACTTTTCTCAAGCTTGACAAGGTACCTCTGGATGGTAAAAGCTTACTATAGGATGCCTAGATCTGAAGCTTACCACAAGATGCCTAGAAAGGATGTATTAGTGACCTCGCAAGGCCAGGACATCACACCAGGCAGCCAAAAGAAAAAGGAAACAAAGAAATAGAAAAGTCTGATTTCTGTGCTTTTTGTTATATGAACAACACAAAAGACAAAGAACAGAGCACACTATCATGGCTAATACAAATAGTAAAAAGAACCAAAAATGTTTCACCAAGATGCTCACAAATCCAAATTAAAGGCACCAAAGATTCTGATGCTCTCTGTGACCCAAATGCACCTCGTCACGTTCCTGCCTCATAAAGGGAATCAGTCTCACATGTGAGCATTAAGGAGGCAGCTGGCTCATCATCTCCTCATATACACAGATGTTCCCGAAACATAAAGAGGGACAACACAACCTCTAAAGTAAGATGGAAAGTAGCCAAGCACACAATGACTTAACATCATTGTTAAAGATTCAGGAAAGCTGCAACGCTGAGACTGTTCATGACATATTCTTCCATTTCTCATCTGATAAGGTAATTTCTACTATTCCTGATGTTTTTATGACTCCCCAGAAGTTCCCTGCTCCGCAGACACTAGTTCTCCTTCAGTTTCTCACCACCACTCTAACAGAGGCACATCTTACCTTGCCTGTTCAAGGTATGAGTACATTTGTCTGAAATAAGAGTCTGAGCCTCAGCCCAATGAGCGTTTTCAAGATGGGACCTATACTGCCTTTCAAGATAACCAGCACTTTTGCATCTCTCTGACAATCCTGTCCCTTCTGTGCATTTCCAGAATCAACACAAGAAGGCCTAGACTACTAATATTGTTTTTAAATTTACTTTGTAATTTAAGCCAAGGAATTTTTTTTAGAACACAAAAACCAAAAGCCAAGATCTTCCAGAGTGCTTCCTTGAGCTTCAGTAAGCCTACAGCACTTCAAATGGGGTCAGAACCTGCTCCCATCACTTTGGGGAGATGAGAGATGTGCGACATTGCTGACTATATAACAAAGGCTCTTTTGAATTATTTACTACAGCAGAACTAACAAATCATGTGGATGTAAAGCTGCAACACTGCTCCAAATACAGAAATGAAAAGCTAGGGTTATAACTGATGGGCCAGTACTGTCTTTTAAAATTGCTTAAAAATACATCTTTTGCTATGTTTTCAGTATTCTTGCACTTCATAATTCAATTTTCATGAAAATATTTCTACCTTAACCTTCAAACTACAGTGGGAGACACTGCTCTTTCAGAACACAAAAATAGATTCTCAAAGCTGATGTTTTTCAGAACTTAGGAAGTATCTGACAAGAATACAAATGACTACAGATGTGGGCTATATCTTCATCAGTATTTTGTCTAAGATAGGCAGGAGGCACTTATGTTTTGGGGTGTTCTGCTTTTGTTTCTTCCCTGAACTGGAACAGTTCATGAAAACAAAGCTATTAATTGTTTTTGTGTTTGCAAGAAGACTAGCCACACACCTCTGATTGCTGCTTCAGGCAAAATGCCCAAGCCTGTCATTCTATAGTAACATACCAAAATTGACTGTTAAGGTAGTTTCAGCACAGAAAAAATGAATAACCACAATTTTTCTTTTGAAAAAAAGAATACATTTTTTCCATATTCTCTTGTTGATAGAAATCTTAATAAATATTTATAGATAACTCTAGGACACCTCATTAGCAAGCTGTTCAAGAAGTTGAGCAAGTGCCGAATTAGGTATTTTAAATAATTGTTATAAATGTATCTTCTCACAGTAACATGGAAACAACTGTAGCATGTTTCTTAGTGGAACATCAGATTTATTTGAAAATGATAGCCAACAAATGTGACCACCTGGAAGAAGACTGCAAGGTTTGGCTGTACTAGAAGAATAAGCAGATGACTCCAGATGGGTCACCTTCCCTTTGACCCCACTGCTTATGTAAGAAGTGATTTGTTTCCAGGAGCTTCAGAGGGTCTGCTTGCGTTCCTTAATCTGGGACTCATCACCTTGTTGCCAAGATCAGCATCAATAATTCCTCCAACTTGCACCCATGCCCACGTAACAGACAAGAAAGCTGTATCTGCAACTGGCAGCTGAACCATCAGTGAACCATTACAGAAACAGGAATTTTCTCCTACACACGCAAAAAAATTAGAATAAATAGTTTTTACCTTTCATGTGATACCATACTACCAAGAACAGTAAGTTTACAGGGTTACTTTGGTAGTCCAATGCATCTTTCATCACACAGCATGCCTTGGGCATGATACACTCAGTAGCACCCCAAACACTTAAGACAGCCACAAGACCTATTTTCAGGAGTAATATTTTAAAGAACAAGTCAGTGAACCTCAAACAATAACCAAGTGCTTGTCCAGAACAAAAATATCAGGAAACTGGGTGAAAAACCTCCAGGCTGAGGAGGGAGGGGAGAATAGGACTGACACCATCACACTTGCACAGATCAAGCCTCCTCATCCTTTATGAAATGCAATACCAAACCAGACAAAGGGATTTCACAGAACCACAGAATGTTTGGGGTTGGGTGGCACCTGTGGAGACCTCCCAGCCCAACCCCTGCCAAAGCGGGGTCACCCAGAGCGGGCTGCACAGGATCACGTCCAGGCGGGTTCTGAGTGTCTCCAGAGAAGGAGACCCCCCAGCCCCTCTGGGCAGCCTGCCCCAGCGCTCTGCCACCCTCACGGTGAAGAAGTTCTCCCTCATGTTCTGAAGGAACTTTTCTGTTTCCTCCTGATCGTGGTTGGAAGTGAGAGCGCTGGACACCAAATCACAGAGTTTATTTCTGGAATACTTTCCATACAGGCCTAAAATAAACTGCCATTTAATCTCACTTCAGTGTCTGTATTCCTTTCACCCCGAGTCAGTCAGTGACTGTCACAGTATGCTTTTGTCACTGTTCAGGTTCCTATGCATCTTTAGATCGGTCTTCAGCTACAAATTGTAGGACAACTCCTATTCACATCAATATGGGCATCCACAACCTTTTTTTGAAATAAACTGATGTTTGACATGCTTTTTCTTTTGTGCAAGGTTACCACAGTCTGCCATTCAATTAAGACAACCCATCAAAACAAAAACAGACAAAAACTTATCTGTGAATGCCAAACAAAAACGATCTTAACTGAGGCGTGGTATCTCAATTTACACTTGGCGTTCAAGAAACAACTAAGATTCCAAGCTGCCAAGGAGAATTTACACAAGGTTTCCCATGCTGCAATCTATGAATGAAAGAAGTTAAAGCTGAATTTTCAAACGACTACATAAATGTAGAGGAACACTACTCACTGTGTCCCTCAGACTCACATACACACTGTGCAATAAGTCTCAAACCATAGATTTACTGGAACATCTATGTTTTCTGCTGCTAAGTCTTTCAGATGATTTTCAAAATACTGATGTTACAGTATCAATGGTACCTAACAGGTTTTTTTCTGTTAAAAGCACTATAGTGGCCGAAAAGCTAAGAAAAGAGAACTGCTTTTTCCTCATTAAACACTCCCGTTTTATAGTACTTTTCTATCTTCTACTTAAAAGGAGTCATTATCAGAAACTGGTGTTTTGTACAATATTCTTTTCTCAAACACACTCAGCATGTCATGACTTGTATCTTAAGCATGTATAGTCTTCTTAATTTACCACCAGATTGATTACTGATCAACTTTAGTGCAAAGTACTACATTTACATGTACATTTTTGACAGCCTGAGTACATTTCATAATCCCAGCATGTAGATAGCTTTACTTTTTCCAATACGCAGTTCCAAAGAAGCTATTGTGACCAGGCTCTTAATTTTTGTCAGAGGAAGAAAATCCAATTTTATAAAAACGTAAAGCTTTCACAGTGTTACATCAAACTGCTTTCTAATTTCACTTGCAAATATATAATGAAGCAGTTCAACAACAATGCACACAACCTTTATAGGCTGGCTCCTCTAATCCCGCTCACTTTTTATGCTTTAGCAGGGAAATCTATCTTGAGGCTATCACATCTTGATAGTACAGAAACTGATTTAAAGGTTTCTTGTAGATGTTATTTTCTCCACCTTGATCAGAATTTTTGTATAATCAGACGCTAGTGAGGGAAATCTCTGAAAGCACTCCAAGGTATACCAACAAAGGATGTACTGGCTCACAAACAACTCCTATTGTCAGTAAAGCCCCTTTGCAATACTTGAATACTGTTGAAATGCATTTAGGCTTTTTGAGACTTATACATCGTACCATTTTTAAAGAGACTAACATCGCACAAACTGGTTTTATATATATCACTTCACACAATTTTCCCTGGAGATTACGTACAATTTAATTTATTTTATTTAAAAAAAAAAAATCAAAACCCAACAACATACACATACCAGATCATCTAGGTAAATTATAAATGGCCATAATACAGTTATAAAATATGAAGTCTCACTCATTATCAGCTGATAGCTTTTGTCCCACAGTTTTAAAATACACATCTTGAGTAACATTTTTAAAAATACATATGGTTTTCCTAACCAGTAGGTAACTACAAACACAAGCCAGCTAACCAAGATTAAACTGTAGACTGAATTTACAGTATGCCAGCTACCTTATAGTAGCTGCCCAAACATAAATTCTCTTACTCAAACAAGATAAATTCAAGACAAATTTAAACCAATAGAAAAATAAGTGACCTCATATATAACAGGAGTACATGCAGTAAAAATATGCCTCTCTTTGAACCGAGCCGTAAGTGTGGCAGCTTCTACTGGGTTTGTTAAGAATTCCAAATGTCTTAAAGGCTTCTTCATATTTCACACTGCCATCTAGTGTAGGCTGTATTCACACATGCCAAGCTTCCGACTATCAGCACCTGAGGTACCGAGACCCGAGACTGCTTCCCTAAAAACAGCAACCACTGGTTTTGTTTGTATTACCTGGAAACTATCAATTCCTAGAAGGAAATGACTGTGCCAGCCAGCTGAAACAAAATACTAGAACTTAAAGCTATCTGACACCAACACTAGGAAAGAAAAAAAAAAATTAATAATCCTAGAAATAAAATTAAGAATGATATACATATATTTTTTAACTCAGTGGCTAAACAGTCATCAAATATGATTCATTTGGAAAAGCGTTTAATGCAGATCAACCAAGTGAAAACTTAATTAGTGAAGGTTAAGCATCTGTGCTTGTATAGAAACTACAGAACAAATTAAACAGTATTTCTCAAACAGCAGGTCTAAACTGAGAACACTTATTTCAATGTTTGTTGGTTAATTTTTTTTTAAACTAGGTGCTTCTTCATCATTTACATCATCTGTCTTTATTCCAAGCCTTAATCACTGGATCACCACCTGATGAGCCTGATCACACTGCTCCTTCAGAAAGAGCTGTTACGCAGGACTGCAGGGAAGTTTGCTTTATGATCAACTTGCCCCACAGAGGCAACATTGCCATCTTTATCATTTCCAGCTAACACAGAGAGGCTATGCCACGTGGCCATTCTACAAAAGCCACACGAATTCTGTGTCATGACAGACAGAAACACAGAAATTCCAGATATAGTGTAGCTTTATAGCTGCCTTTGGGAGGCGGGGGCACGCAAGGAAACATACCCAGCCCACACACTTACTTGGCTAAAGCAAAAAGGCACTTTACATACACACTCCAACTTTCAGCTAACTGATTTGAAAAACTAAACATCTTCTCATCAATTGAAAGTATATTTTTATAACTATAAAAATAGCAGACTGACATTATTCTGAATGTCAAATGCAGTATCTCCTACTCTACATACCAAATTCTGTTCTCATTCACAGTATAAACTGGAATAACCCATTAAAGAAATTTATTCCAAAATTACATCACTAGAGCAGAGAAAGGAATTTCACCCCATAAAACTCAGTTCTACTGATACCTGTTTTCTTTATACATTTACGCATACACAAAGCAAACAAAATCCAGGCAGAGCAGTGATGTTACTGTTGCAATAGAAACACCATAAAATAGCACAGCGTTAATGCACTCCGCTTAATGCTTAAATGCACGACAGTAAATACACAAGATACCAAGTCACACTTAGCGCCTAGAATTTTATACCCATTTTCATGTTTGAGTCATTTTTGTAACAGAAATATGCACCCTTGGTTCAGTGCATCTTACTACCATTGCTATAACAAGCTAAAATCATAGTTTATAAATAAACAAACAATACAAAAACCTGATGGTATATGAAAAACTGTTGAAATACAATAAAAGCTTATTTCCCACAAGACTTTCTCCTTCCTAATTGTCCATTACACATCCACCTCTTACAATAAAAACCAGAGTCTTTTTAGTGCCTCGTATTAAGAAATTTCACTCTATTTGCCAAATCAGTGGGTTTGCAGCAAGCAAGAAACTCTTACTGACAAGTGTACAGCTAACAAAATTAAAGAAATTAATACAAGTGAAAGTGGTTTAGTCATACATATATGGTAAGTTTAAGAGAAAATGCTCCCCTGACAGACTTAGCCCAGACTGACTTTACTACTGTACTCAGGATAAATTTTCACTGAGGTCACAGCATAGGGTAAAATTTCATAGAAACAGGATATACAACAAAATGAAAAACATCCACCAAAACCACACAGATGGATTTGATTTTTAACGCCATGGCACATAGTAACAGAGAACAAAGTCAGCCTGCCAAAGAAAAGAACAGCAGCAACGTTTGACACCATACAACGTCAAGCCAGCACCTTCAGCTTGTGTTGTCTTCCGCATTTTCATTAAACAGAGCCTTCTTCAACACTGCAAACAATCTAATCACTGACAAACAGGAAGAAGATAGCTTAGTTTGTCAGGCTGAGGCAAAGAGCCTATTAGCACTCTAACCTATGGAAAGCAACATTAAACCTCTGTCACAGCTACAGAGCTGAAACTACTGTAAACAGAACTGCCCTGCCCAGTCTCTTCTGGATTCATGTTCTATAGAACTTGGATCTAAAACCCTTAGAAGCATAAGCAAATCCACATTTTTAAAATAGTCCCACTACAGATACTGACATCAAGCAATTTAAAACCCATTGCTGAAACATGTAAGCACACTTTAACATTGTAAACCTGAAAAAAACCCTGCAGAATAAGCAAATGCAATTTGTTTTATTCACTCCTAAAAGATAAATTAATAAACGTGGCATGTACAGCATAAGATGCCCACTTCACTTTTCAGTATGTTATCTCAGTATACCTTGCCAAAAAGGTACACAAGACTTGGAAGATAGAGAACATATCCTGTCTAACAGCAATTTTTATAGTATAACACATTGTATGAATCCAATTTGCTGTTTGGGAACCTGCCCATGTTTAGTTAACTTATGATGACAGAAGAAATGGGAGAAAATCTCTTCCCTGAGATGACCTGCTACTGACCTGGCCAAATTAACTGAATTCACCTTTGAACATTATGGGGAAAATCAACTAAAGAATCCTCAATCATTAATTTATCAATTTTTTTTCTCTTCTTAATATTCAGCTGGCAAGCAGTTAACATAGTTTTCCAACACCAGGAAACTGAAATTCACAAACCTCAACTCCTTTTTAGAATTGCTAGCATGGATTTTGTATCAAGACAAGCAAGTCTCTTTAATTAAAATCCTCTATCACCATGAAGACATCTATGAGATGAAGTCCAGCACAGCACTCAAACCTCGCGCAGTGCAGCCACCCTTTCAAGGTTTGTCTCTCGTTTTCTGTAACAGATCAGTTATCCACCACAGGAGAGCCTGATAAGCCAACTGACCAGATTCTCATCTTGTCAAGTTCAGGAAAAATTAGGCATTTCTTTTAGGAAACAAACAAAAAAGAAAAACCCAAACAACCACCACACAAAAAAACTTAAGGGCTGCAAAAGCAGTATCAACTGTGACTGCTCCTAAAGAATGAGATGCAGAATCTGGGACAAAATTGTAGCAAGACTGCCAGGTTTGTAGGTAAAATCAGAAAGTGTGGAGAGGCTTCCTAAACCCATGGTAAGTAGTAGGCAAGACCAAAGGCTTGGTGAGGCCAGGACTGCCACCTCTCCCCAAATAATGTTTCATCCTTCCATCCACCTTGCGTTTTGACATGTGAAGTTAGATTTCCAAGTTGTTTTAAGAAGCCAAGGAAAAGTCCTTCACAGAATTTGATTCCTATCACTCCAGATTACTTTGGAAGAAGGAATCCTTTTTCAAAATTCTCATAAATAACATTTGCCATTCATCAATGGTAACAATAAAATATTAATATAATACGAAAGATGTAATAAGCCAAACAAAACTAGCCCTTCCCAAAAATTTCCATCAGTCAGAGCATCTGGCATACAGGCAAGGTTACGAAAACATAAATTAGGGAGAGAAACATAGCTAACTGCCCAAGTGTTTCAGAATGCTAGTTCAAATTGTGATAAAATTTGAAGAAACGTTAAGTGTTGGGAGTAACTGTCTGCCTTTCAGTTTGTCTCTCTTAGCAAGCTACCTCTCTCCTGTAAATCTGTTACATAAATCCAAAAAGTATTGTTTTCATACTTCTCTGCAGAAGTCATATGCTAAAAATATGTATTCATAACAAACTAAATAATTCAGCAGACGTATCAATCCCGCTACTTTTCCTCAAAAGTCATAGTGAATTTAGGCCTAGGCCTGTTCAAACGATTACTTCACCTGCAGACTATCTTGCAACCTCCACCCCTTACCGTCAACTAGCAGTGCTGTCCTTACAGACCTGACTTGGATGCTATTCCTGGGCTTTTTGGGAGGGGGTGTTGTGGTTTGGGGTTTTTTTATTTGTTCTTGCAGCACAGTAGACTTCCAGGTACTAAGCACAGTATTACTCATGCATTTTGACTCACAAAACCTTCCGCTAATGTTATGACATCTTCCAAGTCAGATCAGAAGATAAGGAGATGGTCATAAAGGAGGATCTGTAGGAGGCACCTGGATACACCTGCTCAGACTGATACACCTTAGCCTGAGGAAGACAGAATCCTTCGATAAAAAAGAACTAATATAGCCTCACAGGTAAGTCTCTCCAGAGAAACCAGAGCGAAAGAGCTATCAGCAACACTTGCAAGGTTTCAGGAACCCATGGAGAACTGGAACTTGAAGCTTTAGGTAGTCCAAGAGAGCCAGTAAAAGAAAAGCTGTATTTTAAAGAAAGATTTCATCTTATCTTGAGCACTGTAGACATCAGAAAGCAGAGGTAAAAAAGCAAAACCAGGGCTCTGAAGTAGTAACACTGCCACACGCTCCACTAACGTCATCAGAGCTGTAAAAATCTCACAGGACTAATTTCTGCTCATATTAATCTTGTGACTTGCACCTTAATTTTAGTGGAATTATCAGAACATGTGAAGCAAACAGCATTCAGTCCTGCACGGATAGTTACAGTAGTGAGGGCTTACATACACAGGTTCACAGGACAAAAAAATTAAGATACCACGGGGCTTTAAAGCTAGTACAAATTTAATCCAGTAAAATAAAAATAACATTTAAAAAAGAAAAAAAATCAAATGACCACAACATTGGCTTTTCAGGGATTGCTAGCACACTTGTAAATATGTATCTGAATGTAAGAAGTTTTGTTAGTAACCAGTTATTTACGTAAACTCTCCCTTTGATACAGAGCGAGAAACAGACATTTTCCCCCATCATTCTTGCTACGCAGACATCCTTTAAACATAGACAGAGGGTGTCTGCAAACCAGTGAAGACTGAAAATTAATCTCATTTTTTGAGATCCAAAGCCAGATTTAAATGGCATATATATAGCCAGATTTTAGTATACCTATTTTAACACATCATTAATGGGTAAATAAACAAGGAAATTTCTTCTGGCAAGGAAGAGAAATGGAAACATAATTGCCCAACAGATGAAAACATAGCTCTACAAAGACTTCATCCTATTCCTGTTATTTCAGATAAGGCACCGGGTTAGCTGTGGGGACCGGGCAAACAGGTAGCACCAGAGCTGCCACCCATGCTTCAAAATCCGTTTGTCATTTGGGGGAAAAGAAAATCGAGCTCCACTTGCTCACAGTTCGGCAATTAAACGTCATCCCCCATCCCCGCCTTTTCTGCCTGATACCATTTCAAGTTACAACTCTGCCCAACTTACCTACGCGCCATACCTTTCCCGTGGTTTCCATCGCATTTCAGCAGGCGCTGTTATGTGCAAGATGGGGAACCTACAGCTCAATTACTCCACCAATTAACCCCTTCGCGGCACCCACCGAGCCCTGTCACCCGCCTCACCAGCCGAGGACCCCCAACTTTGAAACGTGGCGGGGAACCGTTGCAGATCAGGTCCCTCAAGCCTCCCCAACGCCCCTTCGGAGCAGCCGCGGCCGGCCACCGCGCCACAGCCACGGCAGCACCGAGGCTCCTCGGCGGGCAGCGCCGCCGCTGCCGCCGGGAGAAAGTAGCAGAAATCCCCGGCGGGTCTCGGCTGGAAGTTGCCCCGGCTCCTCGGTTTCCCCCGCGCCCCCGGAGGGCGGCGGCGGGCCGGGCGGCGGGCCCTGGGGCGGCCGGGCCGCCTCCCTTCCCTCAGCCCCGGCGCTGAGGGGGCGCGACGCCCGCCCCGGCGACAGGAGAGCGGCGGCCGGCCTCAGCGCACCCCGGTCGGATTGCCGGGCTGCGGCGGGCCCCGACGAGCGCGCCTTCGCCTTCTGCCGGGGCTGCGCACGCCTCGCGGGCTGTAACCTTACGAAACTTGATAAGGGAATAAAAGGGAGGGACTTTGGCGGAACGGATTCCCGGCTTTTAATCTCTCCCGACGCGCCGGAGCCAGCGGGGAAACGAGGAAACAAAACCCCGGCAGCGGAACGCGCCCCGCCCGCCCCGGCGCCCCCCGAGCGGCGGTTACCTGCCCGGCAGCGGGGCGGCCGCCCGGCGGGGCGACCGGCGCGGCACTTTCCCCCGGTGCGTGCGTGCGCGGCCGGCGAGCCTGCTATTTATAGTCCGGAGCCTTCAGCAGCGCCACGCCGAGAGGAAACGAAGGGCTGAGCACCCCGGCAGCCGCGCCGGGCAGCCGGAGCCGAGCCTGCCCGCCCGCCGCCCCGCTCCCCGCCGCCACCGGGAGGGCGAGTGGCGGCTGGCGCTCGCCGCGGGCACAGGCGCTCCCGCCCGCCGGCGCCGCCCTCGGATGAGTCTCCTCCCAATGTCACCGCAGCCCGGCGGCGGCCCCGCAGGTAGCGCCCCCGAGCCCGCCGCGCCGAGGGGAGCCGCCAGCTGCCTCCGCCTCCCCGGCAGCCCTGCGGCCGGCAGGCAGCGCGGCGCGGCTCGGTTCAGCCGCGCAGAGGTGACCCGCTACTGCTGCTGCTGGAGGAGGCGAGACCGACTCTGGGGTGTGGGAGGGAGAAGCCGCCGCTTGCCATTCACCTCCTGCCGCCCAGAGGGAGCCCGGCCTCCGCTGCCGCCTCTGCCGACTGCCGGGGCTGAGGGCCGGCGGCAGGAGCCCGGCCGGCCCGAGGGGGCGGTCGGCCGAAGCGGGGGTCCCTCCCGGGAGGCTGGCGCCAGCGCTGGGCCCGGGCTGACGAGCTGCTGCCCGGTGGCGCCTCCCCCGGGCCGGGGAGCCTAGGGCACGGTCCCTCCGGGGAGCGCAGCCGGAGCGGGGGGGCGCGCTAGCCGCCTCCCCCTCCCACAGCTGCGATAGGGGCTCCCCAGGAGGCAGGCGAGCGGCTTCTCGGAGCCGCCGGGCTGGCTCCCTTTGAGCGTCAGAAGTTTGTGGGGGGTGGGCGAGGATGGAAGCCCCTTTCTGCCAGCGAGGGAGGTGGGAAGGCTTCACCTCGCCTCCGGCTGGTGCCCCAGAAAGCGAGAAAGGCCCCATAAACCCGGCCTGTGATCCGCAGGGAGCCGCGGCCCCGTCCTTCTAGCCCGGGGCGGGCTGCCTGGGGGCGAGGTGGTGAGATGGGGGACAGGACTTGTGCTTTGCTCCTTGCACATTAATGCCTTTGTATGGAGGCTATGCTGGGCTTGGCGTAGACTTCCTCTCGAAAGCCACCTCCAGCGGCCGTGATGGCGGAGCTGACCCTCCGGCCCACACAGACCTTGCTAGTACGTGCCCATCTCTGGGATGTCAGCTGAAAATCCCTTTTGTGTGTAAGGCAACGGAGGAATTAAGAAAAGTAATTTCTAAAGCATCTTGCTCACTTGATAATCATCTTCACATAATCCAGTTTTTCATTTCTCATGTAGTTAGATAAATTCTGGTATTTTAAACATCAGTTAATCCTATTGAGGCTGCTTGTGTGTTATGGCAGGACACCATCGGGGATTTGAGCTGCGTAGCTCCTACAGTCATACACAAAACAACTGAAGTTAACACAGATTAGATAGCTACCTTAGCCCACTCAACAGCATTTGTTACAGGGTTGGATTTTAGGGTTTCCTATGTTCCATAGCTGCATTCATCTTACAAGATACCAGGAGAAAGCCTGATAACAATCTGTGCAAAGCAAGACTGATTTAGCTTCAAGAGCTTGAGGTCAAAACCAAGTTAAACAGGGAGACAATGTTGGGAGTGAAGGGGACCTAACCAAACACTTGCATTGTAAGTTATGTAAAAATTTAAAGACCCTAAGAAAGCACAAAAGAGAGAGATCTGGCCCTTTGCAAACACTTTGGCACAAGAAGTAATACACAAAAATACTCAAGCATAAATGTTTGCAGAATCAGGCTCATATTGAACAAACCATTGTAACAAAGAGAAACTGCCTCTTAAATTCAGAGATTAGACTTTCAAGTATCTCTCATGAGCAGTATTTTTGTTTCTCACAACAGGAATGTCTTCATAATCTTCCTTCTTGTGCAGTTTTTAATGTTGCATAGTATAACAAATAGAAAAGATCCTGCTGGCACAGGAATTGGTACCAGCAGACTCAGAGTGCCACCATTGAAAATCTGGCTTGTCAACAGGTAACTTTTAAAACTTAGCTACATGTAATTCAGTACCTTAGGCTGTTTCATTCTCTGTGCTCTCTTAAGAACTGAATCCTACTCATGTTTAGTCTGCAGTTACTTTTCAGTTACTGCAGTTACTACAGAAAGCAATCACAAGCTCTTAGATGTATTCAGAACTGAGGGAAAAGTCTGTAAAATTGATGTCCTGATAGATTTGGAAGGAATTGCTATGAGAGCAGCTGGTTACTTATTTCAGTAATGAAACCTTAAATGCATATAGCACTGAGCATACAAGGACTAGTTACCAAAAGTGTAGTCTTGAAGTATCCTTTTTCATGAGCAACACTTCGTTGTACAGCCAGTCTTACTGCAGACCACAGGAAGGAAAAAGGCTGATTTTTAGATTGCTCTTACATGAAGATGCAAGATGTTACTTGAAGATGCCTGTTCAGAAACCTGCCATATGTCAATACAGAAAAAAAAAAAAAAAAAAAGATAAGATAATCAGAGTTGTATCCCCCTTCTGAAATGTTTTAAAATGGATATATAGTCTAAAACTCCCTTTCATCATACAGTCAAAATTTTCAGAGCTTGAGATTACACTTAAGCATAAAAAATGTCATCTGATGTTCAAAAGTACTGAGCTCAAAATGATTTCAAATGTGTTTCAATGCTCCCTACCTCTGAAAATCACATTTCCTTAAGTGCCTAGATATGGATTTAGGGTGTCTAACTGCATCCACTCAGGCTTGAAAATTTTAGCCTACATATACCTGTGCTACATAATAAATGTATCAGAAAGCTTCAGACAAGCTATAAAAGCATTCTCAAAAAAGCAATGCAGACTTGAGCCATTAGAAGACGAGACACCAACCTGACAGAGTACTTGGCTGCATAATTCAACTCATTCTGGTATATGGAAAGCAGCATCTGAAGCCCAGCCTTTAACAGACAACTGCAGTAGCAGGAGAAAAATTAAAATGAAACACCGGGGCAGTTTTTTTTCTATTACTTACTTACTGGTTTTTCCCAGCGTTTTCCAAATCAACACGCTTGCTTCTTTAAAATTTCCCTGTCTGCTATTCCCCCAGCTCTTATGTATGACCTCCTATTTTCAACCTTATAAATACTAACTATATCTAAGCTTCCTGGTCTGATACTGTTCTGTCTGACTGTCAAGTCAAATCAAGAGTCTCTTTCTTAGTGGAAAAGGTGAGGATAAGGAGGTAAGGGAGGGAGCAAACAAGAAATGAAACTGTGACAGACTTAAGACTTCGTAGGAGAACAACATGTGGAGCTATCAGAGGATATATACCTGCTCTGCTAGCCAGATCCAATGTGGCTAGCAAGGTTTACTATTTTCAGGCCAAGGCCTGGGCTCAAAGAGAACACTAAATCATTAAAGAACTTCAGGATGAGAAAAGGAAGTAGGATTTAGTGGCCTGGTAACAGCTGGCATAGGGCCTTTCTGCTGGAGGAGCAATCCAAGGCTCCCAGTGCACAAGGGGAAATAACAGGATTGATAGGAATCTACCAAACTTTCAAGGAAAGGCAAAGGTCTGAGCAAGAGGAATGCAAATCTTTGTTGTTATAGGCCTTTGCTCGGAGTACATTTTGGTGGGTAGAAATAGTTTGTTTTACAGCAGCTCTTTTTGCGTTACCTTCAATCAGCATTCAGTGTAACAGTTTACCAAGGGAAATCGGGCCTGTCATGCTAACCGTGTTAGGAAGCAGGGCTGTGTCAGCCAGAGTAGTTAAATTTGGGCTCAGTATCAAAGGGCGGACTGAAGAGGTTCTGAAGCATTCTGTATTCCTGAGCACTGAAACATCTTTGAAGATACAGCTAGGGGAAAAATCCAAGGCTGCTCCTCCTCCAGACAGTTAGTATGAACAACTGGATAGCATAATTGCATTGCAACTTCATATTAACCACAACACAGCAAATAATATTGAATTTATACCTGTTCTTCAACTGCAAAGAACTAAGGAATCAAAAATTAAATCCCAATGAAAGCACAAACTGTTCCTGTACCAGTAGCTGATCACTCCCACCCCTTTAAAACTACTGTCCTCCTTATGGTGGAACTAATGACCCTGCCTGAAACCAAAGGATGCTTCCGGCACTGAACCAAAACCTAAGACACCGAAGGAAAATCAGCAAAAACACATCCTAAGCAGGACTGAACTTGACGGGTACAGCTCCCTGCGTAACAGTGTCACTGTAGATTACTGCACAAAATGGAAATCTTTGAACTATGTCAGGCTCTTAACAAACAGAATTGGTGACCGTGAACTACAGTTCAGCTCTCAGTGCCTCACACCTAGTTACTTATGCTGATGATGAATGTGTTCAAAAAGTTACCCTGCTAATTTAATTGTGATTTATACCCAATATACATATTGCCATGCAGCTGCAGAACAATTGCAAAAGCAGCAAGACGATGGTGAGCTATGTTCTGCAAGGGAACTGAAAACCATGTGTTCCTGAACAAATCAAGGTCTTGACTTTACAGGTTCTTTTGCATGGTCCATGGCTTGTGCTAGTGACTCCGGAGAGGCCTGTGCAGGCCACTGCCAACATAAAACAACTTGCAGGATCGATACCCACCAGAAGAAGAGCTACATAACTAATATAATGGAGGTAAAACTGAAATTGAGACAAATATCATACTATCAAATACTGAAAAAAGCAATGTTAAAGGAAAATGCTTCCTCAGTTATCTGCAATAATTGCAGACTTTTTGTCAAAAGACAATGAGGAAAAACAATACAGAACCGCTGGAAAAAAATGACTGCAGAGATAGTATCATCCTGTGTATCAAATGAGAGATGGGTGGAAATGCAAATAATAAACAACCACAAACCATAATGAAGTCTTGTGCTAAGTGGATTGACCTCCTGCTGAAAAACGGATTTGCTTCCTTTACACTTTGGCAATATTTATTGTGCTTGTATTACGATTGTAACAAAGTGACCCAACTCAAACATCTTTCTGTATATTGGATATATCGTGCAAATATTCATCATCAACACCCATCTGAACAGTAATTTCACTTCTCCTACTGTTGGGAAAAAGTCAGCCTTCAAAATCCCAGACAAAGCACTATTGCACGATTATTGTTCCCTTTTTCAATAGCAGTTTCCCCAAGTTTCCTCATCTATTGCTGTGCAAAGTTTTGTATAAAACCAAGGAACAACAAGCAGAATTCCAAAGGACAGCCAATGTGATTCTATCATTACTATGACCTTGGAAATACCATATTCCTATGACACAAAATGTTGACCAGCATAAGCTTATTCTACTGTTCAAAAACATGATAAAGGAGTGACTTTATTGTAATAGCCTCTATGTCAGGTAGCTTCTCTTAGAGCTTGTATAACCACTGTATCCTGTGCTCTGGCCACTTGCACAATAACACGGATGTGGGGGCTGCAGCCAGAGAGTGAGCACTTTAATGTCATTTTCTGCTCACTTTGCACCAACATAAACAACTATACAGCATGCAAAGCTTTAAATAATCAAGGTCAGCGATTACATTATTGGTCCAGTTCCATTGGTACAGACTGGAGACTTTAGAGGTCTTTTTAACTGACCTGCACACGGGGCAGAAGCCATAGTTTTTATTAGGTCTACCGGTATTGTAGGCTGTCTTTGAGGCCAAACGCCCTGTTACAGGATGTTGAACACTTAACCTCTGCCAAAAAATCACACTACTCTGTTTTATCTCAGAAGGCAGGAATACTTCAGCATCTTTCAGCAATATTTGCTTGGGACAGAAGGTGAAAGGCCAAGCCTTTCAGTTAGTTTACTGTCTAAAACAATAAAGTCATGGGACAAGCTAAAATGGAAGCAATACATGACTCTCTACTTGCTGACAAGATTTTGCCATTGCTTTTTTCATATTCTCTACGTAGGCTGAATTTCAAGGAAGGTTTGTACGATGCTACAACAGACCTGTTTAAAAGCATTATGTTGATATCCATCAGAAAAAAAAAATATTAGCTGTCTAGAAAATTTCTCAGAAAAAAACACCCTCAAAAACCAAAACCCAACCCCACTCCTATGGCTTTAAGTGCAGCTTCATGGCAGTTGTTATTGCCCCACAAATTAGAGTGCAGACTTGCAGTTTCATTCTCAGAAGTTAGAACTGTAACCATTCCCTACTTACAAAAAGAATATTATCAATCTTCTTCCTTTAAAACTCTGCCAAAAGCTCAAGAGAATCTGGTTTTACCCTACATTTAATCCCATGTTCCTTTCACTTCACCATTCAGAGACAAAACAGTCTGCTGGGATAGCAATGCCTACAAAAAGAGTGTCCCTGCCAATGGCCAGCTGTTCCCAATTTTCTCATTTTCCAAAGGGATGACTGGCAGAAAGCAGCTGAGTTCACATTTGTATTGCTTTCCACTGGTGTAATTATTTGTATCAAATTATATTGAAGAAAACTTTCTCTCAAACCGTGATAACATTTTTTTTTTAACTTTGTATGGTGAAAATTGAAAGGTTTGATGCAATAGAAAACCAAGCCCTTAGAGCTTTCCAGTGCTTTTGGTGGAGCAGTTCACACAGTAGTTCACACCCTCCTTTGAAATACATTTTGGCTCCATTTGTGGCATCTGGTTGAAGACGATCAACATCTAAAAAACTGAAAATTCACAAATGCTTGCCAGATTGAAGTAGCAAGATGATAGGATACCTTATCATTGGTAGCTTGATAAAATGAGTATGTGAACTCCATTCTCATTTAATATGTATTTCCTTTTACAGCTGCATACATATATCCTCTAATGCATACCCTTCAAATTCATAGCAAAAAGAGCCCAACAAGATACCCCAGTTGTCTGAAGAAAACGAAACACTTGAAAACTAAAGCAAATAATTTAAGCTGAAGCTTTAGCTTATATTCTTTTCCTTATGAAAGCAGATTTTTATAGCTTGAAAAGAATATTCAAAAATCAGGTGTGAATGCAAATAGAAAAATACTCTTTAGAAGTTGCATTTTTTTCGATTTACTGGCCATTCCCTCTTGCATTGGAAAGGGTTCCAGGCCTGTGTGACTGGTGGAGCTGACAACTGAGGGAGTGCTTTGTGCGAGTGCATTACTGTGTTGAGCAGCAGATTTCTGAAGCCATTTTTGTCTTTAATTTAAACCTAAACACTTTTCCAAGGGCATGATGCATGTAAAGCCTGGGATGGTAAATTTCACAGCTCCTAGGTGCATTTCTGACATGTATGCTAACAAAAGCTTGGAGCTGGGAGCAAACCTGGTGCCTTGTGCCATGACACTCCAACACTCCCACATCCCTGCAGAGTAACCATTGGAGAACTCAGATAAACTAATGTAAAGTTTTCAGCACGCATTTTTCTCTCAACATTTTTCTTCCGTGCATCAAAAGGAATGTCATTGACAACAAAAGTAGATTAACCACATCAAATACTGACTGGCAAAACCAAGGACTCGTAAGATACAGCCAGTGCTCAAGTCAGCAAGTGAACCAGTTTGAATAGCAGGTAACAGGCTGTTGCAGGTATAGCACCTCAGGGGAGACATCTGAAGAAGGGACTGGCTTACAGCTCCCTATAAATAGCAGAAGGAGGGAACTCCTGTCTGCTTGCCACAGAGGTAAGATACCACCAGTCAGCTAATTGGCAACATCTTGTCTCTTGAAGGGGAAACCTCTTCTTGCTCTTGCTGAGTTCTGCTGAGCTCCTGCTATCATGCTTTTCCTCTAATTTGAGAAAGAAAAATACAGTTCTGACACCCCTTGTTTGAAAATTTGCTAGCTCCTGTTATAATCAGCTAACGCTTTAAATCGCAGCCACCTTCATTTCAGAGAAGTTTTACATGTAGGATAACTTTCTATCACCATTTTGTATTGGCTTATTCATGTACCTGTAATGTACCCAGGCCTGTCTTGGACAATGATTTTCCTTCTGTTTCCTACACGTTGGCATACCACATGCAGATTCTCACCCCTGATCATTTTATATTGGTCACAGCAGGACTTTAAAAAGGATATATTTTACTACACAGATGAGCAATCACTTTCAAAATCCTTTGAAGCATTTTCCTACCCACCGTGCTTCAATTCACAATTTGATGCCATTCAAAAATAGCAGTCTCTTGTCTGTGTATGATATTGTTGCAGCCTGTCTTAGGGTAAATGCTTAAGCTAAAATAATCACCACTTAATGGTGTATTCTTTTCCCTGTACTGCAATTTAAAACGGTAATACAAAGAATATTTTGGAGGGCTTGATATGTGCCTTGCTGATTATGTCCCTCGCTTCTGATCTCCTGATCTTTGATGTATTTTCGATTTTGACCCTGTCTGTCCTGTCAAAACTTGTATGTAACATGAATCAACTAGCTAAAAGCTAATGATGCTCAGTGCTTAAAGTGAGCTGTATGTTCTGCTGGGCAAGGTCTGTTTCTTCCACTGTGTTTGGAAAGAGTATCAGCTCTGCATTGTTAAGTAAATGAAGTAAATGGAAATAATTAGTATGCGGTGATTGATGGTGAGGACAGTGGGGTTTAGTTCCAGCTTTGTCACTGACCTGTTGCATAATTTTGAGTTTCACTTAATTTGTATGGTTCTGACCCACTTGTAAAACAGCTATAAACTCCCTCACAGACTTTGTAAGGTGCTGTTAGATTTGGCCCCTGGCTATAACTGGCCTTTCAGCAGCTGTGTGCCATTCAGAGTATAAAGAAGAATTTTGCCTTATGTGCCCTATTTTGACCAAGAAAAATTACTTAATCTGGGAGAAGTGTCAGAGGAAAGTCTTTCCTTTGTGTGCCATAGGGCAGTAGATTGCCTCAAAGAGCTCGGGAGAAAGTGGAATCATACAAAATTGTTGGCCTATAAAGGGTCACAGAGCTTAAGAACCAAATTTTGTTTGAGCCTTTCACAGGCTATTGCTGCTTCCCTCTCCATGGCTAGGACAGGCTGGCCTTTAATTAACTGAAGTGTTTAGCACAAGCTAAGGTACTCAACCAACAGACTCCATACAAGAGTGAGGTATTATTATTCATTTTAAGAGGAACATATTTAAAATAATTTAAGTCATGTGTCATGTCATATGAGAAGACAAGCCCATTTTTATCAAGAATTAATCTCTCTCAGCTTCTCTGGTTAGCAGTAGATTGGTTTCAAGAACTGTCCCTGCTCCTTCCTGACTTTTATCTAGGTCGACTTGATACAGGCCAATATTCCACTGAATTTAACAGACTTACTCTCATGAAGCTTTAGGACCTCTTTCTGCAGCTCAACAGTAATGATATTTAGCTCCGTGCTGCAAACGTTCTAATACCTTGCTGCTATCATGAAAAATAAAGGATTCTGTGTCCTGGAGCAGAACCACACAGAGCAGATAGCTATATAGATATAGCACATATAGTTAGAGATAAACATTTTTTTCTTCTTCATTCTCAAAAAAATAATATTTGATAGGTGTGTAACAGTAACTCCAGAGTGTGTTAATTTGCTTGGTTAACTGCCTATAGATAAATTTCTTCAGAGTAAATAATATTTCAGGTATTCAAGGGTTAATTAACCTATGTGACTGCCACTATTGTTGTAAAGATTACTTAATAAAAGGTCACTTACTTCCACATTCAAAGTATAAATCCATTACAATATAGTGTTTGCATTCACGCTTTATTTTTTTGTCTCTTTAACTAGTTAACTAACACTAGTGGCTAAGTAGATGTTAACTTTAGAGTATAAAAAACATGTGCTCCTGGAAAAATATTTTAGCAAGTGTAGATGGTGTTTAGGTAAAATAATTCTAACCGCTTCCTCCCTGTTATTTTTAGGCATAAGGAGGTGAGATCAAAGGGTGTACACATATATTGCTTGTAAGTTAAACAAGATAAGAAATACAAAGTACAGCTTCTTATAGAAGTATTAAATTATCTACATTTCATACATTGGGTTAGAGTCTGTTTACTTTTTTTTTTTTCCTGCCACAAATTCAGAGAAATTTTGTTAGATCTAGCTGAACTGTTCTGAAACTACAGCATCTGACTAAGCACAGGATTCACCCACTCTATAAGAGATGTATCTGTAACTGCCTGCCAACCAATCACAACTAGACTTTACCTTGCACCTTTAACATTTCTTGTTAAAATTATACAGCAGAACCTCAGGAAACGTGAACCAAGTAGCCTAACTGTGGTGTGGGCTGGGAAGGGAGTGAGAGATGAGCTGAGAAGGAAGGATGGGGGTGGACAGCAAGTCAGAGGCAAATACTGCGGATGCACTCCATCACTTCTCCACCCTCGGGCCGGTGTGACAACATGCGTTGTGGCTATCTTGTCTTTTCTCTAGCATTACTCAGAGTTTGTGTAAGCAGCCACTGTTAGGGGGTTTGATGTTGCTAGGATGTTGGGGACAAGGGAGGAGAAAAGCCTATGCTGTACACGGCACAGGGGCTGTTTTGTGGAGAGACAATAATCCTTCAAATCAACTTCAAAATATTTTGTGGGCAAGGAAAGGTGAGAGTAGAAGAGGTAAAGCAAATGCTGAGTTCCACAGGTTTATTGTCCAACAACCTTTGCCAAGGGAATCTGGGGACTATTATCTTCCACTGTGGAAAGAAATTCAGATGCTTATGGAAATGTTATATTCCTACTGCAATGTATATTGTAGCAAATACTGGGTTTTTTTTAGGATTTCGTGAAAATCTCATTCCAGGATGTACATGTGTTTTACTTTTCCTGCGTTTTGTGTCCTAATAGTGGTCTGCTTGAGGAGGTTGCTTGCAATTCACCTTAAGTGAGGAAAGAAAAAAAAAAACAGGGAAGAAACAATGACAAAGAAAATGCTATGTGGGAAGTATGAAATCCTGGGTTTGTATATTATGGTTTTGGAGACAAATTCTCCTTTAGGTGGAAATAATCCCCCCTGAAGGAGAAGGTTTTTCCAAACGTTTATTAGATGTAAGTTACAATGGGTAGAGATTAAACAGTCCTTGAGTCAGAGCTGGTTCACCTCTGCCATGCTCAGAGGTGAGCTCTCCAACTGGCCTGCAAAAGACAGGGTGAACATAAGTCCCTTGTGGCTTGAGGTGTAGAATTAACTTGCACGTGAAACTGGCTACAGAGGAAACCTATAACTTCTAAGGCAGACATTCATTTTCCTCTCTTTAATGAGGGCAGGAGTTAAAACATGGAGAATGAGCAAGCATTTCACAATTAGAGGTGAGGGTAGGACAGCAGTGTACAAGGAAAAAAAGTCTGTGAAATTGCTGCTATTCATGAGTCTCCAAGAACGTGAGCCTATCAAGTGCTTTCACTAGCTCTTTACTTTCTGAAGAAACTGCTGAATACCATCTCTCTTGATTACACCTGTAGAAACAGATTTCTTTTCATACTAATTTTCATATTAAATCTTAGAAAGCAAGGGGAACTGAAGTATAAGACAACAGGTTTCATGAAGGAAGGTACAAATATGTCAGGGCTTCTTGCCATTTGCTGTTCAGATGTTTATTTTTCTTGAACATTGAAACTTCTATTTGTACAACTGATATTAAGACAATCATATAAAAATTTGGGGAAATTATGACTGCAGAGATAATCCAGCCAAAATCTGAGCAAGGACTGAGAAGCACAATACGATTTGATGCTCTTGTGTTGCAGTCCTTCATTTAGTGTTGACATTTATTACCTCAACAGCTATTAGTGATAGCTTCTTCACTTTCTTGCCAGATAGATTCTGGTGCATGATGCTTTCCTTGTGACAAAACTTGTTATAAAAAAAGGAGATGGAAGATTAAAACAATGACCATAGTCTTACCAAGGAATTCGCCCCTCTGACTGCAGGCTGATAGTTACTCTGATGTTGTGCTTTGTATAAAATGTAATAGGATGCTTTAAATCTGTGTACTATCTCTGCAAATAAGTTTGTTGGAAAAGAGAACACAAAAAGCTATCGTAACATGAAATACTATCAGAACAGGGTAGTGTTGATTTAGATACCAAGTTTATGCGTTTCAGCACAGATGTAATCTACTCTGATCAGCACTGAGGCATTTATTCACCTTACTTTGAGATTTCCAGAAGAAATGGTGTATAGAAGAGTGGTAAATGTGTCTGCTGTTTGGAAACAGTACTCAGATAAATCCACATGCCACTATAGTGCTGTTTACAAAGGTAATAGTGTAATAATAAAAAGGTTAAAATGTCAGGAAATATGTCAAAATGTTTCTTTAAAATTAAACCTGTAGTTGATGACTGGGTACACAGAATCTAGCATTTTTCTCACCTGACATTTTGTTTATGCCAGTAAGTGAACTCAGGTAGTATGTATATGAAAAATATTTATTGCATTCTGTGGTGCACTACATACAGGCAATCAAATCTCTATGTGTACATTTCAATAAAATAAGAAGTACATTCCTGAAGTTCTGTTATTTACTGATCAAGCTAAACTCCTAAAAATGAAAGAAAAACAAACCATCTCCAGAAAAAGTAGTCTGAAATCTCTGATATGCAGTGTTAAAAAGCAAGACCAGCTTCTGAAGAAAGATTTATTTTATTATTATTATTAATGTGGACAGTGATTTAGGAAAAAAATTATTGTCACCTCCTGCATCTGGTGGCTGGACTGAAGTATGTATTTTAATTACATTAGTGGATGTTCAGAAATATTGGCAGGGATTTAAAATACCCATAACTGAGCAGAAATGCTACCTTTGATGATGGCCCAATTTTGGCCTGTGTAAAATGAGACCATAATGGCTCTAGGAAATATCTGTAATTCCTTTCAAAAATCTGAAATAACATGAAACCTGTCTTGGTTTCCCTGCATTGCTGTGTAATGTGGGTCTATCAAAACGTTCAGCCTGGGCATATTTATCGCTTCACTTTCAAGCATGCAGAGTTTACCATTTTAAGATTACATGCAATGATTATATATGCTACTTCAACTGTTCTTATTTTCTTCTCACTGGATTTTCAAACAAAATCCAAAAAGAAGCTCAGAGAGAAACAAGCTGAGAAAGAAAGCAACTGATCTATTCCCCATGAAGGAGGAACACAGCACCCTGTTCAGCTTCAGTGTGGGGTGTCCCTTCTATGCGCTTTCCTAGCCAGTAGTTGCCATAAACAACACTGTAATATTGTCATGTTGCAAGCACACTAATCATGCCACACATTTGGATGATAACATAAACAGCATAAAGTCTGTTATTGCCACAATAACAGTTTCAGCGTAGGAGCCAAGACAAGGAAGAATAGGAATTGAAGGAAATAAGGCTGTTACATAGATATCATTGTAGTTAACAAAAATGCGCCTCCAAGAAGCTGCTTCTCCCTTTTCAACAATCTAGTCAAACCTTTACTGCTTCTTGTTGAGGGGTATTTCTACTGCACCATTTTTCGTTCTGCTCTGAACAATGATTTCATTGATTTATCTGGCTTTTTTGATATGACTGTCATTTATTAGAATAGCAAAGAGATATGGGAGTAGGCAGAACAATCAAGAAGAGGAGAAGTGAAAGGAAAGTGTAAAAAATAAAACATTTTATGGAAAAGGTCCATGGAATAATAAATTATTAAAAACTTCCCTGGGGTATTATTTTTATACATATTGTACAGTTTAATAGAGAATTGTCATGTATAATACAAGTCAAAAATCACATAGAAATAACATGACTTTTTAGTGGGAATAAATGTTTTGTTAGAGCAGCTTCTAAGGTATTCTATTTAATTTCTTTAGAAATCAAGTTATTTTTCAGTAAAGAAATAAACCTGAAAAAAATATACAGCCAACCATCTTTAATTATATACCCATTAAAGATGCTAAGCAGACCAGTGTGAAGCAGATCATTCTTAGCTGATTATTTTCACTTCAACAGTGCAAACTTTTCAGTGCATTTCGTTTGATTTGAGTTACTGTTACATATTATGAATATGAAAAAAACAGACACATATCTACATGCAGTTGTGTAGTCAAGGAAAAATGCAAGTCAGTGGAGTGAGCATTCCTCTAATTTGGCAAAATAGAAATTACCCACATCTGCCTGCCTTACCACAAAACACCAAATTTCAAGTATAAACAACACTTCATTTTACCACTACCTCACTGATTTTTTTGAGGAGGTAACCATATGCAAATATGTTTCTGCCTCTTTAGCATAAAAACTGGCAAATCATTTTCCTACATCTCTGTTTCTTCCTGGTCCCATCCAAATAAACAAGGTAAGTATGCTATGAAGTACTCCTTTTATTTGCTTTTCAGCTAAACACATACCCATATGTTGCAACTTGACCATGCTTAATCAAAACCCCATACATGACTACATAAAGACCAGTTTGTTCAACCTTTTCTTTGGAGACGAATGAGTTCATAGCACAGGAAAGCAAATTTTGCCATCGGAAGAGGAGCACTGCGGAAGAAGGAGCCTGGGAAGGGACAGTGTCTGACAGTAACACTTCCTTTCCTATGAAATACTTTTTCAGCCAGTTCAGCTCTTTTGTCTGGAGCAATGTTTGCAAGCTGGGTGTCAGTCTCCCTGCTCTCTGCTGAAGAGGGGTGGCCCCATTAGAGCCTGTCCTCCTGACACACTTCCAGCTAAATCCAGACTCCTCATTTAGGTAATCCTTGCAAGATTTTCCATAACATAGGCATATATATTGTCCCTGATGGATGGCTATGCAACCCAGTGCTATATGGGTAGGTGCAAATGGATACAGCTTTAGTAATGTGTAATAAAAAACCCAATTAAGATCAAAATATCTTCCACAAGGTTAACATAAAAAGTGATGTGTTGAGTTAAATTACACTAAGGAATAAATGGCAAATGCCTGCTTGTATCTGTAAATGGGGCTTTCATGAATAATCCAGCATGCTTGCTAATGATAACGAAAGTGCCCATGTCTTATATATTAGAATTACTTCCCCCTTATTCTCTGCAGGCTAAAAGCTTTGCCTATTGTTGCACACCATGCTAGCATGAAGAGCTGCTAATGCAAGGCTTGATTTTTATGTTGATAGTCTACTGCAGTTAGAGGTGAGTTCTTGTTATTTGCTTTCCCATAAGCCCACAAAAAATGGTACTGCACAGCTATGTCATAGTAAAAAAGATGTTTTATATTTCTCAGTTAATGGATATCATCTAACAACATATATTTAAAAATTAAAACCAGCCAAAAATCTGTAAAAAGCAGCCCTACCAGTTACCTCTATGTTGCTGGCCCAGTGGAGTCATTAAAAGGGGAGATCTGGCTTTAAATGCAGAATTCAGCTGATAAATGTAGTACCACACTAATTTTAAAATGTACATCAGGAAGGGTGAGATCAAATACAGAGCTGGTGGGGAATAATCAACTCTTTTTATAGAAAAATTATACTGACAGGAATAACCCTCCCGAATTACAAAAGTGAAAGCAGCATGGCAATGGCAACAGATTACTGGTTAGTCAGTTTATTAGGGCTTCTAGAATCTGTAGCTTACCCAAGAGACATTTTAGTTACAGGCTAATGAACTGGAAAAGATATTTGAAGAAAAAGGATATCCTAGTTGATATAGTTCACAAAGCATTAGTTAAGCCTCATGAGTCTGATGGACAACAAATTATTGTTGAAACAGCTCAAATCTAAAGAACATTTTTCTGTGTCATTTATTTCAACTTGTTCTTCTTCGTCACCTAAAATCAGGGAAGTAGCTCTGCAGCATGCATTTATGGGCCACATCAATGACAAGTTTATTCTCCTGCCATCTCCTTCATACTTCTTTTCCTGTCTGAAATAAAATGGGCAGGAACTACCTCTCTTGAACAATGGCAGATTTGAACTGGAACAGCCTGCTGCTAACTACTCTAAGACCATTTTACATTGCTTTGGTAGCATAAAAGAGACTTAAATGGATGTAAAAGGGTAACTTACACCCACTTTAATTCCTCTGTCATACTGCCAGTGATGTATAAAGCAGCTTCAGAGTAACCAACAATCCAGACCTAAATGTTAACTGTTACAGTTTTATGGCATGCATGGTACTGTTACAAATCTATAACTTGGGATGTTTGGACCTGTTGCCAAGACATTGGAAGATTTACAAATTACAGCACAGTCTCTACAGTATTATCTGTATCTATTATACTTATGTGGGATCAAAGTATGCAGAAACTTTGTATGTTTAGCAAATTGCGGCTAAGCATTTTAATTCAGTATCTGTCTGTCAGACAACTCTCCAGGGCACAAGATGAGATGCCAGGGCTTATTTGCTTTGTTTGCTAGACAAAGATTTCCCAGTGAAGTGCTCCGGATATATATTTTAGCTAGAGGAGATTCACAAAGACTTTGAGATTGATATTGTTCTTAGAATAGGTTTGCCTTGAACCTCCAAACATAGCACTGCCTGCAACTAGAAATTGCTTTGCCCTGTTACAGATAACATTACAGAACATAAGCAAACTGTACAGGATTGGATGAAAGATCCAGTTAATCTGGTATTCTGTTTCCTTCAATGGTCAATGCAGATGCCTGAGGAACAGGATGAAGATACGTGGCCCTCCCCTGAGTCTCTCCCACCCTTCAGCATTTTGCAGCTCAGGGGATTCTGAACCAGGCTTGGTTTCTGGGCACTGAGCATCCCTCCACAGATTTCCCATATATAAGTTCACGTCATCTTCACCCAAATGCCTGTAAATCATCAGTGTTGAAAACATCTGTGGCAAAGGTGTTCCTCAGGTCTGTTACTGACTGCATGAAAACCATGTCTTTTATTTTTAATTTGGCTTCTGTTAGCTCTGATGTCTTTTTGTTCTTGTAGTGGAAGAAGCTGTGAACAATCAATTACTATCCACTCTGTTGTGTCACTCATTGGTTTACATCCCTCAGCATCTCTTTCTTCAGTCTGAAGGATTCCTGTCTATTTAATCCTGCCTTCAAGTGGAATTGTTCCAAGAACTTTGATGAGCCTGTTGCCATTTTCTGAACCTTTCCAGTTCTCCTACACCTTTTGAAACACGGGGACCAGAACAGTGTGTAGTATTCAAAGATGGAAAATTGTTCTCTGTTGTGTTCTCTGTTGTTTTCCTCACAATTTCTAATGTTAGATTAACCTTTTTGACTGCAATTGGGCACTGAGCAGAAAATTTCATAAAACTGTCTATTACAAACTCAAGATCTCATTCTCTAGTGTCACTAATAAATGCAGACTTCGTGTAAACTTAGACAATTTTTTCGCTTTCACACTTGAGTTACACTGAATTTCAATTGCCATTGTGTTATTATTAAGATCATAGGGTCTTTACCCAGTACTTCTTAACTGGACTTTTTTATTCTTCCACATCAGTTAGTGTTATCAGCAGTTTTTCATCTCACCGCTCATCGCCTTTCTCAGATCGTTTATGACACAGCGTAGATCCTGGCACTGATCCTGCAGAACTCTCCACTGACTCTCTGCATTGCCATATTATTCACTTACTCCTACCCTCTGATAACGGTCATTTAATGATTATTTATCCACGCAATATCTTACCCTTTATACCATTGTTGCAAGGTTTCATTAAGAGACTTTATACCCAACCCAAAATCTTCTGGAAATCCAGGTGGACTACATCAACTCAATCACCCTAAACTAAATGTTTCAATAACTTCAAGAGGCTTGTGAGACATGGCTTCTCCTTACAAGAAGGATTCAGCTCCTCATCAGGGAGGATGCATATTTCTCCACCATTTCTCTTCTAGCTCCTCACTAGTCACTCATTCCTCAAATCTAATCTGGAAGGTTTTAATTTTTCCCATTACAAATACAATGAAATTGTAATGGCTCTATTCAAATTACTAGTCTTTTACTGCCTATTTCTTTTGTTAAGTCTCCTCTGCTTAATGGTAGGTTATTCAGACATGCCTACAGGATTAGGGCACTTTGGATATCCCATCACAGCAGCTGTCTGTTGTTCACATTGGGCTGAATTCAGCACCATTGAAGTAAGGGTGATCTTAGCCACTTGATGTGATATAATAAGGGCCAAATTAATTCTTGCTTTGTATTATCACAAAGGCTGAGTGCTCTTTATATGGGTTTTCCAAGATTATAATTTTTACTGCTTTGTGGAACTAGTGGTGGATTCATTTGATCTGAAAGGAAAACAGACTTAATTTAAGAGGTACTTAATTTATTCGCTCCTGATGTTTTATCTCCTGTACTCCTGATGCATAGCCTCATTCATTTGAAATCCAGTCCTGCCACATCTATGCCTATTCCACTGTTCTCTGCTCCACCACTTAAATCAGCATGTGCTGCAAGCCCCACTCTCTGTTCTTCTGATATCTGCAGTCTTCTGATTCCAGGGTGCCTCTATTTGTAATACAACTGGCATTTCTCCTGTGCCTGCATAGACCCCATGTTTGTGAAGTCCCAAACGAAACAGAGCCTGGAAATGACTACTCTCAACTTTAGCAGGTTTATTTCTTTTGTTTTTAATTTCTCTGTGACAGGTATCTCCATAATTGGGAAATCAGCTTTTGTTGCGACGGAGGGAAGACACAGTCACTCAATATGAGTGATCAGCAGACTTTGTTTATTGTACCTTACAGTCACCTTTTATGCCTTGTTATAATTAGCTCATACATATTACAAAAGCTAAGCTCATTATTGGTTAGTTGCCTAAATATCAAGTCTGCCCCTAGTTTCTCTTCTGTAGTTATCTGTTCCCACCTGCAACATTCTTTTCCCACTGCAATCTTCCTGGTATTGTGTAACAAGAACAGCCAAAGACAGTGTATTTTTGCTTTACTTCAGATAAGCTGAGAGCGATGTGCATTTTTGTCCAGCCAGCTGGACAATGTCTATGTGACCCTTTTCAGCTAGCCAGTTATCCACAAGCTTTCTCTTCGAGCAATAAGTAAATGGTATTCATTTGAATTCACATGACAGAAATCTGGGGACTTACACAGAATCTGCTCATGCCCCTCAAACACATGTGAGTAACAGTGGGCAGGCAGGGAAGGCTGTTGCTCAATGCACCACCTCAAGGCAAGCTATTCCCGCAATTATCTTGCCACCTTCTCATTAATCATTGGTAGGCTTGTGAAAGTCCAGGACTGCATTTGGAAAAAGGAAGCTGCCTAGAAGCAGAAAAGACCAGAAAAGCTGCTAAGATCAAATACCTTTCCTGTGGTGCTCCTTGGAGGCTAGAAACCCCCTGTTTTAGAGGGCCTCAAGGCCAGCTGTGGAGCCAGGCACTTGAAGAAGGATCCCCAAGGTGATGCAGAGCCTTCAACATGTTGCCCTGTCGTATGTAGCATGTATGGAAAACAATAAAAAACAATGCAAAGGAGTGATCTAGAGATTTCCTTCCTGTAATAGTTCCTTCTTCTCATTCTGCCATGAGAAGGAGGGATTTGGTCCACAGACAGCAGAAGAGGGAAAGACTTCAGAAAGCTCTTGTCAGTGGCCTGGCCCAGTTCCTACTGAAAGAGCTGAGTCTGCTGAAATCAGGCAGCTGATGGGCACTTTTGAAAGTGCCACCCTGCACATCTTTTTCTCAGACAGACAGTGGTGGAGATGGGCATAACATTTCTGAAATTTCCTTTCCCTGGAGGAAAGTCAGCAAGCCCTGTCTCTCAAATCACACTGAAGGACAGCTCTCTCCTGCTTTTCTCATTACCATACCCTGATTAGAATTCAGTGTAAAGATTAGTGATAGCAGGACTGGTTCTGGTTGGACATTTTTAGGCCACAAATATGCTGTTACATAATCAGATGATTTAATCTTTTCATAAAGATGCATTTCTTTATCATAAGAAGACACAGGGTTTGTTTGCTACAAGAAGTAATTGTTATACTTTAATAATAGAAGTCTGGGTTGTTTGTTCAGAGTCAGGGTTTTTATGACTCCGGAGCCAGTGATGCCCAGTAATTAGATCTGTAGCTTTTGGCTCCTTATTATGCAGCGCTGCCGTATTAGAAGGATTACATTTATATATTGGTGAGCCAAAGAAGATTTTTCTTTTATGAATAGTGAACTTCTGATAGGCTTTTTGAATTAATAACAGTGGAATTAATGCTTTGAAGGCATTTTTATTAAAATGGTGATCTCAGTGGACACCATGCAGTAGCGCTGGCTGAAAAGTAGAACATATGTTAGAGAGGAAAATCAAAGATTTTTTACATTTGTTTTAATCACAAGTTTAATCACAAGGCAAAATGTCAAAACACTTCAACATTTTATGAACCAACATATTATAAAATACTTAGAGCTGATAAGGCTCAACTTCTTTTTAAGGGTGCAAAACAGTAAATGTAAATTTGAAGGAAATCCTTTTGTCCTTTCCACAGCAAAATGTTTTGATAAAGCACCTCAAAGAATGTGATGAGGTTGATATATTCTCCTGAAATCTTTTAATTCACTTCAGTCAGCTCTTTCCAATGGAAAAATCTTTGTCTGAAAAACTTCTGAGCAGTTGTATTGGGCAGTGAAACTATAGCTCACTGTTGCACAGACATGGCTGAATTCAGAAATATTTTGCTTGAGATGTGCTTCTGCCAACCTGGGCAGCATTACCATTGTGCCATGATACGACAGGGTCAAGCCTTCACTGAACTAGACATTTAGCAGAAGACAAAGTTAACCCCATCCCAAGCAGCATGCAGTTTAGATGCTGTCAGTCTAAATACATAAAAAACAAAGCACAGCACAGGTAACAGCAGGGAGCCTGCAGCAGAGCAAAGACATGAACCTGTGCTTGCTCTCAGGCCAGTGCCTTGATGAGAGGATTATTCTTCCACCTTTGATTTGTTTTCAAGTCATGTGGCTCAGAGTTTCTGCTGAACTTCAATTTTAGACAAAGCTCCCCTCATTTTTAACTGTGAGTCTATCAGAAACACTTATTTCCCTAGAGTTTATTTTGGCTTACTTTTCCTAGACCACTGGAAACTGCCACTCACCTTCTGAGGTTAGTGAAGAATTACAAAATGGTCCAGATTCCTTTAACTGCTTGAGTCTTTCCACACAGGAGATGATCAGAGAACTTTTAATGGGGATGGATATAAGCCACAGGGGATCAGGTGCCTTGAGATACTGTTACAGACACATCATACACCTTCAATTTATGGAAAGTTTCAACAATGGATCACACTATGTAATAAAGGCCCTGTTCATTTTTCCTTAGAAGTTTTGCTACTGTATGCAGAGCCCAAGTGCTTAATAACTGGTTTAATCATGTGAAAAAATGCTTCTCTAGGTCAATATTCTTGATGATGGTGAACTGACAGATACTTCCTCCTTCTATAAACATTAGTACTGTCCAATTTTTTTTTAGATTGTGTGATCCCATTTGTTTTAGAGAGCGTGCATTCTTGGGCAAAAGAGATTTCCCTAAGGGCAGAATAACAGCTAAATGAAATGCAAATGCAGGGATTGCATTAAGATATCATACAGCACAATACTGTAAATATTTTAAGTGACTCTACATTCTGTGTCGTGATGTACATCTGAGTGAATAGCTCCAATACATGCATAATACCAAGAGAGAGAACATTATTTCGGGATAGCATTTCTAGACCAAATGGCAAATGTGTACATTTCTTCTGCATCCTCCAAGTACAGAATTAAGGAAGCTGTTGCCACTTACTAGTCTTGCTATACAATGGTACATCCTTGGCCATAGCTTTTACCTCAACTTAAGAAATACTATTAGTATTATTATTTTTTTTAACATAATGGGGAAATAAGCTGATTATTGCAGCCAGAGCTAGCCAAGGACCACTTAAAATCTAGTAGAAAAGGTATTGGTAAGAATGCCCAAGACAACAGTGTCTCAAAACTCCTTTTCTTGGTTGCTTACACACTTAAATACACAGACCACAGCACAGATCTGCTGGATGTAGAGCCTATGTGCTCATTCATGCCTAGCAAGAACAACCAGCAAAACAAACTTTCTACAGTTATTGAGAACAGGAGATGCTGACTTCTACTCCTCCATCTCACAGCTATTTTTCTCACCTGTTATGCTCAGAAAAAAAAAACAGAATATAAACAACAACCCTATGCACTATACATTGTGCAAATGTTCATATGTGCAAAATGTTCAAATATCTGTGAGATGTCCATGTATTATTTAGGGCGCTTTTTTTCCTGATTAAATTTTCATCTCTAAGACCCTGATTTCATTTTGCTGGATTCCTGTATTTCAAAACTCCCAGCTGTTTTAAACAAAGCTACAGATAACTTGTCCTTTTAAAATCCAGAACACATAATCTGAAACCTTTTACAACTACTTAACCTATTCTCCTGATTTACATAAAAGGTTTATATGCCATCATCTAATTCCAAGGCAATTTATTTTTCCTTCTATACAGGAAGAAAGTAGCAATCTTTTCTTTTTTTCTTTTTTCTTTTTTCTTTTTTCTTTTTTCTTTTTTCTTTTTTCTTTTTTCTTTTTTCTTTTTTCTTTTTTCTTTTTTCTTTTTTTTTTTTAATTTAAATAACAAACTGTGTTTCTGTACTATGATGTGAATAATCAGGCTAACTGAAAAGGATCGAAATGATTCCTTAGGTAATTCTGTATACCATTTTTTTTAAAGAAACATCCCCTTTCTACAAAATGGTCCCTCCAGATTAAAGTAGTATTGCTGCAGTGGTTTTGGACATTGATTTACAATAGAGCTGTATATTGTTTGAAAGAAGGAGGTCTAGAGGGCAGTACTCAGAAACAAAGCTACTATGGCTTTTATAAAGTCAATAACACATTGCAAAAAGCCCTGTGCTACAGAATGGCTCAAGTTCCCTAATGGGAAACCCTGTGGCCTTCAATCTTATGCCTTAATGTACCTGATATTTGAACTTCTCTCTCCACACTGTAATCATGAAGGCGGTTTAAGCCAACACTTAATACCTTGCAGTTGATTAGTGAGGAGCACGTAGGGACAGTCAGCTGCCATGGCCAAACCATGGGAAACCCATCACTGCGAATCACCTCTCCACAGCCCAGGCAGACAAGCCTGTGGAGGAAAGTGGATGGAGAGGTGACATTCCGCACAGGATTTGCCTCCCACTCCTTTTAACACAATCTCATGTTTCCCTTGTAACCCCTACACCAGATCACAGCCAGAAACAGTAGATCTAAATCTCTTTGTTGTACAAGTAGACCTTAAACCAGTTCATTCCTCCTGCTCACAGAAACCTGCACCCCCAGAACACACTGAGGAGGGGAGACATTGACACGCAGCATCGGCACCGCTTCCCCATCCACCCCGACCTTCCTCTCAGCTTCTGCACACAGCAGCACTCCCCACCACTTCAGTATGCTCCAGTGTCCTCATCACATTGACAGAATACAAATGACTACAGAGAGGAATTTAAGTGGAACAAAAGGATTTCCACCAACCTAGCGAAGGGAATGGAGAGAGTTTTGCTTGTTCTGTGCTATGCTTTTACACAAAACCTGGAGGCAGTCAGAGCCAGGGAGAAGTCAGCCCAGGGCATTTGTCCAACAGCTACCTCTGTCTTTAACTTCCCATCTCCTTCTCTGTGTCACTGTTTATGAAATTGTAATGATAGTAGTAAAACAAATGCAAATAAATAATGTATGGGTGAATACATCTTGGGATGAATAAATTATGGGAGTCATGCTGACTTTCAAGAGTAAAAGTTGTTGCAGTTCATGCTTGAGAAGGGCTGTCGTGGGGGGCTTCTCCTGGATCCACCAGCATTCACATTGCTGTGCCGCAGGCCCCAGGAGCTGGGTCTGCCAGGAAGGAGCAGCCGATCTGCACAGGCAGCGGCAGGGGCAGAGGCTTGCTGCTGGAGTACACTGCAGGCAGGGCGGTTTGAGAGGCAGGTCTCCTGCAGCTAGGGCCCTTGTGGAAGGTAGGATGCCTGACCAAAAGAAAATACGCATTTCTAGGGAAAAAAAACAACAAACCAGTAGTCCAGATTAGTCCAAAGTACCCCTTCATTTGCTGCTGGCATCCATAGAGAGATGAGCAAGGCACCTGAAATAAGCACCTTCCTAGCCTCCCCAGTAGCCTTTCTCCCAAGCATTTGCCAAGTTCCGCAAATGAATTGCATCACTCTCCCTTTTTCCCCAAGGGGTTTGCCACCTCTTTCCTGGTAGTTGAAGGAGAAAAATGAAGATCCCTGCTAATGCAAAGTGTCACAGCTCCACAGGCTTCAAATTTTCCCAGCAGAGGATCAGATGTTGATATAACAATGCCAGAGAAACAGGACCAGATTTATTCCCTATTTGAGACAGTAGAAACTGTTGGAGAGTCTCTGATAAGGGAGTTGAATGAAGCCCAAACTTCAAAATGCTCTGGACCACCTTTTATTTTTGCCTCAAAATGGGAGTAGTCTGAATCGGTTTCTGAGTCAAACTGCAACCAGATATGAACCAGAACAACTTCAGTCACAGCTGTACCTTTACCATGAGGAACTGCAACATTAGCTGGTTCAACTCCCTGCCCGTGACACAAAGTCCATTGAGGAGGTTTGTACCAGTGGGGCTGGGTAGCTACCGAGACAGCACGTAACAGATTGCTGTGGCAGCCTGCATCGGGAGGGTGCCCATCAAAATGTAGTGAAGCTGGAATATTAAATGAGAGATTAAATTTATGGTAAAGGAGCTCAACCTAAAAATACTGACAATATTGCTATAATGAAAAAGAAGTTTTAGCCAAAATGTAATTATTAAAATAGGGCATACAGGCAAGAATGTGTTTCAAGAAAATGTGTTACTCTTTAAATTCAACCTTTTCTTTTCCTAGCTGATCTCAGCCTCAGGTTCTAAGGCCTTCATAATTGCTAGAGGTTATTATGTTTTATTATTGCCTGATAACAAACATTTAATTGCTTTGGTGTTAATTTCAGCATGAAATGCTCTAGAAATGCAAACTGAATGAATCATCACTAACTCAGACTCCAAAATAACTAGCTAAAAAAAAAAAAAAGTATTGCTTTAAAATACAAAAAAGCAAGTTGGACGTGTCTTCCAAAGTCAGACCAAAGAGAATGTTCAATAAAACAACAGTAGCTAAAGTTCAACTTTCACTTTCATTTTACATAATATGAAAAAAACCTGCAACAGGTTTTGTAATCTACTGTGATGTAAGTTGTTACTTTTGTGATTGTTCCATTTTTGCAGGGAAAATATGCTGCTACACTACGTCTAACATGAGGACTTGGATGTGCCTCCCACAGTTGCCCATGCCCCAACCACATCCTGATTCCTCTTTGTTGGGCCCTGGCTCCATTAAGCCCTACATCCCTTGCCATGTCCAGGGTTTTGGGGAATGAAATTTAGGCACCTGAGCCAAATGGAGGAACTGTTATAACTGTTATACTTTAGCTACATCCCTAATTTAAGCACCTGAGCAACTGGGATTTTTCAATGTGCATAATTTCTCGCAGTCTTGATAAAGCTGAGGTTTGTATCACGACGTCCTGCCACAGGTACCAGGTTTTGGCTGTAGTCTGCACAGACGCACCATGGTGCATGAACTATGGGACATGACTCTTTCTCACTTCCTTGTACCCTCCCTTGTACCCAACCCATAGGCTGAAACTTATCTTTAGGGTTTTTGTATGTTAGATTGGCTTATGTGGAAACTGGCCTTCAAGATCAAGCTGTGTATATGTACTTGTGTGTGTTTTTCCATTGCTTTCATATTGTTTTCATAACCTGCCCACATTTAATTTAATATGAATAAGGAATCTCTAAACATAATTTGGGTTCTACAAGTTTTCTTAATATAGACAGTTAAGTAGAAAGGAAATCCTACTCAGAGCCTGGATGGAGGGAAAGGCCACAACAGGCACTCACACATTATTAGACACTGGAGAATCTACATGGTGAACAGGGAGACAAACAGAGACACTTTTGAATAATAGTGCAATGGGGAAAACATTCCATTAAATTTACACCTTCTAAAATCTATGCTAAAATCAACCAATTATGATTGAAAAACAGACTTCATTAGTTTCAGTGCTTAAGAGAAGCCATGGTCTCACCTTGGTTCCTACTTCATCTCTTCCCTCCATGCTGACAAGGTTTCCAGAGAGCAGCACACAGCTTATCAGTCAAGAACAGTGACATTATTTAATGGAGGACAGTTATACTCTACAAGTATGCTCTGCATTTATGTAATCTACTAGCTCGCTCATGAGCTTTGTCCTGTTGTTAGATCTAGGTGTTTAGCCAAAAGAGTTACTTTAAAACTAAACTATAAAATATAGATGGGAATTAATGGAACTGACACTGATCAGAACTACAATGGTCTCAGTACCTAGTCCATGCACGTATGATGCCCATGTTAATCTCACAACTTTTGGTTTATAGCCGTTTCTACTATGTAGTCATATTCAAAACAGAAAAGGCAAACTAATTTTTTTCACTCTTTAACAGAAGACTCTCCATTCTTTGTAGTATCTTATGAGCTTTGACACTGAACTTAAAAAGATTTACCTCTTAGCTGCTTGTAAATTCCAGTGAAGTAAGGAAATAATTATGTCTGGAGAAAACCCGATGGACTTTAAACTATTCAATACATACCAAGACACTTGCTTAGTTTCTCCTGGCAGCTTCTTTGACAAAAAGATGCCAATTTTTTAGCAAGCAAAAAGTGATTTAAATTTGCTGGTCTTTTAGGTGAGAATTAAGAATGCATCACCATGTTGCTATTTCAGCTTTAATTCTTCAGAGCTCATGTCTTTAGTATCATAGAAGCCCTCAACTAAATTATTTTTTTAAAGTTCTGTCTTAAAGATCTTAAGAAAACATGTAATAATAAGAAATAATAGAAAATGTGAAGTATTTGAATAATTTGTAAAAATAATAAAATGACCAAAAAAAAGAGAGAAAATCTTTAGCAGAAGCTCGGTAGTAACTTAAATAATTTAAAAATATCTGGATGGGTTACCTTTTGCTGCAGAAATACATGATATGAAAACTAGCTCCAAGTTAGGATGGCTGTTATCTTTGTGACCTGATACATTTGCAATGTTAGATTTTAAATACTGGAAGAATTTTCCTGGGCAGATCAGATATTCAAAGATTGCAGGTTTTAACATGGTAATGGCTGTTTGTGTCTGCTTCACCACCAAAAAAAAACCCCATCCTGAATATTTCAAATTTTTCTCTCTTTTTTTAGACAGCAAGTAAGTATTAAACAAAAATTTAAGGAGAACAGAACATCCCAGATCTGGTATACTAATCATCTTATTTCTTTAAGATGTATTTTACTGCTTGTCTGTTATCCAAAGTCAAAGGCTACCGGATCTAGAAGTGTTTCATTTGTTTCACTTGAGGGCACTAGGTGGCTTCTCAGCTAAAACTGAGAATCTGGACTGCTTGCTTTTGGATGTAACCCTGTCCCTGGCATCATGTGGTGTATGTGAAATGATGTGGGGCACAGGCAGCAGTGCATGCACTCCTCCCTGGGCACACTGCGCTGCTCCACGGCTGTCTGAGGCACTGGTGGGGACCTTGCCATCATGCTGGCTGGCTGTCAACGGCAGTGCCAGATAGAAGAGGGCTACTGAGGGCTGTCTCTGTCCCTACCCGTCCCAGAAGTGCCAAACAGGAACATGCCATTTTCTTGTACTGTACATCATTCATTATGTACCTGCTTTAAGAAGAACCTAGGATTAAAGATGTAAATATAGCATTTTACCCATGTTTGCTGCAGTTTCTGGAGTACAAAAATGCCTAAGTGGAGCTGAACAGCCTGTTTTTCTTCAAACAAAGGCTGACAAGCTGGTAGCTCACACATGAGGATTGCTTAATGATGCATCAAAATCTTTTAAAAACAGATGCAAGATTGCCAGACAAGTGTGTTAGCGGCTTTGGGTTGGGGTACTGGCAGGTGAACAAAATTATTCATCTTGTCTGACACCTACCCTTGCCTCACTTGTATATTGATTTCTGCCTGAGCTATTTCTAAACTAAAACAGCTCCGATGTGTGCTTTTGCACCCCACATCATAGAGGCTGTCTACACTTATTGTCAGAATTTCTAGAGACCACTCAGCCTGAGTATACATTTTAGTTAAACCAGCCATTAATACAGATGGGGAATGAACTTCCAATGCTATCTGGCATGGTAGAAAGTAGACTCTGTGATGAATGCATCTAGCACTTTAGACACTTTAGATTCCTCTGGGACCACTGCAACATCTTTGAGTGATCACTGCATCATCAAACTGTGGATCATAGGTTAATTGGAAAGTTTGCTAATGCAATAGTTGTACTGGGGCTGTGAAGAACAGCACCGCTTCTTTGCACCATTTTACTTCAGAGGCTCTAACTCTTACTTTCACAAAGCAAGAAAACCCACTGGAATCCAAAAGATGAAACAAAATGTAATACTTGTTGGTATACCTTGAGCGCTACACAGAACTGATCTCCAAAATCAGTGTCATGGTTTAACCCTAGCTGGCAACTAAGTACCACACAGCTACTCGCTCACTCCCTCCCCACGGAGGGGTGGGGAGGAGAATTGGGAAAAAGTTAACACTTGAGGGTTGAGATAAGAACAATTTAATAATTGAAATAAAATAGAATAAATAGTAATAAGAAATAAAATAATTAAAATAATAATAACAACTGTAATGAAAAGGAGGGAGAAGGAGAGAGGAATAAAATCCAAAGGGAGGGAGGGAAAAAAACCCTAAGTGATGCACAATACAACTGCTCACCACCCACTGACCAATGCCCAGCCAGTCCCCAACAGTGATCAGTGACTCCCAGCCAACTCCCCCCAGTTTATATACCAAGCACAATGTTCTATGGTATAAAATATCCCTCTGGCTAGTTTGGGTCAGCTATCCTGGCTGTGTCCCCTCCAGCCTTCTCACTGGCAGGGCTGGAGAAACTGAAAAGTCCCTGACTTAGTATAAACATTACATAGCAAGGACTAAAAACATCAGTAAGTTACCAACATTATTTTCACACCAAATCCAAAACACAGGACCATACCCAGTACTAAGAAGAAAATTAACTCTATCCCAGCTGAAACCAGGACAATTGGAGTATTTTATCCTTTAAAGTCACTGGACCAAACTCTGCCTTCCTTATTCAGATTGATTGAACAGATCAAATGCCCATCAAATTAAGTGGGAATCAAACATAAGTTTCTCCTCAGCAAAGAAGGAAAAGACAATAGGACTGAGCTCAACAGTAGTTCAAATCACAGGTAAAAACTAAGATGTTTTCCTTAGGGGATTTTCTTTATGTATTAAGCAGGCAAACTGTTTAACAAGTTTTGACACGTATGTTAGTGCCAGATACCTGCACAGCTGGCATACTTGCCACACAGTCAGATGCTTTCCTTGTACTGGGCTCAGTTTATGAGAAAAGAAAAATGTGATACTTTCAGGCTTGAGCTTTTGAGGTGCAAAGGACCAACGAATGATGATGACCACCTTGCAGCAGCGTTTCTACACTGCTCTACGGTGAGTTGCTTTCCCCTCGCTGGAGTTCAATTACTGTAAAGGAGCAGAAGCTTCTCCAGAAGCACAGCAGTGCTGAATGCTGTTTTCTAGCAAGTCAGGAGCCACAGGGTTTGTTTTGCCTGTTCTGACAATAGTAATCAGCAACTAAGTTTAAATGTGATCAAATTTGACCAGTATGCAAGAATAAAGGAGTATAAGTTTCTGTGATTCAGATATGTCTTTATTAAGATCCACCTCTACCACAAAAGTGATTACCTGAGCACAAAACAGCTAATTTTCTGAGATCTGCAAGGCACAATGAATATTACAGACTGGAAAATGCACAGCATATAGAAAAAAATTAAATTACAAGACCACACAATAGTAATCCAGTTTTCATTTTAATGTAAAAAAAGTGGCTGAAGGCAAAGGGCACACATCTTAATATCTACTAGACCCTTACTGTAGAACTCTCACACCATTACTTGAAGTTGTGAATTCTTAAATGTCTTCTGCAAAGGAAAAAATCCCTGAATGTCTGAAGGTACCAAAACCCCTCCTTTGTAGGAAAGAAAGAATTATCTGAAGAAGACCGTTATGTCAAATGTGACTGATAACAGGTCAAATATGCATAGCAAGTTGGCCAAAAAAAGTGAAAATAGAAACCCCTTTCCTGACAGTGGTTTGCAACAGCCCCCTCTCTGCTCTTATTCCTACACAGTAAGCCAAGGTTCTGGTTAGCAAGAAGTTTTTGAGTTCTCTGATAAATTCATAGTAGATGGTTTCCACTGTGGAATATAAAAGAGAAGAAAAATGATAGCTTGTATAAGGTAATGGAAAATCCCTTTCATAGGAACACTTTTTTCTTGCAGGCATTGTGCTACAGCCTAAAAGCATTTGCATCAAGGGTAGATCAAAGGCTGCTGGCCACAGAGATTTCTAGGAAAGGGGGAGAAACTGAGTACAGAGGCTCTTTCTCCACAGCTGTGTCCACTAGTCCACTAAAATGACACCACTGGGCATACCTAGCCAGCCTACATACTCCAGCCTTGGGTTTTTTCCCACCAATGTGCTGCCTACAACAACTGAACAGAGGAAAACCTTAGGTGGGAGGTCAGTACAGGACTTTGTTTCTAATAGCACTTGCAAAACCAGGCGGTTCCTCAGAAGGGTCAGACCCCGCCACAGGCGGCAGAGAAGCCCTGGGGAAGGCGTCTGCCTAACTGCACAGTAAGGTTTCACACATGGCAAAAGCGCATTCCTTGCCTCTACTCCTGAAGTTCTGCACATGCAAAAGAACCAGGCTTTAATTGTAATCTATCACAGCTGTCAAAACATCTGGCCAATTAAATCTGGGATCCCTGCTGTGTAACATAGCAGGAACTTTATGCATCTCTTTCTTATTGAAGTGTCTAAAATTGTAATCCAGACTCTGGCCTGCTCCATCCCCTTTGGGCTCCTGCAAAGAAAAGACACTGAAAAATGGACCAACTTTGCTAGAGAAGAATCTCACCACAGGCAGCCTTCAGTAGGCATAAAGGTACTGTAGTTTACCCAGAGCACAATATCTCTATCAAAGGCAAGGAAAAATGGGATGGGGCTGTGCTGCACACCAGGAGAACCTCACTGGCGTTAAGTACAAGCAGAACTGTTTCTGTTTTACACCTGAAACTAGTCCTGCCTCCTGTGGACAGAAAGAATGATGGTCAGTCAGAAAAAACAGTGCTGCCAAGTTTTCTAGATTCATTTTCTGATGTCCTTGTTGGTAATTGTATAAAAATGTAATTATTCCAGTTATTTTTTACAATAATACTATTTTATTAAAATTGTATTATTTTATTATATTTTAATAATTGATATTACTGGAGAAAAGGTGTGTTTCTTGTGTAAATTGGTTCTTGACCTTGATTGGTCATTGTTGTGTTCAGGGCTTTTTAAAAAGTGATAAAGCCATTTAAATAGGGTTTCTATTTATTGTTTTGGCCACTTTCCATCTAAGATAATACATTAATAATGATTTTAAATGGCAAAATATAATATAAATATACATATGCAAACATAAATCATTTTAGCAGCTAATATAACTTGCTATTTTTTACTACTCTACTGGTAAAAATAATGCTGAAAATTTATTACAAGAATCCATATGAAAGCAATAAAATAAAATGATCATAAACCCAATCACATATTTTATAGAAAATAGGAGTATAAAATCATTTTGTCTGAGGTTTCTCTGCTGTGAAGCAATTTATCATTTAAGAAAAGACAACTTTCTGCTGTGTTTAAGTATCTAATGTATTCAGCTCCTTGTGACCCATGCAGGAATGGGAATAGGTTTTATTATTTTCAATTTCAAAAAAGCTTTACTCATCACTAGTCATGCTAGCACAGTCTTTCGGTGCCGGTGGTAATTTGCCAGTTCTGGTAAGTTTGCAGGAGCTATCCCTTTCTTTTTACATTCTTAAGTTTCAGGCATTTTGCATACACCTTCCTTTAGCTGTAAAATATCCCAATTTCCTAATACTCTGGGACCACATCATTGGCCAGACTTTTGGGATGTGCTTAAACTTAATGCATAACCGCCACACCTGAGGAAAGTAAAAGTAAATATAATGCTACACTGCTTTAGAGAGACTTTCAGTTAATTAATCTGAGGTAATATTTCAGATGTTTCTCGTTAAGAAGCAACTTGGAGCTCACACACTTCACAAAACACTGATGTGTGACCTAGGCTCCTTTTATTCATCTTTTATAGTGCTTGATTTATAGCATTATTTGATTTACATTACAGTAAATATCTACGAACATCTCTAAGAAGTAAGTTCAAATTAGATCCTCCATGTTATTCCAGTTTACTTCCCCTATTTTATTACAGGATACTAAACAACACAAACATTCTGTTAGCAGCCCAAGTTATTCTATAACCCTGTTCCTAAAAATGTCTTTGCTATCCGAAGTGGAATTCTTCTATAGCCATGCCCATAAGCTCCATGAAATTCAGCGTTGCATATTCAGAGGACACTACACCTTTCTGAGTCATTTTTATGCAATATAGTTGAAGGGAATTTTTTCTGTCCAAGCCCTTCTCTTATAGCGGCATGTGTTGTTATTTAAAAAATGCATTAAAAAATTCATCTTGGCAGGCTAATAAGGTGCAGAACTAAAACCCTCTATAATTTTTAAATTTTACAGTATTTAGTGGACTATAAAGCGAATTGTACAGTATTCTCTACAATTAGGGAATAGCTTAGTAACAAACAGTACTGCAGATGACCCAACCTACATTTCCTTTTTAAAGTTACTGTCAGTGACAAGAGAGAAGGAAGGACTCATCACGTTTAACTCAAATTCAGTTGTCTTAGACTACTGTAAAACAGTTGGTATAACCTGTTCCTGGGATGGGGAGAGGAGAAGTGAGCACAGGAGGAAATAAAGCGAAGGGACCCAGAGGTGCAAAACCTTTCACTTCTCATCAAAAACAAGTAACTGTTGTTCACATAAAAGCATACTGCTTTAAGGATATGAATATCAGTCCCAAGAAAATTGTAAAAATATCAGGCTAGAGCATACCTGATTTGAAGCTCAACATTTACAGAATGTGTTTTCTCCCTTCACTAATTTTCTTAGATTTTGGCTGTCTTCCCAGGCAGTAGTTTCTCAGGCTAGTGTGTTGTGATCTAAATGCTAGGCTGGGTTGTAAGCTAACCTAAAATGCAAAGTAAAAAACAGTACTTTAAAGTCAGCATTTCCTACCTATTAAGTGTACCGTTTCTCCTAAACAATTTGTGAATTTGCTCACAGCAGTCACCCTGTTCCCCTGTGCAATTACTCCGTTACTGTTCTGACAACGGACCTATGTATAGTACTGAGATCCTTCACTCTTCACCAAACTCCCTGTTGGGGTCTCTGGAAATTTTGCTTTGTAATGACTTTGTTTCAAAACCTTCACAGTCAGTTTAGTCTTCCTCCTGAACAACCATGGCTGATAACTTCAATGCAATTTCTTCCAGACTCTCTCAGGAGAGTTTATGCAAATGTCTGCTTGTCTTCCCCACCCCTCCTCAACCCCCCACTCTCCCCACCACCCACACCGAAACAGGCATAACAAGGTTAGTGACCTGTTTACACCGCCATAGATCTGGACTTACTCCATTGCTTTTGAAGGAGCTGATCTGTGTTTACCCCTGTATTACTGAGCTGAAATCCAGCTCAGTGGGGCTACTGGTATGGACAATTTGGTCCCTGTAAAATCTTGTAACATTGTTTAACTATAAGATAGTAATAAACTATCACATATATAGGAATGAAAATGTGATTCTGAGCTGAAATCTAAGCAACTGACAATTTTTTTTAGCATTGCACCATAGAGCAGGAAAGGGATTTCATTATACTAGCTGGGACAACCGTCAAAATGACAGGATGCACTCGATTTTAAGTTTTGGTTTCACACAATAATCAAGCTGTATTAGCATAACAACTGCTAGTCTTTCCCCTTTCCCCCAGGTCTAGTATACTGATGGAGCAAAAAGATAATTTGGCTGTCTGATATAAACAAACCAAACAACTGATACCTCTGGAAAGATTTGTAAGGGACATTGCTTCACCTTCCTTAGCAGAGAGACCACAACTCCAGAAACAGATCAAAGGATTTGGTGGGAGGTTCAAAGGGAAAAGATTCTCTCTATTTATTTACCTCTTAATCCTTTCTTCTTTCTTTTCACTACAATCTCTCTTTTCTCCCTATCCATGAGTTTGTTCTGGAAAAATGCCCTTCTGTGGAGGTCTTGACTGAAAGTCAGAGGTCAAAACTCATTGAGCTCTCTTATCAGGTCTCCTGTCTGGCACCAAAAATATTATTCTTTTAGTATTTGAGAGTCTAACTGTGGTCTCTTCTAGCAGTTTCTGGGGAATTTGTATTTTGGATGCTTGTCAAAACCTGCTTCTCTCTCATGCAACAGAGCACATGGCAATCCCAATGCCTTACAGACAGGGACGTATCTTCAATTTCATCCACACAACTTCAGGTAGGTAGAAAGGCTCCTAAATCACTGTTGGAGTGAGTTCACAGCAGCATCAAGTAAAAGACACGGGAAACTAATGACAGTGCATTATGGGCAGACATGGGACTGGCAATTGAATGTCTAAGAAAAGAAATTTAAAGCAGTAGTAAAAATAGGTCAAAAATGGATACAGGACCAGAACCCCTTAACCACTGTGACAGTCACATCTCTGCCTGTAAACAACGAACCAGTTATGTACAGCAGCCCCTAATAAGGGAACAGCTAAAAGCTGGGAACGTACTGCGAAGGGCAGAGGATGATATACTATTTTGATCTTGTAAAGTAGACTCCTCTCTATTTCAATACCAGTCAGACTTGCTCCTTTGCTCACAGAATACTGAAAACAAAATACGATGTTTCAACTCCTTGGTCAGGAACTACTGGTGTCAGAAAATGTAAGAGGAAATTAAATTGCCACAAAGCACCAAGAGAAAGCTTTTTCCCCCCTGTTTTTAAATCCATGTGATATTACAAGGTAAATAAAAAGATGGAAAAGGTTTATCTGGCATAACAGACTGAGCACTGGATGTTTCAGGACAGCTCTAGGTGAAGAGCAGTCTGCCTTACATCCCTCTTCCTGTAGGTGGTAAGCCTGGTCCTCAAGGGAAGTCTTGCAGGAGTACTGGAGGGACTTCAGGGAGAGTAGCTGGGTAGGATCCTTGCCTGATGACCAGAGGGAGCAACATGAAGACTCAGATCAGCCATAAAATGGGACAGTCTGAGGTTTCAGATGTCCTGTGTGGTGTTTGGTGTGGAATGAAGGACCCTTTTCTTATGCAGAGCCCTAGAGGAGCTCTCCATAACAGAATAAGGATGATTTGGGGTAAGTCTCCCCATACACATTTGGGCCAGTCCCTGCATGCCGACATGTATTTCCAGCTGAAGGGGTGCAGCTAGCTCCATCCTGGAAGCCACAGATCCACACCAACGTGGCAGACCCAGGTTAGGTGGCTGGTCTATGGGACAAAACGGAGTTCCTTGTGATGGCAGGTGCTGGTCACCATCCTGCCAGAACTGCTGCCTCTGTGTTCTCTTTCGTTTGCTGGGTTTCCTGAAGCAGTCAATTTCCCTCAATGATTTCTGCCTCATATTAATTGCAATAATGTGTTTCCTTTTGGTTAGCCTGGCTTAGGTTCAGCATTGAGGGGGAGTCAAACCTGTATTGAACTACGGCTGTAAAAATAAAAGGAAAGCAGCACCAAAGAGGAAGCAGACAAAAGAGAAGCCACAGCCTCTGCCACTTTCAGAAAACAAGGACTACATATGTTTGCAGCAATGCTAAACTGACACAGAGCAAATACAAAAAGCTATTAAATCTGAACTTTGCACTACTAATAAAAATTGTTGAGCAATGGTGACCTGTATCTTTCCTGACTTTATCTCTACACAGAATACTCTGAATGAAACAGACTCCATTTACCTAAGATCCCTCATAATATTTCAGCTAATACAAGCCCTCAACATTCTGTGTTTGTATTCATTTTTGCATGTTCTCTAAAATCCTACAATTTGTGGGATAGGAACCTGCTACTTCGCTCGTATCTCCTCCTACAATGTGCTCTGCACAAGTCTATTTCAGTAATTAATATAGAGAAGAGAAGATCCCTTCTGCTTAATGACTGCTTGGGCCCAGATTAACTGCATAAGACATATAAGCCCACCACAGAAAGTGAAATCTAGCCAGAAACAGGCTAGCCCTCCCTCATTTCTAAGCAATTTTTCTCTACAGTCACTTTCTTAAGAGCAATAAGCTCTTCAAATGAAAGTCTTATTACTTACTAGGGAAAAAAAAACCAACATTTATCTACCATTGCGAAATATGAACACTTGAGAACAAACCTGAAGTATACCAAGATGCTAAATATACAGATAATCTTGACAGCCCACTATTTATTCGCCTTCCTAAAATTAACTGCTAAGAATGTGATTATGTTCTAGGTATGTGACCAGTTGCAGGAGGAGAAATATTATTGCCTGTTAGCTATTTAAAAAGAAGGATTTTTATGCTTCCCAGAGGAGGTAAATGCTATTGACTTATGTACCAACTGAGCAGAGGTAAATGAGTCAGCACGTTGGAGGGATGGAGCTTTACTTTTCATCATTCTGTGCTTGAGGATGCTGGGTGCAAGGCTGCAAGTAAGCAGAAGCTCCTCATTTCTTGCCTCTGTGCAAAGGAGGCAGTCCCATGGCCCTCTTAGGAGCTATTCCTAATAAAAACACCTCTGTAAAATAGCGAAGAGTGTTTGGTCATGACAATCTAGACTTCAGCATAATATGGAAATTACTTTAGTAGAGAAAGTTTTAAGTAAAATGAAAAACTTTATTATAAATCACAACTAGAATTTTTGGAGGGAAGAAGAAGGGTCCTCAGAAAACAGTCCTTACTGTTTACTTCATAAGAAGCCAGAATTAGTTGCCTTCCCTGTAGGCAGTTTAAGTAGAAAGGGCAAGGGTTCAATAAACGTTGTGACTGAACTGCCCTTTAACATCTCAGAGATGGTGAGCATAAAGGCACTTTGAAAGAACTGTCTAGGGAAAGTGAACACTGTCACCGCCTCTGCTGAATATCTTCTGTGAATAAAGGCATTCAGTCTCAAAGCCTGTTACCAGCATCTTTTATTAACTTTGGTGAATAACTGAATACAGTGTTCATCAATCTGAAACAGAAAAAAAGCATGGAAATATATACATGCTGGTACTATTGCCTACTGACACATTCAGGCACTTACAGTCCCAGTTTTCAGTGCCTGCATGTGTAGGTTCCTACTGGTTTATTCTTTCTTCTTAGGCCAGCCATGTCACACATTTGGAGCTATCTTTTAGAGCAGTCTTAAGACTATCCTAGCATCAAGTTGCAACTGAGAGCATCACCAGGTCCAAGGACAGGCATGCCCTGATAATCTTAGCTGTGTCATCCTGCACCCAGCTGCACTTCTAGAGTCCTAGAAGCAGCAGTGAAGCTACATCATGGAGAAGTCATCTCCTATATAGACAAAAAGCTCTTGCAACCACTTTTGCCCATGATGTGGGATCCAGCATGCAAATATAATAATTTCACAGCTTAATTTCAATAAAGGAACCCTACACTGATGGCCTTGTCACCCCTCTCACCTGTCTCCCCTGCCCTAATTTAAAAGCTAAGCAGCACCACCCTCACAGTATTGGCAGGATCAGCCAGCACAGACGAGCCGCGAAGTGAGGGCACGGGTACAAGTGCCCATGTGGCAGATGTGTGGCACTGCTGCAGCAGGGGGGCTGCTGTGCTGCACCCCAGCCCCGGTGACCAGAGGAGAGAGGGCCCAAAGCTGACCTAGCACCTAGCTGGGGAGGCTCTGTTGCTTTGGCTCTTCTGCAAGAAATTACTAACACTTGAAATATTTTAGTCTGCCTTTGGGGAAGGAGAGCATACCCCAGTGGTCAGGGTGCAGAGTACCCTTTGCATTGGGAAATGAGTGTCTGACATAAGCCTCTGTTTTTCCAGCAGACCCTAAAAGCAACTTTGATTTTAGGAGCTCATGTCAAAAATTAATGAAGTAAAGGAAATAGTTAAATTTGTCTTTATCTGCTTACTCACAATACTTCCATACCATTATAGGTTTTTCAAAATTGTCAGATTATAAATAGGTAAACTGCTACAAGGTGGGCAATGCAAGCCTGACCTGAGCTGATATGAGCTGTATTATGACCAGCTTGTAAACACTCTTTCTGAACTGCATTATCCAGTTCCAAATGTCAGAGGCATCCTCTGGAAGTGCGAAGCCAAATTCTTACATGTTCTTTATCCACTTTGGTTGTGGAAGGCCTTTACACAAGCTGGTGAGGCTGATCACGCTTACTTATGCATTTAAAAAAGAAGTAAATGCCAGCAACAACTCAGCCAATGCTCCCAGCCAGGCCACTGCCCCCCAAAAGGGCACCCTACTTTGTCATTTTACCCTTCACCCATGCACAGTGAGAAAGACTAGCAACTAGGAACAGTCATGGTGGTGCTTATTGTGTATAACTGGAACAGGAAAGAGACTCTTAAGCTAGTAATTTGATTTAGGCAGATTGCCAAGACCAACTTTTCACTAGATTCTCTGTCAATCAGATTAAAAACAAGCTGTACCCCCAATCCCCATCCATTTAGCTTTCCAAACCCAGAGGATTTTTTATCCTGCCTATCTGCCTACCAGGTAAGAAGCCAACAGCTTCAAAATCAGAGTTTCCCTAGCCCTCATACTTTGTGTACTGGTTAGTACACAAACTCTGAAACCTTGATTAATGAAGAAGAAAATCAATGTCATACTGATTCGGGGCGGGGGGGGTGGAGGGGGTGGAATGAAAAGCACTTTTTTACACATTCCTGTCAATGTTTAAAGGGCTCTCTTTAAATTTACACTTCCTGATTACAGTGATCTCTGCAATAACTTACATTCCAGTTCTTCCAATTTCAGCAGGAATGAGACACCTTGAAGGAAAAGGAGGTTTCAGGAAGTGATTCAGAAATTGGTATTATCACTTGTATCTGTTAAGGCTTGTTCTTTCAGCTGTTTGTTTTTGCAATCTAGCATATAAGTGTCTGCTAAGTATCATCTCACTTTACCAACATAATTGGAAAACACAAGGGAGGGGAGAGGGGTGTGTTTGTGGCGCTGCACCTCTAAACAGCAACCGGAAATATCATTCTACACTTGAAGCTTTCTACAGTGTGTGTACTTCCCAGTTCAGAAGACATGACTCAGAGGATTGTCCTTACATTCAAACAGGAAACTCAGATTTCAAAAAATATTTTTAGAATATTTTTTCCCCTTACTGTTTTAAATCCTTTTTAAAACTCTGGTTATGTTAGATGTCTACAAGCCTCACTAGAATTCTTGACTTGTTTCTCCAGAATGACCTTTATCTTATACTGAACAAAAAGCTTCAGAGAGTAAATAAAGGTCTTCCTTACCATTTCCATGTTTATTTTGCTGCAGGCTACTTCTGATCACAAAACTGACACCACCCCTACTTCACAGGCATTTTTGTTATTTAGAAAAAAAGCAAATAAAACAGCACATAGAAATCAAGTCAAAACAGATACCAATAGCACAGTGTCCTCTCTCCCAGTCAGTAGTGAATCTCTTCCTCAGTGCTGTGAGAAAGGGGCATTGAGTTGCTGAAGGTGCCTGATTTCAAAAGAAAGCAACTAAAGAGGCATGATGCCATGCTGTACTTGCTGGAAAGGACCCAGAAAAACAAAAGATACAGGAATTTGTATAGCTAATTGTTGCATTTATTTTTTGCCCTACAGATTCTAGGCCATTTTGGAGGTTAAAAATTAAACCTAGCATAAACGAGGGCAAATTATCAAGTACTCCAGTTTCCAGAAGATCATCCCATATGGCCTGCAGACTGCTGTACACCTCAGAAACCCTGCAGAGCCATGAGCAAGGGCTTTACTTTTACCCTAGTCCACCTCCTGGTGACTCCCTTGGCATGCAGGTGCTAAGGCAGAAGCTCTTCCAGGTCACTTAGCTTGGGCCCATGCCCCACAAATTGTATTCCCAGCTGGCTCCTGTGGCCTTGATGGGTCAGACAGTAACCAAAGGAAGAGAAAACATCTGTCCCAAAGTCTCGAACTAACTACTACTCATTATTTTACAGAGATTTTCTTAAGTGTAAGCAGCCTAGCACAGGTAACCTGATGGGGCTGTAGCTGGTAGTCCTGTTCCCTCTGCAGACTGAAGTGGCTGAGATGCTCCTCCCCTCTCTCTTGCACCGTTAGGCAGTAAGGCTGTGAACTGTTGGATTTTACAGTGTTTCAAACAGGTAGTGGTTACAGTACACTGGAAGAGTAATTGGGCCAAGCATATAGCTTGTACACTAGTTCTGCAAGCAGCCTGTTCTTACACTAGCTAAAGTGATGACTCCTTCACCATAGAGATCAGTGGGATGGAGATTAGACTCTGCGTTTGCAACTTTTGGATTCCTCACATTGAAATAGGCCACATACAGGCAGTGTTGTCATTTTTTATTAATCATAGGTAACATAATTCTGGTCACTGCTATAGGCTGTTTTGTCGCTATATATAATCTTGCAACTTTCACACAATTTTTGCAAAGTAAAATGAGAATGAGGAACTAATCCCCCTCAAAATGTCTTAGAGCTCTGAAGAAGAGCGCTTTATCTATGTGTCTAGAGGCTAATTGTTCAAGTCCCAGCTGTTCTGCCAACTGTGGTTAATGTTTTTCTGCCCTTCACAACCCAAGACATTACATTCAATTGCACAGTAACTATTATTCACCAGTTCTGCAGGAAAAGGAAGTCTAAAAGTGATTTGGACAGCATTGAAACGAGGGCTGATGGGCCAGTAAGGGCTCTCGCACAGACTGAGGTGAAGTCAAATGGGATGCTTCTAGAATAATTTGCTTCCTACATATTGAATTAACATATGACTTCAAAATTTGTGTAAATATATATTTTATTGCTGTACATTTGTTACCTTGACTAACAGCATTCAGCCCTTTAAGGACGAGCTGTGGCAGCCTCCATGCTTTTCTGTGACTGTGCTTCTGAGGCTGCAGTGTGCGCTCCAGCGATGGAAAACCAACCACCCAAACCAGTACACAAACTGGAATGCAGACTGGTGCTACTGACAAGGGTGGCACCCAACAAAACCGAAGAAATAATATTGAGCACCCTTTGTCCCAGGCAGCTTTGCTTGTATTCCCAGAAACAAGGTGACTGGGTCTGTGCAAAATCCAAAAAGATTAGGTCTTAATATAATAAGCTTCTTCCCAGAACACAAAGTGTGGCAAATGAAGGATACAGCCTGTCACCTCTTGATACCAAATGAAATCCTGCCTGGCTCAGGCAGTAATTAAAATTTATTCCCAGCTAATTGATGTTTGGAGTCATTGCACTAGATTAATTAGTCTCAGCTCCAGCTTCACGTATTTGCCTGCACAGCTTTGAGGTAGATTTTAAGTCAGGCACGAACTCTCGCCATGTGTTTGTGCAGTGCCAAGCATGAGAGAGTGTGGAGCCCCCCAAAAAACTCCTGGTAGTAAACCTGCTGTGGTAAGCTGCAACCCATGCAGTCTGAATTTGGAAAGATGGCAAAACTATAATAATCTTCCAGGGCCAGGCTGGTGAGAGAGCACAGAGCAGCAGACAGACAAAAAATACAGGGATTGTTATCACTTAATGTTGTGGGCTTTGGTCTAATTTTGTGACAATCAACATTTTGCTGCTGTTGTAAAATAGCAAATGGCTATGATCAAGTATGTCCTTTGTCCCAAAGCACAGCACAACAAAAAGAAATGTAACCACAATTGATGGAAACTATAGAAAAGGAAATAAATTTAAAGAGGCATCCCAGAGAATTTCAGTAGCTGTTATGCCTATCATTTCCATATTTCTTCTTTCTAAAGTAAGAGTACATAGTGGTGACTGGAAACTTGTTTAATTCCAAGCTGGGAGAAAAAGACTAATCATTGTGATTTTTTTCAATTAATCAAAATTTTTGTAACACAAATTCACAGTCAAAACATGTCAATAAATTATAAATATTTCCATTCTGTTAGTTTATGCAAAGACATTTTAAATAAGAACAAAAAAAACCCAAGATACTTCATTCTGCAGCTGTTCAACAAGATATTTAAATATTTTCCAAAACAATTCTCCTCACTTTAAAATAAAGTTTCTTCAAAGTAAAAGATATAATGGGGAGGGGAGAACTACTAGACAGAAATGTGTTTCTTTATATAAACTGTTTCAATAAAACTTTTTTGATTAGCTTTGAGTACACGTGCTTCTTTAAAATTATCTGGAGAAAGAAGATGGAAGTCAGAAGGACCGAATGATATTAGAATAAAATCCCAGTTAAAGAAGGACAACAGGCAATTCTTTCTGATTTAGAGCTAGGAGCACATTAGTACCTTCTTCTCTTTGGGGAACTATTTACCCTCAACCAAAACAACCCTGTCTCAGTTTACGAGAAATTCAGGATGAGCTGCTATAACAAACTGCCAATTGCAATTCAGTCGGGATTTCATCCTACTCCAAAAAACAGCCACCATAAAAATTTTACATTAGAAAATACATCCTGTTACTATACTTTAGGGTTTCATATTATTCTAGCTATTTCTTCCATTACCAGCCCTCAGTCCACCTATTCTGCCTCAGCAGCTTGCAAGCAAAGCCTAAGAACATCTTTGTGTTGTACTTAAAGTGTTTCCAGAGCAAAAATTGTGTCATTCTGGGCCTTGTATGGAATCTCCAAAGTCCTTCTCCCTGCACACTCCCACGTGATGGAATATATTACACATATCTGTTCCTGCCCTTCCTCTCACACAGTAGAGGGAGCCAGTTACGATGAAAGGGACAACTGGTACCACCTCAAGGCACCTTTCCACATCCTCAGAAGGTCACTGTATTCATGAGTCATACTTGACTTTTGTCTTCAGAGATATTCTTTGTATTCAAGGATTATGTATATCCATTAATGTTTCCCAAGTGAACACTGACAAATCTATCTCACTCTACAACTCCAAAAGATGGAGCTGTTGGCACATGTCTGCACTGCCTGTGCTGTACTCCTACAGCTGTCACAGAAAGGTGGTCACAGCAGCAGCAGCTGGTTATGTGAAGGATGGTTGCTAGGGAAGCACTCAGTAGGGTTTTGGTTGTCTGAATTGGAAGTAGGAATATGTGACTGTAGGCAACTGCAGGTAACCTGGACTGTACGGGTCATGGACAAAGAATTACTGGTAGAGTCCAAAAATAAATTTGATCCAGTAATACTCAAAGGTTTACAAACTATCTCATAAAACTTTAATTTTTAGACTCACTGTCTTCACTACGCTCAAAAACGTAAGAAGGACAAGAAGAAAACTGAGTTTTCACTGCAGTCTCTCACCGCTTGAATCTGTGGGGGAAAGTGCAAATATTTCTGTCTCCACCCTTCTGAAAAGGCTGGGAAAGGAAGAAAGGGATATTTGTACGGAGACTGCATTCTCACTCCAGTACCAGCTTTTCTAACAGCTAATGCATAATACAAAGTTTATCCTGACAAGTTCTTTGAATATTGCTCTCTGAAAGCATGAAGTACAGCAGTTAAACCTACAGCACCGATAACATTGCTGCATGCACTGCAGCCAGTTCCCAGCTGCCAGAAGCTATTCCAGGAGATACTCCTTCTGAGTATTTGTAAACACCTACACACACCACTGAAGAGGATTACAGAGATTTGTAAAAGGGGAAATGAAATGCCTATAAAAAGAATCATTTACTTATTATATAAGTTCTTTTTTCCTTCTGGGGTTTTCACTTTTGGATAGCAGAAATAGAAATATGGTAAATGTACTCTCTTGATTAATTGACTTGCACCTGCTGGCAGATCAACTTAGCTTATTTCATCCGTCTATCAGCTATTATGATTAGTATAGCTATGTTCCATATGATTTAAGGAAATTTCAATATATTTCCTTATATTGAATTTCTGTACTTCACATTTTGCTGGCAAAACAGCAACACAAGACATAGATTAATAAGCATCGTATAATCCTCAGACACATTTAGTAAATCACTCTTCTACTATAGACGTTCATCAGACATATAAATAGAAAGAACAAGGGAAGCTACACATAAAATTTGTAATAAAATAATCCAAATTACTATAATTTAAAATGTTTATATAATGCTAAAACAATGTTTGGACATGAAAGATAAGGAAAAACTAAGTTGGCACAAAATTAAAAAAACACAAAAGGTCATAAAAATGAGCCTTCATATACAAAAACCTAACCACATCACACAAATTATTTGTTCCATCTGTATGTTATTTGCCACTAAGCACTCTATCAACATCATGTGGTTATAGCAAACTGCTGCAGGATTATGACTTAACTCTGCTAGATGTTTACAACAGAACAAAAAGTAGTCCCCACCTCTAGCCCAAACCTTGCCACTGGGCCAGGAAGTAGTGCCTTGGAGGCTTCTGATATAGGTCAGGATTTTCTTGTTGAAGGAGAGATTACTGTGGGCTAAGTATTTTCCAGTTGTAATTAGGTACATTGTATCTGGATTTGATAAATAACAGGGCTTCACTTACTATTTTTTAAAGAAAAGAAAAAAACAACCCAGAACCCTATGTTAAAAAAAAAAAAAAAAAAAAAAAAGAAAGAAAAATAAACTAAAAAAAAAGATTTTGTTTCTGTACAACTTTCTACTCTTATCTTGTGTTCTATTACCTTAGAATTCTGCTATCATAAAGCATCACCTCAGGGCCCAAGTTAGGAGGAAGCATTTGAAATGACACACTGAAAGCTAAATACATCAGCACCTAGCTACTATGTAGCATAAAGGAGGCCCTCAAGACAGGTGCAACACTGCAATTATCCACAAGAGCCTCTGAAACGTGCAGATCCAGCTGATTTCAATAGGAACCCCGCTTATTGTCTTAAAAAGATTTGTATCAGATGTGTCAGTTTATAAATTAAAAATATTTCTCCTCCTCTACCCTCCCTTTTTCTCCTGCCACCCGAATTACAACCCTTTGGACAGGATTATGAAACTTTAGCTAGGTTATCTTCTTCTTCTGCACGTGACCAGTATACGGGCTTTGAAGGCCAAGCTGCATTTCATGGAAAGCTGACTGAACTGGGAGAAACAGGTGCATTGCACCTTTTCCTATTGAGATTCAAATAACATGTCATTTGCACTTTTAGAAAAATATGATGGCATAAGCAGCGTTTGATCTTATTTCCTCTTAGTGGAAGATACAATACTAACTGATCCACATATTTATAGAGAGGCACATATTCCCTTGTGATTTTATTCAGCGCTCACTTGGATGGATATGCTAAAGAGAATCCATTTTGTATATCAGCTATACAAAAACAGTATCTTCGGGTTGTTGTCACCAAGAACCATAGAAACATGAGCTCTTTCCCACCATAAAAATATGTCTACTTGGCCAATGTTAAATAATTTCTAGCTTGGTCCTCTGAAAATGTTATTACAAAAATAGTTCCTACTTTGGCAAGAAATCTACTCCTGAAGCATGATCAGAGTCACATCTGCTGAATTTTAGTGATAAAAGCAAATTTTCTTCATGTCAGACTCTAGAGCTGTAACAGCTAAGAGCACATGCTCTGGAATCCAAGGTCTGATACATTGTTAAACAAAATACTGAAGAGTAGTACCTGTAGGGTGCTGAGAGCCCTGCAAACCCGGTTCGTGCCAGTGCAGGAGTGTCACTCATCAGACACCTTTACATCTCTGGCTGTCATTTGTTATCAAGCAAAGATGTATGCAGTAGAGACTTTGTTACTGAGGTATGAAGGCTACTTCTCCACAGAGACTCAGGATGAAAGTATTCTTATTTACATCTGATTTTATGTATTATTTTTCTCTGTGCCAGTCATAGCTGTTAATTCAACACAGCCACCTCTGTAAATGCAAAGATGGGAAGTAGGGCTCCAGGGCTATATAAGTGTGCATTTTAGTAGCTTCTAAAAAAACTATGTAAGAACTTCACTGAATAAGCTAACAAATACAGTAGAGGATGGCAGGGCCTTCCTAAAACTGTCTTCAGCAACGAGGGAGGAGGGAGCCCTCTTCAGCAAGATGGAACTCCAGAGGGACAGCAGCTGTAGCAGCTCTTCATTTAACAGCTTCACAGCCTCCAGAATTCCACTAATTAACAAATTTGGGGAGGATGAAAGAAGTTGCAGAGCTACAACCAACCTTCCCGCTCCTAGGTTCTAACCCCTTTATTCTCCTGTCAGTTGATTAGTCAGGTGAGAGAAAATACTTGCCATTACATGTAAAATCTGAGTCCTCCTATACTTGGCAGAACTCTCGCTGTCTTTGATGGGACCAGGGTTAAGTTTTTCCAGCAAATCTCAGTATCCAGTCCTAGAATGACTGAAAGCCAAACATTTAATGTTAAAACATAATAATCGGGACTGGTCTTGACTTGCTTTTGAGTCACCAAGGGTTGGCCACCAATACTCTTACTCAAACAAAAATAGAGCCTCAGTTCCTGCACAAAGTCATGGAGATAAATGTTTCTGCACAACACTCAGAGCCTCTCCTTCAGCATGTGTCCAGCCCAGCCCAACTAGAAGTACTGGCTGGGGAGGATTGTCCTGGAGGATCCTTTACATCCCACAGGAAGGTCAACAATCTCGATGAGCATACATCTTCTGTTCAGAAACTCTTCTGCTGGTAACGGAAATAGGGCATCACCCTGAGGAGTGAAAAAGGTAGCTCAGTTTCACTGCCTCTACAGAGATGGTGGTATTTACTGGTTTAACCACTAAACTATAAACACAGAATCATAAACATAAATATCTGCTGGAAATACTACACCAGAGCTTCATTTTAGTAACTGTTGTTTGGCTGTACTCAATTAAATAGATTAAGATTACTTCTCAGTAGTCATTTCCCATTGCTTTCAGTGCCTTCATCCCTCATTCAGGATCAGAGAAGTAGTACCTGCACTGATGGTAATGCTTTCACAGTTTGTACGGCACGGAGAGTTTTCATATAAGGAGGAAAGGAATTATACATGAATGAGATAGTGAAGGCGCAATGGAAAGGAAAGGAGAAAGTGATTTAGCAGAGCATTTCAAATGTTTTAATAAATCATAATTTACACTGAAATGTCACTTTAGCAACTCTCCCTTACACTGATCACTGAATGACAACATATTCTTTGTCTGTGTGCATGTAAAAAGCTGTAACGCACTGCTATGTTTGCACAGCATTTCTGAGAAAAAGTACTAATTGGAATGTAATTTCAATTTTTATTACTACAGGTCTTTTCACATAGCCTCTCTTAATTCAGCAGAAAAGCATCCTAGAAAGGAAAATGAAATGTTACAGATATGCAATATAAGCCAGAGATCTCATTCAGAGTCCCTAGAAACATGAAACCCAGAAAAACCTGAATTTCTATTATGTTGCAAATGGAACAACAAAGTTGTTACTTTATGCTCTACTGATTTTTTAATGCAGCAGATCTTGGAGAGAAGATGTAAGATGTTGCCATGCAGAGATGCAAGAAAATATTTTTTGAAGTGGAAGAATCAGCTAAATCATGAATCACCAGTGTCACTGTTAAATGTGCGCATGTTCTCATTGCTATTTTTAGATCACTGACCACCATCCTACCATCCTTGCCCAAGCATTTTAAGTACTGTTTTCAAAGACTCATAAACAAACGAGACAATCAAACATGAGAAATCAGCAAAATCACCACAGTGTTTTCTGACTTCTTCTTCTGCTCTGAGCTGCAACTTTCCATTTAAAGCACTGCTCCACCTCAAAATTTAGACTTTTAAGCCAGAAACTATTTGCAGATTCAGTTACAAAACAGCTGATAGATGCATGGATATAAAAATCAATAGGAATGTATATAAGTCATCAGGGATAAGCCAGCTATCAAAGATACTGAAAATCCCATCTAGTTTTGTTTCCACAAAAAAGATTCAACCATGCCAAAAGCAGGTATTGTAATTAGTACATTTGATGTTGTTTTACAGATAATTCTTTTTGGAAGATAGATTCTAAACGGTTTGTATTTATGCATATTCCTGCTACATTTCAAGATTGTACTGCTACAGATCTAGCTCTTAATGATGCTAGATTCAACAAGATTCAAGAAACCGCATGCTAAGAAGAACAAATACTTAAACAAAAACTTCTTTTTTGAAATGTGCTACCATTGTAGTACTGTAAACATTGTGTAGCTAAGTCACCTGGATCTAGCACCATTTCCTTAAACTTTCTGTAATTGCCAGACAAAATATAACATAAGAAAAATGTTTACAGTAGGCAGCAAAACTAGCACTGTCTTTTGCCCTTCACCCTCGCAATTTCTACTTTCTCATCCCAACTCATCAGATGTTTTATAACCACAGGATCAGAATGACGTAGGTTAGAAGGGACCTCTGGAGGTCATTTGGTCCACTGCACTGAGCATCACCAACTTCAAAGTCAGATCCAGTTTCAAAACTAGAGCAAGTTACTGAGGGTCATGTCCAGTCCAGTGCTGAACATCTCTGAGGGTGGAGATTCCACATCCTTCCTGTGCAGCCTTATTCAATGATTGCTCAACATTTTTGTTCCTAGAGTCTACCTGGAATATCCCTTGCTGGAAGCTGTGCCTTCCTTAAATCCACACACTCTTTTGGCTCACTTTAACAGTGATAGAGGCAAAACCTGGGTACTACACCAGACTACTTTTGTTGCTTTAGACAACCATAGCATTGCAATAGTCCTTGCTATTTTCACCCAGAATTTCTTCCAAAATATATTTTTCAAGTGTGTAATCTTAAGGGCTTTAAGTCACCTGAGGCTTTGCTGACACATAGACTTCATGACTGCATACTAGCATCTTTGATCAGCCTACTGCAAGACACATACCTGGCTGGCAGGGAAACGAGTTTTCATCATTAATACTGAGATCTACATCATTTAGTCTGAATGTTTTAGCAAAGAGAAGATTAAGATATCTTAATCAGTCTGTAGTCCCTGGAAAGAAGTTCTTGAAAGAATTTAATGCCTCTCTCAGAAAACAAAGAGAAAAAACACTGTTTGGGAGATGCTAGGTTATTTTCTGCATAGAGCTCGTATAGCCCAAGGGAGAATATGGAATCGCAGCAAAAGGGAATGGCTTTTTTTAAAAGAAAACATCACTGAAGCAGTATTTCATATAACTGAGATTATAGCTAAAAATGGCTAAGTACAGACCTTCTCAGATGTTACTTTGGCAAAGAAGCACTTAGATAATTAAGCGAAAGGGTCAAAGAAAACTCAAAAAGACTTGTGACAAGCAGTGTGTTACCTCATTGATCTCTGATCTTTGCTACCTGGTTTACACAGCAATATGAATGACAAGTGAATAAGACTTGTCCTCTACATTCTTTTTCTTTTTTTCCATTGGATGTTTTGTTTGCTATTTCTGTAAGGGAAAAATGCATTCTAGGTATTGGCAGTTTGATGTAACAGTTTAGATTAGCCATTGCACCTTGTAAAATAATTAGTCTAGAAGTGAAGAATCAAGCTGAAGAATGTGCTAAATGGAGCAATCATCCAGCAAAGTGAACACGGAAAGGATTTTGCAGTTAGAGTGGAAGAATCATTGAAACATCCATCTGTCCAGTACATACATGCAGTAAAGAAGGAGGCAAATGAAATACTATGTTTCTGCATGTTCTGCTGTGTGATCAGAATAAAAAAAGAGAGCTTACAGGATGTACTGTGGAAGTCCTACTGCTTGCTGTATGGGGCACCATGCCTTTTGAGAGCTACTAAAGCAATAAAAATAGTATCAGGTCTCAACACCATAAGGCAATTTCTGTGGAGCTGGAGATACACTTGTATGAAAAAAGAAAACTTCAGCATGGCCTAACAAAACTGAAAATTGTGAAAGAGGCTAGTCAAACTGATAGAAATAAAGTTTTAATGGTAGCAAGACATTTACAAGCTAGGGCAGATAGCTGGTAGCCTACTCATTGTAGGCTATTCCATTCAAAACAGAAGTCATACAGAATAAATTACCAAGTAACCAAAACAAAAATAAAATTAATTCAATGAGTACAAGTGATGGCTTGTTTATTTTGGTGAGAAAGCAGAAAACACACCCAATATAAAAAGTAATCTGCACATGCAGACCTCTGGCTGTAACTAATACATCTTGGGGCAGCACTGAAAATGCTCAATTTCATAGTTATGAAATAGTCAGCAAGCTGCTTAGTGGGAGACTAAGGTGGTATTTAAACAAAGAATGGTTTATTGATTTCTGATCAGCCTCTCATCACTCCTGTCTCTAGCACACTCAGCAAGCAGTCTTTCTTGCTAGTGGTTCCTTAAAGTAGTGCTCTGCTTTGCCAATAGAAAGGTCCTGTCCCTTCAGGATCATACAGGACTGCTCTTCCCTCAGCTCTGTGGTGTGGGCCAAAGTACAGTGTGCAGGGGCAACTGGCAGATCTTCTTGAAATACGTTCCCCTGATCTATACTAATGCTTGTACGAATGTGTATGTACCCAGTGTATCTAAATGAGCTCCTGCTGTGTGGTACAGGTCCATTTACTGATGCAAATTTTCCCTAGGTAACAGGATGACTTTGCTGCCTGGGTTTAGGGGAACATTTCTGTTTCCATTTCTGTTGGAATGCTGGTACCATCAGAAGGCATTCAAGGACACAAGGAGTATGGACATGCAGGGACATGATGTTAAGAAGCCTGAAAAACTGTAGCTTAGGTATACACAAATGACTAAAGAAAGTGCTCGGGACTTCAGAAGCAGTGTGACATAAACTTCTGAGTAGCCCTAATCGAAGGCAAAAATTCATCTGCTAGCACCCTCTCAAAGTCACATTAGGGATGAATTTGACCCCTAGTGGAATGGGAGCATAATCAAATGACATTAAGGGAAAGGAAATTAATTAAGTAACATTTCACTATAATTATATTATTTTTACTGTATTACTGTATTTTTGTTATGTATGACTTACTCTTCATTCAGTGTTATTACAGTAATATTCCCTAAGTTGTGTAAAATTTTATTAGCAGTTTGTCTTATTATTTGATGTCTTTATTTGTGCACCAACTCAACAGATTTTATAATTGTACTTTCCCTTACTAATATGAAGACCAGAGTAAGGTGTTACAACAATACAACTGAAGGAAAAGGAACTTAATTTCTTTTTGTACTGCAGTTGATTCTGCTTCCGGCAAGTATGACAAATATAGCTCAGAAACAAGGAAAACTTTTTCAGTTGTCCACTAAGTCCTACATTTTAGACTAATCTCGAGAGAAGAGGTACAACTTTTAATGATTTTGATGACGAAGCTAAGGTCCACAGTATTTCCCAGGGAACGATATTCAGCTCCCCTGAGGAGTTACCTTAAACCCTCAAGTTTTCCTGTCAGCTGAGGGAAAACTATTTGCACCTTCCTCTAACCCTCTCTCTCAGAATAACGCTCACATATGGTGTCTGATGTGGGGAACTGCTATTTTGGCACCATACATTCAAGCTGGCAGATGCTAACTTCACCATAAAAATGCCTGTATCTTCAAACCTTCTGTGCTGAAACATTCATCAGAGGAGTTGGGACTACCATTTTTAGCAGCACCTCACAAGCAAGCCGCCAGATAGGTGAACAAACCAAAGTATTGCTGAAGGAAGGCCACTGACAAGTGAAAGTTTCCAGTCAGGCTTTTTTTCCTCTAGGTGCAGTGACACTGACACCTATGCATGGACACAGGGGTGGAAGAGGCAGACATGTTGTGTGCCTTAGCTTTGGGTATGCTAGCTTAGCTCTTCTACCATCTTCTCTGAACAGAGGTACAGCTAGACCCTGTGCTGAGAAGCACCAGATGCAGTGGGAACACTCCTTCCCTTCTCCATCCCTGCAGAGAAAAAACTGTCTTGCAGATAGCCACACAGCCTCGTTGACTCATTTATCCCACAGTGCACCGTAAGTGCTCAAGCCCAGACTGTCAAAGCCTTGGATTATGTTTTCTGGATTTATCGATTTTTTGGATTATCATTCTTTAGGATTTTCAACTATTCTTTGAGAAACAATCATTCCAGTCTTTCCTAAAAGACTCTCTCCTTCTTTATCCTATGGAGATATTTTACCTTTCTATGAGAAATTAATTACCTGCTTTGTACACTTTTTAACTGGGAAAAGACAGCGGGAACTTCTTCACCTCCTGTCTTGTCTTTCCTGCTCATGCACTCTGGCTTGACAGGCTGGCATTTAGATGCCTCCAGCGGTCTCCTCGTGATAACCCTGCCAAGCAGACAAGCCTCCTGGAAAACCCTTCCTATGGTCACCTCCAGCAGATTAAAACATTTGGAGCTTTTTCCAGTTAATTTCTGTGTTGTCTCCCCTATGGCTTCTAGGTCACAATTTTTGCTCTGATTTTTAACTACCCTTCCACAATGGGCTTATTTTACTCAGGGAAGTCAGACAGCTCCCAGCTTGAATTGGATTTCACACACCAAAACTTCACACCACACCTTTCAAAGGAAGATAAAATTTATTTTCTCTGTGTAATCTTTCCCTGTAATTACTATTAGCAGTAAAGAGCAGTTACATTAATACAGTCAAGCTGTATAAGCAGGTTGTTATAAGTTTCTCCTGGGAGGAAAAAAAAAGACATAAGTATATTTTTCAGTGATGGATATTTGTTTTTTTAAACGTCAGTGTGATTTCCAAGCCTTTATTTTCTAGGTGGCTCTTTTCAAGTGCAGCAAGAGCTGGCTGCTCCCTTAGGAATGAGAGCTGTGGGGGCTACCTGCAGGGGGTCTGGCAGCCAGGACCCCATCCCACTGTCCCAGCCAAGAGCAGGGCAGCTGAGTGGGACTGGAGACCAGCCCAGCTTGGGTGTTGCTGGGGCAGGGGTTGTCCTTTCCACAAAACAGCCCATCTTCCTCAGTTGGCCTCTGCTTCTGTGGAGGCTGACAGTGGAGACAAGCTGACTGAGGGAGACAGACAGGCAGACAATGGAGATAGGCTGCTCTCAGCCCTCCATGGCTATGCTCAACACACCCAGGTCTCCTGCACCAGCTCACATTTCGTTAAATTGTCTTTGGACAGCCACGGGGGGGGGGCGGGGGGCAGGGGCTGGAGGGAGAAAGACAAACCTCTCTTTCCACTTGGGGAAACGAGGAATGGAGAATCCTCACTCCAGACTCACACTGGGATGGGAAAAGGCTCAACCTGGCAGATGAAATGTCATCATTTCTGACGAATATATTCACAGCAGAGCTGTGCTTCTGCAAACTGCTTGTACACCAGACTTTGGGGGAAAGCAAGGGGAACTGAAGAGACAGCTATGAAAAATAGCGGGTTTTCCATGGCTCTGAAGTGGCAGCAACATGCAGACATCTGACCGCAGGACTGGCCACACCACTGCCCAGCTTAAAAACTAGCATTGTGGTACCTCTGACTTTGCAACTTTAAAACATATGACCAGCTTATCAGTGCTGTTTTGGACAACATTATTTTCATACCGAACAGACCTGTGATGGAAAATCATCTGCTACTCCACAGCCACATTGGAGAGGGACTATAGGTAAGCACCAGTTCCTGCTGCAGGCAGCATGTGCTGCATCAGAATGAGAGAAGCATAATGAACTGAAAAAGCTCACAGCTGCATGGCTATCAGGAGAAGACAGTATGCCATTAAGTTACAAGTCGATACACTATATTGGCTAATGTCTAAATTTATTCCTCCTCAGACAGACAAGTACCTGCATTAAGTAAAAGGCTTAGTGAATGCATTAAATACTGGAAAGAATACACTAATATTATTTATTTTATATATATATATATATTATTAATTTATAATACGTGGTGATGTGGCCTTATTATTTTAAGAGGGCAGTGGCTTTTCTGTTAAAAACTTTGTGACTATTAAAATTTCTAATTCCCACACTACACCTGAGTTAAATTATGAGTCTCAAAAACTCATGAAATTAATTGGAGGAATTTACAGCATCAAAAATGTGTTTTACATGTCTAGACAAATCTGATTATCATCATGCCCTTCAGAAATATGTTATGTATTCCCAGTATTTCAGATTTTACATAGCATTACCATTAAATGTGGTCTAACTCCAGCTGACAAATCAGAGAATAATGATTAGGATGAATCTGGTAAATTATTTCTATTTTAAGAGATTAATTATGTTAATGACAAGCAACATAAGGTATTTGGACACTGGTATTAGATGGTTTTGAATTAAAAAGAAAATCTTCCTTTTATGTTAAAGGTATTTCTAAAAGTGTTTGCAGTATCATAAGTAAGTAAGGTAAAATAAAAACTAAATAAAAGGACAAGTTTTCATTGTGTGAAGTTGGCGGAATTGGTTGTAGAGTATCGTGAGATTAAATAGAATTCTTACTTAGCGGAAAGCAATTAGGGGCACAAAATTCATAGTAAAGGTGCAGTCCCAGAATCTGCAGAATTACAGATTTGTCACATTAACAGAGAAGCCTGTGGACATTAAAGGAAAAAGTGGATTTAACTCTGCTTCCTGAAGATGGTATGAATTTTGCCAGTGATTCCTGTGAACAAGAAAGATCCCACTAAATACACCCAGAAAGAAGTTCAGGTTCTCACTTGCTGTTTCCCTGGTTTGCATCTAAAGCCAGGATGGCTGGATTCTTACTGTCTTCCCCAAAAGGTAAAGATGGTTTCATGGTTATTGGTATTCTTGTTCAGGGCCTGTTGAGAAAACAGATTATCACTATTGCTCCAGATCCAGAAGTGGGATTGTAGAGCTCACTTAAGAAACACGTTAATTTAATCCATCTGAAATGGGCAAAGGCACAGCAGCTGCTCAGAGCAGAGGGCAGGTTGTAACAGGCAGTTTGAGACCTGGGTCACACTCAGTCAGCCCAGACTAGGATCCAGTTGTGTTAGTTACTGAAAGCTCCTGCCAGTAGGACTGTCTCATTGTCTAGATAAATAAGATGCAAAAAAACATGCCAGAAGCATCATATTATATAGTTCTGTTTCATGTGAAAAACTAAGGTATAGAGGGCTTAAATATTATGCTAGTGATTACACAAAATGAGAATTGAATGTACATTTCCTGTGAGCAATGAGCTCCTGCCCCACATCACCTACCACACAGAGAAGACAATGCAAACCAACAGCTGGGATATGAACATTTCCAACCTCTTAGGTACAATGCAAAGCATTCTGCAATTAGTAATTCTTCTAAATGTTCTGCAATATTACACTCACCTACCACTAACCTGCGTTGGTCAATGCCATTCAGAGGATAATTTCTTGGCTGCATGGACATGAAAGGAATTATGTTGCAGAAAAAAGAAGTTGTGCTATTATGCATGCCCTAAGCTTTGTCCTGTTTCAGTTTTAAATAATACTAATCCATGCTTTGCAAGGGGAGGGGTAAGGCTGCTCTTCTTTTGAATCGCTTCTTTCTGTAAATCTTTCCTGTCCCAATTAAGCTAATCAACATTCTTACAATGCTTCTTCATATGAAACTGTCACTATTCCTTAAATGCATTACTATCTACCAATTACCATTTTCAACCTCTCATAACACTTCTTTCTTTTTCATTAGCACTTCAAAATATTCTCACATTCTACAATATCTCATTAAACTGGAATCCTGATTATTTCTATTGTGCTAATAAGTGTGTCACTGGCACTATAATGGTTATCTTTTTCCTATTTTAACTATCCAAATGAAGCAAAAATCAGTTCAATTTCATTCTTTACAGATGAATCCTAACTCCTTTCATCTAAATATCCCTATTTTTACTTATTTCCAATGCTACACTATTCCACCGTAATGAAACATCTGTTCATGGCCTATTCTCTGCAATCTTACTGTCAGGACATAAGCCTGCATACTAAGGCAAAACTATGAACAAGAATTTGGTAGTTTTTACCCCATTCTGAAACTCTTCCTACCACTGCAGTGACAAACAGTCCCTTTGTGGGTGGGGATGTTGCCAGACGCGTCTACGTTCATGTAATATTCACTCACTTTTTCCCTGCCGTGCAAAGTTTGTGCATTATTATTTTGTCATTGCTGGAAATGTTCACTGTGAAGCAAGCTACATCCTAGTAGACACTGTAGAAGCACAAAATGGAAAGAGCAGTCCAGTTCTTGAACACTACCAATGTAAATATAGGCAAAGAGAGAAGAGAGAACAAATAGACGGAGCATGGAGATAATAACAAGACAATCAAGGCCAGTAAAACAAGGAATGATCACAGAAAGCAAACTGGAGCTCTTCCGTAGGTATCGCATCAAGAGGTAGTTTGACAGAGAGTCACAAAAAGAAAATGAGGTAGTTTTGCTGATATTTATGAGAGTACATGAGATGGATCTTCATCAGGAAAAATGTTAAGGTGTTTACAGAGGAATTTTCAAAAGCACATAAGTCATTTTAGAACATGTACCCTATTGGGTTTTAATACTCATAAAGCACTTTGAAAGTGAGGGGTGCAATTTCTTGTCCTCCTGATCCACTTTTAAAATACAGATAAATTACAATATAAACAAAATCAAATTGCTTTACCAGATACTGTCAAGCATAATTCTCTTAGAGTCCCAGGTGTGGTAAAATAATTTCATGGCCTTTGGTGAATCATTTAAACTGTCTACAACAATGTCTATTTCACAAGCAAATTGTGGGCCACAATTAATCTTTTGCAAGGGTTCTATGAGACAGTAGGGAAGACAAACTTTAAATGACCAAGCATTAAAGGCCTCTTACCTTCAAAAGCACTGGTGTTTGTGCAGCATTGGTAGAAAGCAGGAGTCACAAATAACCAACAGAGCACATTCAGGCAGGGATGTCTGGTTTGGCAGCATTGCTTGAACCCAGGTATGTCAGCTGCTGTAACCATCCCCTTACCATGGTGGGTTGCAGAGCAAAAGGATGTTCATTGGTCATGGTTTAGCTTTGATGGGAACCTGCCTAATACCAATAAGAAACAAGAATTTGCATGTTCCATGCAGTCAGACAGTGCCCTCAGAGGCAGAGGTTTTATGGCAATGCCTTCCAACCTGCCTTCATCTACTCTGAGAGGAAGATTCTTCTCCAGCACTAGCAGAAATACAGATACACAGCAGGTCAATACTAGCAGCAAACACAGGAAGCGAGCATGAGCTAGGAAGCTGTTACTCTTACAGTGATAATAAGCAGTGCAAGAAACAACACAAAACAAGAATCCTTACAACAGAATGAAGTTCTGAATGGTGAACAGCCAGACTGGAAGATGACTGGCCTAAGGGGATGATGAGGGTAGCAAGTACCTTCAAGCCCTCCCCAGGGGACCAACCTAAGCCAGATCTTTGTTGAAGAACTGAAACAGCAGTTCTTTTTATCAGAAAGAATGCTCCATGTATTTATCAGGTGTCTGAATTACATTAAGCTAAAAGAGCATTAACAAACCAAAAGCAATTTATAGCCACTTAAATAAATACTAATTTTCCTCTCTGTCATCCAAATTTTCCTACATTAGTTTATAACACTGTAAACCTTCTGTGATTCTCTCACTGCCTTTAAATCATTCTAGGAAAATGAAGATACTCAAACCCATGTAACAACCACATAAAATAAAAAGTATCAGTCTTCTTTTTATTTGGATAAGTTCTAGATCAAGCTGTCAGTATATACGATGTAATTTTTTAAAAGATGAGGCTAGATCTGCCTCATTTTTTTAAATGTTTTGGGCCACCCATAATGAGTTTTCATTTACTTATATTCTAGATAATAGGTAGTAGAGAATTTTGTCTTCGATAAAGAAAAAAAATTCTTTTTCTACACATATTTCTGCTTTACATGAAATGAACTTTTACTTTAAATAGGTCTTCTCCCAGGAGAATGAGATCACTGAAATCAGGGCAGAAAAGTCCATAGTACACCCTGACACATGATTCAACATAAATAAGCTCTAAAAAGATTAGTATATTTGTTTATCCATATGTTATTTATAACATTGAACATTTGCTTCTACGCTGCACTGTTGAAAGCATTTTCTTTCCAATCAATTTCAGTGCACACAGAGCATCAGAAAAAGACTGTACTTCCCCCTGATTAAAAGAAATCTGATACTGAAACTGGAACTGATTAAGACTGTGCCCAACTGTTCAGAGAACCAATTATTTTACACATTAACCTAAGCTCCCCTCAGCAGCTACTGTAAGCAAAGAACATGTCAGATCCTGGTTTAAGATGAAGACAAAATACCACCACTGTTGAATTATCACTGGCTCCATCTGTGCTGAAATTTAAAATGGAATCCAAACAAAAATGTATTTACACAGTTTCCCATTTGAGTACACATCTGACCCTGCATTGTTATTCCATACTCCATGATTTTTTTCCCATGGATCTTAAGTAATCTAGAGGTACAGCAAATTGTCTTAGCAATCCAAATTCTTACTAAGCAATTCAGCTATTCAAACCAAAAAACTGCTACAATTCCTTTTGTTGTTAACCATTTGAATTAGTGCATGCAACACTGCACAAAATATGGACAGGCTGACTTATTCTGGAAGATTATCACAGATTCCAAACCAGGATAATCTGAATTAGATATATTACTTTGTTGCTAAGATTTATTTGGGGGATTTGAATATTGGAACTAAATTCAAAAAAGCAAAAAAACCCACAGTCTTAACAGGTCAATGAAAGAGCAGCTGTGCAAACTCTTCCAAAAAATCACTAAACTGCACTGATATTTCTGGCAGAAGATAGAAACTAATTGTACATTCTGATTACCAGTGTGACGACACTGTGTCTTAGGGCTAAATTACTCCTTGCAATCTGCTCACTTAAGTGTGAAATCTTGAAGGATGTCTTTACAAGACCAGCATAATGTACTTCTTATGCTGTCCCTGATTTTGGAGATTCCATGCTAGTGGGTCTGCATCTGACTTCTGTTTCATTAAACATGATTGCATGTTTGCATAAAATACTATTCATTTTCTGTCCCTTGTTATTGTCCAGAGCTACTGTGTTTCCTGCTCCGCAGTACTTCATTGCTGGGTGAACTTACTCAGTGTACACAATGTGTACAATCTCTGTAGTGTTTTCAGGGTTCCTTGAGCCAGGAGTCAGATACCTTTGCTAAGTGTTAGAAGGAAACAAGGCATATGTGGTCACGTCTACGTGTCTGCCCTCCTCTTGCTCATGGTAAGCATTAGAATAAAAGGTTCAATTTCACTTGTATTTGACAGGAGTTACAGATTTCAGCAATGTAATGCTTCAACACTGCAGGTGGGCTCTAAAAGCCAATTTGACCTGATCAAACAGACTTTCTTCAGGTAATGAAGGACCTATCTAACCCACAACAAAGAGATACTTAAACCAGTGGCAACCAAACTCCAGTGTCAGAAGTCAGAAGCAGGAGCAGCCCAGCTGTGCCCCTGTGAATGAAAAAATTGCATTAGTTACTATTTGAGGCAGGGCACAGACATACCTGCTCAGGCTGGAACTAAGTTGGGTATCTCCACCATGCAATGTAGGTTAGATGCAGTCAGAATGATGACTGAGGATGAAAGGGACCTCTGTCAGATATTTCTGACACAGTGTTTACTGAATAATTCAGAATATTGTGTGCATAACCAAAGAAATACTGAATTGGGACTTACCAGCACTGACACTCTTTTAAAAATAAAACATGAATAACAAACAATGACTTGCTTCACAACTGTAAGCAAGTAGCTGCCAGGAAAGAGTCGAGAATCAGAGGGGAGCTAATGGTGAAACTATAGTGAAACTATAGACATATGAGGTCTGCCTTAAGGTCCAAGCCAGGTATTTTTAAACAGAGACCAAAAAAAAAAAAAAAAAAATGCTAAGAGAAGGCTGTGACTGACTTACAACTGATAAACCCATATTGGATTTTTGATGGCTTAAGTGGAGAAAGAAATTCATGGTTATGACCTGGGGCAATATTCTCAGACCCTGGGAAAGCCAATGCTTAATCTTTGGCAAAATAATTAGAAAAAAGGAAGTCATACAGTTCATGAAATCTATAAAGCCTGACCGGTGGTAATGACAGCACTATGGAAGTAAGAGAAAATTTAGACTCCATGTATGCTATAAAAAACCCAAACAAAGCCTCCAAAAAACTTAAGAGAAGAAAAGCACTAAGACCTCAGAGTTTAAAAATGGTGCATAGATCTTACATGCTGTAACAAGCACAAGGCAAAACAAGGCACAAACCAAGGCGCAAGACACGTTGGATTACTTCACTTAGGAGGAGTCTACACGTCAGCAGAGCAGAAAAGTCCCAGGCAAGGATGACCAATTGAACATTACAGTAGCACCACTGAAAACAATGAAACTTCTTTTGTGCCACATTATCAGGCATATACCGAAACATTTTGTTTTGTTAGCTCAGGGCAAAGGATTTCATACAAGCCAAAATGCTGGGTTACTGAAAAAAAGTGTTATAACGTAACAATAAGAAAAGGTACACAGAGATGCTTGATTCCTCACAGGATATATACCTCTTCTAATACTGGCAAATCCCCAGGCTCTAATAATGTGAAGCACTTATTTTAAGGTACACACCAATCAAGCCATGGTCATATCTCTCGGGGGTAAACTTTCTGTTCTGTGAAACTTAACTGCCTACTTTCTTCTTTTTTTTTCTCCCCCCCCCCCCCCCCCCCAGATTCGCCACATATTTTTGATTAGTTTTTAATTATAATGTGCATTTGGTCCTCAGTTATTCCTTCAAATGTCATCCATAAAATATATATCCAGATCTGATAGCATCAACATCTTTGATATTTGGTCTTGGACACCTACATTTTTTTACAATATTCCTTTACAATACATACGCATAATATTTGAAGAAGGAGACAGCAGAAATCCGTAAGTTTGAAAGGTCATTTGCTCTCCTCATATGAAGAAATGGCAATAAAAATAAGAGATTTATGATACAATTTACTCCTTCATTAAGCAGCAGACATTGTAAGTATCAGCCAATGGCTGTAAGCATTTTAGTACAGGTTCTGCCTAGTATCTCATTAAAAACTGATAAAAAACCAGCATTCTAACTTAAGCTAAACCTGCTACTTTTCCAAATGAAGTATGCTATCATATTTTTTACAAATTAGAATATATATCTATTTGGAGGCATGTGCAACTACCAAACTTTTCACTAAAATTTTAGAAATATCATATAGTGAAAAACCTTTCAAGTCAGTTGTGCATAATATGCAGTGAAGTACAATGCTTATTATTTTCTTCACCTACTGAATCTTTTCTTTCTAGAGAAAGGTGTGATATTTGATACATCTTTTAGGGCAGATTCAATGAAGTATCCATTGTTCTCTGCCATAGCCTTGCAGCTGACTTCCACAGTCCATATTCTGTCTAATTTGAGTCACAGATGACCTTGCAGGCAATCTACTTTTATTACTTTCTGTCAGATAGCTGGGCTGATGTATAACTCTATTTCTATAAACAGGCTATTTCCACAGCAGGTATCTGAATTTTATCAAATGTATCATTTATCAAAGGAAACTCTTCATATAGGCATGGCTTTTCTTGTTTTAAGAGCAGTCTGTACTTGAAAGAGATGATCACCATTACAAATTTTTTTCCTGAAATCATTGAAATCATGGCATATAAATTCCTACATAATGCCACATTTTCATATGAACACATTCGAGTTGCATTTGTATTGCAAATGTATGCATGCAAAACAGGCATTTGCACAAGCAAAATAGATAAAGGACTACACAAATTCAAGGGGTTTTGGCATAACTTACCCTGATTCTCCATATTTAAACATCTACCCTTACATATCCTAAACATAATGCAGTTTATGTCAACTTTAAAATTTGGGACATTCACTGTGAACATTTTGTGCAGTGCAAGAGAAGGAAGAGAGATGGAGCCCCCAAAAGTTCACTTTTTAGACTGTCAGGGCTTTGAAAACTTATGCACATGCTACCTGTGCAACATAATCTGTTGGCATATACATTGCCTCTGGGTAGTTGTTGTGAATGTCTAGGTACCTTAACCCTTCCTGACCTCTGCAGGACTTCACTGATGTCATTCTAAATTTCACAGAGACGTAAGTGAAGAACAACCAAGGAGAGTCTAACGCACAGCTAAGTTTACAATTGTCCAAATATCAATCTAACCACCATTGTTTCACTAGGGATAGTAGATTCACTTTCTTTAGAGTGTGCAATGTGCAGTGAGGTAGACATCAGTGAAAACAGTATATTTGGTAACAAGCAATTTTGTTTATTCATGTAATGGACATGTGAGAGAAAGATATCGTACGAAGATTTGCCATTTATGCTTTTGAGTAAAAGGACAAAATACACTCATCACAGTGGACGAGCTGAACCCCTTACTGAGACAGAGTACTTAGTAAAGAAGGCAGATGTATCTAGCAAAGAAGCCTGAGTCTAAACACAGCATTTCAGCCAAACTAAATCTGAGCTATGCTGAAGCACAGAGATGCTTCTTATTCCTGGAAATTTCCAGTGGCAGATACAGTCTATCAGTTTATCTCATGTGGATATGCCTGCCTTTTAAGACATAAACTTCCTGGCCCCGCAGTCTGCATTGTATGTCTTTTAATCCCAACAGAGGCCTGAGTCTCCTTAAACTTTTTAGTGTCTCAGCCTAATACTCAGCCAGATTATCACCACATGAATGCTGAGCAGCTACCCAGATCTCCCACCACTGCTGGACTGCAGCCTTTAATCACAGTTGTTAACAGTCAGTTACTTGGCTGAAGCTATGGATGCCCCTCATTTTCAAGTCCATTACTACACAGGTTTTCTGAATAGCAAATGAAATTTCTGCAACATCTATCCTGTTACAACAGATGAAAACCAATACAGAATGGTTAATAAAGTCACATTCAGTCACATGTTGCTCCTTGACATGGCAAAAAAATTAAAAAAATAAAAAATATATAATATATGCAAAACAGAATCATACAGATTGTATCCACAGGAGACAAAACAGCTCTTCCAAAGCAAAGCTTTTCTCCTCCAAAATAAATAATTGCATCACGATAGCAGGTTTCAGTAAGACACTGAGGCTACATGCTGTGCTGTCTTGATTTTTGGATAAATAAACCTGTGCCCTGTTGTTTACTGGACGAATAAATATTTGGGATGTGACAGTGTACAACTAGAACATGATGACTCAACATTCAGGCATTTTTAATCAACACTTAGAAAATTAAAATAATTAATTAATACTTGGTAAACATTATCTAATTGACCCTTACAGTGCTCTGAAGTACCAAGCTACTCCTATTTATACTTAACAGACACCGGTACCCTGCAGTTAAATAAGGTCCTTGCAGCCACCAATGGAGCTGATATCAGAGTCATGATTAGTGCTCAGAGGCTCTTTACACATGGTGCAGCTTCATGTTACAGTGAAACTGATTTAACAGCAAGCTGTGACTGAAAAGGGAGGCCTGCTCACCATCTTCCCCAGGCTCCCATTGCTCATCTTGCACTAGATTTAGCAGTCACGTGACCACACAGCCAAGCCACATGGTGTTTAATGTCAGATGCCTTGAACTTACTGCAAATTTTGGGGGATCTTACCTCTCAGTGAGACTGAATTCACTGTACATGCACTGTGAATATCTGTACATCAGCAGGAAGTCCAGCGTGTTAGACTTGTTCATGTGGGTGGCATAAGGAATGGGCAGATGTCACATCTAGAACCTCAGCAGCCCTTAGGATGTCCACGATGGATGGTCCCCTTACCTACAAAATGTTTGTTGAGAAAGCAGTCATCTCATGCATAAAGTATAAAATGTCTGTAGGCTGACAGGATATCTTTAATTCAAGGCTCTCAGTAGAAAGTTTCCTTTCTGCCTTACTGTCTTTAAGATTTTTGAGTCATTTAGAAGATGCCACCATGGTTAACGTTCTACTGCTATTTGTGCTCTTTCACAATGAGTCATTATTATTCAGATTTGTCAATAATCTTTGGTTTTGACGAAACATGACTGGGTTTTTTTCTTACTTTTTCAGACAAAATTAAGATATGTTTTATTCCCTGAAGAATTCCCTTATTTTTCATTTTGTCACAACTCAGTAATACCTTTTTACATAGGAGTTGGATTTCATTGAAAACAGAGAAACAGGCTGTGTTCCAAAATTTAGCTCATAAGTATATACTCCTAATTGTATACCTAATAGCAAGGTTGTAATTATCATGGATCATCCCCACAGCTCAGGTTATTCTTAGCTCTGAGGTCATAAGCATACTCAGTGACTCAACCAACCATCATAACTCTTAACCACATGGTTTTCATTGCTAGTTCTATTACTTGTAATAAGTTCATTAAATATAGGGGGTATGCATACTTGCTCATGTGAATGCAAATAAGAATACTATTTCCTAGCTCCTAGGTACCTAGAGGTACCTTACCTTCTCTCCAACTATACAGCTCCAACTATCAATTTTAGGGTTTTTTGGGGCTGTAGATTTTCAGACCTTTCTGTGGCCTTTTTTGGAGAAATTGCCTCATCTACACAGCAACTGCTATGACTGGGCTGTGAGGAAGAATGCTCCTGGGCTGTCAGGAAGACGGTTCCCTCATCCCAAGCAGCAGGCACTGCCTCCCCTCTCATCCACAAGGCTATGTAAACAAAGGACAAAGCTCTAAAAACCTGCTCAGACCTTTGATCCCCTATCTCACAGGAGATCCTGACCCTGCTAATCTGCATATGCTTGTGCTTTCTGCATTCCCTGTATCTTCATGTACCTGCCAGCCACCTGTATGTCTCCAGCTTTTCAGATGACTATTCCAGCTCTTTCACATTCGCTTCCCTGCTACTCATGGCAACTGCCCCTCTTGTCATCCTTGTTTTTCCTACTCTATCATATGCCCCATAAGGCTGCCATACTACCTGTCTTTCTCCATTTCTCCTCCTTCATTCTCTTTCTCATACATCCTGATGTATCTGAGCAGCTTCTGACACCTCTAAACTTTCTTTCTCTTTCCATTCTCCACATGATCCTGTCTCCAGATAAGGTCTCACTTTACCCCTTTCTATATATGAGTGTCTGTTAACTTGATTTCAGTCCTTCCCCTTACTTTCAGAGTTCTGGTTGGCCTCCTGAATGGATTCCTCTCCCCTTCTGCCTTCAGAAGAAAAAAGAATAGTGCTAGGGAAAAAAAAAAAAAAAAAGAAAAAAAAAGTTTGTACTAGTGAACCTAAGAAAGTTAAAAAATTTGTGGTACAGATTACTAAAGGCAAAGCATTAAGCTCCATAGGTATACAAGCTATATAATCCAGTACTTTCTTCAAGGTTAATTTTTTTATGGGTATTAACTACAGAGTTCTTTTGATTAAAACAAACAAAAAGTCAATTTAGACATCATTCCAATACTGTACACTTTACAAAGATAATTTAGATAATGAAGATATTGGTGGCAACAGTGTCTGACCTTTGTAAAGTTCTCAGGAAAAAGCCCTTGATCAACACTATTTATACTGGAATGCAATGACTCAGCAATTGCAATTGGTTTAGTGTACAGTGATTTCTAGAACTAGACTTTACATCTGCGAGGACGACAGAAAACTGGAGTGTGGAGGAGCAAAGTTAGTTATCTGAGCAGTTTAACTGAACATCTGAAATTGTAAACAGTGGACTCGATTTTCAAGTTAACTCTGAACTTGACTTCGTGTTTTGCTTTTTGACAGCTGTAGTGTTTTACAACTGTCCCTGTAGGGTCTGCGGACCTTTTTTGTTACCCTTAAGTTACCACTATCTGTTGACAACCTAAACTCCAGCTCAGATTCTGCATCTGTTACACATGAAATATTACCAGGGATTAATTAGGCTTACCTTCCATACTTTCCTGATGCCGAATTACAGGCATTAGTCAACCACGTAGCATGAAATTATTGATATTGAGAAACAGAGAACCAAGGAGAGGGCTTTACCAGCACACCCAGCTTATGTGACGGTGAGCTGGCCTAAAGGATTTTATTTGATTACGGAAGTGGAGTTTGGTTCCTGGTTTGCTTACTGCTGCTGGTGCTTTTAATTCCATTTTGTGACCTTTCTTGTCACCTAGTTCTCCAGAGATAACACTCAGTCCTTGGAAACTGCAGAACTCTCAATTTTCTTATGCTGGAAATGTATTCTGGTATGAAAATGCAAGATATACTAACAAAATTTGCACGGTGGGAACTGGAGCTAAACTGGGTCAAAACGAGGGATAAGCAAGCTTCAATAAAGGTGGGAATCCTCCCACAGCGTGCACGCGCCCCTCAACACGGGCTGCTACTCCGTTAAACCGCTGTTAAATGGCAAAGGCTTCTCTAAGGCAGCCCTGCTGTTTGCAAGTACAGCTACGGACAAGGATGAGTGATAAACACGGCAATAAATACAAGTTCCAGGAGGAGATGACGGGCCGCGCAGGCCTCCTGAAGCCGGGACAGGCTTGGCCATCGCCTCAGCACACCGGGGTATCCCCGCGCCTGCGGGCTGAGCGGCCGGGGGGCCGGCGGGGCCGTACGTGCGCGGGAGAAGAGATTATAAAAGCTGCACGGCACACGCTGTAAAAACTGTACAAGCTGCGCGGCACACGCCAGCTTTACACCGTTCGGCCCCTCGCAGCCCCTCACGCTGACCAGGTGACTACGACACCCCAGCCCCTCACCACCGCTACCCGGCGCGGAGGACGGGGGAGGGGGCGAGCGGCCACCCCGTCCCGCCCTCGCTCCTCATTGGCCGGCGCCGCAGCGAGGGGGCGGGCGGGCGGCGGCCAGGTAGCGCGCGCGCCGTGGCCGCCCGACCCGGCGTGCCGGCTTCCTGTTTGCGCCGCTTCGCTTCCGGGTCGGCGGGGGAAGCGCTCGGCGGTGGCCGCTGAGGCCGCGGCGCTGCCTTAGCCGGGGGCGGTAGAGCGGGGCCGCCGCCGCCCGGGCGAGGGGCGGGCGGGCGGGGCGCGGGAGCGGCGGCCGCCGCCGCTACTGCTGGGCCGGCATAGCGCGGCGGGGCGGGGGGAGGGCCGCGGGGAGGCGGCGGCGGCGGCCTCTGCCGAGGCCTGGGCCGGCCCGCCGCCGCCGCCGCTCGGCCGATGCGCCCGGCGCGCCCGCCATGGACAAGATCCTGGAGGGGCTGGTGAGCTCGTCGCATCCGCTGCCGCTGAAGCGTGTGATCGTGCGGCGGGTGGTGGAGTCGGCGGAGACGCCGCTGAGCCAGGCGCAGTGCCGTGCCATGTTCGCTCTCAGCACCCGGCTGGTGCTGCAGGGCCCCGACCCCTTCCAGCGGCAGGTGGGGCGGCAGGTGCTGGAGGCCTACGGCCGCTATCACCGCGACGAGTTCGAGGCCTTCTTCAACCGCGGGCTCGTTCTCGGCCTCCTGCAGCGCGGCTACGGCGAGCTGAGCAACCGCGACCCCGCCATCCTCGACTATATCCAGGCGGGGCTGCGCCTGATCATGAGCTGCCCCTCGGTGCTGGAGCTCTTCGAGCTGCTGCAGGTGGAGGCGCTGCGGCTGGTGTGCGAGCGGCCGGCGCCGCCGCTCTGCGCCCGCCTCTGCCAGCTGCTGAGCGACTTCCCGCAGTGCCTGCCCCGCGGCAGGAAGCTCTCGCTCGCCTTCTGCCAGCAGCTGGTCCGCAGCATCGCCCACTTCCAGAGCCAGGGCAGCCGGGAGGCCGAGCTGCGCCTCTACGTCTCGCAGGTAACGCAGGTCAGCGGGTTGCTGCGCAGCGTCTGGAAGGCCGAGCCCGACACGCTGCTGCCCTCCCTGCAGGAGCTCTTCGCCGTCATCTCCGCCGCCGGTGAGCGCCGCCCGCCGGGCGTCGGGGGAGGCGGGAGGGAGCCGTGCGGGGGGGAGGGGGCCCTTTGCCGGCAAAGCGGGGCTTTTCCCCGCCGCCAGCATCGGTCTCTCTGCAGGCGCTGCCTTGCAGCCGTTGTTTCCTCGCCCAGATGCTGAAATGCATCATCGTGGTGGCCGTCGAGACAGCAAAGCCTTCCCCCATCCCCGCGTCAGAATGAAGCTAGCGGGGAAATGGTGGCTGGTTTTGGAAAAACTACTGTTGCAATGCTTTAGATGATACGCTGGAACAGAGTTTTGGGTGTCCCGTTAGGGAAAAGCTAAAATGGTTGGTATCAAAAGCACCTCATCCTCCTTGTTCCCTCCAAAGAGACACCTTGGGTCTTGGAACTGTTTAGCCTACAAGAACCGGCTTGTATGTAAGGAACATGTAATACTTGGGTATCGTAGGAAGCATTCACTGCCCGAGTTGATGCTGTTGTAAATAGGTCCTTCCTGACCTCAGAGATCTATGAAGTGCTGTATTAGCTGACATTAGAAAGTGTCTTTGCTGTTGAGACACTCAGGAGACTTAATGTTCAATTTTGCCGACCATAACTGGCATGGTTAGCAGGCTGTTGTTGAGATAGGACGTGGGAAATACCAGCTGCATTGGATCCCTAGGCTTAATGTCAGTTATGATAAACAATTGTATGTTGCTACTTGTTAGGAAAAAAACAGACCACCAAAAAACCCCAACCCACTTCTCAGCTCTGTTGAGGGTGGAGGAAGAAGTTGTCAGCCACTTTCTTGCATGGATATTTAGGTGGACAAAAGGAGTTTGTAATTCAGGGCTATTAATTGTCTTTAATTAATTTGAACTTTGTTTTGTTTTGTGATGATAGAATGTTAGATGTAGGAAAAACTCATTGTCTCAAAACTGTGCAACTACAGTGAAAGTTGTAGGATAGAAGATAAAGCCTATTTTTTCCTATGGGATTTTCTAGTTACTTACATTATGGCATGTTCAACTATTACAGATTCTTCATTTGAACCTTCTGTTGCCCTGGCAAGTCTTGTGCAGCACATACCATTACAGATGATTACAGTACTCATCAGGAGCCTTACTACAGATCCAAATGTGAAAGATGCAAGTATGACTCAAGCTCTGTGCAGGTACTGTATTCCACTGTAAAGAGGGGAAAAGTCTCTTTACCTTAGTCTTGTCTTTTTTTGAAGTTGTCACTTGGGTTCCATATAAACAAACAAAAAACATTAAAAGACCAACGTTTCAAAATGGTTTTGTAAGTTAGGCTGTTTAGTATGATAAGGTAATGTATGTTTATGATACTGTGGATGTTCCTGCCATGGTTTCAGGTTAAGGCTGCTGCTTTCATTGCTAATGTGGCTTCTTTCTTATGCTTTGCTAGGGTCATGAAGAGGGTTAAATAGAAACTAAGAGGAAGCCAGCTCTGTTCATTTTAGATGACATCTTATGTTTAGATCTTCCACTGTATGGAAGGTAGCATAAACAGGAAACTTCTGTGAGTTTACTCAAGCTGACAAACAAGGCCTTATTTTCGGAAGATCAACCTTTCTGCTTTTCCAACAGGCAGTGTGGTGCTCTCATGTCATTATCTTACCTGTAGTCTCCTCTTCTGAAGGGAGGAGGCAGTTATAAATGAGTTTTACTGCTTAGTTTTGAGGTGGGTTTTCTGCTTAGATATGTTCATGATTTTTTTAATAGGATTTGCAGGGGACAGCCTCTGTTGCTATCTTCACTCGGGCCTCCAGAGGTGTTTTGGAAAGTTCTTTAAGTGACAGAATATTAGCAATGTAGCAATGATGTAAAAACAGTTGCATATTATACTCATCACTGATCTAAACATGAGTAAACACTGAACTGTAAACTGATTTAGATGGCAATCTTGGTTAGTGTCTTCAGATATGTGAATAATAGTGATGCAGAAAGATGACAGTAGGAGAAAGATGAGGATCTTCTTGGAGTTCTTTCAATTAATTTTTTAAGGCACAAGGAAAAAGCTGCTCTTGTACACTGAAGAACAGAATAATATCTAAAGTAGTTAAGCAGGAGGCCATTAGAAATTTTGTCTATTTTTTTGTATAAAAAAAACTTTCTAAAAGTCTTTTCAACTAAAAGGATTTGTCTTCTATATTATTTAACCATATGCATGCGTGTGTAGTCTAATACTTGAATGTTCATGTAGTATAGCACTTGCATATCTTAGTAAAATCCTGAGGTTTTTTTCACACTGAAAATGTTCCTCATATTTACATTAAATTGAGAAGTTGTATTTCATTTGAAAACATAAAATTAATGAGAAGAAGAAGCAGCATTAATATTGTGATTTGGGATAAGACATACTGTTTAGGGACTTTAAAAGAATCTTTTTGACTGAGCAGATCTTAAGCAAGCTGTGTGCCCAGTCTAAAATTCAAAGGTGAGGAATCCAGAAGGATTTGTGCATGCTAATAATTTGTCAGTACTGGTGATTAATTTTCATGTTAGTGTAACTTTAACATTAATGTTGTATTACCTGCTTCAACATGATGTGATAGTATAATTGTAGCTTTAGAATGGCTTCTTTGTGTGCCCTCTGCTTAGAGAAGTAATGCAGAGCTGAGCTTTGAATGTAATAGGAGTTATTATCAAATAAGTGCTCTTTCTTAATACTAGCCACATGGTGGGTTTTTTCCTCTTGTTTTTGAAAGGGCAGTGCAATCTTATTTGCCTTGTTCATTCTTTGAAGCAATACCTGAGTCGAACCTCTGGTTCTGTTCAATGGGATTTACTTTTTGGTACCTCTTGTTATTTCTGTTTGTAGATACTCTCATGTCAATACTGTTCCAGTTTCTTTTTCTAGTTTTGGCAACTAGTAATTGCTCTCATCTGGCTTAGAGAGAAGTAATTGCAAAGGGCATAATGCATCTGGAATGTCTGGAGCACCAAATGGCAATGTTGTCATTAGGCTTGCATCATTCCTAGGAGATGCAGAATTCCAGGAACAAGAAGGTCTCCTGATGAGAGTCAGCAGAGCTTTGCTGACTGCAAAATAGAGGCCTTGTTGCTTACTTCCTAAGGGTAACTTCCATGACACTGCGGAGTCTGTCTGAAGTTGAACACAGATTAGTAAATAATCTGTAATTAGAAGACTAATAAACTGAATCTCTTCAGTGTGTGTGTGGGGTTAGATTAGTCATAGGCTCATATGAGAAAGGGTGCTTGCTTTTTGGCATCATTGAGCTGGTGCTAGTTGGCTCAGCCGGCTCATGAAGTCTTACCTGAAGCATCAGCGAGGGAAAGCAGAAATTTGTTGTGTCTCTTCTGGGATGTATGACTACTTTAAGGGTCTACTTCAGAGTTCTTAGAGGAAATTGATTGCTTATAGTCAGTATCCTGACAAGTATATTGCTTGTTTGTGCTTTAACCCAAGTATCTTTGTTTAGAGAAAATTAAAATGTTGCGAAGGAAAACTCCAGACATGACTGGGCCCTTTGCCCTGTTGGTTAAAAAGTGAAATATTGTGAAAAATGGGTTTTTTTGTGGGGTGCCTGGTAGTCTGAGCATCTTCAGTTGTTGTTGTTTTGTTGTTTTTCTAAGCTGAGGGATTTGCACCTGAGCTGCCAGATTCTTTGATGTGGCTAAGAAGATACTTTTGTGATAGAAGTTACTGTCTGAGGTTGCACAGATAACTTTTTTTTTTCTATTCAGAGATACCAGAAATACTGTCTTGGTTAGGTACATATGGATATTAGACATGCTTGTGTTAGTGTGATATGAGGCAGGAGGTCCTCTTGAGGCCTTTAAGTTTCTCTCAATCTTGTCAAACAGGAAAAAAAATCCTCTGTATTTTTATTCATGATGATTATGTCCCATATTAATATCTGCCTTTGTTATAAAAGTGCAGTCATTGCTTGCAACAGAGCAGGAGCCAAGTAAATGCAGTTCAGAGAGGATTTAGTAACCAAAACATCTAATCTTCACCTACCAGATCTCAGATTTAATGCTTCTTGGGACAGTCTCAGGCATGTCAGTGGGTTTACTTCTGTTTCATTTTCTGGCTTTTGTTTCTGCTCTGAAGAGCATTGACTCTGCTTTTAAGAGCAGGAACAGCTTTGAAGAACGGGAATTCTATCTGTATCAGTTATGCAGAGAATGAGGCTTCTCTTCACAAGGTTAATCATACTGAAATGATAGCTGTTGTCCCATTAGTAACAGTGTTGAATAGTTCAGCATTTAATTATGCTAACTAAAGATGACACAGGATGGCCCATCACATAACCAGAGCAATGGGATGGAACAGAGGGGGGTCCAGCTCCCACCCAAAAGCAGTTTTTCGTTTGGAGTTCAGCGTTGGTGAAAGTGCACATAGTCTACAAAACAGTAGTCAACAGTGGTTGTAATGTCAGACTCTACAGAATACTCTTTACTTGTCTAAAAAGTTAATTAAGAAACTCAAATATTTTTGTTATTAGGCTTAAATTAACTGTGCAGGTGTTTGTGCCACTGCTGAAAAATATAAAGCCTACAAACTGGGGAGGGGATTGGTTTGAAGGTGATTAGGAGTGTGAGGTTTGGAGCCCATTTTTTAGCTTGAGGTTAATTCTTTGCAGGCAAAAGCCATTTTGGCCCACTTGTTTGATTCTGTGTTCTAGAAAGTATGTGGCAAGGGTGCTCAGAATAAACATGTTTGAATTGAGTATCTTGAGGAAATGAGACCTTTGTGTAAGTTCAGAGCATCGATTATGATGTCATGGGGTTTTTTTTTTGTAATAACATGGAACAAACCAAGTAAGATCTGTGCTTGATCAGTCCTAATGATTCCTTATTTTAGACAAACCTTTGAACGTTATCAGTCCTAATGATTCCTTATTTTAGACAAACCTTTGAACGTTATATTTGCAGATAGTATGTGATCCTAAGATATACATTTCAGAATGTGTTATTGTACATTTTTGAGATGCAAATTGTAAACACTACGTAGATTTAGGTTGTTTATGGTAATACTGTTATCCCAAATCTGGGTTCTGCCCCCAGTGAGCAAGAGCCCATCCACACACAGCTGAGATTTTTGTTTATTGCATGTCTGGGCAGAGCTGGGTGGTAAATCCACACAGCTAACACACCTCTTAACACAGAGTAAAACATTGTATTCATGTTGAACAATTGTTTGCAATTATGTTTAGTCACACTTAATTTTCATTGGTTCTTATGAGCCTTGTCTCCATTTAATGGTACATTCTTTTTTACCAGCATGTTCTGTGGGGAGGGAGCTCTGTTAGTAGGGGGTTTCTTTGCTCGAGGGTGGATCCAATTAGGATAGTTCAGCCATCTTTCAAGTCATTTTGTGTTTAGTCTCATTAACCATTTGTTTCTCCTTGAGCTTACCTTGTTACTACATATTTATAGTGCCTGTTCCTTCTCCCAAGGCCATGTTTTGTTAACTGCTTGTGAGGATTTAACTAACATCCTCTGTTTTCAAATCCTTTCTTGTTTTTCTGTATAGATACTGACATATTACTTTTTTCTTTTCTTTCTCTTTCTTTTTTTAAGTAAATAATTCTTCTATCTGTACAGCATGTCCAGTTGCATGTCTGGTGTTGCTAGAGGCTGTGATTTTTCCTTTGAGTTTGGAATCTGAGGACCGAAACCCTGATTTCAGTCGGTTTGAAGCTCTCTTAATCTCCAGGGGGAGTATAAGACCTTACAGTCTTGCTTCAGATTGATGATCATAAACTATGCTGATTTGTAGACTCTTTATTAGACTGGTTACTTGTAACCTGTTCAGTTCTGTGCTAGAATTTAATGTCTTAAAATCATTAATCTTTATGAGGAGCTTTATCAGAAAAGAAGGAAAGAAATCCACTTCTAGCTTCCTGTTTTCATAGAATCATCGAATGGAATCACAGCATTGCACAGATTGAGTGGAGGCTTTGGAAGTCATCTGGTTCAGCCCTGCTTGAAGCAGGGCAGCTTCAAAGTCAGGCAGTGCTGCGCAGGGCCTTGTCCAGTTGAGTTGAAAGCTTTCTGCAAGGATGGAGGTGCTTTGGCCTTACTGTATAACTTGTTTCAATGTCTGACCACTCTCATGGTAAAAGGTTTTTCCTTCCACTTAATTAGTGGTGCCTCATCTGGTTTGAAGAAGGGAATCTTGGGGACAATTAAAGAAAATCCAAAATATTGCCAAGTAAAATCTCAGAAGAACGAAGCCTAAATCCCATGGTTTAGCTGGTACTGCCTTACAATATCATCTGTGTCTTAGAATTGCTTTAACTGATCTGCCTTTCTGCTTTAAGTGTTAGTGGAAATTGTCTATTAATTTAGAAGGATAGAATACCCCTATTTTCCATTGCTGATATTTCACTATATTTTCTAGGTACAGATAAAGTCTCTTTGTTATATCATTTTTTTTAGCTGTAGTGAAATTCTTCCTATTGGGGTACGTATAGATCCCAGGCTGCTGGTAGCTATTATAAGATCCTGGTAGTGCCTGCTGCCATGTATTTAAAATTACTAGATTTTACCTTATTAATTGAGAATATTTGAGTTGGCTTCCAGGAAGGTAGTTCTTCCTTTTCAAATTTAGGCTTATTAGTCAGTTTTGTTCTGGTTTGGTTTAATAGCTGTAGAAGTGGAGGTTCCCATATACAGGCACATTTTCACCTTCAGTAGTAAATTTCTACCACAAAATGAAAATATTAGCTTAATGTCTATAAAACCAGAGTTCATGCTCTTAAATAACAAGCAACAATAATGTACATAATACTTGATTTTATGTGCTTATGTATTGGAGGGGGTTGTATTTTTATGTCATGTGTTAAACAGATTATTGTTAGAGTTAAATGACTTGAGATATAATCAAAATTATTTTATTACTTGCCTAACTTTCTTGCGTTACTTCTTGTTTGTGTGTGTAACTTATCTGGGTTATATATAATCTTTTTGTTGAGATTAAAATTAGTGCTATATTGGATTTTTTGTTTTGTTTTATTTTTTATTTTTCATTAATCTTTCAGAATGATTGACTGGTTGTCCTGGCCTCTGGCTCAGCATGTGGAAACATGGGTGATTGCACTGCTGAAAGGACTGGCTGCAGTACAGAAATTTACAATCCTCATCGATGTTACTCTGCTTAAGATTGAATTGGTATGTGTGAAAAGAACATTCAAAATTGAAGGAGAGGTAGAGGAATTTGTAACAGCCGTATAATTGCATAACATCTTTTGTATTGCGACAGGTATCTTACTATTCCGCAAAGATGATGTAAATGTATCTATCGCTTTCAATTGCATGTAATGATTCTGTCTCTTTCAAATGGTTGTGAATTTAGAGATCTGTTTACATTTCTACTGAAACTTCACTATTTAGATTTACTAAAATAAATGTTTGGGATTTTTTAGGTCTTTAATCGACTTTGGTTTCCTCTAGTGAGGCCTGGTGCCCTCGCTGTCCTTTCCCACATGTTACTCAGTTTTCAGCATTCTCCAGAAGCTTTTCATTTGGTAAGTAACTAAAAAATGTTTTTTTGAATTCTTTGAAATGTCATTCACATCTGATTTCTAAAGTGGGCGTAGAGAGTAACGGAATTGAGGCACTTGGATTTCATATTTGTTTCAGGTTTCCAGCATCAGATTTCTGTGGTTCACAGAGCACTAGGCATTCTAACTTTGAGGTTCAACTTTAATCTTTAACTGGAAACAAATATTATTCTCCCTAGTATGTACATATTTCTGGCAGTAGCATCTGGACACTGCATTCTGTCTTTGACCATGTACTTCTGGAAATATTTTTGTTATGTGAAGCCACTGATAAAGTTGGGCTGCAAGTAGACTTCCAAGAACAACTGTTTGGGTTAAACAGATAACCAGTTATCTGCTATATATAACCTAGTCACCCTGGATAGGTGCATGAGGCCCAAGAAGTACTTCAGTTTAAGAAAGCTATGCTATCTGTATTTTAGTGTTCATGTGGGCAAACTGAAGGACACTCACTATTTTTAATGGCCACTCTTCAAAATGCAGTTTTCCAGTTAAAGCAGTAGATGCTAGGGTATGACGATGTTACTACAGAAAGAAACAAACAGTCCATGTTAATACAGAAAGAAGTCTTGTGCCTTCCCCGTTCTCATACTTTGTGTTCAGCTTCAAGTTTTAAGTGAAATACACATCTTTCAGACTGAACCATAGTAAGTAACAGCCTGGCACACTGTTTCTCTAAGCTCTCCCCAGGGTTCTTGGGCCTGAAAGGGTCACAAACCCTTTGATTAGTGTCAAGAGTAATTGCCTTATGGCTGTTACGCGTTTTTTAGTGATAGAAGTCTGAAGTTTCTCCTCCTTTTGCTGCCTTAATATTGGCCTAGGGTAGAAATTAGTTTGAAAGAGCAAAGTAGCTTTGAATAGGCTTAAACACAAATATTTCGTCTTGCTGTTCTCCTTTGTTCCTGAGACAAAACTGTCATGAAAAAAATGTAAAGTATGAGATGTCTTACTCTAGAAATAGTTGTTTGCTTTCAGATGGAAAATTTCTGCCATGGGTTGCATGCAGTACTTCGTGTCCATTTTCCGTCCATTTTAAACATTCTTCACTATCATTTTTTCAGCTGCTGCTGTCATTTAGTATCCGATAATATTTTCCCGGACTTAAACTACTTGTTTACTTTTTTTATAATAAATGTTCTGAAGGCTTAAATGCACATTGATAAATATACATTATTTTGCAAGGCACCTGAGCTTATGTTCCCCTTCCCTATGCTTGAACATAGTTAGCATAAATTACTTTTTATATATTTGTAGAAGAACGCTGTCTTGCACTTATATAGTATAGGTGCAGAGTTTATCATGATGTGTACTACAGAATTTTAAAATCTGCTGATACATAAAATTTTAATTTGGCCTCAAGCCAGGAGCAATACTTCTGTATGTATTCAAAGTGTATACACTGCAAAATACACTGAAAGTGTATTATGCAGCATGCTGTAAGTAAGAACTTGGCTTGCAGGTTGAGAAATTGTACTTCTTCTGTTCTTCCCATGTGCTTTGTCTGTGCAAAATTGATTGTATCTTAGATCTACTTTATATAAATTCAGTTCTTGGAGCTCAGTAGTTTCTTACTGCAGTGTACCCACATTTATAAAGTGAAAGAAAGAAATTTTTCATTGCAACTTTCGCTGTTCACTTGGTAGTACATTGAACACTTAATCTCTGTGTTTTCGTTTTCAAACTGTGGATACCTTGCTTACAGAAAGAGTAGGGTTTGTTCCTCTGAGATGTAAAAATATTCCTTATACTTAGAGAACAACAGATTTCTGAAGAGCTGGCAAATGAGTATTTTGCACCTGGCCCCTTTTACTTTGGTGTTTTAAAGTACATTAATTCCTGTAATTGGTATACTTCACTAAAATTATGATAGCTGTATTATTTTTGTTCTGCATTTCCTGTCTTTACTATCAAACAATATATAAGCTAATTTATGATGAGCCCATCCACTTTTTTCACAGTTAAGCCGTTTTGATAACTTGGAAACAGACAGAAGTATCTAAAATACTTCCGTTCACAGTGAGAAGTCCCTACTCTTCGGGACTGCATTGAAGTAACTTTCCACTTGAGGTTTTAAGACTAATATTAAAAGAAGTCTCATCAATTTAAAAATACATACAGAGCTGCGCTGAAGAAGGGGAAGGAGGTGGAGTTAACACTTCAGATTTGTACCCAATTTCAAATGGTAATGAACCTGAACTAATCCTCACATAAATTACCATATCTGTGGTAAGCTTTTTCTAGCTTACTAGTAAATTACTGTCTTGGCTTCTTGAGCCTAGCTCCCTCGCTAGGTGGAGCTGTGAGCCAGTTTCCATCTTGTCAACTGAAATATCACGGCTGTATTCATTGCGTTCAGATCGCAAGCATCTTACTCTGCTTAAGGAAAATGGAGAGGTTTGTTTTAAAAACTGTATCTATAAAATTAAACAGGATACTGTACTGTTAGTGGTGGCAAAAAGCAAAATGTTTGCTGTTAATATCCTTAATAAGGTGAGTACTTTGGTGGCTTGACTGGTTAAAATCTTAATGTGCGTTTTCTATATCCATGAAGTTCCAAAACTTGATATGTGAGCTAAAGAGCATTGGATAATTAATTGGTCTGTTTCAAAATTGTCATGGGTAAAGAATAATGCATGTTTGTTTCTCAGCCACTTCTTGTTTAAGAACAAAAGGTCCCCTGTCACTTGGCATGTATGAAACAATAAAGTTGTTTGTAGAACAACAAAAACAACTGGAAAAATGCAGTTAACACCCTTTTTTGTTTGTTTTCCCATTCAGATTGTCCCACACGTGGTTGGTTTGGTTCATTCCTTCAAAAGAGATGGCTTACCTTCCAGTACTGCCTTTCTGATGCAGTTGACTGAGTTGATACATTGCATGATGTATCATTATTCAGGATTTCCAGAGCTCTATGAACCCATTCTGGAAGCTGTTAAGGTATATTAGGAATATTAAGCGGGTGGAAAGTTTTTGTTTCGTTGCTTTCAATATGAAAGCTATAACCCCATAGATCTAAAATCTTTAGAACTTCTGCTAGGAGAAAGGAGGTAGCCACATAATTTAATGTCAACTCTTAACTGCATTTGGAATACGCTAGAGAAATTGTCCTCAGTGTCCATGATAAAATGACAGCAGGCTTTAAGAAAAGCTTGAAGTTAGATCCTTTGTTAAAAGTAAAATGTGATTTCTTAAGTCTCACATACCTATTAATATGCTTTTGTGAGGTTTATTCAAGGCATTTCGTTTCAGCCCAAGCTAGAAACTAACTCTTCAAATAAAAGTTCAGAGCACTAATAGTATTGAAGAGCAGTAGGTTCTGAGGAGTACTTGGCATGGTGTTAATCTTCGGCTAGCTCCAGAAGACCATTGTTAAGCATAACATCTTAATACTGCGGTCAGTATTGCATGCCTGTGTGGGTAAAGGGTGCTGGCCTGTGATGTTTCAAAGCAAAATTTAGCTTTCTGTAGATAAATACTTAAGTGCATAATGCACTTAAAAATAAATTTTAAAAAAGCCAACACCCTAAACCAAAAAAGCGTTGAAAACGTGAAACAAAACCAAAGAAAAACCACAAAAAGTCACTGGGTATTACTGCCTAATTTTATAGCAGTGTTAAATGTTTTGATGCTTTAAAAGCCCTTGTCAGCTTAATTCCAAGTATTCTGGAGTTTATTCTTCCATTCTTACATTTTGATTTGACAGAGCAGTTACGTATTTCTAGCAGAATAGAGGATGCGTTAGGGTTCTATTAAAGCTTGAAATATGAAAGGTAGTTTTTCGTGGCAGAAAGGATTCTGTGAATGTGCAGGTCAAAAGTGACCACTAGCCCCTTATTCTTGCTATTTAAGAACTGAATAAAGAAAGCTTTGAAGAAGGGGGATGGGGTGGGGTGTGTGGTGTGTATCTTCTAGGCTATCAAGGCTAGCAAGACCCTGAAGGAGAATATGGGAACGAGCGAAGATGTAAGAATGTTGAATGGAAGGACCTACTACAGAAACCTATTAAGTGTGTTAAATGTTTCTCTCTTAGGATATGCCCAAACCCACTGAAGAGAAGATTAAGTTAATTCTCAGCCAGAGTGCTTGGACTTCTCAATCCAGTTCTTTGCCATCTTGTTTATCTAGACTTTCTGGAAAATCTGAAACTGGGAAGACAGGCCTAATTAATCTAGGAAACACTTGCTACATGAACAGTGTTATTCAGGCACTTTTTATGGCTACGGAGTAAGTCCATTTCAACAGCTCTTTTCATTGCAAATAAACAAATGCAACTATTGTTGCATTCTTGTTTTTCACAGATTATTGACGTGTCCTGGGGTGTCTCAGTTTACTAGAGCTGGGTGGGTTTCTTTGCACTTGGTTACTGGTTGCTTCGTTGAAAGTCCAGCTCTGTGAAACTGCAATTTTAGTCATTAAAAATCCTGATCCTTCTGTCTAGTCTCAAAAGATAAGTCCCTTTTTCCTCAGTCCTTGATCCCTTTGGTATTGTAAGAGTTTATGGTAGTACTTTTGTTATAATCTGGAAGCTATTAAAATTTTTTTTGACTGTCTCTAGCCCATTCTTAAACATTTAAATGTTTAAACAAATGGGCTTTTTGCAGTGTTAGTTCCTACTGTACAATAGTTTGGCATCTGCGCTCGAGCAGAATCCAGGTATTGAAGGGAAGTGTTACATGCTTTGCTTTCTTTCAAATTGAAGAATTTTCTGAGCTGAAATGGTAACTGTATTGTTGTTAGACATCTAGCAAGGAAATTAATGTAATCTATTTATTTTTTTTTCAGTTTCAGAAGACATGTTTTGTCTCTGAATCTAAATGGGTGTAATTCACTAATGAGAAAATTACAGCATCTTTTTGCGTTTTTGGCCCATACCCAGGTATGTCAGTTCATTTCATCTGTTCTTTTTTTAAGCCTGGATCTATATAACAAAATTTAGGAACAAACATGATGTCATGGGAGTCCTCTGGAGTATATTAAAAATGTAAGTGTGATAGATTTGTAGGGGAATGAGTCTGCCTCCAAATGTTCACATGGTGTGAATGGACTTAAAGAAATGTATATTTCATAAGTGGAACATCTTGGCATTGTGTTGTTTCTATAAATGGACAGTAACATGTTTTCTTTGAGAAGCCAAAATGAAAAAATCTAAGAATTTACTTGGTATACAAGCTGACTTAACATAACTTTCTGCGATAAACTGTGGTTTTCTGCAGTGATTTTTGCACTAAATTTTATTGTAAGTCAAATTCTGATCATTATTGTTCACAATATTTTGTTAGTGGTAGAAAGCCATAAGACACTTCTGTTCTCTTTGATAAATAAAAATAAACTTGTGAAGGGGATGAGGCTGAATCACCTTCAACAATAAACTGGTACTTAGGAAACACTGGTGTTTTTCTGAAGAAAGAAAGCTTTTTTTAAGCTTGCCAGCAAGATCAGTAACTGGTATTACACAGCTGGTTGACACTCACTACACATTTTGTATTTGCCTGCAGGATCTGCTACTTTTATCTTTGTACTAGAGGTGATTACTACAAAATTATTGTCTCGTCCTATGATTAATTGTTCTAAAAGTTTGTGTACCATGTGTTTCATAGAATTCCTCTAGGATAATGTAGTCCAAAGTTCAGTGGTCAATATCACAGTAATATAAACAGTTTTTTAAGTAGTTCTTGTCTGTCCCTCTCCTACACAGAGGGAGGCGTATGCTCCTAGAATTTTCTTTGAGGCTTCCAGACCACCGTGGTTCACTCCTCGATCCCAGCAGGATTGCTCAGAATATCTCAGATTCCTACTAGACAGGTACAGTTATTGTGCCGTTAATGGGAATGAATCTACCCTTATCACAATATTGAACTGTTAGGAGTGGCCATCTAACAGTTCCACTGCATGCGTGAGGGCCAGGAATTTTGGGCCTCATTCCTGGCTGTCTCTGGTTTTCTGTATCGTCTATGAAACACTCTGCATCATGGATTTAATCTGTGGTAAATCTGGGTACCATCTTGTATGCATGTTATTTAAAGCAGGTTATAGTGATGTTAGTGTTCCATTTTTACAAATCTAAACTTGGGTGTTAGTCGTGGTCCCATTGTAAAATCCACGTGGTTGCTGAAAGCAGTTTAGTCGTGCATCTGGGATTTCATGTTGGTGGAGACAGCTATATTTCATACAGGTCAGAAGTCATGGAGAGGTGTACATGCACTTATAACCAGTTTAATAAACGAGCAAATTAACTGTGGAACAGATAAATACCTATGTTTATTAGTAGCCCTCTTATTTTGGCTTGATGAGATGTGGCTTAAGCAGTATTGCTTTATGACACATTTCATTTCGGGAGAAGATTAGCTCAATAGTGAAGTACTGTTGGGGTTTTTCTGTTGTTGTGGTGTTTTTTTTCTCCCCTGTCTTGGGTTTCTTTTTTGGTTTGTTTTTTCTTGTAGTTTCTTAACTTTCTTGGCTAAAAAATCCTGACCTTTTCTTTGGAAATAGTCTGGCACTAGATAAATAGCTACTTGTTCTCTTAAGAAAGTCTGACATACAGAACCAGTCAACTGGTAAACTGATTTATTAAGATAATGTAATGGTAAATAACAAAAATGTTGTTTGTTTTTTTTTTAAAATACTTTCCAGTTCTCTCAGTATATCCATTGTGTTCTGTTACATATAATGAAACCCACATTAAATGCATTTGTGTTTTTCTCATACTCTGTTTTGGATAGTACTGATCTGTTGTATGGTTCAGCTTGCTTACATTTAAAAAGCTATTTGTTATTTTTTATATAAGACACTTCTAGCTGCTTAACCATATTTTACTATATGTGTACTATATATAAAACATAATATTTAACCGTATTAACTATATTTTTTTGGCATAACTGGAGAAAAAAGTCTGAAATAGTGCAGCGATATTTGGAAAATAGCACAGCTACTTGGATTTATTTTTCTTTGTCTTCAGGCTGCATGAAGAAGAGAGAACCTTGAAAGCCTTGTCTTCAGCAAAGACTTCTGAAAGTTTAATGAATGAAGAGTCCCAGACACAAGAAGCTGTCCATAAAGCACAGGTATTTGCTGAAGCACTTTGTATGGGAAGTGAGGAAAGAACTCTGATAGAGAAGATGTTTGGAGGAAAATTGAAGACTACTATATGCTGTTTGAACTGCAAAAGTATGTCTCAAAAGGAAGAAGCTTTCACAGATCTCTCTCTGGCTTTCTGTCCTCCAACATCGTTGGATAACGTTGGCCCAAAATGTATGGAACATTCTGAAGTGGAAGACGACTATATGGTGCAAACTAATACTTTAGCAACTAGTCCTGCTGGAGAAACACCCCTCAATAATTCGGAAGTAAATGGTGGATGTGACACAATAATAAATGAAGGAACCATGAAAGATTTTTCTACTGAGCCAAACTCTGAGAATACGACAAATTCTGAACTCAACAAAGTTCAAGATAATAGGGATATGTCTCAGACACTAGTAGGTAAAAACACCTTGTCAGTTACAGACTTACTGAATTATTTTCTGGCACCTGAGATCCTCAGTGGAGACAATAAGTATTATTGTGAAAAGTGTGCCTCTCTACAGAATGCTGAGAAAACTATGCAAATCATTGAGGAACCTGAATACCTCATTCTCACTCTTTTGAGATTTTCATATGATCCAAAGTGTCATATAAGGCGCAAAATCTTGGACAATGTGTCTCTACCACTTGTTTTAGAACTGCCAGTCAAAAGAGCAACATCCGCTTTAGCTGTAGTTTCTGGAGGTTGGTCTGTTGGTGTTGAGATTTCTGATATTGGAGAAAATCTTGCTAAAAAACTGAAGCCCTCAGGTGCTGATGAAGTGACCTGCCCACAACTGGTGCCCTACACGTTAAGCTCTGTGGTGGTGCATTCTGGTGTATCCTCTGAAAGTGGACATTATTACTCATATGCTAGAAATGTTACTGGGTCAGGGCCTTCAGGACTCTGCCACCAGTCTACAGCTCTTTCTTTAGTCTCTCCTCAGGATAAGTTGTTGACAGAGGAGAGTCCTTGTACTGTTGTAGAAAATGAGCTGGATGCTGAGATGCCAAAAGAATGGTTTCTGTTCAATGACAGCAGAGTGACATTTACCTCATTTCAGTCAGTCCAGAAAATTACCAGTAGATTTCCAAAGGACACTGCTTATGTTCTGTTTTACAAAAAACAAAATAGCACCTGTGGCTTCAACACCAATTCAGCAAATGGACTCTGGGTGAATGGAGACCCTCCCCTACAAAAAGACCTCATGGATGCAATTACGAAAGATAACAAACTGTACTTGCAGGTAAGATGGAAATTGTATATGAAGAGTGATCTTCTTAAAACTCACAAGAGGCAGTCTAAAAGAAAGAAAAAGTTAGCTTTTAAATATTCCGGTATATTATCCTTATAAATCACCAATCTTGCTTCCATATTGATACTGCTGGACAGGTTTCATAGTAAGATTGTCACCATTAGATGGAAAGCATCAAGGAAAATGGCTTAAACTCATTGCAGTTTAATTTTTTTTTTTTTTAGAAGACATGCTTGCATAAGTTGTTTAACCACTAGTAATTCTTTGCAGGAAAGTTTTTTCAACAGTTGTAATTTTCATTGCCTTTAATAAATCACAAGAGTAGCTAAAGTATACTTAAAAACTTGTTAGCAGTGTTCTTACTAGCACATTTTCATTTGGAGTGCAGTTTTATTTATACAACTGTGCTTACCCAAATGCTAGTACCACTGAAATGGAGACCAGATGTTAGTGACTAGATTCCACTTTCCTCTTACTGCCTTTTCTGCCACCTTCTGTGGGACCAGCACTGCCAGTTGCACTTCCTCTGTGCTCCAACAACCTCACCTAGCTGTAGTAGCGTCTTCAATTGCTGTTACAAAAAAGCCACTGTTCTCCATGTTTCAGTATGTTTAGCTTTGAGCATTGCTGCTATGTTTGGATGGTGTAACAGTAGAAATGTGTTTTACTCTGTGCTCTTTGATGTGTTAAACTGTTCCTGAAAGAGTCCTAGGCAGACTTAAATTAGAAAAACTAGGTAAATTCAGTTAGAAAAGGTCAGCTAAATCTCACTGTGGAAAATCTGTTGTAATAGGTGCAGGTATTCTACAAACATAAACAAGAGAACTGAGAGTTTAAATTGCAACTCTGCAGCTATTTTCTGACTGTGTGGTTAAAACATGTGTCCTAACTATCTCTGTTGATACGCCATCTCTTCTCTTGATTTGACAGAGTAGATTCTTTAGCAACAGTCTCGTATGATAGAATCATAACTTTTACACATCCCTTCCAATCCAAATTATCTAGTCCAAACCCCTACAGTAAGCAGGGACATCTTCAACTAGATCAGACTGCTCAAAGGCCTGTGCAGCCTGACCTTGAATATTTCCAGGGATGGAGTATCTACCACCTCTCTGGGCAACCTGTTCTGCTGTTTCTCCACCCTCATTGTAAAAAATTTTTTCCTTACATCTAGTCTAAATCTACTCTCTTTTAGTTTAAAACTGCTACCCCTTGCCCTATCGCAACAGGCACTGCTAAAAAGTTTGTCCCCATCTTCCTTATAAAAGTACTAGAAGGCCGCAATGAAGTCTCCCCAGAGCCTTCTCTTCTCCAGGCTGAACAACCCCAACTCTCAGCTTTTCCTTAGAGGAGAGGTTTTCCATTCCTCTGATTATTTTTGTGGCCCTCCTCTGCACCTGCTCTAACAGGTCCTTGTCTTTCCGGAACTGGACACAGGACTCTAGGTGAGGTCTGACCAGAGTGGAGGGCAGAGTCAGGTCCATTGACCTGCTGGCCATGCTTCTTTTGGTGCAGCCCAGGATACGGTTGGCTTTCTGGGCTGTGAGCACACTGCAGGCTCATGTGCAGCTTTTCATCCACCAATACCCTCAAATCCTTTTCTGCAGGGTTGCTCTCAACCCCTTCATCCCCCAGCCTGTATTGATACCTGGGGTTTGCCCTAACCCATGTGTAGGACCTTGCACTTGGCCTTGTTGAACCTCATATGATTCACATGGGCCCACTTCTAGAGCTTAAAAATGGGTACAGTGTTTCCCTTTTTCCAGTCACCATGCACTTCACCTGACTGCTGTGACTTTTCAAATGTCATGGAGAGTGGCTTGGCAAGTACATCAACCAGTTCCCTCAGAACAGATCTGCCAGCTCTGTTCTGCTCCCTTCTCCCTGAGGGCATTTTCCCTCAAAGTTCTAAAAATAGGGGTCCTATTGATTAACTCCTTGAAGAGCTGGAATTTTGCGTTCATAAATTCAGGGTCCTGACTTCACTGTTTGCCTGACCCATGTCTCTCAGGACTGTGAATTCTTCTACCTGTGCATGATCACGGCAGCCCAGGCTGCCTCCAGTCTTAGTGTCTCAGATTAGGTCACTTGTGTTGGTGAACAACAGGTATCATGTTCCCTCTGGTAGGGTTCTCTGTTACCTGGCTTAAGAAGTTATCCTGAGTGCATTCCAAGAGTCTCCTGGATTGCCTACAGCTCGCAGTGCCACTTTTCCAGCAGATGTTGGCGTGGTTGAAGTCCCCAGCAGGACAAGCCTGCGAGCGCAATGCCTCCTGTAGCTGGAGTAAGGAGGCTTCATCAATAGGCAGCCTGTAATAGACACCAACCACAAAGTTCCCTTCGTTGCCGCTGTCTCTGATTCTTAACCATAGGCTTTCAACCTGCTCACGGCTGTTCCTCAGACAGCCTTCATTTCTTTACATACCCCTCTGCCCCTCCTTCCTCGCCTGTCCCTTCAGAACAGCCTGTAGCCATCAATAGCTGCACTCCACTCATGGGATTCACCTCGCCAAGTTTCTGTAATGGCAGCTGGGTGGTAGATTTCTAGCAGCACAGTGGCTTCCAGCTCCTCCTGTCTGTTGCCTACACTGTGTGCATTGGTGTAGGGGCACTTCACCTGTGCTGTTGGCCATGTCACCTTCTTAGAGGAACACCCCTTAGTTCCTTTGAGGAATTTCATTGGTGTTGCCTCCTTGTCTCCTGTTACCTCAGGACCCCCTGGCTCATCTTGGTAAGACCTGAAGTGTGCTGCAGGGTAGCCAGCATGTCTCACAGAAACGGGATGAGGGCCCTCACTGGCACCCTGCCCCTCTGACCTTGGTGTCTCATCCCGCAGCTTGTCCATGGGTGAGCCTGATAATATCCTCCTCCCCCTTCAGGTCTGGTTTAAAGCTCTGTCAGTGAGCCCTGCTAGCTTGTGAGCAAAGACCCTTTCTCCCTTGGAGAAAGGTGAGGCCCACCTGACACCAGCAGGCCTGGTGCCATGTAGGCCATCCTGTTACTAAAGGATGCAAAAGTGGCAGTGACACCAGCTATGGAGCCATGTATTAGTAGACTGGGTCCATCAGACTCCCAGTGTCACCACCCACAACTGGAAGTAGAGAGGGGAAAATAATCTGTGCTCCAGATTCCTTTACCAACCGTCCCAGGGCCCTGAAGTCTCTTCTGATTGCCCTTGGACTATGTGCTGCAGCTTCATGGCCACCCACGTGGAAGAGCAACAATGGGTAAATAGTCTGAGGACTGTTCCAGGCTGGAAGTTTCCTGGTGGTCCTTAACCCAGGCCCCCGGGAGGCAGCAGGCTTCTCTGAGGGGAGGGTCTGTCCAGCATACGGGACCCTCTTCCCTCAGAAAGGAGTCACCTACAGCTATAGCCTGTCTTCTCTTCCATGTGGAGTTGGTCACGACATGACAAGGCCTTCCTGACCTTGACAGCACCTCTGGTGTAGACAGATGGTCATGTACGTCACACACTGACTGAACTCCCACATCCAGAACCCAGTGCTGGCCGTACACAAGCAACTGGGAAGGTGTGGTGGGCAAGGAGGGTGTTTTCTGCCACCCTGAGTATAGACTTGCCTCTAAAATAATGTCACGTTTTCAGTCAGAATTGCTGTGACTTCCATTGATACGTGGATCTTTTAGTTGTGAAATTTCAAACTCTAAGACAGATTATTTTTTATTTTAGGATTATAATTATAGCAGCATCTAGGTAACAGAGTAAGGGGGATCGGGGTAGGGAGAATCCGTTTTAAGAACACAGCCTGAAGAAAAGTAGTATTTCTACTATGGTGGTAATGTAACCTTTTTTTTTATAGAGTCCAACATTTAGAGGAGGAACAGTGTCATCCACATAGAATATAAATCCTAGTAGCTATTATTTGCATATTTTCCTGTTGAATCCAATGCTTGCAGTCACATTTCACGTGGATACGTGATGACCTGAGTATGTATAACAGAGGCTTTTTTCAGATTTGAAGAGATGCTTTAGCCATATGGAACAAGCAACAGTATCAGGATATTGGGAAAAAAAAAGTTACATAATTAAGTTATTCTTAAATATGTTTCTGTGAGTTAACATTTTCAAGATCATTTTGATGCAATTTTGGGAGTATGCAGAGAAGTTAATTACTTTAAGCTTTTTGAATACTTCTGTATGTCTAGAACAAGTGAAAAGTCAATGTGATTTTATAAAAGTTAGTCATTTAGTGCTTATATGCAAAAATTGCTTTTTGGTAATCTTCCATACTAAAGCTTTCTCTATAAAACCTGTACCTGAAGTTACATTAAGTAATCCTTTGCTTTCACTTGTAAGCTAGAAAAGAAAAATTAGTAGTTCCTTGAAAACTTTTTCCTTTATAATTAAATAAAAATGGTCTTTTCAAAATTGAGAAGATTTTTCCAGGTATATGGGGTTTGTTTGGGATTTAGTTGTTTTGGTTTTTTTTTAAATACAGGATCTTTTACCCACCTTTCAGTTTTGGATTCTTCAGTATTGGCTTTCTTTGTAGTGCTCAGCTAATCTGAGAGTTGTTGAGATCATGTCCTTTTCTCAGTTTAAATGAGGCAATTAGAAATACTCAGTTACTGTTTTTCTCAAATTAACACTAATATTGCAATTCACTGAATTAAGTCATATTTTTGAGAAGTCTCATTTCATTATTGTTCAGAGTTCTAAAGTAGTTATTTTTCTACTAAATTAAGGATATACTTTTCTGTCTTGAGAAAGCCTTTACTTTTTAGAAGAAACACTCTTATTGCTTATTGCTTTTGTTTTACTATTGCATACCGGTTTACCACATGGTCAACTAAAATATTTTTGCTTTAAATAACAAAAGCAATGTGGGTAGTTTCCACTCCAGTTAAAACAAATTAAAAATCCTGTTTTGGGAAAGTGGAAAGCAGAGGGGGTAGCTCTGCATAATTCTTAGTTCAGAGAACTGTATTGACTATCAAGTTTGACTTACCTGATTTAGTATTTGTTGGGATAAACATAATCAGCCTGAAACCATTCAACATCTTTATAGAAACAGGAGTACTTATTTCAAAAATGCCAGCTCTGTATGCCATACTAGAACAACTTAATGTAAGTTCATATTAATCAAGTCAATATATTCCTTGAGAGAAGAAAGAAATGTGCTTAGTTAGCACAAACTACTGAAACTACTCAACAGGCATAAAGCATGAATGATGTTAAAGTGCTACATAATTTCACTTTTAGCATTGAAGACAATGTGGGTTTTCAATACTTGTGCTCTGTCAAGAAACATTAAGATCTGATAATTTGATCACTGCTTCATCTCTCTCATGCATGTGTATGTATAGATACCTTCCATTCACTATAGACAAGTACATAACAGCAATGAAGCTAAGATCGCAGCTGAGGTTTATCCTGTTCTCACTGCACTATGGCTGCTTGTGAACAGTATTTCCAAGTGGTTGACAAAAGCTGTGCTTGCAGTTCATGTACACTCTGTACTGAATGTGGTGCATTGCTCCAGACCTGGGAGTCATCCCTTGCACATAAGTCATGTGCAAGATACTATGTTGTTGCTGTTCATAGTAGTGCTTCCCCTTGTCCCCTCCCTGCAAGGAAGCCTAGTGACAGCAGAACAATTGCCCAGTTGCTAATGGTATTGTGAAAGGTACCTAATAGAAGACATGTAATTTAGCTGCAGAGCTATGCTGAGGCCCCATTACTATCCAGTAACTTAGTAAGGCAAATAGAAATAAATCATGTTTCTAGCTAAATCAGACAAAATTCTTAGATGCAAGACTCAAGTGTACTTTTTGTCTACAACTTCCATATTTTTATTTAGTGCAATTTAAAAAAAACCCAAACAAACAACAAAAAAAAAAACCACCAGCCGAGGTACAGTTTAGTTTTGAGAAGAAATTCTGTTCTAAGCTAAACAGTTTTGCAGTGTAGTTTTTCAACTAAACAGACTATTTATACAAGGCCTGCTATTTTAATCAAACTTCCATGTTGATTTCTGGTACTAGAAGTGAGTTCTTCATATTCCCCTGTTATTCTTAGTAAATTTACTTAGTTTTATGTGTCTTATAGTTAGCAGATACATAAGAGACCACATACTGCTGGAGATAACACTGTCTTTCAGGAATATGGGCAGCATATCTGTGTAGACAGTGTTCTTCAAATATCTTTGATATCATTTTGAAAACAAGTATGCCTTTCAGTCCTTAGTACTGTAAAATAGTTTTAAACTTAGGCTCTGTTTTTCTAAGAGGGCAGAGTAATTTAAACCCACAAGTACTATTATTAGCACCTGTGAAAGTACATGGACAAGACCAAGTTTAGTGCTTTCATGGTAGTATAATACAAACAGTCTTCCAGGTTCTCGGCTCTGTTCCTTGCTTTCACCAGGAGACAGAAGAAAAGGAACAATTCAAGGTGAACTATGTAATTGCTAAAACCCTGGTAAAATTTCCTCCCATTGCCTTTAGGGAGGTATGTAGTGATGAAGTGTCATTTGAAGGAGGCTATCAGTATGAGCCTTAACACCTGAATACTTTCATTTTGTTTCCTAGAGAAATAAAGCTTGTGCAGTTCTATTGTCTTTTTTCTTGCTGCTCTTCCAGAGCCCAACACCTGTTCTTCCCACCCTCAATTTTTGAAGCTCTTGACAGATGTGAAGGAAGGGATACTAAAGACAAGAAATCACTGCAAGGTTTATGAAACTAGTTGGCCAGAGACAAAATAGCATATGATATCTCTAATGAGGGGGAAAAGCCAGTGCTCTTCCTGTTAGATGTCTAAAGCCACAGGGGCATTCAGTTGAAAAAGCAGCTGGCAGGAGGCTATGCTTTCTTGTCTTGTTCCTGCTACTTGTGCAGGTACTTTTTCCAGCAACTGACTCTGATTTTTATGGAGTGCTTGAGAGTTCATGGGACTTAACTGATGTTAAAACAGTTAGCATAGCAATAACACTTGGAAGTTAAAAAGCTGTGCTAAATGGAAACTGAATAGGTTGTCCTTTTTTTTTTTTTTTTTTTTTTCCTTTTATCTGAATACGTTGTTACTCTATGCAGTTGACTGAGTGGAATAAAAGTGTCTTTTAAATAATTAACATTGATTTAATGGTGTTTCTATTTGGCAACCAAAACAAAGGGCATCTTAAAATTACTAGGATGAAAAGTCTTGTGAAACATCTATCGAAACCTAATGTTTTGATAGCTTTTGGTCAGCAGTCTAATTCTTTAGTAACATCCCATGTTGCCAAAAAATAAGATTTTAGCATAAACTTAAATGGTTTTAATTATGATTCACATATACTTGCTGACATACAGTGAAATTGTACATCTCGGATTGGCTGTGGATGTTCATTTTGAAGTTCAGCAGAGCCATTCAGACTTAGGAGCCCAGAAGTTAGTGATGTTGCTTTAAAAGATGTTTCAAAATTTACTAGAAATAAGCTGCTTCAAGGACTTTAGGTTAGTTTTAGTTTTTCATTGGGTTTTCTAATTGTCTTTATTCTTCCATTTCAGGAGCAAGAGCTTAGTGCTCGAACACAAGCACTTCAAGCTGCTTCAGCCTCCTGCTCTTTCCGACCCAATGGATTTGATGACAACGACCCCCCGGGAAGTTGTGGTCCGACAGGTGGAGGAGGAGGGGGTGGGTTCAGTACTGTTGGTAGATTAGTCTTTTGACTATGAAGACAACCTGGAATACACTGGTTCCAAAGCAGCCCAGTACTGCTGAGGACAACTAAATATTGAACTTTGTCAGATATTGTACCAAGTTTTGAGACTTGATCCTTGTTCAAAAGCAAATGTTGGGGGTTTTTTGGTTATGTTTTATTTGAAATAAATAAGCGCATAATGGAAAAAAAACTACCTCTTAAAAATTCAGTTGCTTTTATAGTAAGATGTGCTTGCCCAAAAGACAGAAAATGAAGTAGTTTTTTAAGTAGATGCAAATGACACTGCATTCAACTGAACAAATGCACTTACATCAGTTTCTATTGTCCTCATCCACTGAACGAAGAAAGTTCTTTTTTTACTCTGGTAGTATTCCTTTATGTGGAAATCCTTTCAGATGGGCTAAACTGCATACATAGTCTCTCACTCACCTTATTTTCAAATCCAGTACCTTTATGTATTTCCAGAGATGATGCAATTTATAATGAAGGCAATAACTTAAATGTGACATGATACAGTACTTTCCAGGTTAAATATTCAATATGTTTCCAGTCTAAATGTAAAGAAGAAAAAATAATTTATAAATATTTGCTAAGTTGTTTTCCAAAAAAGTGCATGTTCTGTAGGAACAATGTTTTTAAATAGGAATTGTTAACTTTGTAGCATTTCTAATTGTTTTGAGGATTTTAAAATTATTTCAGGGAATATATCTGCTGTGTATGGGAAAGGAAGAGATTCTGTATGTGCCTTGCAGTACTGTAACCTAAAACAAACTTTCCGAGGCTACAGAAAAGGAGAAAAATGTGCTAGTCAATTATTTTTTTTGGTGAGTATTAGAAATCAGAACACTTATAGAAAGCTATTAGATTTCCAGAAGTAAAAATCTGGTGGTTTGAAACGCAGTAAGTGCGTTGCCCGTTATTTTTTGATTAAAAAAAAAATTCTATACCTAGTCCTCTGACTTTTGTGGCCTGCATTGCTAAGAAGATCTGGTCATAAATACTGAGCTATGTGTGTGAAATCACAGAGAGGTTACTTGTGTTGATTCTTGCTGAGGTTCTATGCTTCTAAGAGTCCCTTGAAATTTTGCCTTCTGATTTTATTTGTACTGAGAAATTTCTGGTGAGTTCAGGTTTTAACTGTCTGCAGAAGACCAAAATGATCCTGTCTATGGAGTGGTGTTTTCTTGCTTGTTAGGCCAGCAGAGGTTGGGGATCCACTCTTTAAGTCTTGGCAGAAAGAGCAACTTTTTTTTGATGTGCAATGAGGATAACAGAAGTAAAGGAGCTACACTGTTGAATCTGATGATTGATTTTTAACTTGAATAATCTTATAGTGAAGTGTAAGTCTATTTAAAGTATTTTTACAAAATTCTGCACTCTTTTAGCGTGTTTATATATTCTACTAGGTGACAAAGTGCATCTTTAAAAAGCATGCAGACCTGGCAGGTGTTAGCTTAACTGTACAAAATAAACAAATTTCGTTAAAAATGCCTTTACAAAACTTTTAAGTAAGTTGAGAAAATTAAACCTTGTTCGTATGATATCATATATATGGAGTTTAGTCTGAAAGGTAACTTAGCTTGCAAGCTATTTTTATATTATCACTAAAACTGTGCTATTTGCTCTGCTATAGGTTAGTACGCTACTGCTCCAGAAAGCTAGACTTTCATTTTCCAGTAGTTTCCAAGCTTTGTTTTGACTGTAGTACCTTGGCTTTGACCTACGCTTTTCGTTGCGATCTCAATTGTAGGTCTCTGAACCAGGAGTTCAGCTGTGGAAATATGGAATGTTATGAGACTAGTGTGAGGAAAGTTCTCATTTCGTTGTGCTTGGACAAGGCTTTCCTGGAAGCTCGCTTCATCTTGAAATGCTGTAACTTTCAGTCTAATGGGGTTTTTATTTCCTTTCAGGCTTCTCTGCCAGTTAGCTCTGGTTTTAAAATGGTTTGTATGACAGGTAAATTTGGCTTTTGTCTCCCAAATCATGAGGACACACTAAAAAGCTGTCTGCTGTTTCCATTACAATGGGAGTATTTTGTCTTTCTATCAATCTGTTGTTCATTTTAAAACACTAGTAAGTAGAAGCAGGGGCAAGTGTTTTTACTCTATTAAATAATAATTTTGTAAAGATCAGTTTTGGTTTTACCTTCTCACAGTAAAAAACCAAATCATGTAGCCTACCTAAAAATAATGTGCAGTATGAGTTTTGTATACTTATTGTACTTTATTTATTTCATGAGCTCTTAGATGGCTTTCTGCTTTTTGCCTGTGCTAAATATGGAAGTTTTATATGAGAGTAATGCCAGTAGGATTGGATCTCCTTAAGTATAAAATGATGGTACGCCTCAAACTGAAAATAACCTTCTTTCTTTCCCCTTGTTGACTTCTGTTGATGCGGTTATTTTGGGTTTTACAAATAGACTTTAACATTCAGAATACCTGTTTGCAAGTCTGCTGACCCGACAACCATCATAGGCTTATTGATACCTAACTTGGAAGGTTTCAATAGAACTAGTGAAAGTGGAGAAGTAGTTCACACCCTAAAATGTATACCTTTTATCATTGTTTACACTAATGGTGTTGCATGCTTCTATCTTCTGGACATAATATGAGCGAATAATGTACATATGGTACTTCAGTTTCTGTAGCCTGTGAATGAATGTTGGATGGTTTGTTTATTGACCTTTTTGGCTCCATTCTTGATTTTTTAACTTGGATCAGTGGAAAGATACAAAATATGTTAATACTGTTTCTGAAGCTTAGGGGGTTTGTTGTTTCTTTTCATGGAGGATACACTATTGTACCAAACTCAAGGATGATATATCTTCTACAATTGTATTTCTTTTTATCATGACAGATTGTGTTTTGGTCTTTGTTTTAATAGTTAGTGGAGGTCTATTAACTTTCTTCCATACAGCTTATTTTGTATGTTTTTCTCATGTGGAGCATGACCGTGGCTTGCTGTGAATGTCACCCCTGTAACAAGTGATTACAATGTCTACAAGCCCATTCATCTAGGACAAGGAGAGAAAAGGCTTCTTTGGATAACTAAACCCATCACACCTTCTGGCTAGAGTCTTTTCCTTCCTTCCCCACCCTCGCCCCTTGTCCCATACTCTGGAAAGTTAAAAGTTTTATCTTCTACATGCTCTGGAAGTTTAATTTCCCGGGTAAGCTTTTTTTTTTAAAAAAAAAATATCTGTAGCAGTAAGGTTGTTTATGGAATCAGGATACTACTATTTTTTTGTATTAATGACAGGCAGGCAAAGGGCAGAAGCTCTGTGAGCTAGAGGAATGTTAGAACAAAAGCAACTGGGCATAAACTTTCCGTAAATAAGATTTAGATTACAAACAAGGTTCCCAATTTACTAGAACTAATTCTAGAATAGCCTCCCAGGCAGAGACCAGCTTTGAAGGAAGAGCCAAGTATATCTATGAAAGAAATGAAATGCAAAGTGATGTCTGAATAGTAGGCAACTAGACTTGATAAACCAGAGGTCCTTTCCAGTCCCTCCCTGGAGTTTTGCTGTTCTGTTGGGCTTCCCATCTTGATGCATTGCCAGTTTTGTTTTTAAGCCTCAAAGATTGAAGTGTAAATGAAGGGAATACTAAACTATGACATAACAACAAAGGTTGACTGCTCAGTTTTGGGTAGTGTTGGTTTCTGATTTAGGAGGGTAAGGCATAAACATTACGAAGTGACGTGAAGTGGAAGCTAGGAAGACTTGTGATCCAAAGAAATGTGCTTGTTTTCTGTTGGAAGGGCGATTCCCTTGTTAATAACCTATGGGGTGTAATGGGTTGTAGCACCTGATATCCTCAGTAGGCTGTAATCAAATGTAAATTATTGGACTTCTTCAATGGGTGAGCAAATGATCTATAGTCTAAATGAGATCGAGCAGACTATCTTAAAAACTTCCATATTCCCTACAGCCACTCATCATAGATCTACCTTAATCGGAATTCATCGCTATGAATAATAAGCTCTTAAATCACCCAAGTGTTGCGTCCAGTACAACAGTTGAGAACTGAAAGTTGCGTGACGCTGGCTTGTGTACAGCACTATGTTCTGCATGGACTTAAGAACTAGTGAGTATCTCTGTTTCAGCAAGTGGGTTAAAGAGACTAGGCCTGTGAGTTGAGCTGTGGCTGCGATCAGCATGCCAGCTGTGATGTGTAGTGCAGCACTGGCTTACCACATATGCTTTCTGGTTTTTTTAAATGCACGTGCATCCCCTCATTCAGTGTGAGTCTTGCTTTTGCTTGAATGAAAGCATCCAGATCAAAGGGAAAACAAACAAACTAGCCAGTGAAGCAGAGATGAATGTTTTTAAATAATATGCTGCTTTCTTATTTAAAACAGAAGGATTTTTTTTTTAAGTCTGCTGGATTCCAGGCAGGTACATGGATTCAGGATACAAGTCGTCTTCCTTTTACAACTGATTCCTAAAAATATTATCCATTCTGGAAAAAAAAGTGCTGGAATAGGCATGTCAAAATGCACAGCCTGCCACTGCTGCCTTGGTAAACAGCATGCTACCACATGTACTGAAATACTGGGACACATGCTGGCTGGCTTCCCCGGACACTAACTGGGAACAGCTGCCACCTGTGAACTGTGCCTTGCCTGGGTGGCCATTTGGGACCTTGACCATCTTTTGCATCTGTGGGTGGCCAGAGGCAACCAGCCTGGGGTGCTGCCTCAGTGTGTGTCTCTGCAGTGGGGGCCACAAGAGGAATCTGAGGTGTAGCAGCCGGCCCCACTGGGCAGGTGCTAGCTCAAGTGCGGCACAGTCCTTAACTCAGCCACATCTCCAAGCCCAGAGTGGGTAACTCGGGGACCCCTGGCAGCACTGATAGACTGACCCCTGTGGCAAGCAGCACAAAGAGGTCAGGTGGTTGCACTTGGAGTTAGTGCGTGGGAAGGAGGAGCAGGGGGGAGGTGAAGAAGTGCTGGTGCAGGACTAAAATGAGACTACCAGACTGCAAAAAAGAAAGGATGGCGCTGATCTGATTTAGAAGTTGTGTGTGTTTCAATAATTTCACCTGTTATCTGCTGTATTCCTTCAGAGGGTACTGTCAAAAATGCCTTGTTATCCAAGCCTAATGCTTCTAAAATTTCCATTATATTAGTGTGGGAAATTTGAGGGGGGGATACGGGGACCTCAGTAGGTATATTGAAAATATGCTGCTGAGGAGAGTATTTCAGATTGACATTAAAAAATCAATTCAGCAACAGGATGTGTGACTGGGCTAGCAGCTGTAGTTATCATACAGCATCCTCTAGGCCAGTGGTCTCCAAACTTTGTTGATTGCACACCCCCTATCAGTAAAAACTATGTATATCCAATCTATATATATTTATTCACTTAAATTATATATGCACTACTGTCCTAATATATTATGTACATATGCAAGAGTAGATATTGAAAACGTATGAAAGAAACATGATATAAACAGTATTTTTAAGTTATTTGAAACTTTGATTATTAATGGTATGAAAAATACTTTCGTCTTGCACCCAAATGGATTGTTTTACACACCCCTTGGGGTGCGTGTGTCTCACTTCGGAGACTACTTCTCTGGGCTGTAGTCTTGAAAAGAGTTTTAACTTGATGGGAACAGGTATCAGAACTGACATGTTCATAATATTTTACTCAGTGAATAGACTGTCATTACTTCATGCTGCATGACCATGTTTTGGATCTGTGTTTATTCTGAGATCTTACAAAATGTGATGCAAGGGCTGGGAACTGTTTCACCATTTGTTTTCCTACAGAATTCATTAAATGACACACACACACAAAAAAAAGTCAGCCTTAAGTGGTTTGCAGAGATGCAAAGCCATTCTAGTTCTGAGGGGAGGGCATATCCCTTGCCAAACACAGGAATATGTTAGTACTTGGCTTTAAAGGTTAGTACCGTTTTTCAGCTGACTCGCCCTTTCTGAAGTTTTCTCTAAAGAATTACAGTATTTAGTGCTCAGCTCCTGAAAAGAAACTTATTTCATTTTCTTGCTGTACTTTCAGGGTGTTTGTTCTACTGAAATACAGATGAAATATTTTTGACAGTATGCCTGTTCTTAAATCTTGTTGTAAACTGGCATAAGTATTTAATATTTTTTTCATATCTGTTTTCAAAAATGGATGGGTCAAATGCATGTTTTACTGTACATGTGTTGGGCTGCATAAAGTCAAAATTTTATTTTTAAATGCCTCAATGTGTTGAGAAGTACTGAAGCTTTTGTGTGTTTGACTTAAGTTGAAAGACAGATGTTCTAGTAAAATATAACAGTGGTGGAGGTTTGTTTCTTGGTTTGGTTTTTTGGGTTTGGTTTTTTTTTTTGAGTTGTAGAAGTGAGCTTGAAAAAGGATCTCACACAAAACCATGGAAAATAGGACTTCTCTGCTCTGACTTAATGGGCCAACTAGATCTGGAGAATCAAGTGTAGGCAGTAGCTGGATTTCTTGTGTTATTTCAGTTGCAGTGGTGTTTCATTTGAGTTGTCTTCTCAATTGGTGCTACTTAAATCTTCAAAGAAGATGAAATGACCTCGCACTTGTTGAATTAATAAAGAACATCATCTTTGGTTAAAATGCAGCAGTTCTCAATGAACCTGGAAGCTATGGCACACACACATTCAGGCCTCCTGTAAATAAAGACAAGGTTCTTGAAGGCTGTTTTCAACTTCTGTGTATTTCTCCTTACGTTTCCCCAAACTACAAGTTGAAAGGAGGGAGGTTTTTAGGTTTGGTTGTTTTCTTGACTACAAGCATACCTAGGAAACTCGAACAATTAACAGCCCAGTTAATAATCTGTAAATTATTCCTGGATGGTGAATTGTGTGAGAGGGAAGGGAAAGGTTTAGGTTGCCCTTAGAATGTGTAGTTTGAAGTTGAGTCTCCTCTAGCTGGCTGCTCACACCTCCCTCTGGCATTAGAAACAGCTGCCTTTATGTGGTGTCAGGATTAAGCTGGGCACTGCCTGTGAGGATAAAATCGTGGGAATCTCCCCTTCATCCAAGACTTATTCAGGCTAATTGAAGAATTATTCTTGACCTGAGCTGTTTGAATTTTGCATTCTTGACCTGAGCTGTTTGAATTTTGCTTTCAGTAACTTGAACTTGCTAACTGCCAACATACAGGACAGATCAAGCTTTAACATAATAAAGGACCTAATAATAATTAAAAAAAAAAAAAAAAGCTTTGGTTCCAGTAGGAGCTGCTAGTTCTCTGCTGTGCTTTAAAATCCCAGGACTGCAAGGGGTGTTTCCTACTGATGAGGCCATGAAAACAGCAGCTACGCAGAATTCATTGGGGAACAGAATTGGCTGCAGTATAAACAAGCATCTAGGTGAATGACTTCATCATTTGGATTTGTCTGCTGTATTTTGCATTTGGGGATTGATGTGAATGAAGGCATGTGTGAGGATAATGCACAGTATGAATCTGGAATAGAAAGCAAACAGGCCTTAAGTAGCTGATTTCTTAAAAGCTGTTTCTAACGATTCTGCAGAAGAAGGATCAGTGCCTGGAATGGGATTCTAGGTAGTGTCAGTGTGATCTTGCATGGTAGCCTACAAGAGTACCGCTGCGGCAATGCTTTCACGGGGTGTGTTAAGGTAGGAAGGCACGTATGGAAAGACTGCGATGTTAATACACTAGGCCTGAAATGTACCCTCTGTTCATAGACCACAGACTTCAGTGGAGTCATAGATGAAGAACATTTCTTCTCGTCGCAGGTGTGGAGGAGCAGAGTTTCTTTCTGAAACTTCCCATTTTCCAGGAGCAAATCTAATATGGAGTTTGTACGTTGTGGTCAGTATTTCTTTTCCAATTGTGAATGCGTAGTGTGTGCCACAAGTTGGGAGAAACTTCAAGTGATGAGTAAGTTTTCAACTGCTTATTTGACAGGGCTGCTTTTAAACTCAAAGCATCTCCATCTTATTTGGTCCCCTTTTGTGCTAAGGGTGTGATGAGTGTGAGAAACCAGGATGAACTATAGAGCAGCAACTCGTTGACATTCCCTAGCTCATTTTTTTTGAACAGGTGCGAATGCTCAGCTTTGAAGAGGATTTGATAAAAGGAAAACAATCAGAGGGTTTTAAAAAAGGGGAGGGAGAAGCTGGAAAGAAACTTGTGCAAGAGCTTCAGAGTGTGGGTATGCAAAGCTGTGGATTTCCTACACTTTTTTTGAGACCAAAGAGAAGATGTTTAAGCAAAACCTTACTAACTTCACCTGTTATATATACATTAAAAAAAATATATGGAAAAAAGTATAGCAATCATTAGGTCAAGGTATTGTGACCTATTTGTGTTTTCATTATTTGAACTAAACTAATGTCCAGCCTCCTATCTGTCTGCATTGTATTCAAGCAAAATTTTTTTGGACAAAAGTAAATATTTTGGGTTTTGTCTTTTTAACTTAATCTCCTGTGGAAATAGTTATTTTTTCCAAGTAAGTCTTATACTTGAATACTCTCCCCACATCTTTAAAGGATATATAACAATTATATGAAAAGGGTTGGGTGGGTGTGTATGATAAGAATTAGTCCAATCTGATGTGATAGGTATCTTATTTTAGGTTATAGATGGCCTCATCCCTGAGACTTCCTCGACCCAGGATTTTTTAGGATAGACGTTCTTCAGTTCACTGGGACCCAGCAAGATTATTCACTTTACTCCCCACCTACTTTAAGTGCCTTCATGAAGAACTGAGGGGGACACAGCCAGAGACTCCCTGGGTAAGAGAAACCGCAGTGTCACTGAGCAGGGGAAATTGTCATTTGGACAGCTTTTCCAACAGCTCTGTGTTTAGTTGTGGGGTTTACCAGTTCTGCCTTGTCCATCCGGCAACTCCTTCTTTTATCTTATTCTCCCCTAAACAAAGTTGGTGGAATAAATTTCCATGATACTTAAGAAAAGTTTCCTGCTGTGGCTTCATCAGTGTTGTGGTGTTTTCCCTCCTCATGTCCCTTGCAAGCTGCCTTGTGGACCCTGCTTACTTCTCCAGGTCACAGACTGTGTCTTCTACACTGTGTGCATGTTGGTACAGGGCTGTGCATCATAGCGTTTCTTTCTTGGTTAGCTTGTAAATGCTACTGTGATAAACTTAATTCCTAAATGTATCAAACATGGGATAACAAATTTAACTTAAGTGAACTGTTGTATCTACATAACCTAACGTGACTTTCTGTAAAGCCTCTGTTTTGCATGTAAAAATTTAGGCAAGTTGCAGTTACAGTAAAAAGTTCCGTGTTTCTTCAACACTTTAAGAACTGGCAGAAGGAAGTAGTGTGGTGGTAGGTGTGCTTCAGTTATTTGTAGGGAATTGCGTTATTAAGAGGTTCTCACAAAGGCTAATCACTACACATTTTTGTGCAAGGGCTTGTGGCTGCAGGTGCTTGAACCATCAACACTTCAATGCCAAATCATTTTTTCTGTTCGGCTTTGAATACTCATAGAATCATGTAGGTTGGAAAAGACCTTTAAGATAATGCTCAACTACAGGGCAGTACAACCATTCTGCTGGTGGTAGGGCTTGGTGATTCAGTGTTGGCTGGAGGAAATGGTAAATTACGGCTCTTCCCATTCAGGTGGAGCTATAGGCATTGGTGGTGATGGCAGGGGGAGCGTATTAGGGAAATGTTATTTTCGTTTTCTTCACCTAGAAATCACAGTGAACTAAGTGACACCACTTAAGTCTGACCGCTGAGTAGAAGCTTGCCCTGTACTTGCAAGGTATGAAGAATGGTGAAGAAAATTGTGTGACTTGCAAATGCATTATTACTTTTGAGGGCAGAGGAATTTCTGAAATTGAATTTCGCGGTTGTTAGCTATAAGTTAATCTGTGCATGTAAGATATAGTGTGTGAAGAATGTGGAGGCGTATTTATAATTAAAATGACCCTGACTCAAGTATTTTTGTACAGTCTTGCCTGTTTTTTCTTAAATGACCTTCAGATATCATGATGAGTTGCAACTTCAGCTGTGTTTTGTTCTCAAGGACTTCTATACATCCTTGTTGCATCTTGATGTAAAGTTTTAACTTGCTTTGAGTAGCATAAGTTTTTGTAAATATAGTCAAAGTACTACAAATTAAATACAGGTGGGTTTACACCACTTTGTTACTGAGGTCCCTATATTAATTTGGGAGTAATTATGTGTTTATCCAGTAGAGAGCACTAATGACACTGCTATCTTTAAATTGATATTCCTATTAGTTTAAGTGTTTTATAATTTTGTGCTATGGAGCACTGGGTTGGGATTGGGACTGGGATTTCTCTCTAAATCGGTGCATGGCTGAAGCACTACTATAAATAGCTTGAGGGGGGGAAGAATGTAAAGCAGGAGTCCACAGGAAGTGCTAAACTAACATTTACCCACAGTTTGGAGCTGCAGCGATGCTCCAGCCTCTCCTTTGCATTGAATAGCGAAATGAAGGCCTTTAATGTGGAAGCTGATCATCATCTCTGAGCAGCTGGTGCCATGACTGTCAGCATAAGTGGCTGACTGCTGGTGCTACAGGTATCTTAAAGGTCTCAGGGAAGTCAATGATGTAGTCACAGTGGTTCCTGCCTCTTTGCATGTTGGCAAAATCTTACCAGCAGTGGCTAAAAAGGCATTTTTATTAATGGTCTTCTAGTGTCTGCCTCTGCTTAAGAGCCAAGACAGCTAAGCTGGATATGGGAGTTTACTGAAGCTGAAATTCTAGAGTCCTCATGGATGATGTAGCTTGAGTGAGAAAGACTAACTTGTCTTTGCTGGCCACAAACTCCATTTGACATCTCAGTTTAAAAATAACAAGTCCTTTACTCACTTTGTGAGAAAATATAAACAGACCCATAAAAATGTTTCAAAATAACTTTGGGAGAGTATTTCAAATTTGTGTACTGGGTAAAATGCCTCTCGCCATGCTGCCCAGCAGTTGCTCATAATAGCTCAGTGAACTGTTAACCTTACTTCTGGAGTATGAAGGTGCTGCCTGTAGGAGAAAAGGTGTTTTAATTCTCCCTTAGGGTTATAGAAGAATTTTAATAATGCGAACAGTGTAAATTAATCTTCTTAAATATACAGGCAATCTAAAACAATCACAGTGAGAGAAGCATGAGTTATAGTAATTCATCTCAGTCTCAGATGAATTTAAGAATAGCTGTCTGGAGGCAATATCTTTATTACATTATTTGTAAGGACTTAAAGAAAAAAAGCAACAGCCACACTATGAAGCTGAGCATGAACTTGTAGAATTACCTTTAGGCTTATTGTATTAGCTGATGTTTGATTTTAATTCAGTTTGGGAGACCCCAGTATTATCTTGGAAACAACTCCCAGTTTTTATCCTTGCAACTTGACTTTTAATAGGAAAGATACAATTCAACACATGGGGAAAAAATCTAAGCATGGGTAAGATAGTGTATTTATATAAATACACTATGTGACTGATTTAAAAGAAGTAGCATTGTTCTAAGTTTAACAGTCTAATTGGTATGGAAAATCTGCTTGGGGAGAATGTTTATTAGAAGAATTTCAGGTTTTTCAAAGTGAAAATGAATACTTTCAGAGTATTCTGAAAGTAAAGAGGACAGTCGTAGTTGTTACTAGGAAATATATGAATTTTACATATTGGCTTTTGATAATATGAATGCAGTTAGTTAATGCAGCTATCACATCAGTTAATTCTTCTTTGCTTTTAATTGCATTTGTCAATTGGTCCTAAAATCTACCATCTGGTAACAATCTGCATTAAAATACTGGTCTGCCTGAAATTAATGGGAGTCTTGCCATGGACTTCAGCAAGTCCAGGATTTCACTCTGCTCTTCATCTTGCATGACTATTGCTATTCAGGGTGTGGCAAATATACTATATTTTGCATCCTGATTTATGTGAGCATTTGTTGAGCAGATGTTAGGGAGCTAAACTTGTTCATTTTAATCCAGCTCTCCTATAGCAAGTGAAAAGTGAGGCCAGATCGGTCTCAGGTGTGATTTTATTCACTTGGGCTTTTTATAGCAATTACAGTTTCTGATGAGTCAGAAACATAGTGCTGGATTTTTAAAAAGCAGCTATAAACTAAACAAGGATTTATGACTTCTGCTGTTGCCAGCAAGCTGACCAGGCCAACATGGCTGCTATGCTAGTGGCTGAGGAGGGGGTGAGTGGAGGCACAGCTAAAAGAGTGGGGGCCAGGCAGCGTGTGCTGGGCTTCCAGTTCAGCTGCTGATGTGGTGCTCTTTCTTCAATTCATCACCTCTCCCTGAAGTGGGGTCACCACCTAGGCACCTGTGGTGGGGGAGGGTGTCTTTATATGTGTAAAGCACTTGAGATCCCATTTGCCAGGATAAGCACTGGTCTAAAGATATGAAATAAGATCAGCCCTTGCTGATTCACTTGAAAGAACAGTAAGAAAAACCTCGCTTGCCAATCTTTTTTTTTTAGTTGCAAAACACCTTGTGCACTTCATTAGTTCAATAACCTTGTATGGGGGGGGAGGGTGTTTGTCAAAAACCCAGTTTACAATGAAGATAAAATAAGAACACATAACTGGCATATCTTTGCCAGAACCCACTGTGGGAGTCACTCCCACAGTTATGTCTGGTGCTCGCCAACTCCTACTGAGCCTGGTATTTTCCCATTGCATTGTTTTTACTGATAGCTTCCATTCAATAATAACAGAAATCTTTGCAAGGGTGAAAGAGATTAACACTCTTTATAATTGATTAAAGAAGTGTTAAGTGATTTCCACAGCCACTGAAGAATGTGTAGCCTATATGATAAAGTAATCTTGTGATTTTGTCTTTGTTCTGTCCTGAAAACAGTTGGTGAGCATTTTATCCCATGTTCAGATATAAAATAAGATCTTTCCTGTTTTGAATCTCTTTTGGGGAGGAGCAGTAAATGAGGGAGGGAGGCTGCCAGAGATAATTACTGAAATGCCCAGCTCATATATATATATATATAGTCAAAAGACTAAGCTGTACAGGGTTGTGTTGCAAAACAGAGAGCAAACTTTTATGAGCGATGATATTAAGAAAATAAAGCAGTAAGAGTAAGACCATATCCCTTTTTTCTTGTGTCTTCCCAAGGAAGACTAGTATGTGACAAAACTGTTTAAAATTATTGCTGTTTAACTGGGATCTTGTGATACAACAGCAGCGTACAAAAGCTGAGCTCGATTTCTTGCAGAAGAGTGTGCTTGAGATAAGTTGCCTGCTCTGTGACATTCCCCACCGCAGAGGGATTTTGTCAGCCTCTGGCATTCAGACCCTTTAGACCCCCACTGCTCCATGAGTGCAGAAGAGCCACAATAATAAAAGTTTCCATCTGCTTCTGCTTAGGAGTTTGCGTCTCATCCTATCCTCCACAGTGATCCATGCACTTGAGACAGCCAGGCGTGATTATTTCCATTAGCAAGAACCAAGATCACACCCAGAAAGGCCCCATCTGGTCCAAACCTGCTGTAGATTGCCTGCTGAGCAATGCAGGTCAGTATAAGATCAGCACACTGATGTCCCACATGCTGACGAGGTTCTCTCTTCCCATACGTTGACTGTCCTGCTGTTCCGAGCCCTCTGCGGGGTTAGCCCCAGCAGTCTGAGATGGTTGTCCTTCTGCGTTATGGCTTTCTGCAGCAGTTGTGTTTCACTGTGGCCACAGTAAGTGTAGAAAATTTGCACATGGGAGCCAGAATTTCTGTGAGTTGGACCTTGGCCTTGGAGCTTTGTGTCAAAAGAGGTACAAGAATGACCACGGACTCTGAACGTTTGGCAAGAAGTGTTCCAACTCCTCCAGTGAGCTTTCCTCAGTTGCCCTGCTTCTGTTTCCCTCCCCTCCAGCCCAGTCATCCAAGTCAGGTAATTTACGCCTACCTACTGGAAGGAAGGAAGGAGAGGTGATTGATGGTGTTGTTTTTAGCTTTTGCAAGGTGCTCGGAGGCTGTGGCGGTGACTGCCAAGTGAGAACCTAAGCCTATAAACACCTGCAGATCTTGGTCATGCCTCAACCATTTGTGAATTCTCTGGGAAGATTAAACACACAGGAATAAAGCTTCATACTACATCATCTCATTCCTGAGTCTACTTAATATTTGATTAATGCAGAGATAGGAAGTTGGTGAACGTGCAGTTTAATAAGCACTTTTAAATTTGAGGCTGAAATATGCAGCTTACATGGAAAGTTGTTTGGTTGGGGGGGTGGGGAGTGCCTTGTGAGCTCTTTGTAGACTCGGCAGAGCAGGGCCCATGTGTATGGCAGTGTCTGGGTAATACAGCTTTATGCATAGTTTTTTAGATCTTGATTTTCTGTGCATAAAATCATGTTATGGGCAAAATTAGTACTAAATAGTAGTTCATAGCTTTGTAGAAATTGTTGGGGTTTTTTGTTGAAGCTACTGTGCTGGGTTTTTTTTTAAGCAGAGAAAGCCACTCAGACTAGCATGCCAGTACTTGTGTTAAGATTTTTAAATTCCACAGTGCGTCTTCTGGTATGTTTGTCAGTCCCCCTTCTTTTCCAAATGATCTCTATGAGTCTTTAGAAGCTATTTCTCTTCAGTCTTTATCTGTACTCAGTCTCTTCCTGTCACATATCCTTAGGAGTAAGCCGTAAGGAGTGGGGTTTGCATGCTGACCAGAACCCGCTTCTGTTTCAGAAGACATAAGCTCGTCCACACATTATGAAAACAATTTGTCATGTGTTATCTTAAAGATACTTCCTATTACAAGTAGAAGTCTAATGTTTTTAGGATGCATAAGAGATACTAAATCTTTTAGTTACTAAATCTTTTAGTAACCAACACAATGCCCTACTCTTTCTGTATATAGGCATTGACCAGCACAGTGAAGACGTGGAAAATTACTTGTGTGTAGGAACTAATTAGACTAACTCTAATTAGAAGTCAGACTAACTGATAGTTTTAATGACTCTTAAGCCCACAAATGTGTCCTACAGTCCTAAGATAAAGTTTCATGGGTGGATGAGCCAAATAAGCAACTGGTAGCTACCAGAAGCGAGAGAGATCATTCTGTCCTCTCCTCTTACCTTGAATTGGCTTTGGTGTTTGTGACTGCATTTAAATCCATTTTAAAGCACTAAAATGTCTTTCTATCCTGCTGAGTGTTCCCACAGATATTCTAGCTTGCTTTCAAAACAGTGTGGCGTGGGGTGTTGTTTTTTTGTTGTTGGGGTTTCTTAAGTTCTGCTGGGATAGTAAATTGCATCAACCTACTTTGCAATAGGACAAGTGCTGGTGTCAGCACAAGGGAGGGGGGTGACCTGCACAGCTGGGGAGTGAAGGGAATGGGTTGGGAAGAGGGTATTGCAGAAGGGAAGAGGCAAGCAGCCTTATTTCTAGAAGGGCCGGCTTGTTAATTTGGCTCAGTTTTTATCATAGTGTTACATATTTGTCCTTCCATGTATTATAGACGTCCCCTTCAGCAAGCTAAAGGAGTGCAAGGAAGAAAGAGGGAAGATGTCCTGCCTGTTAAATGAAGGGTGCAAAATCCTGCTATCTAATTCATTCACTAGGGAGATATTATATCTTTGTCTCATACTAATCTGTGAAGATGTTAAAACTTGCATTAGCAGACAGAAGGCACCATAATAATAACACTAAGAATGGAGCTGACCTGCTCTTGATTTATTAATGGCACTAGTGGAATTTGAGCTGATTTATCAAGATGAGACTTTATGATGCTTAGTACTTCTATACAAATAGCCCATAAATCATCCATCAATTACATCTCATTGAAAGTTATGTTTTGTTGTATTTTTTCTCAAACCCCTATAGGCATAGAAAATTGGTTTGATCTGTGTTCATGTGTAATAAGGCTCTTTCTCCCTCCTCCTCTTACAGTATTTTGGTTATTATTTTTGTTTAAGATTAAGGATATACCAGACTTGTACCGCCAGCAGTATTAGTTTGAAAGGGAATGAGTTTGTGATACTCATACAGCATTATTAATAGGCTGCACGTGGGCAGGCTGAGGTGCTCTGGGAAAGGTTGGCATCTTGCGTCGCTTGGGTCTTACTGTTCCAAATTGTGGTGGAATAAGTTTTTTCTGGGTGATACCAGAATAAGGGAATTCTGCAATTTTGAAAACTTCTAATTAGTTACTCTGTTGTCTTGCTTTGTACTTGGTGTCCCAGCAGTTATGTTTTTCCCAGTACCGAGTTCAGCAGTCCTCTTCCCACTTGCCACCACTGGAGCTGAGGGTTATTTTAGCTCACCTACTCACAGATAACACACACATTTCCTCCACATACCTGTTCCAGTACACCTGCCTGGAGCCGCAGCCTTGATCTTCGACTCTGATCTGAAGTACTCTTACCTACCCAGCCAGGTCTAACATGTAATGTGTTTCTCAGGGCATGCTCTGTTAAAAGCATAGAGATTATGATGGCTTTACTTCTCCATTGCAAATTACTATACAACCTCAACTAGTGCCCTCAGCCTCCCAGCTTTCCTCCAAGAGTGTGCAGTAGCTGCTACAGGAGGGTCCCCACAGCTGGTGCAGGATTTGTTTGCGTCAGGAGTAGGAGCCATGGGTGCTGCCTACTACCAAATGCACACGGAGGCATTTTTCATGGTTGTTGGCAGACAGATGGAAAATGGCCTCATGGTCTGGTGGCTAGGAGGGACAGTGGCTTTGGGTCTTGCTGGTTTTTGGGGTTTTTTTTCTGCAAACAGGAAGCAGCATTTCTTCTCTGGACCATGCCTTATGGAAACAACAAAAAGAAGAGAAAGCACCCAGTTAGAAATGATTGACATGGGGAAAAGAAAAGTTTTTTGGCCAAAATGTATTTGCCCGATATATTTCGGGGAGAGAAAAGAGAGTAGAAGAAAGAGAATAGCCTGTTCTGAATGGGTGCACAAAGAAAACTGCAGATTGAGGAAAAAGCTATAGCCTGGGAATAAGATGGCTAAATGCACTAATTGAAACCAAAACTCTGTCTGATAAGTGATAAGAGGTTGTCACAGCAGACTAAAATTAGTAAAACTACAAGTTAACAATACCAGGAGGGAAAGATTGCCTGGAGGGCTTTCATATCATAACTTTTAATACCTCAAGGCGAGCCAGTGAGAAAATGGTTCACATGAAGGGTGGATTGGCAGTGCTCTTTCAAAATATTATTTTTGGGCTGCTAATCTCTAGTGCCTGGTGACGTGGCTTCAGGGAAGAAGACTGCACATTTGTATAACATGCGAGTTCCTGAAACCATACTGAGCCCTGGGGGATTCTTTATGTGGTAACTAAAACCAAGCCAGAGCTGCTGGTAAGGACAGTGTCCTCCAGGGCAGTACTTGTTATTCAGCAAAAATACTTGAGCATTTCAGTCTATTTAAGGTGTTTCTTTTCCTTGGATGCTTCAGTCTGCCTGCCTGTCAGCTGTCCAGGTGGTGGAAATGCTTGGACTGCTTGCTCGAGGTTGGATTGAAATGCTTTACTATGTTCAGATGAGGAAGGCCTAGCAATTTTGGTTTGGTGCTCAGTCCCTCCCTAGGATCTACTAGGAGGACTGGTGCACCCTTCAGCCTGGTGGGCTTTTACTCTAGGCGTGCACCCTTGCCCTCATCCGAGCTTCTAACAGCATTCCTAGAAACAGTGTGCTGAGTGTGATATCTTACCTGGATTTGTCATTTCCTTTTGTTGGACTGTTGTGGGAGAAGGTGAGAATAAGCTTCTCAGTATGATGTATAAGATTTATATGCATAAAATGTATACAAAGTATAAAATCAAAGCAAGGCAACTATAACCATGAGAGGAATGTAGCTAACAGCGGTGGATCCTTATATTGCAAACTTGGTGTGGGGCGTGAGTTAACACAGGCTCCCAGGGAAAGGAGAAAGAACTTGGCATGGATCAGATAAGGGAAGGAAGGAATTAACTGTTGAGAAGGAAGATAGATACATGGACGAAGCTCTTGGAGCAGAATCCCAAACCACCTTGCATAACACTTTGGGAAAGTTGCTCGTGGTAATTGTGTGCCCCTGGATATACAAATGGAAGTCAAGAAGAATTAAAAATAAACAACAAAATGGTAATGTCTTACAAAAACAAGCTAAATTTATAAAACTTGCAAAATATGCTTGTTTTAAAACACATTCTAAAATAACTTTGAGTGCTTAATGCAGATTAAAATAAACTTTGGTCAACAGGACATAACTGGCTTTGCTCCTTCTTATTTTGAGCATTTATACGGACAGGTAGGCTTCGTACAGGAGCTTTAAGTTACTGTAACCATGAAACAGAAATTGGGAATGCGAACAGAGTAAAAGTACTCGGTTAGCCTAATTCTGACCACCGACAGAGAAGGTCAGATTCCCACAGCTGGTTGTGGAAGGAGGGAGAGGTTGATGGCTTTCTGGGAAGATCTAAAGCTCATAGAAATGGAAACAGCTACCATAAGTGTCCAGGCTTGACCTTTAAAGAAGAAAATAGGTGAACTATTTTTACTGCCCATATCAATGTAATTATATGTCAGTGAATAGTGCTGACCTAACAAGGTGATTAGAAAGTAAATTCTACTTACCTGGTAGTAATTCAGATTAGTTGGTTTTGTGTGACTAGTCCGTGCATTGCCAGACAGAAATAAACTGCAAAATAAATTGTGGCTAAATAAAAAGCAGGCCATTGATCCCGATTGATCCCCATTGATAGTATCTTATAGTTTGTGAAAACCTGACTACTGATCTTTAGAAGTTTCTCAATATATGAGAAAATCTCTTGGTATATCTCAAGACAAGCATGATCTACTGACAGCGACAGTAAACATTCCCTTTTTTAGGACACTTTTTTAGGATCTTATTATCATAATCTGTCTCTTACTGTTTGGAGTCGAGGAACTTACTAGCATATGGCTGAAGGTTTTCTTACGTTTCCATTATAGTTTTTTGGATTCTTTTTTAGTGAGAAGCTCAATAGAAGAAGGTGTGGTGGGGGAAGCACCAGAAACACAAACCTAGTGTTGTCTTTCAGAAATCTCTTACCTGCCTGGATCAATCCGTACGCTGAGCTGTGGCACCCAGAGCATTTAACTTGGCATGGTTTCAGAGCATGGTGACAGGAGGTGGCTGGGACGGCGCAGCCCCCTCCCTTGGCAGCAGCTCTGGAAAGAGACGTGCTGCTTGGGGTGGGAGGGAAGGAGACGCCAGCGGAGTACAAATACAACTCCAAAAAGCTGACTTTCATTTTAAGGCACTCAGGCAAACAAACATACAGGAACTTGTGTCTTACTGGGGAACCAGAAGTGACGCATCAGCCTATGTGCAAAGCGAGCTGCAGAATGTTTGCTGGTGGCTGTGCACTTTCTATGCAAAATCTCAGCTTTTGGGAGTCGGAGAACAGCCAAAAAATAGAGCTAAACTAAACCCTCTGTGATCGGTCTAAGCAAGGAATAGTGTTACTTGGCAGGAGATGCTGAATTAGACCTCGAGTAGAACATGGTAAAAGTTACTTAACTAACTTTCCCAGCACAATGAAGGAGAGCAGTCCTTACACACACCTGATACCCCTGGGAAACTGGGATGGAGTGGCTCAACCAAAATTGTGTTGCTGTCAGTTAAGCTGGTAGCTGTGCTCTCAATGTCATGTCAACTGCCCCATGAACAATAAAGGGGAAAGTGTAAATTGCTTATTTAACACTTAGCAGGCAATTAGTTATTTAGAAAAGAATTGCAATAAAAAAGACACTGGTGTGGGTGTAAAGGCAGGATCTTTGAAGTCTAGCTGTGATTATAAGTTATGCATACTTGTGGTTGGAGGAATCTTTCTATCTAGCATGTTTCCAAAGTTCAATTTTTTAAAAGACAGCTATATTTAATTTTAAAAGGAAGCTGTGCTGAATGCCTAAGTACATATGTCATCTCCTCATTCAAAATTGGATATTAAAAAAAATGAGTAAATTAATATAGGAGGGTCAAGTTGGGCTGCTGGACTGTGGTCCAGCCTTTGTGAACTTGAAACAAGTGACTGCATGGGGAAGAAAGCTAAAAATGCGGGATTCTAGCTGAGTTCCTCAGTGAGCCAGCTCTTTCTCCTTCTCTTCAGACTAGAGAAAGGATTTGCATTTGTTCCTGTATGAAATTTAAGTGCAGACAGATACACAGGCAGAACTTTGTATCTAACCAGATAGATGGATTTACAGAAATTCAGAAACTGAGATTGCATTTTTTTAAAACCTTGACCTAGAAGTGTGGTAGCAAAATTTTGCCATTGAAAGTTCATAGACTTCTTTTGTCCCCCTGGGAGATGCTCTGAGGGCTGAACTTTTGTTAAAAGCTTTGGGATTTACGGTACTTGCACATATTGCAGACTTCAGAGTTTCCTTTTATTTTTTTCAGCCCCTTCCCAAGTTAATGAAAGCATAAGAAGCCATTTGTGGTGACAAGCTCTGGGCTTCTGTGTTCTAAGGCAAAACAGATGACTAGGTACTTGGTCAGTGGAAGACCAGGAAAGCAGAGAGGGAAAAATCCTCTCTATTTGCTGCTTACACAGACAGCAGAAGTAGCAGGACTTAAAACTGCAGAAGAAAATCACATAACTGTCTCAAAATCTTAATAAAGGGCAATATAAATATTTAAGAATCAGGTATCAGTTAAAAGTGGCATCTGAAATAATATGTTTTCTGGAAGGTGAATATTTATTTTTTAAAAAATCTGGAATGGATGGAGTGGTTTGTTTTGCTGCCTTATCTGGCGATTGGGGAATGTCCTAGACCGTTCCCCTGGCAGGGCACCCACCGTGTGCCCCAGAGAAGGGAGATGGGTGCCCAGCTTGCTGGGGTGGGGGGAAAGTGTGGGGCTTGCATGCTAATATTGTCAGTGACTAGACCTGGCCCCTAGAGCTAACATCACACTCGTGACGGAGGAAATTTTGTCTTGTTTGAACTGGGACTCACTATTTGGGGAGGCTCATACTGTTGCTCTTCTAGGTATGCTCTGTGTAACTCTGGCTGTACCTTATTTTCACTAGGTATAAATAGTGAAGATATTTGTATTTCATCTTAGGGAGTTATGTAAATGTGTAAATGGCTGAAGTATTATAGAGATGGCAAATACATGGGGAAAAAATTTAAGGAAATGCATTACCATAAATCACTTTCTTGTACCTACTGTGCCCACAGAAGTATATTTGGCTAAAAATGATTATTTTGTTGAACTGAAACTAAAACCCTTATCATTATTAAACCAATGTTCACTGGTTTACAGCATGACTGGTCACAGGTTTCTCCTTTGGAGAAAAGATCAAATAATTTTCAAAGGCATATTACGTGGGCTTCTGTGCTGCTGTATGCCACCGCTGAAGGAGCCCACTGCAAAGTCACAGCTAGACGATGGGGATCACTTCTCTTGAAGTTAAAATAAGGTGATTGTAAAAGGTATGCAACCTGTAGATGCACTTTAAATAGTATTTCTCCTGTCTTCAGAGCCCATAAATAGAAAGGAAATTCAAGAAATGAACGTTTCTTACCAACAGCATTTAAAGACAGCATGTTCTCTTATGTAAGCAACATGTTTTCAATAAATTGTTTCAAGCTGTACAAATGTGTTTGCCAATCCTCAAAGCAATCATTTTCAGCCAGTTTTTTTGGATGGTAATAAGATTAATGATAAAATAACACTGAAAACAATTTTAAAATAACCTCAGGGATTTAATATAAATCCATAAATGCAAGGAAATTCTGAGTTAAGGCAGCCAGAGTGTATTTAACTTACTCTTGTTTTGCTTCCCAACTACAACACATACAATCGTTCGTTAGGAGAAAAGGGTCTAAGCACACTCGATAAAAGTACAAACCATATGTGCTATTTGAAAGAGCTGTAAGCACAGCCGTGCAAAGAGGATGTTGTGTTTATCTTAATTACAAGTGGTTCTGTGTGTTTGTTAGAATGGCTCAACAGTTTCAAAGAAAATATTATGTATTTTATTTCCTCCACTTGTTTTTTAATACTGTGTGACTAACATTGCATCTAGTTGTCATCAACTTTTCCCCATGCCCGAGTTCACAGTGTAATAGTGATTACTGTAGCTAGACTTGAGTTTTCCTGAAATAAAAGTTATTAATTGTATAATACATCACAATGAAAAGTTTAATCTTATAATTAAATCATTATTATCTTTGTATCTATGTAACATCTTTGCTATACAAATATTTGCCATAATTATTGTGCAAACAGTGGTTATACTTATTCTAAATAAAATGTACTAATAAATTCATGCTATTTTTGCTCATATAAACAAATGAGAGAAAACCCACAGAAAGACTAACCTGACAGTGAAATAGGTCTGACCAAATACTTTTGGGGAAGTGTATATGCCTATTTACATGACAGGAACTTTAATAACGAACTTTAATATTGGTGCGTAACTTCACAGAAATGTATTGAAGGGGTATTACTGTCAGTCAGTCCTCAGTCAGGAAGTCCCTTTCCCATCTTAGCTGTACTCCACCATGTAATGCCAGTTCAGATATGGGGGGGGGGGGGGGGGGGTGAGGTCACTTCCCCCCCCCCCATGTTTTTTGCACGTAGTCTTTATCTTGTGCGTTCCCTATTTTTCCACTGCCTAACTCTGAGACCTGAATCTGATCTGCAGGAGGCCAAGAACACACAGCTACAGATGTGTCAAGCCATGTACTCTGCAAAATAATAATAATACTAATAAAACGGCAAATTTTACTTCTTGGCTGGATACCCAAAAAGCGATGGATACATTTGGCTGTAAACTTCACATTTCTCAGATGGAAATCTGTTTAATGGGGATAATAATACTCACTTTGCATGGTTTTTATACTGTTGGTGTTGTGTTTTTTTTAAAGGAGAGGGTTTATGCCAGATTTCTTAAGCTTGTGAAGGATGCAAACAAGAAAAAATCAACTGTCTAATTGTACTGACAATAACAGGATTTATCAGCAGGCGAGAAACCTTGAATCTGTTGCACAGACCTGCAACTTGATCTGAAGGAGCAATTATTAATGGTATTAGGTTATAAACCTTCCTGCTGCAGAAGAGCCTAGGAAGTCTAGTGTACTCATTGCAGACAGCATCTCTGAAGAGTTACATTAGGAAGTTCTGGCACATCTCTGCTGAACATATGCAAACTGCAGTTTTTCCAGACGTTTGCTACATCACTAAATTTCATTGGTTTTTCAAAGGACAATCCCTAAACACCCCCTGTACCCTGAATTTCTAGTCCCTGCTCAAAGCTACATGTAGGCTAGAGTTTTCATATGGAAGATTTGGCATCAGGAAAATAGCATCTCTCTTTTCAGCTGCGTTCTTAGAAATTAGTGTGGTTTATGGCAGAAAATTTTATTTAAAAAAGAGGCTGAGGAAGCCTCATGAGATGAAAGAAATCAGGTCAAAGAGCTAAAACTGCAAAACTACAGACAATGCAAAAAGGGGTCTCAGTCTGAAGGCTTGGGCAGCTAACATAATAATGATCCTACGATGTTAGTCTGTAATTAGATCATTTCCTTTTCAGATGGCCAAGAAATAAATCCCTATAAGTACGAGTTCATGTGACACCAGCGATGAGATAATATCATGTCTTGCACAAGTCATTGCCTGAAATCCAAAGAGGTAGATGCACAGAAATACAAAGTCCCATCACAGATAGGAAGGAACAGCGCTTTGCAACACCACCTTCAGCAGCAGACTGGCACATGAGGCAGAGGGAGGTGAAATAATTTTCCCCCGGTGTCTGTCGGGGGGACAACCAAAACAGAACCCAGCGCAGCTTTATGCCAGGCCCTGTTCTGACTGTGAGGTGCCCATCAGAGGCTGGGTGTTGAGACACCTGTGTGATAGAAATGAAAAGCCTATTGATCCTTGTCACACTCAGAGTTGAGGACGTAGAAATCTGGAAACGATGAGCTGCAACTTTTTATTTTAGAAGAGAGTACTTCCTGAGGTGACATGGTACACTGATGTCCCAGGCAGTGTTGACTGAGTTTGTGATGTCAACGCAGTGTCACATCCCTTGAGCTAGGTGCCATAGACTTGTGGAAACGGAACACTTAAGGCTTCACGAAGCTCAGTTTTGTGCCGTAGGGGGCTGAACAAAACACGGCCCTTTGGGCAAGTCACTATAGGACTAGCAGGGAGCAACCCTGCATTTGGATTGCCAGATGCCTCCCACTGTGAAAAGGTCTTTTGACGTGTCTGGGAAAGCTGTAGTTCTTCCTTTGTGTGCAGGAAGCTGCTGACACTGGGGCAGAGAGAGCACTGTGGAGCCAGAGGAGCGTCTCGTCGGCCCCTCACGCCATTCTGCTGGGCTGCGGCTGCGGCACGTGCTGGTTTGAAGTCAAAACTTCACCGCTCGCGCCCTTGCCAAAGTAGCAGAATCAGAGGCTCTCGGTTAAACAGTGAGGATAAGCTGACCAAACGGCTCACAGCTGAGAAAGAGGAAGGTCTCCCACTGCTTGTCCCCTTCTTTCTGCTCCCAGCTGTACTCCTCTGTCAGTTCAGTTTGTGCCAACACCGCACCATCGCACTTTGGTGCACACTTTGCCTGCATTTGCTGATTTCGCAGAAAACTACAGCTACGAGCATGCCCAACGGTGAGCAAGCCGGTTCGGTTCCAGGGAAGATCCAGCAAGTGGGACAACCAGTGCAAGGAAAGAAGTAGCATTATGCAGGCAGGAGGATGGAGGAGAAGGGATGGGGGATGGGGGGAGAGCAAATTCTCCTTTTCAGTGGCTGTGAGTCTTTGTTTCGGCTTAGCCTTTCGGGAAGTTGTGCTCCCAGGCCAGACCTAAACAATACCCATCTTCCTGAGGGACGTGGGTAGAGTGATTCAGGCTGGGTATCATTGGCAATTTCTTCTATTACATCCCTTTGACACAGGATGTATGTTGGGGAATGAATAACCCCTATCATAACTCTTCTGTTATTAATTATACTTGTTCAATTATATGACAGCTGTACATATCAGAATTCAGCCCTGTTCTTGATGGTGGTTTATTACTGGATCTTCAGACATAAAAAAATTCCAGGAAATAACATTAAGAAATCAGATCATTAGATAAAATATATTTAGCAAGTGCTGAAGCACTTGAAAACACAACTCTTGACGTTGTCATGAGCATCCCTAATTTAGTCCTCTTGTGTTGTGTGCATTATGGTACCTTCTTCTGTGGCATGTTCTCATCATCATCTTTCCTGCAGCTTCGCTTCACATGCAGGAATTAAAGATTCTGTGTAGGCTTCAGATGGTGGGTAATAAGGAGGTCAGTAGCTGAATTGTGAAGTCTAAATAGCTTACAGCTATCGAGCTCTTTGAACAGTCAATTCTGTACTTAAAGGCAGACTCCAGCGGTGTAAAAAAATAGTTTTTACCCATAAAACTAGCGATGTTATCGCGAAGCTCGCATGGAAGGGGGCTGAACAGCAATTGTATAGGCAATCTAAGTTTTGGCAATACCTGGGCTTAAGAGAGCTTAATTTTGCCATCTTAATTGTGTGGGTGGGGCCTGCACAATTGCTTGTGTGGCATTAACATTACAGAAATGAATAACCATTCAGAAGGTCTTTCCTATGTGTATTGTGTTCTCCAGTCCATGAGGATTAACTCCTTTCTAGGCAAAGCTTCAAAAGGGAAAATTATGTACTATTAAAATAACTCATTTTGGAGCTTCATAGTTTCACTTAGATCTTAATCAAGCTATTATTGTTATTAAAATATTCTGAAGTGAATTCAGATTTCATAAATATGGAATTTTTTTCTGAGCTGCTTTTGCATGCAGAGCAAGTTAGAAATGTGCATACAGCCTCTAATGGGACTTACTGGTTCCCATAGTATTTGCTTACGGTTTCTCTAGTGACTCAGCTGGAGACCCTAGCGAACTCTGAAGTCTTTGCCACATTTATTTCTCTGACATCTCATAAAGTCCCAATTGCAAGAGAGTCTCTTGCTATCTCTTCTACGTACAATTTTCTCAAGATTCTCAGAAAGGTACATTAGAAACCCGAATTAAATTGGCAAAGCAAAATGAAACAGCTTGCAATAAAGCTCCTATTGTGTGCTTAAGTCCCCTTTTTTGTGACTAAGGATTACGGCATTCTCACAACAGGGATAGGCTGTGCCTTTTACCATCCTTAGGTTTTGCTTTTGTTAGTTTGAAACCAACTTTTAATGTTTACCTAGTATATCTAGGATTTTTTAATTGAGCTTTATAATAACCATCATCCATATGCTCGTAAGCCCAGCAATTCTGTACTCTGCTTGTTTTTGTGGCCTTTCAGTGGCTGTTAGTGAAAAGCTTTGCATACAAAATTACACAGCAATCTTTCAACTTAAGCTAAAACAGAAATAACCATCTCCCCCCTCCCACACACACTTAGGCCATTCCTTCTCCCCAGCATTAATTTTGCCCCTGACCTTTGATTCCAGCACAGTGCATTTGTGATGAATGAGGCTGTAGTATCTAATGTATTCAGGACATGATACACCAGGCAATAAACCACAGGAGGAGGCTGGTAATCGCCAGATTGCTCGCTTTGGGGCATTCTGGTTGCCTTCAGCCATCCAAGAGCCTTTCACTGTGACATGCAATAGCGGATAGTCCCTTGTGTTAATTTGTTTTTCACTTTCAGTTCACTGCTGAGTCTGTCCCAATTGCCTTTGCTCTATTCTCCATTGAGTGTCTTCTAGGTGTCTTTTTTTTTCTTTTTTTGGTAATCAATTCCTCTTCTAGTCAGCATAATGAGTAAAAAATGTGTGCGATGCAGCTCTCTTCCCTCCAGGTGACCACTGGGAGTTTGTAAGCTACGACAGCTTTAGAAAGCTGCAGGCAGTGTGGCTTTAGGACATCTGGTAGCTCATGGCTGTCTGCAGCACAAAAGCCTGATACCAGTGCAGAGTAGGGACATCTAATTCCAGTTTCAGTTCCTGCTTACACCCTTTGAATCTGAAATAACTGATTCTGGATCTGTAGGGTTGCAAAGGAGAATGGAAATGAGCCAGTAGCTAAGAGCTCCTCTTGCTTGAGCTGTTACATTTGACGCCAGTCCGCTACGGGGTTTCTTTTGGCAAAGACTTTTACAACTGCAAAGTTGCTGAATACATCCAATGCACTGAAATACATTATTTTTAAAACAAATTACAGAGCTAGCTTGTTGGAATTGCTGTTTAAATGAACTAAAAATGCTGGAACAACTATAAAATAGTGGGTTTGCTTACTGAATGTAAAGTGACCAAAGGAGACAGTTGAGGAAAATAAGCACAATGATAATAAAAAGAACTGGTATACTGGTTTTGGCTGGGATAGAGTTAATTTTCTTTGTGGTAGCTTGTGTGATGCTGTGTTTTGCATTTGCGACCAGAACAGTGTTGATAACATGCCTGTGCTTTAGCTATTGCTGAGCAGTGCTTGCACAGCATTGGGGCTTTCAGTTCTCATGCTGCCCCACCAGTAGCAGCATAGTGGACTGGGGGGACACTGGGAGTTGGGAGGGGGCATAGCTGGGCCATATGATGTTGTGCCCAGCAATAAAACCTGAGGGAAAGGAGGAGGGAGGGTGGACTCTGGGGATGAGGTGTTTGTCTCCCCAAGTCACTGTTACAGGAAAGCCCTGCTTTCCTGGAGATGGCTGAGCACCTGCCTGCCCATGGGAAGTGGTGAACTAATTCCTTATTTTGTTTCACTTGCATGTGCAGCTTTTGCTTTACCATGAAACTGTCTTTCTCTCAACCCACGAGTTTTCTCATTTTCGCCCTTCCGATTCTCCCCACCTTGTCCCGCCGGAGGAGGGCCATGGGGCTCAGCTGCCTGCTGAGGTTAACCCCAACAAAAGGATAACAGAATTCAAGTTCTGGCTGCGTGCTATTCTAAACAACTCGAGTCCTAGGAAGCAATGTTCTCCAGATAATGTTTAAAACAGGGTGGGATACAGTCCCAAGATCACAGAACTGCTAAGGCTGGCAGTCACCTCGGGAGTTGGTCTTCTCCAGCCCCCTGCTCAAAGCAAGCTGGATCAGGGCAGGTTGCCCAGGTCCATGCCCGTGGGTTTTGATGTTTCCAGGTATTCTGTATCCTCTCTGGTCCTACCACAAATTTGTTTGGGAATAGCTCATAACAAGAACTAATCGAACACAGTTGAACATAGTGTTTTCCTAGAAATCTAGGAAACAATAATTTCTATTTTTCTAAACAAAATTCCAACCTTAAACTTGCTTCAAATATGTTAAACTTTTTAGACCAGTTATAGCTGACTTTGAAAAGGTAAATAACATGCAGAATGAGTGGTAAAGCTGCTTCCTTATTCACTTGCTCCAGTTGAGCTGCTCTAGAATAATTTTTTCTCCATTTTCTCTATTTGCTGTCTTTAGTGACCTTGCTTTAGTGATCTTTAAAGTATGTTGGGCCAGAGTCTGTGCTGTCATATATGGGATTTGTGCCACTAGTAACAGGTCTTTTTTCAGTGATCTTGACAGAGGCTTTGGTCCAGTGTTTCCCAGCAGTGCTGCAGAAGTCATGCACCTGCTCCCATCTTCATTGTATCACAAACTCAGGTGTAAATGTCCCATGGAGTGCAGAAGTACAATTATTTTTTAAAAAATTAAAACAAAAAAGGCATTTCCTCTCTTTGGCATTTCCTTTCTTTGACAGAAAAATACTTAGCAGATTAAAATGTGGTTGAAAAAGCTTTGCTTGTAAAACTGGCAATATGATTATGGAGTATTTTGCCTATGAGTAATGGATTGGAATCCATATGTGTTGGCCAGAAAGTTGATCTTGATAATTTACACCACTGTAGCACTTCCAAACCTCCCTTTATGGTGTGGGTCCTGTTATGCCATCACCAGGGGAAGAAACCTACCCTGCCCCTCCTAAAAAAGCCCTTAAGGTCTATAAATGACACAAGCACAGGGAGACCCCTGGGGATATAAAATAAAGATTTTTAACAAGAAGTAGAGCTTGCCATGGCCCAATAGATTTGGATCCAGATTTTCCAAAATTCAGAATGTTTTAGAGCTGAGCACTTACCCCACAGCCACTTTTAATTTGAAAATGAATTTCCTCTTCCTTTTTTTTTTCTTTCTGCTAAAATCTTCTTAAATATCTTTAGTAAATTAAAACTAAGTATTGCCAGTTCTACCAACAACTTTGCCTTTACAGATATTCCATGGATAACTTCTACTTAACAGAATAAAGTAAAAAAGTAATAAATTCAACCTTTCTTTCTCCCACTGTGCAGTCCACTCCCTTGCACAGAGTTCAGCTTTCAGTCCAGACCACCCACATCATGAATGAAGGCTCTGATCTTGCCCCCCAACCACCTGGAACTGGATAACTGCCTTTTAAAATAGACTACACCCTCTTTTACTTCCTAATGTCTCAGGTACATTTTTCAGTACTTAAAGACTTTGCAGACGAGAGTAATATCCACTCTACTGCTATAATTATTACTGCAATGTTTACCATCTGGGGAAAAGGAAAAATACAGCACAAAAGCTATCAGCACACATGATTTTCCGTAAACTAAAACTACACCTCATTATCCATTTCTGCACAAGAAAGTCAAGCTTGTGACAGGGAACCAGAGGAATCGGGCTTGCACACCTGTAATTCTTGTGATTCTGGAACCTGCAGAAATTTGGGGGTACATAATACCTTAGTTCAGAAGGCTTGGTGTTAGTGGCTGGGGCTTTAGGAGAAACCGGTTCTTTGAATCTGCACAATGCCCTGGTGATTTCAGCCTCACAAATCTGCAAATAATTGTTCTGGAGAACTGACATCTCTCAGTGGCTGTTGTCACTCACACCACTCAGATGCTGAACAAGAACCAGTCCTGTCATCCTTAGGACTTCTGCTCTGAGAGGGGTAACACTGACAGGGCTGGGATGAGAGAGCCGAGAAGCAGCACCGTGAACTGTGAGTGGGAGGGTCAGAGAGATACCCCTCTGCCTCACGAGTCTGTCGGGGACTTTGGCTTCCTAACTCCTTGGCATATCCACTGAAAGCAGAAAACAGAATGATAGAGTTGTCAAAAGTTATCTAAATGGTCCATTACCCACCTGCCTAACAATTTCAGAGATGAGGTCTGGGAGGAGAATCACCATCTGTGCCCTGGGAAAGAAAGAGCTTCTATTTCCCGTCTGCTGAAAGTGTGCCTGCCTGCGGGAAGGGCCGGAGAGAAGGGTCCTGCTCAAGGGATCACCGAGGCAGCTCATGAAAAACATCAGTTATCTATAGAAATACCGTTATGAGTTTCTACCTAAGAGCCTCCATTTCTAAACGCTGCCACAGCATCAGCAGTCAGGATTGCCCACCACTTCTCCACCTTCCAACCTTTGTTACATTCAGAGAAAACAGATTTTTTTAGAAGATAATTTCTTCTGGTGATGTGCAGCGCAGAAGGGAGAGGATTAAGGAAAATAAGAAACTGCTGATAAAGACATGAGAACTAAAATACAGATCAACACCTAACTACAGAAATAAAAGATTGTTTACTGTAAATGATGGACTTCGATCTTTGAATCAAATTCAACCATGGTGTAAGATCAATAATTGACCCTAAGGATTTGTTTGGCTTTTATTTTTTAAATGTTCTCATCTCGATCCTGGAAAAAAATATGCGATAACAGATTTGCAATGTGCCTGACCTAAATTCTTCAAGTTCATAACGGCCCAACCTAATCCACATTCACATTCCAGTGTCTCCTCCTGAATAAACCCAAGCACACTCCAGATGTGGTTGATACACTGCTTATACTTCTGCACTGCAAAAGTTGTATCAAGAATTATTAATCACAAGCATTAGTTTTTATTTAACTTGGGATTTCGCCTTCCAGTAAACTCATCTTTTCACAGTGACAAAGCCAGTTCGACAAGGTGGCAACTGGAAGACTTTTGAGGTCGATTCCCTGCCAGTAGAGGAGGAGTCAATCAGCACTGCGTGAGCATCAGTAGGAGGTAGTGCTTGAGAGGATTGCAGACCACCATCAAGCCAAAGAAAAGGAGGAGGGAGAAGCACAAATAAACTTGGAATTCTCCAAACTAATCCTTCGTTGTATCCTGGCTTATCTGTTTTGCCTTCCAGATTAAAAAATCCATAGGATACAGAAATGTCCACATTTTAGGATTTGTGTCACAGTACTGTCACAAGAATTGTAATTCAGCACTGATGAAACAATGCCAGCTATGATGACTTTATCCGGAGACAGAAAGAAAAATATTTTTCAATGCATCAGCACCTGCTTTAATGTGTATTAAGGCAAAATTCAGCTCCCCTTACAGTCAGGGCTTTAGAAAATACGCTAGCTATTCATAGGCCTAATATTTTAAATTTATTCCTCCCGTTATTCTTGCAGGAGGCTAAATGATATTTAAAAATGGATTAATTAATACAGTTTTTGCTAATATGTCTAAAAACATAACCTGTTTTCCTGGATTAGATAGACACTTATTGCAACAGTGCATTTTAAGCTGCACTCCATTGCCTGGAAAAGATGTACTTAGTCCTTTGGAAAAGTTTTCTAAGAAGTGGGAAATTGAAAAATGCTAGCCTCATCCATTTTTAGACCCAATAAGTTCTCCTGTACTTGATGGTTGCCACGAGCTTTTATCCACTCAGAATATACACTTACCTATATTCAGTTCGCCTGCACAGATCTATGCGTTCTGAGATTGCCAGCAGAGATGGACTGCAGAACGACTGCTATACAAAACACTACTAAGCTGATCCCTCAGATCTTCCAAGACCATCCATATAAATGGAAGCTAACATATCTTTAAGCAAACTTTGTTAGATTAACTGGCTACTGAAGGAGGGAGGGGGGGGGATTTTTTTTATAAATCTTTCTGAAATTATAAAAATTAATTTAACACACTTGATGTACATTTGACAGCCCTTACTCTGACATACTTCTCTTTACGGCGTGACCCTTGCTTACTTGTCAACCTGAGATGAGTTTGGTGATAAAATATAGTGATAATATAATGTCTTCCTTTCTAATAACTGGAAATTCATTGTATTCTCTACGTCCCCATTCAAATATATTTTTCATAAGGGATTGATTTTCCTTTTCTATCCCTCAGAACTTCTTTATGCTTTTTCTGTAGTACTTTGCTATGCAAGCTGCACAAAGATTTCTGATAAACTTTATCAAATTAATTGCTTTAAATTCTCTACTGGCTGTCCCCTCCCACCTTGCTATGATAAGCTTTTTATAGTTATTTCCATTGCTATGTCTGATGCAATTGAAGCATATGTCTGTGGCTGCTCAGGTCTGGAAAGAGCCCCTGCCTTTTTCTGGCAGTGTTGCTAATGTTAGTACTTTTCTTCTAACCAGAAGGCACACGAGGATATGTGCTAGCACCACATTTCAGATTATCCCATTTTCTTCCTTTCAACAACATTAACTTCTTGTTATTCACATTCACGAGGCCCTGTGGGAGAAGCAAGCCTTTTGTCAGAGATGTTGAGATGTCATGGGGTTTTTTTAACTTTAATTTTTCTAAGGGAAGCTAGCTGAACATGCTGTTCTCAGTTTTCCCCCAGTTTTTTTGGAACATCCTCCTTGGCTGGCCATACATGATTCCAAGCTAGCTGAATCTGCTATTCATAGTGACTTTTTGCTTGCCTTCCACTTTTATTTAAAATAACTCATTTGAATTTTGTTCTTAATGGCTTCTTGCTGATTTTATTGACTCAAGTGTTTGCTGCATTGTGCCAGTGACTGGCAGAGAGGATAGCATGCCATTGGAACTTGCCCCCTCGACAGCTGCGGAGAGTGGAGGCTTGTGGTGAGCTCAGCGAGACACGCGGGGGTCGTGCCGGCCCGTGTTTTCCATGGACGGTACAGAGCACAGCTTACCTCGGACCTGTCAGGGCAGCCTCCCCTCGGAGGGGCTCCCTGCCCTGTCGGGTGACACGTCTGTGGTTCGGTAGCAGGCACCCGGTTGTACCTGGGGATGCTGGTTTGGGTTCTGTTGTTCACTCCGCTATATCCTGGGTGCAGCTGGCTCTGCTGAACAGGATTTATTTGCGTGCAGTATCAGGGAAATCATACAGTTATTACAACACCTCTGCTTCTGTCTCCTCAGGGAGAGCAACTCCTTTCATCCAGCCGGTTAGCCAGTTCCCAGACACCTACACAGCCAGCTACACAGGACCAGGAGACATCAATATTTTGTTTGCCAATTGCTTTTCACAACAAGCTTTGGCGTACTCCCTCTGCCTGGTGCTTTCCCAGGCTCCCTCTTCAGAAGACACCGCTTCCCCCTGTCCCTTTGGTGGCTCCCAGGGCTGGGTCCAGCTGTGCTCCTGATGGAGACCGAGCAGCTACGTGCCACCCACGTGAGCCGCAGCGTGGGGTTTGCATCAGGCAGTGCTCGTGGCAGGCTCGCAGTCCCTGGGCTGCCTTCCCCCTGCAAGGAACAGGTGCCTGGCCTCCGGACACGTGCTTCCCTTCTGACCTCCTGTCCGACCAGCAGTTCTGCTGGCGTGCTCAAAATGACATCCCTGCAGTATTGCCAGATCACCAATAGGATATTAACACCCTCTGGGTTCTTATCAGAAATATGCCATGATTTTCAATTGGGTGTGATAAAACCAAACTTTTTTCTTCTTCTTCCTGTTGTTCTTGTGGTGGTCCTCTGCATATCTAATCATTGAAAAGAAGAAACTCCCACTATTCCACACAACTCTTCCGTTCTACATCTATACATAAAACGTCTATAAATATAAGCTTACCTCACACAGAAACTTCATATTGCATAATAATTTGTTTGCACAAGTTCAGAACAGTCCATATTTCGGTGCAGATGTCACTACGTTTTCCTTCCCCACGTTTGGTTCAGCCACCATCTCAGCACAGCCTTCCACCGTATAATTTGCCCTGCATTTGTCTTTCTGGGGGTGGGGGGGTGGGGGGTGGGGGATGAGGGTGGAAGCTGTAGCACCCAGTGACACATGCGGGTCATTTTGTTGTTGGGAGTTTGCTTTGGTTTCTTTTGTCTCAAGGGGGAAAAATTCACTTTGTGGATGCCACTGTGTAAGTCACTTTTGCTTCAGCAGCGTGTACTCCATCAGCGGAGAGAAGGGACGATTCTTCTAGGCATTCTTCTGCTGGATGCTCCTTGGGCTACTCTCATCCTCTCCAAGTGATAGCCAGCTGATTTGACCACACTCTTGGGAAACTTTAACAGTACAAACCCACATTTTCCTGTTCATTTTTTCTCTGAAAAATTGACTTAAGAAGAGTGTGCTGCCACACACTAGTACAAAACACAGATGCCAGTTTCTAACAGTTTTATTGCATATGCATGGTACTGAGGTTTACTATTTAAACTCAGATCTTTTCTGGAACGATGTATACTTTAAATCGTCTGTGTTTGAAATACTGACTGTCACTCAAAGGTATCAGCGATCTGTCTCTCTGGCTAGTTTCATGGGGTTTCTAGCAGAAGGTGCTGAGTGACCTCAGTTTAAGGTGTGCCAAGAAACATTTCTCTGTCTCTGTAGGCCCCGTGTGTGTCTACTTGCTCCAGAGGAGAAGCAGAGATATGAAATTCCCCTGCCATTCCCTCGCTGGTCAGCCTAGGAAGCCGTCTTTGCCCCGGTGCAAGGGCAGAGGTGCTAAATTGCCCATCTCCATCCCGTGGAGCGAGGAGCTGAGTGTCTCTCTCTGCCCCCCAAGCCAGTGCCGCCAAGAAACACTCCCGTTCCACAAGGGACACAGACAGCACAAGTGATAGAGGAGTAAGAAGAGGGTGGCCCTTCTTGTGGCTGTAGAACCAGTAGGTTCACTTCACAGCTGCCCTTGCTTCCTCTCTTCCCTGAACAGAGCGGGCTTCAAAGCACAGCATAATTAACCAGAATAAGTAAATAAATTGACTTGGTTTGGACTAGATCGGAGTCTTTCCAACCAAAATTGGCATGTTGGTTGTCCCTTCCGGGGAAAAACCCCTGCAAAGATAGCCGTTCTTGGGAATATACCACACTTCCAGATGGCATGCCCTCTGAAAAATAGGAAGTTATCTTTTTCATATAGTACAAATCCCAGATGGATGTAATCAAAATATTTCCCACATCCTTGAGTCAGTCTCAGTCTGAAAGGAAAGATTTAACTGTCACCTGCCAGTCAACAAGAGAAGAAATCAGACCTTGATCTGACTGGATCACGACTGTGCATTTATTAGCCCCGTCCTTCTGGACAGGGCTACTAAGCATAGGGACAAAGAGGGGGTGATACCTGGGGTCCATTAGCCCCGTGGCTCACACTGAGCCACACTGCACTGTTCCAAGTGTTCGGGAGCATGCCTGGCATGAGAGCAAACAGCACTCCCGAAGCGATGAACAAGCAAGGGGTTAATACGCAATTAGGAAAGCAAAACTGGTGAGAAAAAAAGCGGAAGGCAAAGCGGAAGGTAAAAAAAGACTGCCCCAGAAGGAAATTTTCTGTAAAGAGAATAAAAAGAGAAAGTTGGACCCCTGGATCCAGAACTTCTTTTTATAGCCCTAGGAAAATGAGAAGTGTCAACATGAATACTAGAGCAGTGAACTGAAAAGCGAACAAGGGAAGATAATAATAGTCCTGTAGATATTTCAGGGAACCTTCCGAAGTCTTTGAAATGGTGACAATGACCAAAGATACATGAAGCGATAGCTACTACGAACACATAGGCAAAAACCATCTTGCTCATTCCTTGAAAAATCCCAGAAAGCAGAAAGGCTTTCTAGATAGAGTTTCTTATATCTCATAGATAGTTATTAATTTAAGAGGAAATTAATGTTCTGTTAAAAAAAAAAAAAAAAAAGTCTTTTAAGTTGTGTTTTACTTTCTGAAGCGTCAGTTGTCTTTGAAATGAGTTAAAGAAGTTGGGGTGACCCGCGTTCAACCTGAGTGCCATATACTTACTGTTTGGCCCCAAAGTGAGAGGCAAAATGTGTTTAGTTTTTGTTTGCTTTGCCTTTTCTGTAAAAGGTTCAGGGAACACTCCATAACTTCCCTTGGTGAAATGTCGCCTCTGCCATTCCACCAAGAGGACAAGAGGACACAGCTGATCTCGCTTTTCTAGGGAAGGGGATTATTTTGAGGTTAAGGGAGACAGCTACTAGAAACAAATCCTATTTAATAAAGAAACAAGCAATTTGTTTGGCAGAGCAGATTAAAAAGGCCTGACAAAGGAGCAATAATAGCGTTAACCTCAGGCTGTGTGTGGTCCACAGATGAAGTGTTTTGAAAGCCATGGTTTGCCTGTCCTCACTGCGCGGGGAGAGAGAGAGAGAAAAAACAAACACGAACCTGTGCCATTGCTGCCTGTGAACTTTTTGTCTTGTTACAGGAAAGGCGAAGGAAACCACGAGGCCAGTTTACTCTGCTTGAGATTGAACATCCTATTCTTGTGGTCATGGCAAACACTAAGCGGCAGTTTGGGCTTCCAATAGACCCTACCCCAGGTTCCAGGTTTCACTGAGAACACCCTGAGTTTAACTGTGTTCCTTAGATCATTGTTTTTCAAGGGAAATTTAATTTAAAAGATGTATTTATAACTGAGTGAAATCCTATGCTATGCAAACAAAACAATTATTATTTGAAATAATTCCCGTCTTGTTGGGACTATGTCCAGGAGTCATATTTTGTCAGAGCCAAGCTGCAATGGAGCGACCGGCGTTCTCTTCCAAACCTAGTAATCCATGGCTTCAAGGGCCAAATCCTGCCTTCAGCTCCACCACTGTACATTCAAAGTTACTCCACTGACTTCACATTTGGCCCTATATGTGGAAAACAAGATATCACCTCCCTGTCATGTTTTGCTCAATTTCTTCTTGGATTTCTCCTTGTCCATTTTGCTCTCAGATTTAAAAACAAGAATTTGATCCAGCCAGTAGATTAACTCAAGCAATAAAGAGTCCATGTAACGTGGGCCAAAACCCAGCAGAATCTGGAATATGCTGGTGCCTGGAACTGAGGTCCAAAGGCATAAAGTGTCTTGTGCTCCGGCTGACGGGAAGCTGCCTCCTATTATTTTTGTATTTTTGAGGTAGGGAGAGTGGTCTAGTTCATGCTATTGCATGAACTAAAATATATTTTAATTAATTCCGAACACCAGGGACTGTCAGCTTTAAGGATCTTATTTCATCGTGTTTTTCAGCAAATTGTTACCATGATTGGTGCTGCCTTAGGAGCCAGGCTGAGCCTGGCCCTTATGTATGTGAGGGCAATGAGGAAGGAGTCTAAGCTACCAGCCTTTCCCCTCGCACAGCTCACAGAGAAGTAAAATAAAATTTCAACCTGTGCCTTCCTCCCTTTCCTCCTTTCCTCCCTATTATGAAAAAGGAGGCAAAGAAACAGGTGGGAAAACAGTTTTGCTGACCTGAAGTATTCCCAAATCACAAGATGATGGAACTATAACTTGTAAATCCATATGGGACTTAGCATTCATCTTTCCAAACTTCTGTCTGCAGTCAGGAAATCTCAGGCCTTTTTAGAGAAGAGTGGAAGCTGGGGCTCTCAGATGTCCCCATGCTGACGTGTCTCTGTAAGCACGGGCTCTGTAAGAATGCACAAGTATGAGATTAGGCAACAAACGCTGTTTTTCAGCTCCACGCTCATTACTGGAACCGGCCAGACTTGCATGTGCAGGGAAAGAAACAGCAAATATCCTGTACCGGAAAAGCCATTCCTTCTCTGTGCCTGCGAATTCAGAAACCTATGACATGATTTATTGTTTCCTTAATGGAAATTAAAACTATCAAATACATTATTACAAACATTTCTTACAGGCAACAACATTAGTGGTGCAGAAGCAACTTCAAAGGATTATCAGTGGTCAGCATATTTAGCCTTTGGGAATTACCTAAGCAAAGGAAGTTTTCATATGAACACACTGCCTTAGTGTTCACACCCTAACTTGGGTTTCTCTTGAAAGTGCAGATACGTTTGATAAAAAATTTAGCACGACTGCCTTCCCATATCAAAAACATATTCCTCTCCATTAACCACATTCCCATCTGCTTTTTATTCCATCCTTGGTTTTTTTCCTGTCCTCTAAAGCTTTGGCTTGCTTTATATAATTTCACAGGGCTGTGTGTGAAGGAGTTTCTATTTATTGTTGTTTTTATTATTAACGTTGTTGTTAGCTACACCTTCACAGGGATCGGGGATGCTGAGCAGAAGGAGGGGGGTGGGAGGCAAATGGCAAAGCAGTTGGCTGCTTTGCAAACTCTTCCTACAGCAGAATCTGTACTGCCTCTTCCCACCTCTTCCCAAGAAAAAGGAGTCAAAAAGTTTATCGTGCCCCACAGGAGATGTCTCACGAGACACACCGTTGCGAGCTACTGCTCTGAGTTTCCTCTAATATACAAGTCACTGAGCATTACCTTCCTCCCATGGCTTCTTATAGCAAAGCATTCATGTGTGAACAGCTGACATGAGAAATGGAAAAACTTTGGGAAAAGAAAACTGCAGCTGACAGTTTTACAATCACTCTGCAGAATCTCAGGTTGTTTGACTGTAAAAAACTATTATTATCGTTATCGTCATCATCATCATTATTATTATCGCATTTTCCGCTGAGATTTTCTTTGCAACAATACTGCTTGTCACTGCCATCACTCTTGTGCACAGAAGAGTCAAGAGCCTGACACAGTGCATTCCTCTGGGATCTCCTAACACCTTTTTTTGCTCATTGGGACCTGCATGCAAGAGTGTGGCAATGCACGGGGCTGGCCTGGGGCTGCTCCGTATAAATGCAGCTGGGCTTCAGGTGATCTTGGGGTAGGAGGCAGGCTGATCTGCTCCTCTTCCCTGGCTTACATGGGGAGACAGTCCATTTGGTAAATTCTCATGGGGAGAATATACCTAAAAAGCTTATGCAAAGCTTACCACTATGCAATTTTTGAAGTGAGAAGCAGGTGATGTTAGTAACAGAAATGTCAGGCAGGGCTTTAGAAGGGATTGCTGCTTCTTCAATTTATGTAGTTAATGAAATTCCCAAATGTATTGCTGCTAGCAAGGTCTCTAGTACAGATGGTCTGAGATAGTCCCAAATGATCTTCCATCAGGAACACTTGCTAGTTACTTTGCATTGTTGTACTAAGCAGGAATTTCTTTGTTAGAAGGGCCTGAAAGACTCTCCCCTGCCAGTAAATAAGCTCTTCCAAAGCTTCGCCAGGCAGCAGTAGGAGAAGAAAGAAACTGGGAAGCCCAGAGATACTGGCTAGTCCATTTTGGGAAGAAACAAGACTACATTATTTCTTCATCTCCGATACTTGCCTAAAATAAAAACTCAGGATAGAAAATTGCACTCCAAACACTCAATGATAAGGCTATTCAAGCTAGGTTTTCATTCAGCTCAAGGACCATGCCAGAAATCGTTATAGTGCTTGTCAAAAGAAATAGTCATGATCGTTTAGACAAAATAATTGCCTTTGACCTTTCCTTTCCTAGTGAATAGCCTTCTGAAGAAAGCAGACTTCCTAATGGTGGCAATTCTCCAAAATGGTATAGAAGTGCTTATTCATTAATGATGTGAAGTGATTATCGTTGGAAAATTTGTATTAGGTTGGATTATTGCTATTTTAAGTCAATTCCAAAAAGCCCAATCCTGATTTCTTTCACATAAAAGAACCAGTGACTTGACTGAGAAAAAAGGAGCCAATTCATCTTAGCACAGAGCAATTCATCCATTTCATGGATACAGCACTTGGTGCTTTATCTGTGTTCGGGGCAGGTGCGCTGACAGGTATGTCCCATCGCTCTGGTCTCCCCACCAGGGGACTGGTCGGAGCGTGGGACGAGGCTCCCGTGCAGCCCTGAGTGCACAACACAGCCTGGTCCTCACACAGATTTGGGATGAGATCAAGCTGTGCAACAGGAGCCAAATGGTGGAAACTGCTGCATGCACAGACGACCTGTTAGCAAGGCAAATGCAATTACATAGTATTTTTTATTACATTATATATACACAATATATACATGCACATATACACAATTCTATAATAGTATATAATATTGCTGTCTGTTATTGAGGCTTCATCGGTTCCAGTGTTAAGACTGGTACAAATATCAAGAGAGGACACATCTGGCCATCATAGCTTGGATCTTGATGAACTGTGTATTGCTAAACATGGTGGGGCTAAAAGATGAAATACATGTAATTTGCACAGCAAGAACCAAATGCTGCTTTAGCCCAGCAGGTGTTATTGCGGTTCACTTTATTCCTGTGCCTAGAAGCCTTGTCACATCCCTAACTAGGGCATCACTGAGCTGCCTGCAGTTCAAATGACGATAATCACAGTGGTCTAAATAGTGAGTCTGGACAGCGAGTCCAAATTGACTCAGCGCCACTGCATCAGTGTAACACAAGGTAAAATTCTGCCTGCAAGTGGAGTTAGCTCCTTCAGTGGAAGCTTGGTCAGGTGGCTGTTCCTAGCCCTGCTCCTTCTGCGTTGCAAGTGGAAAGAGCAGCTAGAGCTGACGGAAGGTGCAAATGAATCCTCCTTTTGCCCTAGAAATCTCGGCCACTGGATGTTCCCAGGTTTCCAGCATGTTTTGTTCACTCCAGAGCTGAGACGACAGATTTACAGCTTCCCAGAGCTGTCTAATTCCTCAAAAAAAAAAGGTTTCTCCTCTGGCATTTTCCCCAAATTTGCGCCTTCACTTGTGAAGCTCTCCACCAGCCAGGGTTTGCACTGTGTGTAAATGCATTGCCAGCGTGCACACCGAAGGCTCTGCAATCAGTGGTTATACGGGTATTAATTTCTAAGCCTTCTGCTGGTGAAACTGTGTCTGATACAGTGTTAATTTTTTATACGGTGAGAGCTAGAGAGTGTTATCATCCACTCTGCCAATATGTAATTCATTCCTCCAAAAGCAAAAATATTCTTTCTTGGAAAGAAAAAGAAGAGTTGATGCAACTTGAAGTTGGTACAAGCACTCTATAACATACTGTGGTAGAACGGCTTCTTACATGGCATGTGACACAGCTTACTGCTAGCTTTAGAGAAAGATTATAGCTAATGATATCATCTGGAGCAGCACTTCAGACTTGGCTTACTCTTTGGGAAGATTAGTGATGACAGTCTGTCATGATACTAAATCAAAAGCTGTTATGGTATCGTTACGGCTCATGGTACAGCTAGGATGCATGGGATCGGTGGGATTCAAAGGCCGTGTGAGGGTCTGTCTGCCTTTGCTTCTTGTTCTCACTGGGTTTGATGGATCCATCCTGGGAATCTTCACCTTACGGTGAAAGCAGTGGCACAAACCCGCCCTAGAGCACCTCCAGCTCCCCACAGCCTCTGTGTTGCAGGCCAGCCTCTTCTTTCATCAACGTCCTCCCTAGGTCCTGTATGCCACAGCAGACCCCAGGGTGCAGGGCGTTTAGTGGGGCAGAGGGAGGGGTCCTGACATTTGGGTGCAAAAGCAGAATGACCTCAATTCCCCCTGCCCAAGCAAGGAAGCTATGTTTTTACCACTGCTTTACTTCTGTACTGAAGGATCTATAAATGATAAAAAGCAATGCAGAGCAATGCATAAAGCTGCTACTGTCAGTACTGCCGTGCTGCAACAGTACTAGCATTTAAGTGTTTCCAGGAGCGTTTGGTACCATGCACACTTAAAATTTTGATTACCCTATGGTATCTTCCCCATCATCGAGGAAATGTCATACAGGGGTATATACCTCCACCCCCACAAGTTGCATCGGCAGTGGCAGGTCTTGATGCCTGTAACAATCTGCCCACAAAAGCTTTGCAAACCTTTATTAATTGTTTCAGTGTATGAGAAAAACATAAATAAAGAGTATTGATTATTTCAGCCTTCTAAGCTCATTATATCTGCGGATACTGAAAATGCTTTTAAACCCAAGAGATCATGCAGGGCAAAGCTCCTTCTGTAATGCTCTGGAAGATTACAGGAATACAGTTACGGATATACTCACACATGTACCTTGCTGGTGTTCCATACCACTGCGATGACTTGTAAATCAAAGTGATATTCACTTTAGTGGATCTCTTAGAAAGCTGCTGACGTTCTAAATTGTGTCCTTTTGCCAAAGTTACGCTGCTGATTCCCATGCCATTCAGGCTTTCCTGCTGTGGGAGGTCTGCCTTGGCTGGTGATGGTTTATGAAAACTACCAGCGTAAGAAGTCGCGCTGTAATTGTATCATATGTGTGCGTAGCCCTGCACTCTGCAGAAAGGCATGCCAGACTACTTAGTGTTTATCAGTTCCCTGTCTATGGGTGAGCTAGGAGAGCTGCGCTTCTTATCTTACCAAGCCCATGTTTCTGGAGCTGAAGGTCACAAATTCCAAAAAGCTAGATCACGACGTGGTGCGAGCCTGTGTTTGTGTCTGTGGCCTGTTACCAATGGCATCTCCTGTTTAAACTGAATTCCTGTCAGCATATGTATACTGCCTTGAAGTGAAAAACATTCTCACTTCACATAGAAAAGATATACGCAGCGACCGAAGCATTAAATGGTAACTCGCTGCTTCCCAGTTACTGCACTTTCCACCTTTTCCGTGCCGGTTACGTCGCAGCAAGCGAGAAAGGTCCATTTAACAACTGTCATATACGACATTTATTACAGACTGCAGCTGTTGACAGTTATGCAACTGGGATGAAATGCATCCCCATAAAAAGCACTAGGATGAGGCCTGTGCCACCACACAGTCTGTCTAAATCCTCAAAATAGACTCAGGTACACCACGCAACAGCTAGGAGTCCAAGTGGATGACTGCGAGCCAAGGCGTTTTAACCGTGTTCTGTAATTTTTTTTTAATGTATGATCCATCTACCCCAAGCAATTTCACTTCCCCATCTCTGGTGCTGTCTAGGCACTTTGACTAGGAAACAGCAAACACAGCATGTTTCTCGTTTTGCTCTTTTCCCTCAGAGAAGCTCAGGAAAGTGCACTTTTTAAATGCTGAGTTACAGCTTCTTTAGACCAAATATGAACTGTGCACCATGATACGGTCTCTTATTTACATTTACATGTTCTTTTTATGCAGCTGTGAAGAATGTCATGCACTTTCCTCCCTCAGTTTAGAACAGTGCAAAATTACTTTAGTTCCCACTAGCTTCAGCAACTTGCAGGGCATTTCTTTTTTTATGCTGAGATTTCGGCAGGGGCTTTGCAGAAACAGCAGTGCAGCTGCATGGTCATGTAAGAGCAGATTTATAGTTGTACATGAACTTTTTCCTGTTTTTACTTCATCAGCATAATGTCCCCTTGCACTTGGGCTTTTCACAGTGTGTTCAGTGGAATAAATACGTGTATTAAAGCACACCTCTTTTGGTTGCTTTTGCAAATATGAAGCTGGCAGAAGATGGCATCTGCCGCTGGTAGAACCAGGCCCATGTGCACGCTGCTTGTTGCACACGTTTAGTGCCCCGGTCCTGCAAGGCACAGCGTGCTTCCCCAAAGCAGCTCACCTTATGCTCACTGAAGTCTGCCTACGTGAGAAGAGTGATGGAGCAGTGTGTATCTATGTGCTAGAGGAAAAGTTTTGTTAGGTTTGGAAAGGTCAAATACAAGATCCAACATCTTTAAAGTCAGCAAAGCCAGCCTATAGCACTAGGTCTTATTTTTACATGTTGGCTGAGGTTTTTCCCCAAACACTGCTATTCTAAGCATTTCAAAATCAGTGGCCATGTTATAGATTATTGTTTGCATGCCTGTAGCAACAAGGACCAACTCTCTGCTGAGCTGGACAAACACAGGCAGTGTGAGGCAGGCACGGGAAAACTTGGCAGTTGCTTATGGCGAGAGGCTGGTCTGGATGCAGAACAGACATGGTTTTACAGCGTATTTTCTCTCTACCACATCCCTGTAACACCATAATGAGCACTGCTGTCGTATTCAGTTCCTGCGGTGAGCTAGAAAGGGGCTAAAGCAGAAGAGCCTCTGACGTGGTCCGCAGTCCTGCATCTGCCAGGAGGCGTAGTGAGTGTGAGCCCCCAGGTTTCTGCCCCATGGCTCTTTATCCTAATGCCCCTGACGTTCCCCTGGGAGGAATGAAACTGACTTTAACGCCTGAGAAATCTTGGAGTTAGATCTCAACAGAGGAAGACACTCCCTGCCTCAAAAAAAGTATAACCTAGGACAAAAAAATGCCAGGGCAATACAGGCACTGCACTCACCTTCAGCTTACAGCTCTATTTATTTTTCCCCATCCTTATTTTTCATTTTTGGCTTTTACCTTTGTTTGACTAATAACATCATCCACTTGTCCTCCTCCTTATTTGCATGCAATATGGTTTTGCAAATGGTGTATCTAGATTGCTACAGTATAAAATTAAAGCAAAATTGCTGTTGCCCATTAATATCGATAGACTCTTAAAGCAGTTGCTTTCATGCTTTCATGCTCTGTTTTTATTAGATTTTTAAGTCAACGTGTTCTTATTAAGATTACAGGATGTTGCAACTAATGGAAATAAGCCATTGCAACAACTTTGACATTACTAGCAGGAACAGCTCACATTTCAGAAACCTGTTTTATGGGAGCCTGTAATTATACATTCATAAGAAAATACGAACTATACATAGTTTGTACATTCTTCAATTTTCAGCCAGAAAATTTTAGCATAGAATCTAGATCATTTTTAAAGGGAAGAATGTGCTATTTTGAACCAAGACACTGTGTTACACTGAAAGACATTAACTGTATACCCAGAACAGAATAACCTCCCCTTGCAAGTGAACAAAACCGAACAAAATGTGGTGGTGCAAATTTTGCCCTTTTGCAGGACAGAGCCCAATTCCTCCACACAGATGGAGATGTATAATCCCTGACAGACCCAGAAGCGATCAAGGTCATTACATACAGCTGGGTTGTGCTACGTCTCCTCACCTTATCAGGTGAAGTGATTTCAAGTAACTTTTAACCTTTAGTTAGGTCATAGATAGGTCTTTATCAAGCCTGCACATGCATGTAACCAATTAGACTTTATTATCACTATTGCTCTATCTGGCTTTGCTCAATTAGGTGTGTTGAGTACTTCTCAAATGGGATTAAGCACCTCATTTTTTACTGCCATAAACTCACGAACAGCTGGGCCAGGAAGAGAAAAAAGGTACCACTGCATGTGACAAGATGCCTTCACCCCGCAGGACACCAGGAAGGGACGCTGCGAGTGTTGAGGAAGGCACACCAAAGCTGCTCGTTTCCTGGAAGGGTCTTGGTACTGTGCAGCAAAAGTTGTGGGCTCACTGCCAAAAATGAAGGAAAAAAAACCAAGGAGAATTTTTGTGTTCTCTTGAAGTCTGTAGCTGTCCAAAAGTTGGAAAACTTGGGGGGATTATTTTGTGTTACCGGTTCCCTCCCTCTACCCAAGCTGTCTGCAGAAAGCAGCCTCTGACTTTTCACCTCTTTGATCACAACACTTGATTATTTCTAATTTGCTGTCTGTGGGAGGCCAAGGATTAGCACAGAATTTAGTGTTGCAAACTCAGATCTTCCTGCTATGTGACTGCGGTATGACGTACTTGACGACTGCGGCATTATATACACGGAGCAACAGCCCTGTTCTTCTCATGGGAAGGCTCACTGGGACAAGAGGATGGTGCTAGAGGGGTCATCGCCCTCCATCTTTTGCACGCCTGACGCCATCCCTGCGATGTGCCCAGCCTCTCCGCCCTCCCGCTGTCCTCCCACAGCTCCCAACACCCCTCTCGCACAGCAAGGGAGGGAAACCTCTCTCCTCCTCTCCGGAGGGGAGCGAGCTGAGGTGCCGCACTCATTTCGCACCCTGGGCAAGGCACGGGCTCTTGACGGGGTCGTGAGCACCCTGTCACATGCCCTCTCCACTTGCTGCTAGAATCGTGTGGCTGGTCAAGTACGTGAGCAACAGTTTCACTTCTTACCGTGCTGGGTGACCTGGACTTTGCGGACGAGGTGACAGCCTGACCAGCGAACTGGGGTTTCCTTTCCCTTGGCCTCTGCTTTCAGTCCCGTCAATGAGATGGGAAAAGGTCTTTGCCAGGGGAGAGGGACAGAGCCCCCTTCGCACCCACAGCAATGTTTCCCAGCCTCCTGAAGCGTCCCGCTGAGCCTTCCCAGCCACCCATCCCTGTTCTGGGCGCGCAGTCTGCCTCTCCTGCTGAACCGGAGGCTGCTGCCGCTGCCGAGGATGCAGGCAGCCTAAGTCATTTTTGTCCTTATCCGTGGAAAGGCAAAACTGGAGTTTGTCCACATTACTGCAAAGTCTTGTGCTGCCTCCATATAGGAAATCTACACATTAGAAATATTAAGAAGGAAATTAGAAAATTAACACGTCAGGAATAATAAGAAGCAGCAAACATAACAGGGAGTTTTCTTCAGTAATGCACTTTCTGAAGAAAAAAAAGTCAGCGCTTCGCCAAGCCAGCACTGTCTGTGAAGCTACCCACTGGGCAGAGTGTGACGCTGGTCTTAAATCTTTAAAAAAGATATAAGAAATCTTTTTTTTTAAGAAAAAAAAAAGTTCAGTACAACATACTGCATATGGGGTTGTGGGTGAGCCATCGTCCTTTATGGGTAAGATTCTCCCTTTTTGAGGAGTTGAAAAGAGTTATTTCCTCCTTCCCTCCTCCTGCCTAAAGCGTGGAGCAGTGGCACATTGGAGGAAACTGGAGAAGTAACTCGGTGATGTCTGGCCACCTTAGCTGTTTATTTCCTGGCAGTCTCTGCTAGTGGTGTAGAACCTGGCACGGGAAGGGCTGACTTGCTGAGGGTCTGGCTGAAACACCGGCTAGCGACAGACCAGTCCTGAGCTGCTGGTTTGCACCATTTCGACCAGGTCTTCCTCCGTCTTCCCACATTCTGAGTTAACCACAGTTTACCCCGTGTTGACCTGTTTGCATCCTTCTTGCTGCTTTCCATGAGGATTTTGTTTGGATCACTGACTTCTTCCACATATAAAGGAAACGCTGCCGACACATCCAGCTTCCAGAGGAACAGGGATACCCAGAGGAAGCTTTCAAGCAATCCAAAAACACTGGGAAGAAGAAGTAGAAGTAGCAGCATTTAAAAAATTACCATTAACATTTTTAAAGAGAATTCTGGTAGGTGCTATCCTTTAAAAAAACACTTTTAATCGCTACTTCACACAACCATGATTTCAATTGCTTTTTTAACACCCAAACTCCAGAAGTTTTCTTTTTTTCCTCAGGAAAAAAAACACCGGAGGAACACTTTGTGAAATATTCGGTGCATGTGATGAAAGACCTCAGTGACACCTGAGGCCTACGGCGAGGTCCCCAGCCGAGCACCTTTTTCCTACAGTGTTTGTGCGATGGAAGCTGAACGGCAGGAACGCCTGTGCCTCGTGCCTGCCTGCAACAGCTACTGTTCTGGAACAGATTTCAGCACGCAGCAAATGAAGTGACCGATTCAAGATTATGCCATAATAGCGATGTTGTGAAAATATATTAATTTTTTCGTTCCTGAAACACCAAATCCTTTACTAAAGGCTTACATCTCAAAACGCACAAAGAGCTATCTGTCTGTGACAGCCCACAGGAAATACGGACAGCTTACAGATGAGCACAAGACTTACACTCTGGAAAAAATGGTGACATTAAATCCTTTAAAACATGATGTAATAGTCTCCAGTAGAGGTAGACAGATCAATAAGCAGAAAATATTTATTTGGGGGTCAAATGTAGCTCTTTTGCCTGATTGTAAGTTTCCTGTGAACAGCTTAATTTGTGTTTCTTGCAAACTGTGGCTTGCTAGTGAACTGTTCATGGTGACTATTCACATATCAGTATTGGTGTTGTGTGTCTGATCAAGTAACAGTTTTATTTCTTACCACCGTGGATGACCTGGCCGACAAGGTGACGGCCTAATCAGTGAACTGGGATATCGTTACCATCAAGGAGACAGTGGCAGTGGAAGGATAGAGATTGGAGAGAATATATGGTGATTTTTAGGAAACTTAAAAGTTTGATTTTAGATACGAGTAGAACATTCTATTCTCTTCACCTCTAATTTAGAAAGAATTTTTCCCATCCTTTGATTTATCTTTTTTAAATTAAAATATTTGTTTGTGCCTGGAAGAAGCAAAGGGAGTGTGGCATTTCTGTAACATGACTGAGGAGCTGCAGAAGGGACAAAGCCTCTTGACACTCCAGCTCCACTGAAAAATGCCAAAGAGGCATCATTTTGCGGCAAGGAGAAAAAGGAAAGAGTTTTTGTCTTAGTGACTTTTATTGAGCTATTCAGATTTCATCTGAATTTTGCAGTGTTGGCAAGAATGAGTCCACACCTGTCTCAAACTTTTCTCTCCGTTATCCCTCAGATTCGACTCCTTGTGTATTACCGACAGCTTTGACTGTCCTCCAGAAGTACTGCAAGTAATGCGAGAGAAAAGCAACAATCCTCCTAAACTGTGAACCTGATCACTGATGCTACTTGCAAAATTACATGTAATTGTCCCTTCCTCCCCTTTTTTATGGACTTGGCCTGAGACACCCTGAAAAAGCAGCCGTGACTCCTCTGTCCTCCCACCATCCTGTTTCTCTTAAATCTGTGTCTGCGTTGTCTTGGATGCCGTGTGACCTCAGGGCCAGGCATTTTGCTTCCCCTGACAGTAACACCATGCATTCTCTAACCTGCTGGCTCCAATGTGATTTTTTATTTCTGGTTTGGGGAGTACAGAAACATTTGGAAGATGTAACTGAAGCTCAGGCAATATGGTATGTTCCACTCACTTAGGTGAGACAGTCTGCTTTGCTCCACTACAGTGCACTCCTGACAAGATAATAATTCTTGCCAGAAAAGATGAGGTTGAGCCTCAAAGAATTCAGATCTATGAAAAAGATTGTTCTGGTGGAGCCAGAGCTGAGTGTGAAAACTCTTAAAATAAAACAAAATAAAATAATTAAAATCTTGCAAAGAAAAAAAAATAATCCCTTTTTCCCTGTTTGGAAGGGCAGAAAAGTACACCTTGTTTCGTATTTGGGGGATTTAAAATGCTATAGTGATCTTAGATATTATGGTAGAGATTGATAAAATAATAATAATAGTAGAAACACATTTAAGTCTCCTTAGCTTCAGGCTCTGGAAGTCTCAAGCCAACGCACTACAGGTTTTAGAAATAACTACAGAAAGACTACGTCCCTCTTGTGTGCTCCGCCTGGATGAGTGCAAAGTGTTTGGCTCTCAGATCTTTTAATCCAATTTGTAAATTCATTAGAGCTCCTATCCCTGCTAGCAATATAGGCTGAGGATTTTCAAAATTCTCAAAAACACTCAACTGAAATAAATAAATGAGATCCCCACTCAGGAACAGCATTCACATCCAAGAACATGGTTGCTTTCCTGACATGCCAAGGTTCCATCTTACCTAACTTCACATGCCACACGCACAGCTGTCTACCACTGAGCTAGTTGTCTAGACTTTTTTTTTAAAGCCAATGAAGATAAGCAAGCACTTCAAGAAGACAGTTCACCCAATCAGTTCAGACATCTGCCTTTGGGAGAAATTAAATGTGTCTTAGTTGCCTGTATCTCTCGCCACTGACTATTAAGAAGGTGCGGATGAGTAGTGCATATGCAAACCACAACACCGTAGGTGACCGCAGTGAGATGGAGCCCAGCCTAGATGATGTGCAGTGCTAGCTGGCTTAACAAAGTAGGAGCCCCTTTGGCTGAGGCTGCAGGCAAGTGTTAGGACTATCCCTGGAACTGCCCTTACTCCAGCAGAAAGTATTAGTGTTGTGAAAGGCTTGCATTCCTTATTCTTCCAGTAAGATAAAAGATAAGTAAATGTAGCTCCCAGAAAAGGAACTGCTTAGCATGAGGACTAGGCGTTTCTGACAGAGGCGTCCTGAAGAGAAGACAATTTGTAGCGGTGCCAATTTCTCTGCAAAGTGCCATGTCCTAAACAATGTGGGTTTGGGCCCTAATGTGTCATCCTGTAGTCTGAAAGCATGTTAGAAAGGCACCGTCTTGCTGTCATCTCTGTCTTGTGATGGTGGGTCCTTTTTTTGCAATGTTTCTGCATTCATTAGACGGACCTCTCCTCAAAAGCAACTTTTTTTTTTTTTTTTTTTGTACTGCCTGATTTCCCTGCTTCTAACTGTATGTTCCCACTGGGTATCAAAAATATTCCAAGACATGTGGTGACTTTAATTTTTCATATAAATTATTTTAATAATTTAAATTTGGGAGCACTGCAGCATATTTCTTGGATTAATCTGTTAGGGGGACAGGAGCTTCAGCTAAACACATCTTAATCCTGCCTGGCATCCAGACATTTTTCCTTTTTTCTTCAGATACTTGTAGGTAAACTTTTGATTTCCCTATTTTATTTTCAAATGCCAGTTGCAATGGATTGCTTAAGCAGTGCAGATTCAAACACAGAAAAGTAAGAAAAAAGCAGAAAATCTAGTTAACATAACTTATTATTATACTCACATTGTAAGGTAAATTATTGGAATTGCTGTATTGTATGAAAAGGTTCTCTAACCAAAATATTCCCTGGCATGAGCTTGCTATTCTATGCTGTAACAGAAACCACCAGCCTGCAATGTCCTCATATTTGCTGCCTCTTAGCCTTTCCTTGCTCCTTGGTATTCTACACTGCAATAAATTTATCTTTTGGGATATCTTTAATACACCTTCCACTTTGCTTTTTTGGAGGACAAACCATGCTCACCCAAACAGCTTGGGTGGTGCTTTCTTGACTATGCATAGTCTTGTAGTATTGGTCTCTTATATGACCATGCATTAATTTTTTTTCCTGAAAACATGATTTTCTCTAGAGTAATTCCTATTTCTATTACAAGACCAAACCGAACGTGCCTGAGCTATTAAGTTTCCACTGTGCTGAACTTGTAAAATGCTTCCTATGATAGCAAAAGTCCACGCATTTTCAGTACACAAGGGTAGGTACAAAGGTATTGTCCTTATGGAGGGAAAAATCTTGCTGATTAATTTTTGAACAGCACAGACCTGACGAGGTTTCTGCATGGCTGGCCAGCCAGCCAGCCTGCTCCTTCTTCCTTGCCGAGTCTAGAAAGAGAAGGGAAATTCCCTTGCATGAAGTCAGGTAGTCAACTGATCCCCTGGCAAAAAACCACAGAGGACAAACATTTACCAGTGAATTTCCATTCCAGAAGTGGGACAGAGAGTTTTCTACAAAAATCACAAAGGAAAGCTCAATGTATTACACCAATGCAGAACTGAAAACTGGTCCTTTTTTTTGTACGGGTTCTGTAGTATATGCTTGCCTTTATTTGTCTACATCGATATTAAAAGGAATAATAGAGAAGTGACAAGAGGTAGCTTAACAACTAGTAAACAACCCTAAAGTGTGTGGACCTACAGTCATCCCATTTAATTATGTCTGGTTTGTATTACCTTCCTCAGTCTCTTTGCCAAATAATCTAAATAACTACAGTCTGAAAGAAACAGTAGATAACATCATCCATGAACTGACCAAATTAACTCTGGAGATTAAATTTACCTGGGAATAATTTTGAAATCAAGAGGGAAATATCTGAGATGAAAACAAATGTCCAAATGGAGGGTTTTTCAAGCTTTAAAAGTATCTGTCCTTTTGCACTGATTCCTTGTGGCATAGATACCTAAAGATGTTTTGGGATATAGTTTGATATGCAAAATTATGAAATTATTTTTTTATTGGAGTGCTAAGTCTCTTGTCCCATAATGAAGGACAAATTTTGTTTTCAAGTGTAAGCAAAGAGCATAGAATAGTTTTGGGATCACTATCAGGAACTACAACTGGCTGTGCCTGCAACGTTAAACTACAGAGGAATGCACAGGTTTTCATACTGGAAGTATAAAACAAAGTTGGGAGCTGTAGCGAGCACCGTCTTATTATGCGAGTCCAGGATTTCTAAGCTATTTGCATAAGAAATTAGCATCATTTGTATTTTTAAAAACAAACCCATATGAATCTAATCTCCTCTTCTATCAGCTCCTGTTCCCTTTGTCGAGGTGGCTTGGCAAACAAACCAGAGGCAAATGGATTTCCACATGACCTACTTTATCTGGTGAGATATATAAACAGTCTCCTCCAAAATTTTGGAGAACCCATTTAGAACACTCTGGAACACACATGCAAAAGAACAGAAAGTCAATGGAGGAATTAAGGTGTCTTGCACGTGCTGGTGGAAGGGAGGTAGTAGCTGAGACGCAACCAACCGTCACAGGAGCCTGAACTCCGGCGCAGAAAGCTGGAAGGTGGCATAAGGACCGTGACCGTGCCTGTAGTCGTCACATATCAGGGCATGGCGTCACCTCGCTGGTCAAAGTGCATTCTAGGCAGTGTTTTGTGTACTGCATAGCCGGTCACGGTATCCGATCACAAAACTGGTACTGCTCTGAATGGCAATGGCTGTGCGGGATTTGGCAATAGCAACACGTGCAATGGTGCGGTAGCTGGGTCTGCAGGGTTTTGGTGCTGCGGGCAACAAGGGGGGATCCCTTCTGAGCTGCCTGCTCTAGCCGCTCCGCTGGGCACATCCTCGTCTTGGCCCCCGGCAGCTGTCAATGGCAAGCTCCTTTTCAAAAATGAGGGGGGGCACACGACCCCCTCAGTAACTGAACCGACTGCAAAAGAGCTGAGAGTCTTTGATTGTTTTCTTGCTGCTAGTAAAGAAACAAAGAGGGTCTGAATCAAGAGAACCTGGTTTGAAAAATAAGGTGTCAATTCCTCACGGACAGGGACTGTTTGCAAAGCGAATGCGCAAGACTGATCCCAGCGGGCACAAAGAGACCTCTGCAGCTTTTCAGGCCACCACTGATACACTGGCAAGGCAAAGGAAATCCTCTTTCCTCCAGGACTGGCCTTGTACACAAACACAAAAGACCTCCATAGTGCAATTAATCGAGCTCAAAGGACCTTTATCCTCCGGGCTTCCTGAGTAACAGCATGCTTGTACAGAAATAACCTGTCGGGACAAAGTGAGGGGAGAGGGTGGCCATGTCCTGATGCGGGGTTACAGCAATCCCGCAAGCAGTGACTACCCCCTGGGGGGTGTTTGGCACTTCCAAGCACAAGCCACATTGCAGAATTTCAAAATGGAGCACGCTTAATGATGTTTAAAAACTTTCAGAACCAAACATTAGCAGGCGAGCTGGTTGAAACATTTGTTCTTGACAGGGGTCTTAGTGACTCTCCCCCTCATTTCAGGAAATGATGCCCTAGCCTCGTTTAGCTGAGTGTAAGGATTTTTCTACATGGAGAAATGGCTGGCATAAATATTTTGTTTGCGCCCACTAACCTCTCTTCATAGATAGTTTCACAGCTGTAAATATGCAGTCATTAAGGGTCAGACCTAAATATCGCGCTGTTTATGCATTTCATGACCAGTGGAACTGTGAATGGGTAGCTCAGATGGTGGAGAACAGCAGGGGAGATCCACCGCCACGACTAGAAAGGGAGCAGCCCACCAGACATCAAATCTTAACCAGTCATCTGGAAATGTTTCTTGGCTGTATTATATTTTCTTTAATTCAGCAATCCAATAAATCATTTTTATGTCCAATGTTGGGGCTTGTGATTAGGCTCAACAACATCGTATGGTCTAACAGGCAGTTTTTATTTCTTTATATTTAGCACTATCCTTGACATTAACTCCTTTCCCCTAACCTATGATTTATTGTTATGTGGCAGCGATGAAACCCACACACACAATTTGTCTCTGGATAGCTATTTCCTAGAAAATGAATTGAGAAATGAATATATGACAAGTATATGAAAATTAATGCTGGACTCCAGGCTAACACCGGTTTCAGCATGTTTTAAAATACAAATGTAATGTTTTGAAATTTGACCTCAGGGACAGTTCTGTGTCTTTGGACCAGATAACTTGTTTGGTCATTGCCTCCATAAAGTCTGCTTCAGCTAGAAGACGCTGGCTTTCTTAGGTTAGCCCTCAAGACAGGGGTTAATTAATGGGTTTTAAATGAACCATTGGATCATGCTACAGTGCCAATGGCATTTTTAGTAAGTTCACACTGATTCTACATGTTCTTGCTCTGACGATAGTGAGTTGTCTCCAGGTTTCTAAAGGAAAATGGAAAATACTGTGGTCTTATCTGACAGATGGATAATCTCAAATGTTGAGATTCTTAAACAACAGCATTAGTGGTTTAAAGAGAAAAGCTCTACTGAAACCCAGCTTGAACTCTAAACCTAGCAGTACTATTTGAGCTCATGCTCACCAACTGCACGCATCAAATCGCGTTTTCACTCTTTCCAGTAGCCCCACTGAGGGACCTTTGAGGATATCATGCAGAAGCGTACATGGGGATGGTTTGGAGGCTTGGATTTGTGCACTTTTAATATTGATAAAGGCCAACATTCACCATTTATCTTTTCTCAAGTGTTTTTGGCAAAATATGTTCTTCTTTGATGATCCTTCAGTGCTTCACCTGTCATCATTATTGTGATTTATGGTGAAATTGATGCCCTGACTTCCATGTGTCTAGGCTTTCCCCTTTATTTTTCCTGTTTTTTCTGCAAATGCCCCTGTTCAACCGCTACGGCTGCTGCTTGGTAACTCTTTTAATGCCACACACCTTGAGGAACGGCAGCATCGCAGTGCTCCCTTCAACGGCACACTAGGGGGACTATTTCGCTGCGGTGGAAGAGCACCAGGACTAACAACCACCACAGCGGTCCCATGCCAAAAGGCTGCAGTTAAATAATCTGTATATATGTATATGTATGTGTGTATATATATATAAATATATATATATATGGGGATCTTTTCTGGCAGAGTGGAAGAGACAGAAAGCACCAGCAGCAGAGATGCTGCATGACTTTGGTCTTTCCCTTTTAATTGAATAGTGTTTAGGGTGGCCCTGTCGCCGTTCTTCTTGTTTTGTTTATTTTTGGGGGTATTTATCTATCTGTACGCGGACGGAGCAGCAAGCCCTGCCGCGGGGCTCAGCGCCCGGCCCTCAGCCAGGAGGGAACAGGGGGGGGGGGGGGGGGGGCAAGGGGGCGAGCAAAGGCATCGGCCCCGCGTCCAGCCCCGGGGAACGGCGGCGGGGGGGGGCCCCGGGAGGTGCAGCCGGTGGGGCCCGCTCGGTGTGTGTCCGCCCCCCGGCCCCGGGGGCAGCCTGGCAGCACAGCGGCACCACACTCCCTGCTGTCGCCAATGCCGCAGGTCGGTGAGCAGGCACAAGCAGTCGAAACTTTTTTTTTTTTTTTTTTTTTTTTTTTGCGGGGGCGGGTCTGCAGCGTCGGGTGCACCCACGCGGGTGGGCGCTCGCTGTTGCAGGGAGGTCACCCTACTGAATCCACCCCGGCTGCCACAGGCCGGCCCCTCGCCGCGGCTCCGCGCCCAGGGCAGCAGCGCCGGCGCCCCCCGCCCCCCGCCCGCGGGCAGGGCCGCGGCCGCCCTGCGCCTCGCCGCGCTCACGCCCCAGCGCTGGAACTTCTTTTCTTTTTTTTTTTTCCCTAAGAGGAATTTACTTTTGCCGAGCTGTTTTTAACGCAGTTCTTGTAGGTCTTTCCGGGTTGTTTTTTGGTGCCCCCCACTTCTACTGAAGACTTGGCGGTGGGTTTCAAAGAATCACCATTTCAGCCGCGAATTTCATACTGGTCATTACCTCGGTCCCCCCGCCTCGCAGCCCTGCCGTCCTGCGGCACCGAACCGAACCGAATCGCCCCCCCCGCGCCCCTGGGGCGGCGGGCCGGGGTCCGTCCCTCAGCCCCTTCCCTTCCGCCCGCCTGCCGGCCCCGGCCCCCCCGCGCCGCCGCAGTGCCCGCCGGCCGCTGCCGCCCGCCGACTACAGCTCCCAGGATCCCTCCGCCAGGCGCCGCCCCCTCCCCTCTCCCTCCCGGCCCTTGTTGTTTGAAAAGGCTCCGGCGGAGTTTCGGGGGGACCCGCCGCCGCGCCGTGGCTGCTCCGCTCGGGCTGGCGCGGGGGCCGGCGCTGGGGCAGGCGAGGTGCCGCCGTTGGGCTGTTCCGCGGCGGCTGGCGCTCGGGGGAGAATTGGGCTGGGGGCGCGGACACGACGCCGTGAATACCGGGGTAAACCCCTCCCACGCTCGCCGGGAGGGAGAGGACCCGGCCCCAGCCCCGGGGCTAGACCCAGCTGCGGCCGCCCCCCGCCCCGCCGCTCCCCCCGGAGGCGAAGGAGGCAGGAGCGCTGCCCGATCCCCTCCTCCCGGCGCAGGGGGAGGAGGGAGAAGGGGAAGGAGCGAGAGCCCGGGGGAGCCGCGGCGGCCGGCGCTGAGCTCGGCCCGGCGGCGGGGCGAGGGGAGGGGAAGCCCCCCGCGGCCCTTCCCCGGCGGGAGGGTCCCGGCGGCGCGGGGGGCGGTGCCACCGACGCGGGGCGGTGGCTGGATCCTGCCCTGGGACGCCGGAGCCGAAGTTGCGGCGGGGCGGCGGCCGCCCCTGTCGTCTCTCCCGATGTTCGTGTGACTCGGCGGCGGCGAGGAGGAGGACGGGGGGACCCTCTCGCCTCAGTCCCGCTCGCCGCTGCGCTCCGGCTGGTTGTTGTGCGTGAGAGACAGACACACACACACCGCTCCCCCGTCCCTCCCCTCGCCCCGCAGACCCGGGAGGCCGGAGCGGGCGCGGTGCTGCCGCCTCGTCTCGGGGCTCCCTCGGCCCGGCCCGGGCGCCGCTGTTGCCGGAGGAGGAGGAGGACTGCCCCGGCGGGCAGGCGGCCCAGCCATGAGCGGCGGGGAGGTGGTCTGCTCGGGCTGGCTCCGAAAGTCCCCACCGGAGAAGAAGTTGAAACGCTACGTGAGTGCCCTCTCCCACCCGCGCTCCCCTTCCCTTCCCCGCCTCTTCCCCCGGCGGGGCTCCCCGCTGCCGCCCGGCCCGGCCTCCCCGCGCGGTCCCTCCCGGCCGGGCCCCGCCGCGGACGAGCAGCTTCCCCCCGGCCGCCTGCCTGCGTCGGCCGGGACCGCCGCCCGCTGCGTGCCGCGGGGCTTCCCCACCCTGTATTTTCCTTGTTTCTCCCCCCTCCCTCCCCTTACAAAAGGGGCGCGGAGCGGTCAGACGCTTCTCCCCTGCTTTTATCGCCTTTCCGAGGTAGTCGGGAGAGGGAGGGGGGCGGAGTTTTTCCGTCTTCCCTTTGGATCCGGGCTCGGTATATATGTATTTTTAAACGTAAACACTTGCCGCCCCGGTGCTGGTCCCTGGTCGGAGGGGAGGGCGGGGGGCGCCGCTCGGCTGGGTGCAGCGGGCCGAAAGCCGCTGCCGGCGGGAGAGCGGCGGGGGCCGCTGGCGCGGAGCCGGCGGGAGCCGGGGATGCCCCGGGAGCCCTCCCTGCGGGGGCCGGGGGGGCTTTGCCCTTGGGACCGGAGCCCTCGACATCGGGGAAGAGGGGGGGTGGTGGCGGGGTGGAGGAGGGAGTTGAGGAAAAAGTGCCTCTTTTTCTGACTTGGAAGTTCAGCCTACTGTTGCTGAGAAGTAAATACGTTCAGCAGAGGCTGTAGCGGAGCTGACACTGAGCTCGCAGGAAAATGGAGCGCGTTTGCTGAGGGGGCAGATTCCGTAAGAGGGCAGCCGCGGTGCCGTGCGCGGCCGCGCTCCCGGGGCGCCCGGGGACGCTGTCAAGTCACGTAGGGGGAGTGGGTGATGCCAGGAGTCGTCTCTGCCGAGCCCTTTCCCGTTGGCACCCGGCTCGCTTCGCGGCATCTGGGTAATTGGTACAAAATGTTGGGCCTGCTTCCCCCCCCTCTTTTTTTTTTTTTTTTTTACCCTTCGTTTAGCCAGTGAGGTGGTATTTAAATAGAAACGGCCTTTCCAGTTATCAATGTGTTTTGTTTTGTTTATTAGTCTCTTGGGTTATTTTAAGCAGCTACACCTTCAGATTCATTTTAGAATCTGAATATGGATCTTAATGTGACTGTGTTATTTTCATCTGTTAGCAATTAACGACTGCTTCTTGAAGAACTGTTGCTGTTACGGATGATTTTTTTTTTTTTAAAAAAATGCCAGGAAATTGGTGAAATGAGACTCTTTTGAAATTAAAAAATAATATTTGGGATAGCCCATGCTCTGGTTCCCAATGGCAAAAATCCTGTTCGTGCAAAGGGCACAGGATCAGACTTGCAAAGAGAACGTCCTGATGGGTCATAGCAGGGCTGTGCTTCCCTGCCAAATTGGACACAGACTGTATTTTTGGCCGATCCTCCACGTGTATGTGTATAGTCACAGGATGACGCTTTACCAATGTGTAGGAATTAAGAGCAGTATCAGTGTTCTTAAAGTTTAAATAAATTTCCTGCTCTAGTCTAAATCAAGTGTAGTTATGCTGTTACTGCACAGAGTTGTAAGCAAATTTTCCCTCCTAAATCGATACCATAAATCAGCCCCTAAATATGCTGCCCTTTTGGTATATTTATAGCTCCATTTCCATATTGCGATAGTGTCAGAACCTGTGAGAGGAAAAACCTGACTACAGTGTTGGTCAAGTTGTTCCCTGTCCTAAAGAAGTAATTCCTTAATTTTCACTTCGAAGGGGCATCTGCTTGCTGAGGAGGCACAGTATCGAAATGATAGTACAGCAAACTTATAGGAGGATGGCTTGGTTTAGCATCTTCATACACTGGAGGCCACAAGGTTGGAAGCTTAAATCTCGTGCACTTTCAGGCTGTTTTCTGCTTGTATAAAAGAAAGGCACCGTTTATAGGACTTAAAAGTAAAATTCGTCCCGCTTATCTGTAGTGCCTGATCAGTTGTAGGCTGAAGATTCACGTTGACTTCGAAGACCTAAAAGTGACTTTGACATCACGATCGCCGTCTTCAAGCAAACGGAAAGCTGATGTACTTTAGATGATGGTCTTTAACTGACTGCACTTATTGAAGTGTTGGCTTACGTTCTGTGTAATTTTATGCTGAGGTGAAGGCACAGAAGAGCTGTGTTTTTCAAAGCCATATTTTATACTGGTGATATTTCAAGAGGCTGCACTAGACAAAAAGATGGGAAAGTGATTTCAATAGGAAACTGCTTTTCTGCAACGCATGCTTTTCACATATATATATATATGGAAAATTGTAACTTCATGCTCTATTAGTTTTTGCATGCAAGTGTTGGGGCAGACCCAGGTTACCATCTGGGAAGGGAGATAAAAAGTCTGAAATTGCAGTTAAATATGGTTTCAGTTCTTAGGAAGGGTGAAAAGGAGCACTTTGAAGCTAGTACATAGACATATGTTTCACAGGGACTTAAATTTTTAGTTTGAAACAGTTGGACACGGTATTAAAGCTAGCTTACAGTCAGTTTGAGGCTAAAAAAAGAAAAAAAGCCAACCAACCCTGTCCTGCAGGTGGAAAAATCAGATTTCCTTGGAATATATGCCTTATTGTCTTCTATGTCTTTTTCCCCCACTTTAAAAGGAGTTCTATTTTCATGTCTTGTTCGTGTGGTTTTGGTATGGAAGTAACTTTCTGGTAACCATTGGCACCTGTTGTTGGTTCCCTGCAGCTGGTATTCAGGACAGTTTGTTTGCTGGAATAGACCGGTTGTTTCCAGCAGCGGATCTCTGGGGAAAATACAAGTAACTTTTGATGTCAGCTGGAGGTCCAAGACTATTTAGTAGAGAAGGGGAAGGGAGCTGGGGCTAAGTGCAGCACAGGTCTCTACAGCCTGTGCTGTGGTTGTGTGAGTACATGAAAGAACTTGTTTGTGCATAGGGATGGAGGACTGCTAAATTTGACAGCTTCTGTTACTCTGTGTTCTATTTCCTCGCTTGCTCTTTTGCTGTCAGCTTCTCAAAACTTTATGCCCTGACCTTAACCTACTGTACTTTTTCTGCTCTGGTCCCCTTATTTTTAAAAATGTCATTGGAAAGACCCTTTCTCCCCATCTGTCCTTTAAAAAGTGATAGTAAACCTTGGCTTCGTGGTTTTCTGCTAAGCTACAGTTCTGGTGTGCACGTGCCAGTTAAAATAGCTGATTCTTTGTGGTAGCTGCATAGAGGATTTTCTTACTGCCATTATGCTGAGAAACTACCAGCCACTTAAATACAGCTGTCCTTGGTAAATTAAGGGAGAAAAGCTAGAGGGAATGGGAGTAAGTCTTCTAACTTCTCTCCTAGAACTACTAGGCTTTCATCTGTGGCGTGGCTAGGGCTCGGTACGACAACTGGATGGGCTTGAAATCAGGATTTTAGTGTTGATGGTTGGTTTATGGAACTGGTTTGTAGAAAGTCTGCTGCTGTAATATAATTCTCAGTATTCTAACATGTTCCACTTAAAGTGAAATACGTTTTATTTGTTAAAAGGTAAAACTTTATCAAAAACATCATGTATAAACTGTGTTGGGAAAGGAGAAGATGCTTTTTGGGGTAAGTTGGTTCAGATTTTGCTGTATCTGATAGGCTTCCCTGTACTTGTGGGACTTCATAAGAGTATTTTGAAAGTAAATTAGGAAACCTTAATTTTGATGTAACTATTACTAAAAATCCTTGGTTATTTGACTGCTACTATTCATTGTGCGTGTATTAATCTAAAAACAAAGAGTTTAAAAATTAAAATAGGCTTGATCTCCCCAGGTCGTAAAGGGCACTGATATAATTCAGACAAGGCTACATATAGCATCCTCTTACTTATTCTGATGTTCTCAGTTGTAGACAGCAACTAAAAAAGTGTCAGACTACTAAGCTAGTTACTGTTGTTTGAACTACAGGCTCAGATGGTATAGGTACAAAAGTAATAGAAGTAGAACATTTTACTGGGGTTTGGCAGTTGCAATTTGGCACTAATCACATAGGTGCTTCTTCTATCTTGAGTAATACTTAAATGTGCTAAGATTTGTAATTGTGTTAAGAAATGTTTTACTCAGTCGAATAGCTGTAATCTGGGAAAAGCTGGAGTGCCTGACAAAAGCCCTTTTTCTGGAAGGCACCTGTTTGGGTTAAAGCTTTTTGTGTGATCCTGCATCAGCATAGTGAGCAAATTTAAGAAGACATTTGGTTTACAGAAAAAGAAAGAAGCCAAGATAAACTTCTTTGACATCATTCAGTGCTGTCCCTGTAGAGCTGGGTCAAGCTAACTCAAGACCAATGAGTGTAATCAAGTTATGTTATGTGACATCTTAATATTCTGATCTTGACTGTGCTTGTGCTCATCCAGGAGTTGCTGAAGACCTTGTAGGAATTGGTGTTTGTGCAGAAACGTTTCCTGCTAGTAGGAAGCCTGTCCCTTCCCTTCTGCTACGCACTGTTCAAGAACCAGTATTTTGACTTTTGATATTTTTAAACCCGCGTTAGTAAACCTTAAGCCATGAATTCAGGAGCACGACTAACATAATGTTTTTGTTGATTATAGATGGAAGTTGTGGTGTTTTGTGTGCCAACTGAAGATGCTGAAATGATCTTGGGTATGACTTTGGGGGTATACCTACATCCTAAACTTGCTGTGTAGGTGTAAGTCTCACATGAGGAGCATGGAGCTCATCGTACAAGTATTTATCATCTTTGATGGGACATCAGCAGCTGGTGTTGACTTTGCTGCCAAAACTACAGCACTGTTTGTTCTTGACCTATGGTGTGTGCTCTTGAATTAACTACCAGTGGACAGTTTCAGAGGGTATGAGCAGGTGACAGTATATAAAACAGATTAAGAAGTCTAATATACAGTAGTAAGTTATTCTATTTTTCATATAGCATACTGTTAATTTAACTATTTCTGAGCTTGGACGGTCAAGACAGTACCTGAACTGCTTGAATGACTTTTTTTCTCGGTGTAGGTAGGGAAGTTGGAGACTCAAGTAACAGAAATTGCCCCATTACCCTTGAAGTGCAGGTGAACTGCTGAAACAAGCCCGATATTCTAAAGATGTTCCTTGATGTGAACAATTTTTCTTAACGGGTGTTAAATATTAACCCTTAATTTGATACTGTAATAGCTGAGAGATGAGGAAATGCTGAAATTCTGACTTTGTGATGTTGAAGACCATTCTCAGTTGGATGTATGGCAGCTTATCCTTTCAGTATGCTTCAGCCTTTTGGTAGGGGACTGCAATCCAATGAAGAACTAACCGGGAACAGGGGGAGGAAGTGGAAAAACTATTTAATGTCTCCAACTTTCTTGATGCTGCATAGTGGCTGCTCCTCCATATATGCACAGTCTTGCAGCGTTAAAAATTCGGTATAAGCAACCTATGTACCAACCAGAAAAAATAATAAAATAATATGATTTTAACTTCCAGTTATATGCCAGTGACCTTGCCTCTTAGTCAATTGTAAGCCCAAAGCAGCTGTATGAAATGGGAATTGGATATATTGAGAAAATAATACTTTATTGGGCAGTTTAGCTAAAAAAAAACCAACTACTTATAGGCCTTGTCTGTCTAAATGGGCAATAATTCAGGAGGCCTTTGGTTGACCAGGTCAGTCTTTCAGATGAGAAAGAATCTTTCCATTTTCATTCCTCCTTTTTTTGGTATGCAGGCCCCTTATTTAGAGAGAGGAAAGTGACAGACATGAAACTGTTTCCAGTGTCCTTTTTTTTTTTTTTTTTCTCTCCTTAAAAAAAAAAAAACAAACACCTTGGAATGGTGGTTTGAACACTTCTGAGGTGTGGATTTTTGGTCTTTTTTTTTTTTTTTTTTGACATGACTTTTCGATCAGATTGGTTAGAATCAAATGTAATCTCTTACAGACATTTAGAACACATTTATTTCTCATTAAATTTCACTCATGGCTTTGACAGAAGTCCTAGCAAAAAGTTAAAGGATTATCAGTGATTCAAAATGTAGCAATTTTAAGGGAGAGAGTAATTTTGTGTACTGTAGATGGCTCTGGCTTGAATGTTGTGTACTACTTAGTCTAGCTGTTACTTTTTCCAGTCTGAAAATATATGCCACCAAACTAAACTGGGTGAAGTATTTTCATAAATCAAGAAAGGGAGTACGACTGGTGAGGTGTAAGTTTTGTGTCGATGTAGAACAAAAACATAAAGCAAAGATACCACCTCCTTATTTTCTTCAGCCCAACTCATTTTGTAGTGTTGCAATGACAGACTTCTTGACACTTTTTCAAAATTACTTTAAAATTTTCTGTTTCAATGAGTAATCATTTTATTGCCAATAGAAGCAATTTCAACTGTTGCAATTTAATTGCAGTATTTCATTAGGAGGGACAGACCTTATGTCATGCAAATTACTTGAGCAAGGCAGGCAGAAAGATCAGACAGAAAGGGATCATCTTGTCAAGGCAGGTAGGCGTTGTGTACAGGTGAATATTGCTAGTCCACTGTAATTTGCTGCTGTTTTAGGGACTCTAATATGAATTCAGCTCCTCATATATGCAAACAAGTATATCTAAGGCAGTACTATGTTTTTATTTACTTGATTTTTTGTTGTTTTTTTTTGTTTGCGGGGAGGTGGGTAGATTCTGCCATCTCCAGACCAAAAATAAATATTGTTTGCTCTCCATTCCCCTTTTATCAGTTCTTGATTAGGCTATCGTGGTTTGTCGCTTAGGAATTCTGTGGCTTGTTTAGGGAAAGTATACATAGTTGTATTGATAGCATTAGCTTTGTACATATTGCTCAGTGCAATATGCTAGTTGTAATTCTGAGCTTTTTAAAATAAAAAACCAGCCAAACCTGGCTTCCAATAAAAGGTTACAGTCTGTTTTTTGTGCTTGTGTTTGATCTTGCTTCCAGCTGTTGACAAAGTTTTGTTTCTCATGATTAAATTTTGAGGCTCCTGTGCCACACAGCTATTAGTTGTAAAAAACTAATCTTATATAGTATCTGACTGTCTCCTTAGCAGTATTCAGTAGGGAAATGTTTGAGGTAACTCTGTGAGTTGAAGGAGGCTGCATTACTGTTGAAGTCTCTAATGATCTATCTTTTTTTTTTTTTTTAACTGTGGAGAAGGAATATAATTGTTTTATGCATCAAAATTACAACTTCAGTATTAAATTCCCTGAGGTTAGTGACACATTTCTCTTTTTTTTTTTTTTTTTTTTTTTTAATTCCAGGTAAATGACAGTATGATAGTTGTCTATCTTGGAACTGGTGGTATAACATGTTACTAAAAAAAGTCAGGCAGTTATGTCCATATAGTTTGTATGTTGTGATACATAACATCTGTACATAATACAAATAATTCTGTGTAAAAACATACCGTGAAAAATAGGTGATATTTCTGCTAGGAGGTGGTGTCAAGTTAGTATACCAGCTTTTCATTTCTGGACAGCTGAATTTAGGCCCCACATAAAGAACTGAATTAGAGGAAAAAATATTGTTTTTTATTTTATGCAGCGATTTATTGATGGAGTGTTTTTTTTTTTTTAAAAAAAAGCTTTTTCAGGAGCTGTGCTTGTTCTTTTCTCTGAGAATTTCTAGGAAGCCAGAAGAAGACTTTGCCTTCTCTGCTTCTAAAAAGGAGGTAATTTTTGTCTTCTGCCACGTGCTGGCTAGCTCGGGTGAAGAATCTTGCTGTGGTGCTACATGCAGGCAAGGCCAGTGGCTGTACCTGGTGGCTGGGGATGGCAGCAAGGATGACCTTGCCTATCAGGAGAACAGCAACCTTGTCTCTTTGCCTCTTGCCCTGCACAAGTTTTCCAGCCAGCGAGCTGGTCATGTGTGAGTTGTCCTGCTGCTTTATAAGTGAAAACAAATGCCAGATAAACCCTCCGTGGCAGTGGAGATTGTGGCTGTCACAAACTAAATCTGCTTCCCCACCCACTTTCCAGCACAGCCAGCCTTGGGGCAGGGTGATGGCAGATCTGCTGCTTGCCTTCCTCCAGGGTAAGCCTGTTTCCACCCCAGGAGGAATGTGATGGGTTTCAGTGGTGCAGGCCAGCATGTGCCTCTCTGGGGTTACAGCTACTGCCAGGCTTTTCAGTATTTCTGCCTCAAATGAAAAGGAAGGAAAAAAAGAAAAACCCCACAAAAATAGACAGACTTTGGTTTATCTTCCTGTTTTCTGGGGCTTGGGGTTGAAAAACAAAATAAAACTTCTGTAGGTGTTTATTGCTGACAGTAGGAGTTCACAGGATTAGATTTGGGGTATGGAATAAGAATACAGGAAGCTATTCAAACACAGTTAATACTCCTGCCTTCAAATAGACCTTTGATGCAATCAACACACAGGAATTACAGTCCATTTGGAAGAGTTATTAAAAGAATAAATACACACACGGTATCAGATGAAAAATGGATTTTAAGTTTCAAAATGGAATGATATCTGATTGCAAAAAAAGAAAGTTCTGAAAATGTGTCAGTTGTCATTTTTCCCTTTTATGAAGAATAACAGCACTGAGTCATGTAATGTGCTATACAAATGTCCCCAGTCACACATAATGCATGCTTCTTTTACAATTCTGATGTTTGTGTTTGTATGTAGATTATTAAGTAGGATCACATGTAGTAGAGAAGCTGTGCCTGGTTTGGGGATGGTGCGCAGGGGAGGGTTGATACTGCAGAAGGACTGCTTTTTGAAACTAGTCAGTATAGAGCATGTGAGCAATTGTTAATCTTGATGAATTCCAAAGTCTATATACAGAATCTAGCAAACTGTTACGATTTTTTAACAAAGCATATAAATATTTGTGACCCTTAAACATGGTGAAATGCTGATAGCAAGTCTACCCCTTCCCAGCAAACACTGCAGAATAAGGAGCGTATTAGGAAAGAGATGGTGGGGGTGATTTATCTGATGCCTCTAGTGGTTATTGTAAGGATTGGTATAGTGTTCTCTTTGTCAAGAAACAACCGATAAGAGAGGATTTCTAAGTAATGCCAATTCACCTCAAGTCCATGCAACTTGTCCTTGTGTAGATCAATAAAAAGAAAAGGGACGGGGGGGACAGACATGGACAGATGGATGGGGAGAAGGGAAGAGTATGGAGTGCCATTAGCAACGGAAGAGGCTGGTGTTTCCCAGAGCAGATGAAGCGGTGGAATACTTTGCCACGTGGTATCCATGTCGGGAATATAGGTGATTCCAGGGGCCTTGGAGAGAATCCCTCAGCTGTAAGCGTGAGTGCTTGAAGGTATAACGTGTGATAAGAGGAGACTTCTAAAATGTCATGTTGTAACCAGTTCCTTTGGTTCACCTATGTGATCCAGTCTTTTCCTAGTTCTGCAGATTGCTGAAAATGTCAGAGGTAGGCTGTGGGCATGATCCCATTTGGCAATTCTGCTTTCCTAGAAAGTAGTGATGAATATGAACTTGATTTGAGATTTAGGCCACTGTCACAAACTGACAAAAACATCCCTTTTGAATATATCACTTTTTATATAATTCCATGATTTCTTGTGATGCGCTTCATTAAAGAAATGTTTCTTTCTTTCAATTACATGTTATGTGGGGCGATGTTCTCATGGTGGGATTAGATAAACTTCTTGTTTACAAAATCCTTTCTGGTTGCTAAGGGACATAACTTCAAGTGCAAGAGTAAGTATAAGGTATAACAGTAAGTGTATCTTCCTGAATCTTACATGTTCTAATGCGTTCCCATTTACTGTTTCTACACAATAATTTCAGCAATTATTCGCCTCGTGCTATGTGGATAAGTTTTGCAGTCCAATGACTTGTTACTCAGTGTGAAATAATACCCTTAAAGCTCAAAGCCGGGGTCATGTCATGCCCTTAGTTACGACCTATCTAATGCAGTTGTCTGTGTGCGCAAATGAAGTTAAATTGCATAAGCTTGTCAGCACTATGAAAAATAAGTTACTCTTCACTACTGAAGGTCTGTCGGCAGACAGAACACACTTACATGCACTCAGGAGTCTGCCATTACAGACATGTTTTTTTTCCTTTCTGAAGTTTTGAGGAAGGAAAGGGAGAAATGGGGCAGGGGGAAGATACAAGGTGAAGAGTAGCATTCAGATGATTTGTTAGGGTAAACTGGGAAATTTAACCTTGGTTTCATCCCAGGGTAATTTTGTCCCAGGACAGTTTTCTGCTATGGTGTGTACTTCAGTGCTAAGTTAATTCATGCCCCTTTGCGTTTTTCCTTGACCTGATGGCTCTGTTTACCTATGAATCTCTGCAGCTCCAGGAATAAAATAAGAGGAAATTTATGTTCTGATTTACAAAGAGAGTGGCAGGAAGATCTTTACTGATTATGTAAGGGAGGCACCAACACGATTACATAAATTTGATAGCATTCTTTGGCGCTTTCTTACAGTGCGGGCATAACTGACTCCAGTCTTGTCTGCTGTTTTAGCCTTGCAATGGGCGTGTTAATTATGCTGAGTATTACTGCTATTTAACAAACTTAAAACTTTTCTCTAGATGTGTAGTGCTGAGAGTCAATCTAACTGTGGAAGAGAGGTGCAAAGTCGTAAGCAGCACTGCTGAGATGCTCAATTGCTTCCAGCAACTGCTGGGAAGGCAGTGCTATTCCCATTGGGGTGCTTCTCCTGCTTTCTGCTTATGGAAAGAGGTTTTCCTATCAATCTCTGCAACCAGCATCTGACAGAGGTGAAATATGTTCCTGCCTCCCTCAGCTGGCTGGAAAATGAGCCTTCTTTCTGTCCATCTTTCGATCCTTTGCTTCTGGTAGCTGTTGTTTAAAGGGAGGGCAGATGGAATGCTTCCCTCTGAAATCACTCTGCTTAAACAAAATAGGGAATAAGAAAGACCATGATCTGCCCTTTCCAACTGGGAGACCGAGCTGGCCAGATGTTTCTTACTCAGTGCTAAGGAGGAAAGTCCCTGGCTAGGGGCTGTAGGATGAGGGTTAAAAGGTGAAGAAATCCTATGGGGGCCTCCTGCTGCTACAATTGCTTCAGCCCTGCACAAGTCAGAGGGAAGATCCAAAACTTCTGCCTCTCCTGTCCTTTCCTCCTCCTCTTTCCTCTCATTGCAGCTATTTTGTGTTTATTTTCCTACTTTTAAATTGCATAATTTAGTCCATCCTGTCACTTCCTAATGTCTGAATCATAGGTAGCTCTGCCTGCCTGCAGTAAACAAACATTTTACTCCTGGCACCTTTCCAAACATTGAAATTGTATTTATGAAGGTGGGGGGTCCCTCTGGCAGTGTGCTTGGGAAGCTAATTCACTTGCTTGGGAAGCTAATTCACTTGCGTACGGGTTGGATAAGCTGCTTACTACACACTTCTGTGGCCAACTGATTTCCTTGTCTTTCCAATCTTCTAAGTGATGTAGCTGCTTGGCTGATCAGGACAAGCAGGTGAACGGTAGCGGATGATAAAACCAGAGTATAAACAGTGTGTTACGAGCTCCTCAAGTTAATGACAGTAGCAACTAGGCAGCCTCAAGTCTTCCTGCTGTTGGTGTTGCTGCTTCTCTCCTCTCTCTCATACCTTGCCATATACATACATTGCTGAGAATCACGGTGTCTGCCATTTAACCAGTCACTTGTGATAAGTGCTGGCTGGTCTAACATTAGGGCTTTGCTCATTTTTTTGGATTCTTTCACTGCAATGCAAGATGATAACGCGGGGTACTTTGGGACACGTGATCTGCCTCCATCAGCCTGCTGGACATCTTGGGCCATATTTGTAAAGGCTGCAAAGTATGAGTGTGTCATCCTCACTTTTCCTATTATTACTCTTATTTCTAAGCTTTGAAAATCCTTAATTTTATTTTTGGATTGATGGTGCCTCCAGAATGATGCATAGAAGACACAGCTAACAGCCATGGGGACTCCTCACCTCTCCTGATGCATTCATACTCTCTCTTTGCTGGTTTCTGTCCTTTATAGGGAAAAATTGTCTTGAATTGTGACAGACCAGCCTCATGGTGTGCTGAATGCCACAGCTCATACGCTGGAGCTACGTGTGGAACGGTTAAGTGGACTTAACTTGGTAAATGGACACAGCAGAGGAAAGATCCAGTCCTTGTTTTGGCAACCTCACATTGGTACCTTCCCATCCATCTCTGCATTCTCATTTCCCTTTCTTAATGCTCCTGCTAAGATGGAAAGAAGATGTGAGAATAAGTCAGATATATTTAGGGCAGACTAGATGCAGTAAGAACACCCTGAATGTTATACTGACTTCTTAATTGTGCTTTCTTGTAAAAGAGTGAGTGAGCACCTTCAACAGTTACAACCTAGCTAGATTTTTTTACTGTTGCATGGGAAGCATTCTCAGTGTACATGATTTAAAAAAAAATAAATAAAAAATTGGCAGATTGTGCCAGTAGAACAAAGCAACAGAATATTAATCTAGCCTAGTTTAATACCAGTTTCAGAAAAGACAACTGAAGCGAAAGAACCCTGCTGTTACATGCCGCAGGAATGCCTCATGTTCTAGTTTCTCCTGGCTGAGGCTGCATATGCACAGGGACGTGGGGTTTTCCCTTCTGCCATTTGTTCTCATCTGGCCGGTAAAGTGGAGGATAGAGTTCCTCAGAAGGAGAAGCCTGAGCGACTTTAGACCTGGTTGCTAATCTTCAGAATCATGAGTGGGTCGGATACCCTTTCTGTCACCATTGCCTACATATACTATTTGCCTATGTTTAGTGAAAGAATTCACATTTCTTTCCATATTAGTGGGAGGAGTTACTGATTCCTGCAGTTGGGGTTGAAATGAATTTTATGTGTTTGGAGTCTGAAAGCCTTTTTCTTGGGAGTCCGGCTTGGGTAATGAACAATGCTAGAGTATTGGGAAGAAAGAAGTGTGATGGAAGACAGTGTCCTGCTTATAATATATTCTTGTCTAAAATGATGGCAACCTATTTCTTAATAGCACTATACCACGTGGGAACTGGATGTGAAAACAACTATATGAAAATATCTTTATCTGTTTGATATATGCATTTTGGAATTCTTGAAACTAAATAGTTCACAATCAAATAAATGCCATGTTAAATAACATAGAAAATATTTCTGTGTTGTTTGTATGCTGTGTGGTGAAAGTTTTGCCGAATCAGAAGCAAAAATGTAAGAGTTGGGTCCTGTAATTATAGTATTACAGGACCTGTCTACTATTGCCTTTTAATTTAAGCTTGTAATATAAAGTATTTCTGGTTAGAATGAAGATAACATTGACCAAGGAATAATGAAACCCAATTTTTCAATCATTTGCATTACTTCAGGTTGTCTTATAATGTTCTACAGTACTATTTTATCAGTTTTAGTCAATAAATGTCACACTGGTGTGCAAATCTTTTCATTTGAACTTGTGGTTATTAAATTATACTCTTGCATTGAATTTCAGTGATTGCATTATTGTCATTTGTCTAAGGCAATGACAGCCTTGACTCCTTAAAGGATGTTGGGCTTTATTGTTTCTTTAAGAAGACGTAAGTAGTATTAAAGTCAAATCTGGTGGAGGGTTGTATGATTTTTAGGAAATAGTTAAGCAGTGCTTCTGTGAGTCGCTTGTGAAATTCCAGTAAGTCTCAATTTAAAGTTCAGGTATTTCTCTAGGCAATTGAACTGTACAGCCTGAAGTTGCTATAAAACACATTCATAGTGTTATGAAAAAAAATATGTGCTAAGCTTTATACCATAACTTGTAACTCTGCAAGCAGGCGTAAGCCAAGAAAATGGTTGAGACTGTAATAGAAACATGCTTTCCCATGAAATAAATTCCAGGGATGTAGCCACCATAATTGTGCAATAAATTATCATAAATATGATGTCATAGTCTCTGCAACTTTTTGAAGGGGTAGTCTGATTTTGAAATCAACAGAGTAGCGAATAACAAGCCTCTGAATTGGCCCAGACAACAGCAGACACGTCTGCATCATTTGGGGAGAGCAGTCATCTCCTCAGAGAATTAAACTATTTCAAAATAGAGGTTGTTGACTCAATGTGTTAATCTTGGCTTTTCATGAAGAAGTGCAGCGTCCCACACTGATTAATGTTTTGTTTGGGTTTTTTTAACGGGTTCATAAAGTACTGGTTATGTAGGTAATGAGACTGATGTGAAGAAAGTTCATTGAGGCCATTAAATGTAGTTCCTCTGAACTGCAGTTGTTCCCTAGTAGCTTTCAAACACCTTCTTATTCATCTGTGGAAAAAGCTCCCCAGATGCAAATGCAGGATTGTAGCTTTTGACTTACAAGGATAATTTCCCAAGGGCATATTGTGAAGATTCAGCAGAATCCAGCTAATCTTTTAAGGCTTCAGTAGCATAATTCAGAAACTTTGTTTCGGATAATTATTGTATGTGATAAAAAGGATGTATTGTTTGAACCCTAGCTCCATTAGCCAATATATTATCTTAAAGTAAAAAGACAAATTGAGAGGGTCCTCTAAATTTGTAACAGTTCTGGTTTAAAAATAGAGTATTGTTAACAAAATTATTTGAAAGAACATGCTGAACTTCCATTGAGTGTGGTAAAACTTACTTCAGTGTCCAAATAAGTATGTATTCTAGGTAATATAAAGGACAATGTATATTTTTCAGCTTTTACCATAACCTCTTGGTGTGTCTGTAGTAATTAAAACAACTTAAACAGTTTAAAAATCAGTGATGTGCCAACAAATGGTATCTCTTTGCTTTCATAGCAGGAAAACCTTCACAGCCGTCCCTGTATCTTTCAGGCAAAACCCTGGGTAAATAAGCCTTGCAGTATGCCCAGAAGGTTATCTTTCAGGGGGAGGTGGGAGCAAAATTCAGAACCAAGAGCCTTCCCAGAAAACTGTCTACTGGTACACCTCCATGTTTGGGAGGCCCTTGGCTTCTGCCTGCTTCAGTCTTTCCTCATGACTTATACAGCTGTCTGCAGAGGTCTACAGATGACCTTTTCCAAGCTGATTCTTGTGTCAATAGTTCATTCTTTATATTCCCGCTCCCCCCCCCTTTAATCTTTATTCACTTTAGAAGCAATCAATAACTCCTTGCTTGAGCTCTTGGAGCTCTTCTATTTAGCCTTGTGATGCTATACCCTGCTACTCTGGTAACTTGATTCATGTCTCCAGTAAAAGGTAGTAGTTCTTCCCCCCGCCCCCCCCCCCCCCCCCCCCCCCCCCCCCCTTACTTTCCTCTCACTTTCCTTTGGGGATCTGCAGCTTTTCTGTTAACTTGTATCTCTTCACCTTTTGCTTTTTTTGGTTATTGACCTGTCTGTGGATGACTTCCCATGTTCATTTTCTGTAATCTTTACATCGATGGTGCATGCTTCAGTCTCCCTCTTCCTAAATGCTGTCTCTTCTACTCTGACTTATCTTCTGTATACTGCAATCGTTACTGTCTTACTACCAAGAAAACAGAAGATAAATTTCATTTGGAAGTTGCCTTTTCAGTTCTCTGTTCCTTTAAAATACACCCACATTTTCCTAACAATTAAGTCACTTGACTGCTAGAATTGCCTATTTCAGGAACATGTAGGTGACATGGCCCATGTTTGACATTGGGTGGGCATGTAGACTTTTTCCAGACAGAACCAGCTATAGCTTGGTGTTGCATTTTTGTGTTTTGTTTTGTTTTGGTTTTTTTGTTTGTTTGTTTGGTTTTTTTTTTGTTAGGCCTGCTAACCATATTGGGTGTCTTTAAATGCAACAACTATTTTATTCATAAATTCAGGGAATTTGGACCATGAAGACTGTATTTAAAGCCTTTCATAAACTGCACTATATCTCTATAAAGACTTATATCTCATTATTTTTCCTGTGTCTGTTCTAACAGATGTATCTCTGGTTTTAAGCTGTGTGCTAAGTCTGGGGTGAACTGATTAAACGCTTTTTTTGAACTATGAGAACTTGTGGGTTTTTTTATTCAGTTTTTAATTAAAGCTAATTTCTTCTATTACACATGCAAAGGATTTGTAAGGTTGTTCTATTGACTTGTGTGTTTTTGTGAAATGCTGCTATGTCTAGAAGGGTAAGGTTTGGGTTTGGACAAGGAGAATGTTAGCATTGAATATACTTGTTACTCTGGGCTTGTTATTTTGTGACATGTTATTGTCTGTCGTGTTTAAAAATTACAATTATTATTTTCACTCCCCCAAAACATGCTAAATGGACATGAATGCCTTACAGAGCAAAATAACCAAGGCAACTATTTTTGGCATTTTTCTTCTGTTTTCCATCTTTCTGAGTTTGTGCATTACCGAAGGAAGGAACTGTGGGCAATCTTTTCAGGAGAGTTCATGCTGAATAAATGGTCCCCTCTCTCTCTGCTTGGAAAGCATGTAGCAGGCTTTGAATTTAATTGCTCTGTTCAGTCAAAAAAGGCTGGAGTAGAGTGGAGTGGAGTAGAATGAAAATGGAGTGGACAGAAAAAGACTGGGTAGTGAGAGATTGTAGCTAGGATTTTGTCTATATGGAGGTTCATTAAAGCCACAAGGGCTTGAATTTGTGCATAGGAACAATTGAGAGAATACAGACTGGAAAGCATGGGAATTATCTGTGCTCTGTTAGGAGCAATGCCAAGATAAGCTGCTGTCTTCTATATCAGCTGTAAAGTTTTTGTGGTCATCCTTCAGTAAAGCCCCAAATAGCGTAAATGGTTCAAATTCCATTGAGATATAAAAGCAAGCACAAATATGAAAGCTGACCCCTGAAAGAATGCAATTTTAACTATAAAGCCAACTTTTCTTTCATTTTATGATCTCACTACTCTAATAATAAAATAAATATATATAAACAAAGACCACAAAACCTGAAGCCAGCAGAATCTACCACATGCATTCTCTCATTTGAACAGGGTAAAAAGCTTTGGAGTCTTTGAGTGCTTCCTGCAGCATTGGTCTTCTCTTTCCTGGACTGAGCCTCAGTCAGGTTGTCTTCTCCCAACTTGTCAGCCAAGTTTGAAGTGATTTGGAGCTGGGGCATACCTTTATGTTGGTGAAATGACCACTGGGGCTACTGCTTCCTGTTTTTGCATGTCTCTAAAAATTATAATGTGACAAAGTAGAGTTAATTACTCTGCACGGAAGGGAATTTCTGTATCCCAAATGCCATAGTGTAATCTAAGCTTGTTGCTGTCCAAGAGGAAGTACTTGTGTGAGCCACCTCACCTGGGCCCTGCACTTGCCGATGTAGTTCAGGGTACCAACAGCTGCTGCTGATCAAGTTAAAACGGAGCAGCCTGTATGTTTGAGCTTTACAATGATGTGCTTGGGGGGAAAAAAAGATAGAGTTGTCTTCATATAGATGTGGAAGTAGCCTGGAAGTGGTCCAGAGTTGTTTGTATGCTCTTAAAATTGTTCAGGTGCATCTCTGTGCAAGGTGTTCCTGGAACTGGGGGATGGAGAAGATGACTTGTTATTTTCTGATCTTGCTAACCTGCAGTGTTCTTAATGGGAATAACTGGAAGTGAAGAGGCGACTCAGGTGTAATGAGGTTTACTAATGTAACCAATGTTTCAACTTGTTCCACTGCATGTTTGCTCTAAGGCTTGTTTACGTTATTGTATAAGCCAAACTTGCCTGTCTTGTTAGGTGAGTGTGGTTTAAGTCTGCAGAGCTAAGTGAATGTACTGTAATATCTTACATAGCATTAACAAAATATGCCCCTGTGGTATGACACATTAATGGCATATGAAATCTATATGCTTTTGAGACACACCTCATAATGTTGATAACACTTTTTCGCAGATTGTGGGATACTCAAAAAAATACCGTAACCATCCTTAAATATTTAAAAAAATTAATAAAAGGGGGGGAGGAGGGAATGTATGGCAGAGACTAGAGTTTCTATGGAAGGGAAATGGAAGTTGAAGATAGTTTTGTTTTTTTTTTTAATCAGTGGTCTTTGGGTATGTTCTGAAATGAATTGAAAATGTTTGTTTTGATGGACTGCTTGTATCAAGTGAGGTGGTTTTTTTTTAATTATTTTTTTTAAATATACCTACCAAAAGCTCACTGCCGCCTTGTTTCTTTTGGTGAGCTTTTGGAATTCATCATAGGAATATTTTTAGTATTTCATATAATGTAGCTACTATGAACAACTTTCACTGAGAAGATCTAGTGTGAAAAGAATGTAATAGTCGTTCAGTATAACACTTTCAATGCTAAGGAAAATTGTTCCCATTACTTTTTTTGTTCGTTTGTTTCCTCTTGGATTAAGCTTAATGAGTATATATTAAGTAAAACTTTGTAAAGAATTTTCAAGTAAGTCAGTTAAGCAGAGCTACTGTAAGTTGATTGGTATTCTGTTAAACAGAAAAACCATGAAAAAAAAAAAAGTCTGGTTTTGAACCAAATTCTGCAGTTAGTGTGTATTTTTTTTTTTTTTTTGCTAGTTTTGTTCATGGGAACTGCTTCAGCTATAGAATCGGGTCTGTAGTAAAAGTTGGTTTGGGGTTTTTTTTATGCTTAGAACTACTTTTTGTTGTCCCTTTTGAACTTTAACATATAACACTTGTGCGTCTCTAAGAACCTGAAGTTTCTCAAACAGGAAGGCTGAAGTTTCCAACAAGAGAGTCCTATCAAAAAGCTGATCTAGATGAATTTAAGTATATCGTTGTAACCCATTGATTTAATGACCTTTGTAGAAAACTATTTTGATAACTGTTATTTTTGTCACAGTAAAAAACTGTATCTTTTAATTCTAATATGAAAACAATAACATATTTTCTTCATAAGACTAAAAATACACCTCTACTGGAACAACATGCTTCCAGAGTACTTTTTCCCTTCTGCTCTCTTCACTTTCCCAAAAGGTTGGAAGGAAATGCAGTTTCATAATTATGAGGTTTCCTGATATTTTTTTTTTCCTATTTTGATAGGCTTTCTAATGTGCATGTCACGCTTTGCTTGGCTTAGGTTGTCCAGAATTTTTCAGGGTAACTTCAAGCAGAGATAGTAAGCATATACTCATGTATAGCTTACCTTGTGGCTTGTATCTCAGTTTTTTTGTGTAGTTATCTGACAGTCTTAATCTGTGTTACTGGAAGAAGGTTTGTGTAAAACCCTTTTATAACAGGAGAGGCCATGACCCATGGTGATTTTTATCTGGCAGCAGTGGATAGAAGAGAAGATGTTCCTTTGTTTGAAACTCTCCAGTAGTGGATTTTTTTTTCCTTGTTATTTCCATTTTCAGTTCACTTGTTTTGAGTGTCATATAAGAAACTGCAGTCTTCAGACTATGCTGGTGTTGGCCCAGTGTGGGTACCATAATGATGAAAATCTGGCTTTCTGCTGGGATCCAGAGGTGATGGTGGAGCCAGCGAGGAGCACAGAGCACTGTGAAGCTTCACACTTCTTTTTTGCACTGTCTGACATTTCTGTGTGTTTTGGGCGGAGAAAGCTACAGGCAGAAGCTCAGCCTTGAAGTAAAGGGGTTTGTGACTGGTGAACTTTTCTTGAGTTGAATAGATTTGTTTATGTACCAAAGTGGAGATAGTAGAGGAATTCCTTCCTGCTGTTATTGCCTTAAATTGAGACGGTGTGGGGAAGAATTGAATAATGTGGGCTGAATGCACTATGGGTGATCAGATGGCCTTGTATATTTACATTTGACTTATTATAGTATAGTCATCATTCTTCGTCTTCTAAAATTAGCAAAGCACAGCACAATTATAATACTTTCATGCTTCAGGATAAGCTTTGCATTTCATTAGTTCATTGGTTCTTATTTATGCTACGTCAGTTCAGGAAGAAAAATGTTAAACTGGAATAACTTGTTTTGAAAGTTCAGTACAAGTGTGTGCTTTCTTCATCTCTAATTTTAAATCTCCCACCTCTTCTCTTAATGTGAAAGTCTGTTTGCCTCATCCTCTGTGCTAAGTTGTAGACTTCACCATGGAGCAGCATCAAAGCGGTTTATTTGCCTTCAAATATGCATATGTATTTGGTTATAAATTTTTAGTTGACACCCCACTGAATCCTCCTTTTTTTTTCTTCCTCTCCCCACGCAAATATTTTTAGGGCAAGATTTACTGGTAAAAATAGTATCAAGGTAAGAGGCACCTCGCTGTAGCAGAGTGAGGCTTTCCCGGGGAAGCTGGTGTTGGCGTGCCCCTGAGGCGCGGCGGCGGGTGCCACCCGAGGGGCCGGTGCCAGGCCAGCAGCACCCTGCCCTCAGTAGCCGCCGGCCAGCGGGCAGCTGCTTTCTTGTAAGGTAAGTCATGGCCTTCAGCGATGGTGAAGCGCAAGGGGTTCCGCAGCGTTTCGGCTGGCAATCTGAGGGAGGGTTTTCTTCTCCCTCAACCCTGAGCAGCTTGAAGGCTGCTCCCTGCTCCTCCCTCCGCAGCGAAGGCCTCCGTGGGGCCATCTCTTGCCCTGGTTGTTGCGCTCTGAGGAGATGGCCGCACGGGTACGGCGTGGGGCCGGCTGCCTGGAGCCCCCTGGCTCTGCCTGCCTGCTGGCTCCGGGGTCTGCCTGCCCACCCGCTCCGGCCTGGCACCACCGACCTGCTTATGCCCCTTGCCATGCCTCTGCCGCCTGGGCCAGACTTGCGCTTTACTGGTGGGCAAGTAAGATGTCTGTGTTCCTGTGGGAAGGCCGGCTGTGGTGATTATCTTCCTTGAATGCCGCTTTAAAGGTACCCGGTGAAGCATCCACTCTAAAGATCAGTATTGTAGTATTTTTATGCATACTTTGAAAGGCAGATGAGCGTTCAGCTGGGTTAGTGGGCAAACAAATGTATGTGGCCCTGGAGCCTTGTGCGCCGCTTGAGGGTTGTGCTGAGGTACCTGTCAGACAAAACCAGAAGGATGTGACACTTGGCAGTCACATTTCTCTTCCTTCTGTGACTTGTTGCAGAGACTGGAGTGAAAAATGAAACGCTCGTGCTTCAGACCGGTCTCCAGAGTGCGGACATGTACTTTGTCTTAGTATCTTTCCTTGCAGCTGATGTTAACGGAAGGAACCTTTTTTGCTTCACATTTTTCTTATTCACAGGCTTCTGTGTGACCTTGTAGTGAAGTCATAAAAACTTGAATCTTTGCTATCGCAATCCTTGCCATAGCAACATGCGTCATAGCCATATAATTATTTATTTAATAGGTTTAATTATGAAAACTGGGAAAGGCACTTAAGAAAACTGGATCAGGTAGGAAAACAAAAAAGCACTAGAATTAAAGTAAAGAAAGGAAAACAAAAAACCAAAACCACACGCTTTCATGATAACCTGAGACAGGAATAAGTTAAGTACTGGAGCCTTTGTTTTAAACTACTTTATTCCCTGTCTGCCTTTTCCTCCTTTTTAAATTTTTTTTTGTCCGCCGTGCAAGAACCATGCAGCTGCTTCAGTGATATTTTTTCCCCCCGTTTGCAGACCTATAAATACACTTCCTTTGTCATGTTGTTTCCCAAGAGCTTTGCCTCCAGATAGCTTTGCTATTTAAAATTTTTCTTCTTTGAATTTCTTTCTATCATGTAAAAAATTAGAAATCCAAACCCAAATGCTCTTTATTAACTTTTAAATTTTAGATTGTCTACAGTTTTCTCGGCTTGTGTTCAGAAATCAATTTTGCCATTACAAGCCTTCTCAGAACTATCTATAAGAATGAAATATTCTAAGTATTGAAGAACAGAACATACAGACACTAGCACTCTCTTAGAGTAGAGAAACTATGTTTTTTATAATCACAAGTACTAGCCTTGGAGGATTTCTTCATTTATTGTCATCACAGCATACAGCAGAAGTTACATGATCTGCACCATCTTGCACTAGTGTACTGGTGGACTGATCCCTGATTAATAGTTGTTCCTTTTCCTTAATTCATGAGGGAATAATGAAATGAGACAAATAAGTTTATTGATTCCACTTCAGACTTACTGACATGTTGTGAATCTTTCAGTTTAAATTGATAGCTACCTCAGTAGCCATAGCAGAAAAATACCTGGACTCCTGGCAGAGATGCCCTTTCCTGTGTGTCTGCCTTCAGGCTGCAATGGAGTCTTGAATGAGAGTGGGAGCAAGTAGAGTGGGAGTATCAGAGCAGGTCTTGGCAGCTTAGGATCTTAGAGATGGTTCTTGCTACAAGCATATTAAAGACTGGTTGCGAAATACAACTTGGTGACAGAGCAGTGAATTGTTAATCCAGGATGGGGCTAGAATTTCAAATTTGTGAACTTTTGGCATGGAGGGAAGGGTGGGGTTTTGGAAGGAATTTCATTAGTTGGATCGCGATATAAAGTGCAAAGACTTTAAAGTGAGTAACTCAAAAACTAACTTGGAAGAACTTTTCTGTTGAAGTTATTACTTGACTCAGAAGCCTTCGTAAGTGAATATTGCTGCTCAGGCCTGATGCATGGAAGCAGAATTTCCTTTTTTGTTGTGTTTGTTTGGTTTTGGTTGTTTTTTTTTTTAATGGTGAAATGTGAAACCTTTCCTGTTGGCATGCTGGCTGACTTAACCACTTTGGTAGTCTCTTTCTCACTGTGTAGGAAGAGTAGACATCCACTCCTCTGCTGTCTGCGGAGAGCTTTGTGGGATGTAACCTTTCCTTCCTTGGAACATTAATTTTGCTTTTTATATTGGGAGAAAAAGTCTTGCATTAATTGTTCCATTTGCCTTGCTCCAATTGTATCTTCTTGGCTGCCTGTGAAATTCTGCATTTTAGAATTGCAGTGCTTATGAGAGAGTGCCTTAGTCTTGGGAGTTGCCTTGTGGCATCACTCTTCATAAGAGGAATCAGCAAAATCCTTTTGGGTTAAAAACAGACCAAAAAAAAAACCCGAACACCAAAAAAACAAAAGTCTTTCTAAAAGTAGACTGGGCTGGTGAATGGTCACCTGGTCTAAATGCTGTGTGAGTGAGATGTGCTGTTTAATGTGTGACTGCAGACCACCTGAGGAGCACTTCACTTATTCCTTGGGCTACAATAGTGGAGCCTCAGAAGTATGGTTCTCGAGCTTCATGAGGTTCCCAGGTAGAGTTGGTGGCAGTCCAGCAAAGCATACTTTTATATTCCTATTTAATCTTTACCCTGCATTGAATCCAAGCATAAATCTGACATTCACAATATGACGCTCATAGATTTCTCTAGGCCTTCAAAGAAAAAGCCATACCAAGTTAAAAGTACTAATGCAAAGGTATGCAGAAGTGTATACAAACTTGTAATGTGTGTGTGTGTCTCTCTGCAGCTGTTTTGACTTAAACTAATACTGTCTCCCTTAGTCAAGCGTCCAAAACTTGAAGGAAAGTTGAAGTGGAAAGTCATCTATTCAAAATAGCAGGAGAGCTCCCGTTTGAAATCACTACGCTATATTGTCAAATTGGATAAGCAAGAGCTATCTAAGGTCTTCCACAGCATACTGTGTGGGTATTGTCACTGGTGCTGAGGAACTCAGGACACCTTGCTGGTGGCTGGCTGGTATCTCCAGCGGATGCTTCTTTATTAGGTTGAACTTACCAGCATCAAAAATTTGTTGGGGTCTAGTGCAGCCTTTGCATTTGGAAAGACAGGTAAAGTTCTGACAGTGTCCTTTATCCGTAAGCTTCTCCTCCCTTTTTCTGGAGAAAAGTGGTCCTTCTGCAAGTCTGTCACCACCCAGAGTTTGTAGTTGCTAAGGGGGAGTGTGTGTGTGTATAGTTGGTTGTTTTTTTTTGTCTGCAGCAGAAATGTGGCACATCCACAGTGGAGCTCTTTGCTGTCTTGTTGAATGACATTTTAAGAAAAAATGATGTTGTAGAACAAGATATACAGATGGACTTCTTTCTCTGCCTTTGCTTATTGCTGCTGGGTTCCTCGCCTCTTGACTTGATGAATGTTTCTCCTTTAGACAGAAGCTTTTGTTCTTATTTTGGGCTCCGAGTATAGAAACTTGGAGAGTAGCTGGCCTGCAAGAGCAAAAAGGCTGTGTGTAAGAGGAGAGGTGGTTTACAGGGAGCTTTAGAAGTGAACCTACACCTGGTGAGAAGGGAGTGGCGGGAATAACTTGAGCCTAAGAAAACAAACAAAAAACCCCCAAAAGGAATAGGAGAACTTTGTAATGTTACAGGCTCTTGCATCTGCCTAAGGCAAGGTCACTAAGCTCACCCTTCACTTCCATAAAGCTTTCACTTGGTGTGGGAAGCCTTAGCCTTATAATCCAGAAACTACTGAAGAAAAACTGTTTCTTCCGTTGCAGGTTTTTTTCATCTTTCTTGCCTGTATCTTGACAACTAAACCGTATTTCTTCAGAGGAAGATCAGATGTTCTTTTAACATTGCAGCAAAACTGTACCACTTAACCATGTTTTGATGCATAATGTAATCAGCTTGATTGCTTTTTTAATATGTCATTCAGACCTACAGTTTCTGTCAGCTGGACTGAATCTGTTCTCTTGGGGAATTTCAGAAATACTTTCTGGTGGATCACAGCACCTGATGTGTTAAACAGGTTTTTTTTTTCCCAGCGCTAAATCTGTGTCCTGGGGTAAATGGTGACCTTGTAGGGGACAGCTAAAGCATGTTGTGGAAAAGGTGCTGGGTTCTTGGTCTTGCCTTGCTTTTGCAGTGGGGAGGGAAGGGCTGAATGGAGTTAAGGCTTTCTGTGCCTCTTGTACCAGGCAGCACAGCTGCACGGGTGTATGACAGGCATTAAGTCATGCTGGGTACCTTTGTAGATTTTCTCAGGTGGAGAAGCTGATGGGGGTGGAGCGGCAGCATAGAAGCTGTGCTGCTGTAAAGTCTTCCTTTTTGAGTATTAGTTGGGCATGGATCATTATGGTTTGATCACTTGAAAACTAGTACAAAGCTGTAACAGCTTTCAGTGCTGTTCTGTTTACTTTGCAAATCACAGGGCCAGGTTGCATTAAGAGATAGGGTTTTCCTTTTTGAGTGTTTTGCTCTTGAAAGGCTTTATTGACAGTATGAGGTGTGAAAATAAGGCACGCAAGTGGCTGTGGGTTTTTTTCTTTTTCTTCTTCCCCATCTGAGTGTGGTAGTGTATCAGCTTTAATAGAACTATGATCTCACTAAAATAAAACAGTTGAATGTGGGAGCTTTTAATATTATGCATTCTCGATTAATTGTGAGCCAGAAAGGTTTGAGTAATTAAGGTTTTTAGTTCACTTATTGGTATGTGCTGGTCCTAGAAGATACAGGTGCTTCTTCCATTTCTTCTTCATTAAAAGGAAGTATAAAACCAAAAAAACCCCAAAAAACAACCCAAAACAAAAACAAAGAAACCAACAAAAAAAATCAAACTTGAACAAAAAGCCAAACCACTGTGTAGGCTGATTGAAAATCTGCAAGTGACATAGGTAAGAAATTACGTTTGGCATTTTCATGTGTTTGCTTAAGCATACTATTATAACGTAAGCATTCAGAGATCTTTCTCATAACAGCAGTGTGCATAGTTTTAAACTTCTGTGGCAAGATGCTTTGCTGCAGCTTGAATGAGTGAAAAATGGGAAGTAGCTGTTATATATATATTCTAGACAAAAAAAAAAATAATTACATAAGTACTTATGAAGTGTCCTTAAGGAAAAGAAGTTATCTGTGTGGGAGTGTGAGGAAGGATTAAAACTGAGACAGTCAGTAATCCCCCTCCCCTCTTTTTAAAGAGAAAAGGTTTTCCAAGTAACACAGGAGAAAAGAATAAATATCACTAATCAGAAAGACTTAAAGGTAAGAGGAAGGCTACTGAATAACACAAGACTAATAACTCACCTCATCAGACTGATTCTGCATTACATGTGATTTTATCTTGTGTAAAATACAGATATTGGTTTCTTATGGTCATGTCTGCTTCCTCTGGTCTTTCCTCCTTCCCTCTTTTCTCTGTAGAAAACTTCTTGGCGAGGCTATCGATGCAAATTTGACCTTTAAGTTTTTGACTGAACAGCTCGTGTATCAGGAAATAGCTCAGAATGTGCAAGATAATTTATTGCAGGAATTTAGTGCATTTTATCACTCTTTGAAACTTTCAAGGCCTTTTAAAAATCCATCTCTTTAATCTTACTCTTTACCATGAAGAAGTTCTGCTTGTCAAGCATCTGTGCAAAGTGCTCGATCATGTGGCTGGTACACCTTGATGTGCCTACTGTGGTGAGGCTGAGGAGGCTGGGTCCCATTGCGTTGTAAATACCTTGGTGTTTGAACAGCTACCCAGCAGGGGGGGAGATATCGGTCTGTCTTTGGGGGTTTCTTGCTGTTACGAACCAAATTGTGGCCTGTGTTAGGTGGCACAGCAGGTGCTGGAGTCGGTAACACTCTGTTGCTGGTCCCATGTGAGTGCGCAGGTTTCTTGCTCAGCTGCTTCGTGGCAGTGGTGGTGTGGGGGGGTAAGCAAAGGGTGCAGCCCCCTCCATTTTCTCTTGCTGTCCCTGCCTGTTGCTTCTGTGACTGTATTAATATGGAGCAGTTGAAGTCACTCAGTTGGCTGTGAGCCAGCCTGTGCTGTATGTGCAGCTTCTGCGAAGACCACTCTAATGCGCAGACTGGTGATGAGAGTCTGAGATAGAGGGGCAGCACGGAGGGAAAGGTATGTCTTGTCTTTCTGTCAAAACTGTGTGTCATCTTCAGTGTATCCAAATCCTGCTCATGCATTTGACATTTCCTTTCTTCTTCTTGCTAGCCTCCCTTTCTATCCCACTGGGATAATTTTACTTTTTTTCCGGTTAGACAAACCAACACTGTTTTGTAAGCTAATGGTCGGTCTCCATTAAGCTGTTAAACAACCGTGTTTCACTGATGAAAGTCTTTGTTCAACAGACTTGGTGTTTAAGGTCAGTGGATTATCTCTGTGTAACAGAAGGGCAGATGTGCACATAGAAGCATATCATTCAAGCCAAATTTTAAAAAAATCATAGCAGGGGTTCTTTGCACATCACAGCTACTGGTACAATAAATTAAGTAGCAACTGAGTTCATCTTGGAAAATTTCTGTATTTACCTTTTCTATTGGAAAAAGTCAAATTTCTGCAGTCAAGCTTTTTGTCTAAAATATTGTAGAGATTACTAGATTGGTGAGAAAATAATGTGAAAGTGATCTTGACAGGAGATTTGCATCATAATTCGATAAACCCATTTCACAAGCCTAGAACTTGATATTTCTCTTTGCTTGTAATCACAGTGACTTTTTACTTGGATGTAAAGAGACTTTTAAATATGCAGTGAAACACTTAACTGGATTTACTGCAGTGTTTAACATGCTTCTCCTTGAAGCAGTGTTGGTCAATTTTTAGAGAAAGTTCCTCATGATCTTTTTATGAGCTTTCCTCAAGAGCAGTAATAATAAAAGGGAAAATGTTTGAAAACATACCACAGAAAGTTAACGAAAAAACTCCAGTGGGTCGTGCTTCCCTATAACATTTAGCGTGAAGAGGAAAAAAATCCTATTGGGGGGTTGGTAACCTAATCTAGATTCTCATAACTATCTGGAAAAGCCTAATAAACAATTGAAATGCAGCCTTCGCTATTAAAAAAACTTTAAACTTCTGTGATACCGCATTGATTTGTGTTTGTGTTTAAATCTGTGACTACTAGTTTACCAAGGCTGTTGCAAAACATTTTTTCTTCCTAGTGCATTAGATAGATTTATCTGGCAAGTGACTCATTCTGTGCTTTTAAGAAAAACTCTGTCAGAGGCAAAGAGAAAAGAGGAAGGGAAGTATGTTTTGGAGATGTCCTATACACTTTGTCTTTCTCTCTGTGAAGAACAGACTTTTTTTTCCTCTTACACAGCACCTGTGTTAAAAAAAACTTCTGGGAGATAATGTATTGTCCGAGAGATCCCTGGTGTTCACTCCTCGAGTGAGGGAGGGTAAGCTAACCTTGCTTACTGTCACATTCCAGGTACTGGTATTCTCATACTGAACATAAACTTAACTATTGCACTGTTTGTGCTTGTAGGAGTAATTGTACTGGCTTTGCTTTTAAGGGGGAACTTTTCTCTGACTGTCTTCAAATCCACCCGACAAATTACATAGCATAACACTTAAGCAGAAGGTCGTGTGGGGTTTTGTTGTGTGTCTCTCTTTGGTTGCTTTTTTTTTTTTGTCGTTGTTGTTTTTAACTGTAGACTTTTGATATGTGCTTGTGAGACTGGGATCTGAGATAATACTTGATTTTTTTTAATTTTCTGTATCTTACACATGCAGCTTTTACCTGTAACTGCCTTTTTTCCTATAAGGTTTGAACAAACACTTTCCTCTGGCTCCATTTAACTATCCAGTTAAAAGCATATAAGAATAACTTGAAAAGTATGTTCTGAGTAGGAGGTCTTTAGAACACCCCATATGAAATAAAACTAGGCTTTCTTATTCAGGTGTCAGGATCTCATAGTAATATAAAATGGGAATATTTGTAGGAAGAAGTGAAATAGTTTCCAGTCACTTATTTCAATGTGACTTAGTCTTCCTGTATGCTTCATAAAAAGAAATACAGAATATTGAACAACAAAGCAGAGGGGACTGGGTAGGTGGCAAGGCATTTCACTTTCTCAGTCTGTCAGACCAGATAGCATAAAACTGAGTGTTTGAACTCTCTTGTGATTTTAAATATTTTCTGTGTGCATGCATCTCCTTTTAAAATAGTAGTCGTTAGGAGTACCAGGAGCGTCCCTTGTGCTTTATTACAAGGGGTATGTGTACTCTCGGCATAAATACCAACCTCATTGCTTCACCCCAATATGGATGTCGTCAACAAAAACCTCTGTTTATGTTCTGCTCTTATCCATAGTTCTTAGATTAATTATTTGTAGCTCTCCGTCTGTAATTTCTTGTTAAAACATGTACATCATTCCTGTTGAAGTACTACTTCTCATTCTTTCATGATCTAAAGACAAAGGAAACATGAGGCAAGAATTGATGCTTTCTCTTCAGTAACTGATGCTGTCTCTTCATGTTGTTTGATCTAAAGACTTGGCTTTATTCCACATTAACAGCATTACAGTGACAAGAAGGACAAGAAAGACATTACTGTCTTTCCTAATGTATCCCTAGTAAATAAGATAGATGTGTGTTACCTAGTGATTGAAGTGAGTCAGTTGGCTAATAGCATCACAGCTGAGAAGTATCTATCCAGATGCAAGAGTTGTTATCGTTTGGACTTGATGTCACCTTTTGTTGTCACTATTGATACTCCAAATGTACAAACCTAAAGTCAAGATGGCAGCTGGAGATTTACTTGGCGATTTTTTAAAAATTTTTTTTTTCTTTTGAAATGCTCAGAGCCAAGTTTGTTCCTGGAGCAACGGCTGTTTGTGCTGGGTTTCTGAATGTCTAAAAAGGGACCGGGTTTGTGGTAAAAGCAGTAGCCTATAACCAAAATTTTGGAATTCACAGGTGTGGGCAAGATCTCTTTGAAATTGCCATGGTACTTTTGGACCTGCAGGTGATGGCAAGAATCATCTTGCATTCAGAGGATATTTCAGGAAAATTCTTCGCACATTACGCAAAAGGGAAAGAACAGTGTATGTAACAGTTGCTTGACCGTTCTTGCATATGTGTTGTCCAATGAAGAGCCATCCACACTTTACCAAATGTACAAAACCTGTTCAAATTAGTAAAGCTGCTTGTTGGACAATCCATTTGTGGAGCTGGTAGTTGTGCTGTACGGGAGGGGAGAGGGGTTCCAAAAACTCAAATGGCTTTTTTTTTCCCACTTATGCAGTTATCTAACCCCTTTTCATCATAACAAGAAACATTTTCTGTGCCTACTAAAAAGAGAATCCTTAACTTTGTATGTGGCTTAATTTTTAACTCCTTGAACTATCCTTGGTTTTATCTAGACCAAGATCGTAACTGGAGAAAAGAAATACAACGCTCTGTTGTCACTAGCTCACGCTGTAGTAAACCTCAGCAGCATTGAATCAGTTAATGTAATTCTGATTGTTTTGATTAGTTCCTCCCCATTTTTAGAGGATCCCGCCCCCACCTCCCTGAGACTGTTTCCTTCATTTACATTGTTTGTATGTTAACATTTAGTCTCAGGGAAAACAGTTATCCTTATTAACATGAAACTGAGATAATTTTAATTTCATTCTTCAGGAAGAATTTGAATGTCTTTCTAACAGGAAACTACTGTGAAAACTTACTCTTCAAAGCCAAATACTTCTTTTACATTGTAGTTTCAGCTGGGCCTTGCATCAAAGGCAATTTAGTTAAGTCTACATCAGCTTTGGTCTGTGAAGTTTAGTCTCATTTTGTTCTGAATAGTTGGGACAGTGTGATCAATTTTTCTGGGACCTGGTATTCTAATAATAATGGTGGTAATGAGGGGTTGATGAATTGAGGCAGTTGTCAAAAGTAGTAATCAGTTTCTTCTGTAAATGACAGTCACAGTGCTAAAGCACACTAAGAGCACTCATAGTCCAAAAGGAACACATCAGTGACGGTTTAGAATCACAGCACCACATCTTGAAGGCATCTTTTGTTTTTTTAATGGAAGAAGTGTCATCAGCATCTTATTGGACCAATCTTATTCACCCACTTTTACAAATAAGTAGCAGAAGACTTCTAAGATTCCTTTGTTGGCTCTCAGATGTAGGACACAGCTAATTTGCAAGCTTCTTCATTTGAAGCTTCTTCATTAGAGATAATGCATAATCATGGTTAATGACAGTATTTATTATAATAGTGTATAGTCTGGAGCTGCATCAAATAGTGATTTGTTACTCAATTCTGTTGAATAATTAGGTTGTTCCAGTAATCGCCCTGTCCATGGTTATTTTCTTACAAAAACATCTTGTATTGGACGACTACTGTCTGGCTTGTACATGCACTGATATAGCTGTAACCAGATTCTTTCTTGGACTCAGGAGATACCTAGATGATAGAAACTGTCACCCTGCTTCCCGGCTCTTCCTGGTCAAAACAATTCAACTAACTGTTGAGTATCTTCTGAACCATGGCTAGAAATAGGACAATTCTTAAGGAGTACAGCTGTTTTACATTTTCTTCTTTGTCTTCCTTTACAGAAGATGTGTTATCTCCAAGCAACACTAACCTTAGGCTTGTGTGACTCTGTAATGGCAAATCTTACTGTGCAGAATTTAGCCACCTCTTTTTCTACACACGCCCAATCATTAGAAATGTTTTGTTCAGTTTACACAATTATCTTATGTAGATAAAATGAATTAGTTTTTATAAGTATAATTTAATAAGCATTTACACAATATGGTTTAGCTTAGATGACCCTTAATCACTTGTGATTCAACTTCTTGCATGAGAAAATTTGACAGTACTTATTTTATGGAAAACACAGAAATGAAACTTTAAAATTAGAGTGTATGTTAGCACAACTGCATAATTCAGACAACTGTGCGTCATATTGAGCAATGCTGGGAGGACAGTTGATTGCAGGAAGTCTAAAAATATGTTGTATAAGTTCGTTGCTTCATATACACTTGAAGTGGCTGGAAAAATCAAATGTATGCTTGTTAATGTCCTACAGCTTGCAATTGCAGGATTTGGAACAGAGAGCCCCTGTTAAAAAAATAGTGGTGAAACTCTGAATTTGTGTTTAGAATAATGTGCTTGAGCAGTCAGCTGTCTCATCCTGTGCAAAGTTACTACAGTTTCTCTTTTGCCTTGTAAACATCTGGGATTGTGATAATTTTCTAGATCGCCTCGGAAAAACAACAGGACATTACACTTGCAGGAAATCAATTGTTCTCCCTCTCCTTTCAAAATACATGTCTGCAAGCATGTGTGCACTCATGCACAGCTGTTGGGAGATTCTTGAAGGGTGAGTAAGGGTTATTTTCTTTATGATCTTAAGAGGTGCCTATGATCAAATATAAATAAATACAACTGGCTTTCCTTTTTGCGACAGAATCATGAAGACAGCGTAAAGATTCAGCTGCCTGCAGTCTATACAGAGAGCTTTCCTACAGATGGCCTCTGAATACTGCAGCCTTACAGTAGCTGTTAAGGTGTGTGCTGTAGCACATCTCCCTCCAGAGCAGGAGAGGGCACAAATCTGGTCCTGTGTAGGCAGGGCTTTGCACGAATACACATGGTGTATGACTGCTTGCTAATGCGAAGTTATTTCATCAGGTCTGTCTTGGGACTGATTAATGAGTTTTCACCTTTCTTGCAGGTCTGTTTCTGCCATGGTACTTTGCACCTGCAATAGCTTAGCAATACATATGTCCTGTCTCTTGTTTCATACATGCACTTCAGTACTTACCCCTCTTCCACAAAACCTGCTGTACTTCGTGGAGTATTTCAAGTGTGCTTTTAATTAAGTTAAATTAGTGAGACTGTTCTGTTTTGCTTTTTGACTATAAATTTAAAGTCAAATTTTATGTAGTTCCAATTCATATGTTAACAAATGGCTACTTGGTAGTCTTGGAACAGTGGTTGAAATTGCTGTCTTACCAAATGTCGATAATCTATAATTGTAAAATCATGTTGTTTCTGATGTATGCATACCATATCTCTGTATGTAATAATGTGTAACAGAAATTAGGGGCAGGAGACGGAGTCCAAAAAAAGATGTTATCCTTTATTTTCAGACCTGATTCTGCACTACAGAGATTAGAAGATATCACAGGTTGCTTATTAGCAGCATCTTAGGTCTAGGGTTTATTCTGCTAGAGCTCTGCTGCCTCTGAAGACTTGTCTAGGCCAGCTTTTTATTTTGACTATTAGTAAGACAACGCCCTGGAGCTTGTTACTCTTCGGATGGTCTGTCCCCTGATAATGGTTGTTCACTTCTTGCCTGTCTGAGAGGTGGTTGGTGAATAGTATCAGTAGAAGTGATCAGGCTTCCTTGCTCAGAGCTGTTGGAATAGTGTGTTTATCAGCCTATATATATGTGTGCGTGTGTGTGTCTTGTCTAGTGCTGTTAATTTAAGTTTTTCAGTATACTAGACAGGAACTGCAAGGGCAGGCTGAGATATGCCTTTTTACAGACGTGGTCTTGGCGGTGCCATATAGCATATATGTTGAGGTTTGTGGTTCTGAACTATATCCATTGTAAATCCTGTAGGTGAGGTTTGAAAGCATGCTGGCCTAAGGAGCACCTGCACTTTCCCAGGACAGACTTTTAAATATGCAAAATTACAAAAACACCCAAACAACCCCAATCCCATACGTAATGTGGTCAAATGTCCATCTCCAGAAGCATTTTCTCATCTTTAAAGTTTTCTGTGGGTGTAAGTTCCAGCACAGCTTCACACTGTGCTTCATCATAGTGGAGTCAGAAAGAAATTACTGTCAGGTGGGAAGATATTTCTTAAAACCTTCTTTCAACATTTGTGCCTATTGCAATGCCTTCGTTAGAAGTGTGGAGCAATCTGTAGGTTCTAACCAAGAAATGTGTCAGAAATAGCATGGGGTTTTTGACCCAAAATGACTTGTTGAACATCAAACATTATTATGGTCTTATATACTACGTTTGAGGTAATAATGTCTTGATATATGGCAGTAATTGGAAAACTCTTTTTAATTATTTTTAAAACTGCAGTTTACAAATCCCTATTTCCTGCTTGTCCTATGCTGCAAATCAGTTTCTTCCTGTCTTTCACCCCTTTTTTTTTTTTTTTTTTTTCCCCCCACTGGTTCCTTATGTGTTTGTGCAATTTTAGTATGCTTGTAGAATACCTTGCACTAGGAAAAGTATTTTAGGAACTATAACATCAATAAAAATAAGCAAATGCAGGAACTGCATGAATCTGTTACTTTGCTGCTTTCAAAAAAGAAAAAAGACTCTTTCTTAGTTAAGTCTTGGTCTATTCTGAACGAAAGGTCACCTGCACGAGTGAATTCTTACCTGCTGCTCTTCCACCATATACCTCGCCCCATTCTAAATCCTCAAGAAAAATGAGCAGAAGGGTGAATAATGAATTGATATGCTCAATATGCTACTTTTTTTTTTTTTTTCCAGGGCAACTTTTTTCTTTTTTATCATCTGAGCACTCTTGGTGATTCACTAGTCTCTTCCCATTATGAAACAAGTACTTGGATATCTCTATGATGCTCAGACTGGGTTTAGTCAGCAATATAATGTGCTTGTTCAAGAGCGTGCCTTTCTGCTGTGAGTAACAAAAATGATTGTGGGAAAATAATGGTACCACTGATAAATGAGTGACGGAAACCCAATAAAGTCTGCACTCTACTATTAGAAATTAATTGTTATATCTTAATGCAGCTTTTCTAGGCTTTATGTGACTCTCCTACCTGGGCTTAGAATTAATCTAATCTAAATGACAATTTTATAAAACATCGAATGGAACCATTAAGCAAACTTGGGATGCATGGTGAAACAAACCTCATATGAGGTTGATCTTTTTGGTATTTTTTTCACACTGAGAATGCAACTCATACTTCTTAGACTTTCCATTTAATTAGCATTTTGGATCCCTACAGAAACTAGCATAATAACATCAGGAATCTTATTATAGATAGACAACCAATGAATTTCAAAGTTTTAGGTTGCCTAACATCTGCCATTATAGTATTGTCTTAGTTAAATCATGTTTTAACTGGTTGTGCTAATGACTTTTTGTCCTGGATATCTGTCATAAGCTGACTGTGTGTGAGAAAAGGAGTGAAAATGAGATAATTACTGGTTTAAGGAAGATGTCCTTCCCTGTCCTTTCTCCTGTTAAATTTTTTCAGTAGCAAGGCTGAGAGACCCTGAGAAGCATTTCAGTATTTTTCAACAGGATCTTTTTGTGCAGGGTGGGACGAACATCTTGGTTTCAAAAGGCTGTTAGAAGACTTCTGGAATATTGTACAGTTTTGGAAACAGCATTAATTTCTGGATGAGACAGGATTAACAGAACTAAATACTTAGGTCTATTAAAGGTACAGAAGTTTAAAAACAGACACTTGTGCATTGCCAGTGTTCCATGCTTACAGAGACTACATTGCTCTTCCTAGGTAGATTCCAGTGCTATGCTAGTGGCAGAGTACTAATGCTGCTTTTAATGTTAATACTTGATACTGTAGATAGAGTAAACATTATTAGATTCACTGTTTCTACTCTTACTTCTTTTTGAAGCTAAGTCAAATGTATTTTTCCTCCTCTCCTTTGTCCTGTCTCCTTTGTATCAGCACAGTTATCTTGATGGAATAGTGGAAAAAGTAATGCTGACTTGTATCTGGAGTTTTGATTTTGTGCATTTTTTTAAACTGTATTAACAGTTTAATCTCTAAGTGGAGAGAGACCAGTTTGTGTAGTAGCCTGTCTAGCTGTTTCAGTTGTGTTCCCTGTTTGAGGTGTCTCACAGACGATTTAAAATTGCTTCATAAACAGTAAGTGATTTTACTGTTACCAGAAAGCTCTTGCTCAGTAGATGGTGTTTCAAATGGGAAAAGATTTTGCTTATGCAAACTGTCCTTTGTCTTGTGTGTCTGTGGCAAAAATAATAATAAAAAAAGTCAACAAATAGAGTGTTTGACAGTTGCTTGATTATTTATGTATTCACAGAATTCCTGAGATTGAAAGGGATCTCTGGAGATGTACTCAAACTCCCTTGCTCAGTGCAGTGGCAAGTTGCTCAGGACCATGTCCAGTTGGGTTTTGAGCATCTCCAAGGATGGAGACCTCTCTGGACAGCCTGCCCCAGTGTTCAGTCATCGTCACAATAAAAAGGCTTTTCTTAGGTTTAAATGGGTTTTTTTTATTTCAGTATGTGCCTGTTGCCTCTTGTCCTCTTACTGGGCACAACTGAGAAGAGTCACGCTCCACTGTATTTACACCTGCCAGGTATTTATATGCATGGGTAAGATCCTTCTCCTCTCTAGGCTAAACAGTCACAGCTTTTTCAGCCTCTCCTCATATGAAAGGTGCTCCAGCCCCTGATTATCTCTCAAGCCTTTCCCTGGACCTTCTCCAGCATGTCCATGTTTCTTCTTGCAGAGCCCAGAATTGGACAGAGAGCTGCCAGACTGAGTAGAGAGGAAGGATCACCTCTCTTGATGTGCTGGCAATGCTCTGCTTAATTCAACCCATGAAACTGTTTGCCACCTTGGCTGTGAGGGCATGTTGCTGGCTTATTGTCAGTTTGTCTACCATGGCCTTCCCTACAAAGCTGCTTGCTGTCCAGCTGGCTGTCTTCCAGCCTGCACTGATGTCTGATGTTATTCCTCCCAGGTGTAGGACTCTCTATTTCCTTTTGTTGAACTTTTAAGTTCTCATTGGCCCATTCTTCCAGCCTGTTGAGGTCCCTTTGAGTGCCAGCATGGCCATCTGGTGTATAACTTGCTCTTCTCAGTTTTGTAGCTTCTGCAAACTTGTTGAGGGTGCGCTCTGTCTCGTAGTCAGAGAAGATACTCAACAATATTGGCTCCAGTATTGATGCCTGGGATATGCCACCAGTAACTGACTTCCACCTGGATTTCATGCTGCAGATGGCAAGCCTCTAAGCCTGGAAGTTCAATCACTCTTCAGTCTGCCTTTCTGTCTGGTTATCTAGCCTGTATTTCAGTGGGTTTGTCTATGAGAATGTCATGGGACACAGTACTGAAAGCTTTCCTTAAGTCAAGATAATTAAAATTCACTGCTTGCCCATACTTCCTCAAGCCAGTAATTCTGTCAAGTTGATCAGGCATGATTTTCCTTTCAGAAATCTGTGCTCACTACTCTTGATCATAGTCTTGTCCTTCATTTGTTTGGAAAATTGAGAAATCAAAAGTATTAACTCAGTATAAAAGTAGCCAAGCCTGGGTGAGAGAATTGGCATGACCCAGTTTTATATTCTATTCTGGAGGGGTTAGTGTGCATTTGGGTGGGTAGCAGGGGTAACTTACTTGTAAGTCTCTATTTTCTTATTTGAAATAGAGCTATGTGCCTTCGCCTTGGATGTGTGAAGATGATATCCTGTAAAAATGTAAAGTTACTGAACTGTTTGGGTTGAGTATGCTTGTGGAAAAGCAGGGAAGAAAATGTAGATTCTTTTAAAAATATTTTTTATCAGGGATGTTAAAAGCCACAAGATTACTTTTTGGTATCTGCTTGCTAAAAAAGGATTGCTTAGCAAGGCAAGAGTCTCAAGTCAGGTCCGGGCTTCGCCTGGCTTGAGTAAGTGGCTTGTGAGGAAGTTAACTTTGGAGTAGAAGATCAAAAGACTCTTTTCCCCAAGACTGCCATGCTGTTTTTCCCTTTTTACATTCCCATTTTAAATGAGTATCCTGGTAGTGGATTGAGATGCTTTCAGAAGAGTTCAGGGACGCTTGGTTCAGCATAACGGGCTGGTGATCAGCAACAGGTTTGCAAATGGAAGAAGCTGCTTCATATGAGTTGTGCGTGTCTGTTTCCTCTTTCTTCTGTCTTTTTGGTTGGATTTTTTAATTTCAGGATTCTTGCTTTTTACAGATTGTGCCAAGCTTTATGTGGTTCTGTGTATTTCCAACCTAAACATGACAAGATTATAGCCATATGTACTCATCTGGTCTCCTTTATTTAATTCTCTTTCCCTTTCTTTCATGTTATTGAAAGCAGCTAATAGTAAAAGGATAAACCAGAGAATGTGTTTTGGGTTAAGGAGACCTGTTTTGGAGCCCCCAGTCAAGTCTAGATATGCATAGCCTTTAAAAAAAAAATCATATTGTTAACTATGTGTTAATACCTATCTTTATACTTGTGTGTTTTTCCTTGCACTGAATGAAGATGTGTTGAAATTCTGGTAGCACAAGTATTTTCAAGTGCTTTGGGGAAAGTGTAAGAGGTAAAGCCAGTGTGATAAGGTAGTGCTAATTTAACAGGTATGTCTTAGATTTTTGCCCATGATTCTTGCGCTGCTTTGGGAAAGCTGTTTAATCACTCATTTAAAATGCTGATACTAGAGGGGCTTGCTCTGTCTTTTGAGCTGTGTGGTGTAGCTATTTTTTTTTAACTGTGTGTACAATAACTGAATCCTTCTGTTACCTAGGTAGACATCAGAACAAAGGGCTATTTTTTTCCCCTTGCAACCAAAGAACGAAATATAGGTTAGGTTTAGTTTTAATATTTAGATTTTCTCATTAGCCTAATCTGTCAAATAGAACAAGTTTTATTTGTATGTGTTATGTTACTTTGAGGTTGAATGATGCTTGGTTTGGTAAATCAACAGTTTTATATTGGTAACAGTAAAACAGCCAGTGTGCAGTGCTTGGTGAGCTCCGTTTGGTGATGACTGGGGAAGTTTGTGTTTTGGAAAAGGCAGTGACTGATGTTCTATGAAGCCTTATGGTTTTCCAATGTGAAATTTATTAACTGTAAACATGTAAATTGTTGCATGTAAACTTAATGTTCTCCATAAGGGAGCTTTTGTATTTTGCTGTGATTGAGCATAGAACACATGTAAAATTTAAAAATGGAATGTGGCTCATAACCTATTGGATAGAAGTAACAATTTTAGGATTGGAGCTGGCAATATTTTCTACGGTTGCGGCAGTACTTTGTTCACAATTTCTTTTTATCCTGTGAGGTAGAAACTCTTTACGGTTTTGGTTTCTGTGCGTGGCAGTCATCTAGCTGTAGGAATGATAGCAGAATAAGCCGATTAGCATGATTGATACTGATGTCAGGGGACTGGCATAATGGGCTACCATTGAGACTGCATTGTGAAACCACACACGGATGAGGTAATCTCATTAGATGATTAAAACCTTCAATGAGTCTACCAGACTGCAGGGCTTTCAGTTGTATTGCTGTTGGGAACTGATGCTAAATAAGTGTAGTGCTCTCCTTGGAGTGATGCTGAAATGGAGATCTTGCTGGGTTTTTCTCTTGGATAAAAGTTGAAGCAGCTGGAGGCTGATGAAGAATGTTCCGTCTTTCTGTGTTTTCAAGTAAGATTCTAGATGATGGTGTCATTTTCTTTTAAAGTCAGTGTCAAACTTGTGCTAGTTTAGTTTTATCGTGCATTGCTGTTCTTTGTGAAATTCTGTAGTACTAGTGTTAAAAGGATATGTTTCTGTTTTGTGTAACTATGTCCCTACAGCAAAGGGGAGTATCAGAGTTCTGTTTTTATAAAGTAACCGGTTTTTTTTTCTGAAGGTCAGCTTTGTCTTGACCTAGGATGAGGTGTAATGTAAGTGGCACTTCTTGTCCTCTTGTCTGTCCTGTTTACCAATAGCATGGCAGGCAGCACAGGCTTATGCTAGAACTGGTGGTATACAGAAATCCTATCAGACTTGGTCATATGCTACTTGTTTTAAGGAACTAATTGAAAACCATTGAATTTGAAATGAAAAATGGTGTACTTAACTAGTTGCATACTTGGGCTTTGTTTTTGCTAGCAAACTGAAATGAAAAACAAATGTTTCTAATTCTGGGACTCCAGTGTTACAGGATCTATAATGCAAGGGTTACTAGAACAGAATTTTGGAAGGTCAAGGCTACTATTCTGAGACTGGCAGTAACTGCTGTTGCTGTATAGTCAGATTTTTCTCTATTGAAGAATAGCCCAGTTAATCTGTTGGAGGGTGGGGTGGGCGGCAAACAGAAGAAACAGTTCTGACTTCCATTGCATGTTGTGAGCAGTTGATCCATTTCTGTTGCTTGAAGTACTATATGACAAATGAGCACATATGCACATCCAATGAGACAAAAGCACGGATACCCTATTGTTTTGTTAAGGGAACCCCAGCAATGTAGGATCTTCTGAACTCTGTCAAATATGGTCTACTTATTCAGCAGTTCTGCAAGGAAGTGATCTTTGTCTGAGAACTATTTAGGATCTGGTGTCAAAAAAACCCCACCACCCAAACCAAAAAAATCACCAAAAACCAAAACCCCCAACAACTTGTTCGAGCATGTGAAGAAGAAGTAGGGAAACACGCACACTGCAAGCAGAATATGCTTTCATGTGTATGTGGCAAAAAATAAAAATATAAACTTGCACAAGTTACTGATAGGTTATAGACAATAATACTCTGTGAAATGTGATCAGCAGAGCAAGTACACAACAAGTTTTCAGGTTTAATTTTCCTAGTTTATTGAAAATGGCATAACTTGATGATAGGAGACGTCATCTTGTGTGATTGATTTTAAAATTCAAGGTTATACTGGATATCAGTGGTATACAAGTAGGAAGCAGGCCAATAATTGATATGCAAAATCAAGTTGAGTTTCATAAAATACTATACGGTTGAGAAAATAAATGAACTGGCAAGCATTACAAGTTTGCTTATAGCATTTTTTTCTCCTTTTAAACTGTTCATAAAGTGTTATTTTTGTGTAGTTGAGTCTACTACTCAGGAAGATATACTTAAGTGAGTTACTTGACTATTAAAATATCTGCTGTGTATAGGTATGGAAATGTTTTCCATTTCAACTTTAACTTGCTCTTTGAGTGTGTTGGCTGAGTTGAAGTATCTCAAGGTCTCTTGTTCTGAGACCTTGGTCAAGTCTTGACGTTGCCTGCGTTGTTTGAGGGTACACAGTTAAAACTAACTGCAAAGTAGTGCCATTTACTTTATGGGCAAAGCAAAGCCTTAGTACACAGCTGTATTTTGCCGGCCAAGGACCTGTTCCTCTGAAGAGAATTTAAAATTATGGAGTATTTCCAGGGAAACAAGAGAAGTGTTTTGATTATGAAGCTAGAAACCTCCTTTGTTGGTATGACTGCAACCCAGCTACTCTTTCCAGAGTGTCTGCTGTGAACAGAGGAGAGCAAATCGTAAACGACAAATCCCACAAGGCCCTTTTCAAAGGGAATCAGTTACTGGCTTTACTACTTCATTCGGTTTTCTTCTTTCTGCATGGTGGGTCCACTTAGAAAATAAACTCATAGGGATGGTATCTCAGCCCTGGTGGCTGTTGTAATAGGTAAGTGACTTCAGGTTCACCAAGACAGAGTGTGAGCTAGGGAGATTAATCCATGATTGTATTTGTTACTCTGCCTTTCTTATTTAAAAGTTGTAACTCTTCTGTTTACATAGGCTGGTTGTAATACCTGAAAAAATCTGTAATCTCTGTTGGGCCATATATAATTGCTTTCAACTCTGTCTGTAAACTGAGTGACCTGGTAAACAACTGTAAATAAGCTGTTTCAAAACACCTCTTTTTTGATTGACATGAGGGAAAAAAAAGTATTTCTTTTTAATGTTATTCTTAGAGAAATTTTGGGTAGAATGTAGATTCAGGGTCAAGTGCCTGAGCTATTGCAAAAGAGAGGGGGTAACCCTTCTCATTAAAAACTGAGTGGGAGATGTGTACTACCCATGAAGTATACTTTGTCCTCATTTGTTCTTAAAGAAAAGAAATAGTTTTTTCTACAGAGTAAAATTTTGCTGATGGTGATTTGTGTTTCAAGCACTAATTTTCCTTTCATTGCAAGAAATCTATAACCAGTGTTTCTTTGTTTATTTTGCCTTGAATTAAGTGTGCTGATTGAAACTGCTTGATGTGTCTGTATGAAATGTCCAGGAGTTATTTTGTGGAGTGTGAACCAACTCTTGAGCCCTAGGATTTGGGGGTTTTTGGTGTGGGCTTTTTTGGTTGTTGTTTTCAAGAAATTTTCCAGACTTCTTAAAATAGCCTGTTCACAACATATTTTTCTCCACTGTTGTTCTGTGCTGTTTTGTTCCTTCCCACCCCTTTCTCCCTCTCCATAACAGCCCAGCGGGTGAACCTGAGCAGCAGCTCGTGTTCTACCTCTTCGCTGTTTCTTTGTAATCTGTTTGTTGAGCTGGCTGGCCTGTCTCCAAAAGTGCATGAGCGTGTTTATACATCTGGCCTAACAATAGTATCATAACACCAATTTGTTTAACCTGGGCTGGAAATAACGATCTAAATACTGTGAATCAAAGGGAAAGCAGTCATTCTCTACCCTGCCAGCTCATTTCTGTTGTGTCTGATTAAAATTACTGAAACTTCTCTTACGTTCTGTGGGAATTTTATTAATTCTGTCGGTATGATGTGATACCTCTTTTAAATGCTCAGAGAAGTTCAGCTATAGCTTTTTCTCCAAGCAGCATCACATGCTGTCATCACCTTGCTCAGACAGAAGCTGTTTAATTTGTATGTCTAGTTCAAGCACATGTTATTGCAGAAAATCATCAATCCCTGCCACTGTGGGGAGGATATTCATAGTATAGTGAACTTCTAAACTGCCTATGCTTTTGTTGCAGTATTTGAGCAGAGCTGTGAGAGGTGGAAAGCACACAACACTGGCTATGCTTATTTATTAGTCACTTTGTGACTAACGAATTGATCAGCATATTTTGGTTAAGGTGCCAAGGTTTTGGAATAAGTATGCTTTATTGTTACTTCGATTCAGTAACTTTGATCACCAAAATAATTTTTTTCTTGATTGAAACAATTTGGACAGTATCCATTGGTAGGTGATGTGAGCAGTCCTAGCAGTATTTAGACTTAACATTCCAAGGTGCCTCATGCTGTAAATCTCACAGTTTCTAGGGGTGGGAGGAGCAATATATGTTTTTGAACCAAAAATAAATGATACTAAAATTTAAACGCTCTGGTTTTATAATCTCATCCTCAAAAATCTTCTGATCCTGGCTGTGCTGTGATAGGACTTCTGTTTTAGTAAAGTCTAAGTGGACTTGCCCGATCTGCTGAAATCTGTTTTATTTTCTTTGTGTAATTTTATAACGGAGAGTAAGAATGGGTGTTCCTGCCACTCTGGCAACCAGCTTGTTATCAAAAGGGAAAATGTATTTGTTTCCATATTGCTTAGTCTTTGGCCTCCCTGCCTATTGAGAATGAGTGTTCTCAAATCACGTAGTAGCTCCAGTGAAGTGGCACCTGCCTGATAGGGAGCTGACGACAGCAATACAAATAACATGATGTTAGTAGGTGTCTTGTGTTTGCAGTTGGTGACAGTGAAGATATAATCATTCTACATCAACAGTTTCTAAAACTGTGGTTTGACATTGTTGTTATTGGTCTTATCAGTTTGTCACGATTCATGTTGTGAATAAGCAGCTTTAGCACTGCAGTTTTCTAGGAGGAGGAGGCTTTTGTAGCAGAGGTGAAATGAGAACGTTCAAATGTGAAGGTCAGCTGAATATTGCTTAGAGCAGCTATTTAATTTTTTTTCTGTGTTTTTGTTTGCCTTTCAGGTGTGGGAGGGAGGGTAGATGATTCCCTGTGGAAGTAGGGGAGCCATCTACTTGGAGGCCTCAATATGTGTCTTAGATCTGTTTAGCACTCAGGATAAAGGACAGCTTAGGAAACCTGTGTAAGATCTGATGTCGGATGTAAAAATGTACTGCTCCACCACATCTCATCTATTTCAAACAGAACACTGTGGCCTCTCTCATGTTGGGATCCCTGGCAGTGCTGGTGAGCAGGAGGGAGGCATGTTCAGAGGACCTGCCAAGCAGAACCTGGCCTGGCTAGCAGCATCTCTCTTGCCTCACTGTACCCCACAGACAAGTGGATCCTTCTCACACAACCTAATACAGGTGGCACCAGATTTCCCTAGGAAAGGCTTTGGGTGCCACTGTAGGTGGTGGAGAAAATGAGAAGCTTCATTTTTTTGCTTGAAGTTTGATATGTTGTTGTAGTGTCGTATGTCTTTTTTTTAATCTGTATTTAAATAAAATGAAATCAGTTGTGTATTTTACTGGGTTCATATAAATGGTGTTGTGATATTTATTTCTAAGAGTTGGAAAATTTTGTACAAGGTATTAAATTTTGTTTCTGATTTCATGCCTCTTGCTGTTGGCCTAAGGCTCTTACCATTTTAAGGATTAGAAAATGGTCATCTTTAGAAATAAGTAATACTTTTTCAGTATCATTGTGACACAGATATTGAAAAACAACAATGTTATAGCAAATCTGGCAGTCGTCATTACTCATAAATAGCTCCAGAATGAAAAGGGTTAAGTTACGAGTGCAGATAAAGTACCTCCTGAGGTAGGTTGTTTTGTCCATTTGAGGTTACTGGCTATTAAAAATATTTTCAGACTGGTTCATGTGTACCTTATAATTCTGTTAGACGGCAAACAAAATGTAGAAAAACATGTTTTCCCCTTTTCACAGTTATATTGTTCCTGAAGTGCTGGCAGTAGTAAGAGCTTCCAGTCAGTAAACAAAGTAGATGTAGTTTAGATGTATAGAGAGCCAATAAATAAAGTAACAAGGCATCCAGTTTTAGAGTTCCTGTGCTGCCTGTAAGTTAAAAATTAAACATTTTTATAGGAAGTGAAACTAGTTGTGAAACTCTTACAAAAAGGTGTAAAAAGCAGTTGGATAATGCAGTGCTTGCTTTTTATGTCGAAGAGCAAAGCTTAAAAATGTGAAGTACTTTGCAAACCAGATAAGGTAAATAGACTGCAACACTTGAATCTGCTCAAAACTACAAAATAAATAATAAAAATCTGATGGGGTTTAAATTCACATAGCAGTGTTGGTGGTTTAATGACAAATTTTTTTGTTTAATCTATTTTTAATGTTTTTCTCTATTCTGTGATGTGATCTAATACAAAGGAAGAAATGAACAATCTCACTGTACTGAGGAAACAGCAGGCTAATTGTTCACTTTTTGTCAAATGCACAGAAGAGGAGGGGAATAGTTTGTGATGAGATCAGAAATTCTAGGCAATTTTTATTTTCCATGATTCTTTTACTCATCAGAAGGATGCTGCTGTTAAAAAGAACAACAACAACAAAAACCTCTCGAAAAGGATAAATGCTTATAAGAAGAAATCCTTCTTGGCACTAAAAGATGAAGATGAATGGTGATATTTTAGATGTCTCAAGTTTCTGGACATTTCCTAGACTACAAAGGTGGTCTTACAGGGCCTTTTGCCTCATCTTGTTTTTTATCCAAAGAAATACCTCACGTGAGAATTGCATTGTCAGTGCATTTAATGTTGAAATGATGACATCTAAATTATTTACCCTTAGATGATACCAAAGATGTTTGTATTCATCATCTGTACAGATGCACAAAGTATGCATCTTATCATGTTTCTTCTCATGCTTAGATGAAGCCTTAGATGTGGAGTGCTTTTAACTGAGCTAAATGTGAAACACTGGCCATTTGGTAAACTAAATGCCCTTTGTCTGTTAGGTGGTGAGATGTAGGGAGCTGTTCAGCTGGGAGCTGCAGCACAGCTGTGGTAGCTGGCCTTGGAAATTAGGGCTGAGAAACAAGTTCCTTCTTTCATACTAGAGCTACATAAAGATATTTTTATTTGTCTGTCTGCTTACTTTTTGTCATATGATACTTATAGCAAAAGCGTTAGTCAAAATTACAAGAGCTGTGAAGTAAAATTTCTCCCAGCAATTGTTGAAGGAAATGCTTCATTTAGAGAAAATGACATAAAGCTTCTTATCTTTTCACTTAAACTAAGCATACCAACTTAATTCACGGTGAGTCTGGGAAGAAGAGTTATATCTGCCACCTTCTAGGTTTTTTTCTTCTTTTTTTCTCCCTCTCAAATATGCCAACTCCTTAATTATTATTCTTTTTCTTTTAAACGAAGCCTTCATAGACCCTGGGGGTTGGCCATTAATTTTAGGCCATTGTGTGAATGCTAACTACTTAAAAATAGTCATGGAGCCAACCTTGCTTCCTCCCAGGGTTTATCAGTTGGAAGCATCTTCTTTTTATCCTATGTGTAAGCAAAGACTTCTCTGGATTGATGATTTGATCTGTATAATGGAAAACCTAGGCAGGATATCCTTTCTCTGTTATTCCTTGATGTGATGGCATCGGGTTGTGTCTTAAAATGGGGGAAGGGAAAAGGAGGATCCTATTAGCAGACAAAGTGGTTTCAAGGGACTCTTAAACTGCAGGCTTGCAGAGAACCTTGTATTTACTCTCCTTGTTGAACCATTTGTGCTTCAAGCTACTATTACAACGTGTTGATGGTGGCTTCTGCTGCTATGCTCAGAAGCTTGCTCATGTGCAATATGAATGCTTTATATTTGGAAGCTGTTGTGGATACCATGCTGAAATATATCATGAGGGGCTTCTCTGTAGTTATTTTCAGCACTTGCAGACCTTAATGAGGTACTGCATTGACAAGCTAGATCCAGTCTTATCCTGCAGAAATGCAGTGCCTGAGCTTCCCCTGCCAAGAAAAGGGTATTTCTAGTGTAATTCCATGATTAAAATGTCTCTAAACCCAATGTGCGTTAGAGCTGCAGTGAATGCTTGATTAAGTGTGTGCATGGGGTAGCAAACATACTCAAAATTATGTTGGAACATTATTATGACTTTACATTTTGACATGCTTGTAACTATTCCACTGTAATACCCTAGCCTGAAATTTTACTTGGTGTTTACAAGACAGAGGACGTTACCAGGTTTTGTGATTGTGGGAGATCCTTTGATTTAGTCACCTTGTGTTCAGGACAAGGAGTCTGTGTAAAAATGATGCTGACTTTTTAACCCCTGCCCCATTACCTTCTCCTGAAAACAGTACAGCTCTTACAAGACGTGAGTCCTTCTCTCAGTTAGTTTGTTCTGCTTTCATCGTTGTGACCTGTGTGTGTTGTGGTGTAACCGCGAAGGAGGAACCTGAGGGTTTTGGGGAGGGATGAGAGAGACAGGACGTGATTGTGGGTATGCGAAATAGTAATCAGCTGGTACTTGGGGTGCAAGACAAAAAAACATTAAAACTAATGAAAAGAAATTCTGTAATTGACTATCTGGACTTTGTAACCCTCAAGTGTTCATGCCAAATGTTGGTGCAATTTAAAGCACATGAATTTTTTTACGGTTAATGAAGATATCTATGGGGTCATTGCTCGGACCTCTGTGTGACAAGAAGGTAAAGATCCTTTTCTGCACCACTGGTGCACCTCAGCTGCTTAGAATTAGCAAAAGTCCTTTTTGTATTGGCAAATAGTTCTGTGACTTCCCATCACCACATTTTTTTTCCCATAAATAATTTACGTAAATTCAGTAATAATTTATTGCTGCTTTAACTGCCGTAATAAATTAAATTTCTTACCAAAATGTTGCATTTTACGTGACACATAGTTATAACTATTACTGATCTGAAAAGCTCAGATAAAAATAGTTTAAAAAGATACAATGCTGTAAGAAACTTCCACTGCTATAGTTTACACTGTTGGAAAAGTTCATTGTATTTAACAGCCTAATGACTATGACTTAAATGCAGAATCTCAACATATGCAAGAATCTGTACCTCTGTGCTCTGAATAGTGTTTCACAGTTCTAGCCATGTTCAGCCTATGATCTCTAACAAATGTTGTAAGTCTATGTAGATAACATGTTTTAAGCAACTGTTGAAAAACAAAGCAAGGGAAGTTTTTCAAATCTTAAGCCCACCCCTCATGCATTAAATCATTTGAAATCTTACAATTGCTGTTATTTTCAGTCCATTGTGTCTGCTTCCTGTTGGTCAAAGGTTATGAGGATAGGGTGGTGTAGAGTGAGGTGGGAAGCCAGCAGGAAAAAGAAAGCTTTGCTTATTTTGGGGTAGACACAACTACAGAAATGGCCAGGACATTGCTTAAATTTTCTGAAGACTTGACGAGGTAAACTAGAAAAAAATACCCTGTTCTTGATGTTGTTTACTTTCCTGCTTTGTAACTTAGGTATATGGAGAATGAGTTGGTCTAAGTAAACAGGGGCTTCCTTTAAAGAATGTTATCTTTTTGCTTGAAAAATGTTTTTTATTCAAAATGAGCTGTGGCTTTTTGTGTTGATTTACAAGTTGACTCAGTGAATTCTGGTTCTGAAGCATGAGCCTAAACCTCTACCTGTTTGTTCACTTGTATCACTAAAAAAAAAAAAAAAAAAAAAAGAGAAAAAACTGTTATGCCACAAAGTGCAAGTAGAAGCTCTGTGATGAATTGCTTCAGTGTGTCACAGGCATATGTGGGCATGCTTAGATGTGTTAATACAGCCCTCTAAAACACTTAGTTTATCTTAATATTTGTATTGTTATTCAAGAACCATCTGTAACTTCTTGGCTGTTAAAACACTAGTGTGAGTACTTCAGTTTTGTCAACAGGGAGCCTTGCAGTGAGCTGCCCTGAGCAGACGCTGGCTGGCCGAGGCAGGGTCCTGGCACTCAGGTTCCTCCAGTGGGGCAGTGCAGCCTTTGTGGTAAGCAATTGTGGCAATGCTGTTTGAAGGGTTTGGTTTCAGAGTGAATGTTGATTCAGAAGGTTGCTTTGGGGTGGAGGGACAAAAGATAAATTAATTCGTTCTAGTGGTTAACTCTACAAATTTGTTGATCTTAATACGTGTCATGAGGGTACTGTTACAGTCTAGGAAACAGTAGAAAACTGAGTTGATGAGAGTAAGAGGAGCATTCTGTAAACTAATCAAAGTAATTATACTGAAGCATTCTAATTTTCAAGTACACTGGTATGTAGCTAAATTTGCTATTGGTATGTGATGTAGCTGACTGGAATCTAAAAGAATGGTTTTTTCAGTGGTGGAAAACCCAACTTTTTTGTTATAATAGAAACTCAGTTTAATTAGCATAGTAAAAGCAATTTATATATCATAATGTCTTGCAAAGAATTTTGACTTAGTGCTTGTTTATTTTGAAATTGATTTTCCTCTGGAGTTCTTCAGGCCAGTTCTGTTCAGAAAAAACTGCTGAGCCTAGTTGGTAAATATTCTCAGTGATGTAAGGTGAGAAGGTATGTGTCAGACACCATGCTGACTTGTACTTTACCTTATCTTTTACTTTTATTAGCAGCTGTTCCTGCCATATCTGTGCACTTGGCTCATGCACATGGCAGATCTGATGATTTGTAATGGAAAAGCTAGTAATTTTGGTCCTAAAAAGTAAGCGCCGAGCATGCCCTTCCTAATTCTTCTTCTTTCCTAGAATAAGGAATTCCTTGCAATGCCTCATGGTATAAACTGTGTTGATTCTCCCTGTAATACCTTAGCAGAACAATAAATTTCCTTTAGCTTTCCCTTCACTGTGGCTGAGTAAAGTGACTTGCATAATTATCAGCCCTTCCATTGCTGTAATAGCGGCTGACTCACAAAAGAGGCTCCTGCTTTGGTCTACAGATACTTCATTTGCAAAAATGTCAGCTAGTGTACAGCCTTGCTCTCACGAGGAATGGACAAGGATGGAGTGTCAACATGTCCTAAATTTAATTTATAGGGATTATGTAAAACATTGTCTGGAATTTCCTTTGGGGGCTTTTCCATGTGTGTTAATGAATGTATAGGAGCTTCTTTCATTATACATACAACTAGTAGGTTAAACCAGGCTAGTTAGTTGGGAGGCAATTTGTAGAGATTACAGGGTATCTTTGGACCGTCCTTCTTAATTCATTGCTAAACCCCCCTTAATTCATTATTCCCTATTGAAGTTGGAGAATCTGCTGCTTCTGTAGCTCAGATCCCCTTTTTGTTATGGGGAGTACAAATTACAATATTTTAAGCTTATGCATATTTTATGGAAAAGACGATGTGCAGAATGCCTGGCCTCTGTTATCTGTAGAAATTTCTATTTTGTATGCAGCATGAGCATGCTTGAGTAATCCAAATGTGAAGCAGTGAAGCATGTATTCTATGTTTGTTGAAACTGCAGTGTTCTTTAAAGGATCTAAAATAGTGTTGTAATGGCATGTTTTTAAATAGTTCTAGTGTTTTACTTTTCCTTGTATGTTAGCCTTTCACAGGTGATGAAGATAGGTGTCTATGCAGGCAAGTAACGAGAAAAAAAACAGGAAAACTGTGTATCTGTACAATATATTACAAAAAGCACCGGGCTTGTCATCTGGAAGAATGGAGATTTCTCACACCTTGTTATAAACACTTCAAAATGGCTGTTGCCCTAGGAAATGAGAAACTAATAGATAAAAATATATGGTGAAATATTTCATCCCAAACCATTAGTGGGAAAGCAACTATTGATACCAATGGCTTGACCTTTCAGCTTTGGTTTTATTGTGTCTTTAGAAATCCTAAACTTTGTATTTTTCTGTGCATTGCTGTCATGTGGCTTGTCACAGTGTACACCCGTGAGCTCACAACAGTGGAACTCGAGTCAAGCAGCACGGCTGGTGTCTTCTTTGGCTTGTCTTGTTAAGAGGGTCTTGTCAGCGCTGTATTAATCCTTGTGATAAGTAATGTACAGACACTTAAAAAAAAAAAAAAAAAAAAGGCAGAACCTACCCTGAATGTTTTGCTTTCTAAGATTAAGACTTGTGGGGGGAAGTGACTTCTAATTAAGAGCTGATGAAAAGAATGAAGCAACTTAAAAAAAAACACCAACAAACCTTTGTCTGAATACACAGAACCATTACTTTTTAAATAAATGCATCTGACACAAAGCCAAATTGTGATTTGGTTGGGTGATTGTAAGTACTATCAAAGAGGCTGATCTTTAGGAGGAATCTGAAGGGAGGAGATGTCATGCCCTTGCTTATTGATTCGGGGAGCCTTCAGAAGTTGAAGAAAGTTGAGGGATGCGGGAGAGAAGGAAAAATAAACCAGATCTGGTATCGATGGTAGAACAAAGTGATAGGGGGTGACTTGCAAGACGGACTCCAGTGAGTGCATTGACTTTCCTAAGAAGAAAAGGCCTAAAAATAGGAAGAGAGGGTTAAAACTGGAAAAAAGTCAATAAATGGAGAATTTTTTAAAGTGGAAGATGTGATCAGTGTGAAAGAAGAGAAATTGTCCTGGCAGTATTATATTAAATAGGATGAATATGGGAAAGGCTAAGGGAGATGATCAGAATGTGCTCATGATCAGAGAGGAAAAGACCAAATTCTGGAGACTTTCTGAGAAACAGGGCAGGAAACCCAAGGCCATATAGACGTGTGGGTAAGGGACCTGCAACAGAGAGACTTCTCCTTGGGCCATAACAAGCGTCATGCCATGACAAGCGTTATGTTTTCATTGCTGACAAAGCAGTGAGAGGAGGTGGCACAGCTAATGTCTGAGATAGGGAATATGTTGCTGGCAGGACTGTTAGGGAGTTATGCCTTAGCCACATAGGGTGGGTGGTGTGAAGCAGAACAAGTAGAAGTGAAAAGGTAAGTTTGCAAGTGATCAGAAATGACAGAATATTTATAGGCACAAGAAGTGGATAAGGTGATGTGGAAAGATAGAGGGATGATCTGGTCACTGGTCCTAGCTTGGAGACAGTGAAATGAAGGCTCAGGTCCTGGCTCAAAGCAGATCCGCAGCAATTGCTCTGTGTAGCTCTCTGAATTGGTTCTCCTTTGGTGAAGAGATGATGACGATGGTAATTCCCTGGTGTGCAGCAGTATGGTGGAAAGAAACTGTGTTTGTTATTAGAAAATTTCTGACTTTGCAGATAAGTATTTATTGAAGTGATTGATGATACTAGTCATAATAAGGATCAGTTTAATGTGAATTAGATGATACAGACCTGGCTGCAGTATTATACTGGGAAGAGGCATAAGGCTTTAAAAAAATAAATGCAAAAAAACCCAACACCCCCCAAAACAAGAACCACATGAAATATGGAAAGGACTATGAGTTAGTTTTAAATTCACAAAATAAAGCAGCACTTAATCTTCCATTGTCTGAATTGTATATTGCACCTTTTTTGGTGCTTTAAGTAGTGGTGTAATGCTGGGAGACTAATTCACATGCTGAAACGTCAGTTATGGAACAGTGCTCACAGTAAATCTGTGTGGAAGTATTGTTCTGCTGTATTTTCAGTGTTTTCTTTTGTTTATTTAACAAGCTAAAGTTAGAATCGACAGCACAAGACTAGAAAATGGTGACAATAGTTTGAAAACAGGAAATTTTGGCCTTGTGTGTATTCGGAACAGATGATCAGGATGATGGCCAGGAGAGTGGAAACTTCCACTGAGACTGTTTTTTCCTTATTTTGCTCAGTGAGAAAAGATGGTGCTTCCTGGAAAACAAGTCTTAAGTATTTAAAGAAAGTCATAATGTGTTCACTGTTTTCCTTGTATCACATTTGTTTATTTTGCAGCAATCTGTTTACACTTCGTAGTCCTTAATGCTACTAAAAGTAGAATATTTGGAGTGTTGTCAAACTTTGGAAGTGCATTTTCTGCTATTAAATTAGAGACTAAACATGCTTTTTTGTGCTCAATTTAGTTTTTCTGTCTTATGGTTCAAAAAAAAAGAATAAGGGCATCACTTTTAGGGAAGAGAATGGCAGTTGCCAGTAGGTGCTATGACAATGGGTTTCAGAATTAGCTGGTAATTGCATATTCTTCAGTTTTGGTGGTCATTATATGGCCTTGCTAAAAAAAAAAAAAGTTTTAAAAGACTTTTAGAAAATGCTTTCTGAAAAATACCCCTTAATTTATTTTCAGATAGAAATACACAAGTGTTAATTTCTCAGGGAAAACATGAGCTGAAATTTTGAAATTTCACCCTGTTGGAGTTAGTTCTGCAAACTGGAAGAGTGGCAAGTGGAAAAAGTAAAGTTCTGTAATTGAAGTACTGTTACCTAATGTGACCTCTTTTGGCTACTTCCCGGCAGTCCTCCCAAATATGTGCCTTGTGGGATGAAGCTGATCAGTGACAGTTGTCTATGCCTACCACAGACAGGATTTAAAAAGAAGCATATTGTGAAGGAACACTCTTTTTTTTTTTTTTTTTTTTTTTTTTGAGCTTCTGTTAGGATGCAGAGCACAGTTTAAATGCACAAGTCTGTGAAGCTGCGTCAGAGGTGTTTGTCTCCTGTGATGAACAGAACACCTGGACACTAGAAATGCAGAGGCAAAAAGGAGAAGAAATACTCAACTTCTGTTTGTGATCCTTCTTCCTGTTGTTTGTCAAAGACATACAGCAATTTCAATATTGTTTATCCTTTGCACTGGGAAAAAAAGGAGGAGGGATAGATGAAATAGATGGGTGCAAAAAGCATAAAGAAAATTAAATCTAGCAAACACATGAAAGGAGCTCAACTATACATTCAGGACTTCATCAAATGTCCAGGAGAGTATTCTTGAAGTGACCTTGCCCCCCGCCCCACCCCCCATCCTTCTCTCTGGTTGATGCTTCTTATGTCTTCTACTTTGAGTTCGTTCTGAGCAAGAAAATGTTTTTTCATGTGTTTGTAAAACATCAGGTGGGGTTTTTTGATCTTTCCTTGTGCCCCTGGATAAGTTGCTTCTTACTTCCAAGTCTTAGTTGACTTCTCTGGGAAAGGAGGACACCAAATGCTGCCCTTTTTAAGTACTTTCTGTGGAGTAGAGAGATGAAAACTAAGCACAAATGTCTGCACACTTGAGAGATGAGAAGGAAAGTCTGAGATTTGTAATTTTATTCCCAGGTCTGCTGGTCATACATGGGGAAAAGATTTATTAGTCGTACTGCTGGAGCAGGATGTAAGCGATATCCTCTTGGGCTTAGCCAGTGCTCAACAGTTTGTAGGTGTATTTTTGACTGGACGTTACCCAAGAGAAAAAAGGTGGTAACTATGCTAGAAGAGGAGAATCAGCTTTAAATGAAGTGAGTATCATGGATAATACTTGGCAAACCAAGGAAGGACGATTGACCGGTTTATCAGTGAGCAGGTACTTGACCACATAACAGAAAATGCTGTAAAAAATAGACCAGAAAAAAAAGTTGCCTTTTGATATAACATTTCTAAACTTTTATTTAAAAATTTAATGTAATTATTTTAGCCTCTTGAGTGTCAGCTTGAGGGGGTCCAAATGGAAGGTTAAATGCATTTTAAAATATAAATGTAAATTATCTACTCTTTCCTGCCCCTTCCTCCTTACTTTGCCTCTCCATTTACACATACATCCCCTATGTCCGACATCTTTGAACTACAGCCAACAGCTGAATGAGGTACATCTGGAATACATATGATGGGGAAAAAATTAATCCTTAAATGTAAAAATTGAGGAAGTTGTAGCTGTATCTCCCTTAACAGATAGACCTTTCTTAAGGGGATTATATTGTAAAACCTGTATACTGCATACAGGTTCCACTACAGTCTTTAAACCTGCTCTCCCACCCCCAAAAAAACAAAACTCAAAACAAAAAACCCAACCCCCCAACACTGCTAAATGATGCTTTCTGTCAATTTTTTAGCTGATTCACTTGCTTTTAAGTCAGCAGTTTGCATGTATCTGAGTGGAAAAAACAGTCATAGGAATGTCTTGTTTTTGCGTTTTAACCTACTCAAAATGCTGTGTGAAAAATAAAGGATTCCACTGTTCCTTTGATCATTTGATGCTCTGTGGGTGAGCAGCTTGTCACATTTTAGACTACCTCAAAAACAAGCAAACAAGCTTGTTTCTGTAGTTATGATGGTCTCATGATACAATGGTCTCATGATACAAACAGGACAATGTTTGGCAGGAATGGTGATGTCCTATGTTAAGCCAGCTGATATGCTTTGCAGCTCAAAGGAGAAAACAAGCTGAGAGGCACACAAGGCCTTTCTTAGTCAGAAACAAAAGCAGCAAACCTCGTTAAACCTTGTTTTGTAATAATTTACAAAGCTTACACAGGCTTTTGGTGAACTTCATTCTCAAGACATTTGCCATATTGCACTTTTAGAAGGACTTTACTTCTGAATTAGGTATTTGGTCTGCATGCAGTGTTTTGTAACTAAACTAAAACCCTGTTTATATTAATAACACACATTTATATATATGAAAAAGGCTTTCACTATAAAAGACCACCTTTATGTGCTTAAATATCTTTCCAGAATTAAATGATACTTGTATTGGGACAAAATGTTGAATCTCATACTACCTTTTTTTTGACTTCTCAAACTTAATGCAGTTGACTTTTAGCACAGAAAACCAGTGTTTGATATTGTATGGCTGAATCAGTAGTGTGACAGATAATTAGCACCTGTAATTTTCCTGTGAACTAAAAACTAATTGCATCTTTTTTGATGATTGAGAAATAGTCTGTAACATGTTCTGTAAAAGAAAATGCAAAATTTTCAAACAAGAATGACCAAAGGGGTTAAAAAAAATAATTAAATTTACCTTAATTATGTATTTGCACATGTGCATGCTCTTTTAGGGATTTCTTTTTGGAAAGCCATTACTGAAGAAGCTCTCTTCCTTACACATATAGCACAGTAGTCTGTACTTCAGCGAGGCAGTGTACAGCTTTCGTTACAACAAATACTGAAATGTTAAAAATAGATCAAGCTTTAAGAATCCCAGATATTTTCAAATAACAAAGGGTGATTTATGTGGGCTCATTTTGCACTTTGACAAAATATAGAGGAGCTTTTGTACTATGATTAGCAAGGGTGCTGATGTCAGTTCGCTTGTCTAGCCTTAAGCTTTATTCTGCTGCTAAATTGTGCTTTGTACTGTAATCCAGAGAACCTTTGTATCTGCCTTGTTAGTGTGTAGTTTATGGAATTGCTTTTGTTTTTGAATGTAATCTGTGCCAGTTTCAGTGAGTGTGACTCATTATATGACTGAAATAAACGTTCACATATGCACTATGTGAAAACTCTTCAAAAATAGTGGCAGGTGCTGGTAGGCTAAATGTAACGTTTTAAGTATTTTTTAGTTGCTATTTTGTAGCCCGAAGGGCTGAAAGCAAATTCCATTTAGTTGGTCGATTTTCTGAATTTTTAAGAGTCCTATTTAGTCATTAATGCTCAACAGAGATTGCCAGGATTGTTCAGAAACTTTGTCCTTAACACAGTACTAGAAATAAACGTCTAGAAGAGGCTTGCTTGGTTAATACAGCATTGCATATTTTTTTAACACAAATCGTGAGACAAAATGCATCATGCTTCTCAGTTGCTCTTGTTCCTCTCCTATTTCTAATCTCTTTCCTCCTGATTTATGCTTTGAAAATGACCGAATGACTAAAGAAGTTAAAGATAAGGCTAGTTTCTGAAGCAACAGTTCTGCAGTTTGGTGTGTAACAGTTACCTGTTATCACCCTTGTCTGGAGAGAGAGCCTTCAATACTGAAGTTTCCTGCATCGAAGTTGTCACTTGATTTAGAAACAGAAAACAAGGCTCTGCTAGTGGTTTTGGGTTGCTGTTAAACCGTGCTTCTTATATGTGCTACTAGAAGATGCTCACATTTGACATCTAAGTTGAGGGGATTTCATCTGTTACATGTTTGTTACACGTTACACGTGTTACAATCTAAGTTGAGGGTGTTTCATCTGTTACATGTTTCTGTGTCTTGCTGTTCGCCCAGTTGAACTTACTGCTACTGGGAAAATAGTTGTTTGAGACCTTGATTCACACAGTTCAACGTTGAAAGGCAGATGCTGTATTCACAACTACAGTGAATATACTTGTTTTATAAGGTATAAAAGTTACCTTAAAATTAAGTAACTTTTAGAGGCTTGGTAGTCAGAGTATGGATCACAGGCCTTAATTAAGCTGTCTGGCGTTTTCCCCTTTTTCCTGTTCACTGTACTGTCTTTCCTTAATAGCTTCCTAGGCCTGTCCCTGCTAAAAGGCATGCCCACTTGACAATGAGGGGTTTGTGAGTCTCTAGTGCAAAGCCGACTGCGCTAGTTTGGAGCTCGATGATGGCAGCGCAGTTCTCACTCTTTCTTTTACGTCCTCCCTCCTCTAGTTTGTTTGAAGGTGACAGCTACATAAAAATGAAATGGCAACACTCTTGTGCCTCAGGATGATGGGTCTGTATCTTTTTGTAATACTAACTAAGAAACTTTTTCAAAGCTGTGTCCCAGTGTGTAAAGGACATGGTGTGTCTTGACCTCTTCTGGGACCATCCTTGTTGATTTCATTCCTATCCTTGGTTAACATGGAGCCAGGCCGGGCCAAAAGGAGAACTTACTCACCTGTTTTATTTTCTTATGTCTTCTGTTGGTTATTGTCCTTCCAAAGGACTTGCTGGTGACCTTGTATGAATATCCTAAGGAAGTTTTAAATGGGGTGCCTTGGGGAATGATGTGAGTCTGCAGTGAATGTGCAATGGCTTGGCTACTGCGCTGACTTGCCTAGGTCTCCAACTTTGTTGAAAAGCATAAAAACAAATGGGCAAAACAGTGATGGCTCCCCACTGTCCAGACTGCTTTCAGATTTTGATCTGTGAATGCAGTGTAGCTCTTCTAGTTGGCAATGGCAGTAAATCTGGTTTCTTCTACTCTGCACGTTATCCTGGCATTTGTGTATATGAAGAAGCTTTTAAGATAGAATGCTGTATTGCTGGTAGAGTTGAGGAACCAAAACACAGCAACGCAAGGTAGTAAAGATACTGTTGGTAACAGCCAGGACAGTTGTATGCAAACCTTGTTTTCTTGGTTTGAGTTAGCATCCATGGTGAGAATTACGCCAGGTGACAGAGGCCCACTGGAATGAAAGGCAGTGGTGGATTAGTTGGAAGATGAGGCATCTTAGTTGTGCTTTTCTCCCAGACCAGCTTATTTCTGCAGCGGCAGGAACACTGGTATAACAAGCATGGTGTCAGGTAGTGACATGTATTTTTTTCTGTAGACATACCTTCCACAGAGGCTGGTTTTATGTGGTAAAGCTATAACATTTGGTCATTCTCTCCATCCCCATCTCTCTTATGGTTTTCAAAATAATAATGTAGTGTTGTAGAAATATTATGAAACTCTGAGTGCAGAGTTCCCCTAGCATTGAGACAAGCATACGATGTGAGCATTGTCTGTTCTTTAAATGCAGGTCACTATCCTTGAGTATCAGTGAAAAATTCAGAGTTAAAATGCAAATATTGGAAACAAGACACTATGCACCACTTAAAGATACATTTTATGCCTACATCAGCTTCCTTCAGAAGCTTTTTGTATGTGCTTTTTTCCCCTCCTGGTCTCTTCCCCCCTTTTTTCTTTATTAGATTCATCCTTTCTCATTTTGTAAACAGAAATTTTATATCCCCTTGTTACAAGCAAAGCTAAAATAAACTTTAAAATACAAATGCACTAATCCTTTGTATTATGTAAAAATACATAAATAGATTCTGTTAAATGTAGGTAACTGGTATATAATCTCTTAGAACTATAATTGAACTGTGTATTATTACTCAGTTCAACCCAGGCTGAAACTATACGTAAAAGGTAATAGTCTTGAAGTATGATTTCTTCCTTCTAATTTTTCTTCTTTTTTCCTCTCTCCAATTTTCAGGCATGGAAGAGGAGATGGTTTGTCCTTCGCAGCGGCCGTTTAACGGGGGATCCGGATGTGCTGGAGTACTACAAAAATGACCATGCCAAGAAGCCTATCCGTATTATTGACTTAAATTTGTGTCAACAAGTGGATGCTGGATTAACATTCAACAAAAAAGAGTTTGAAAACAGTTATATTTTTGATATCAACACCATAGACAGAGTTTTCTATTTGGTAGCAGACAGCGAGGAGGAGATGAATAAGTGGGTTCGATGTATCTGTGATATCTGTGGGTTCAACCCTACAGATGAGGGTAAGTGCTGTTGGTTTTTCTGAGAAAGTGTGATGCCTTCATAAGGAGAATGTTTCAAAGATCAGATGACTATCATCAGCTGGCATGTTTTAAAACTTGACTGTATTCGCTATGAAACTTCCTTGTTACTCTTGAAAGAAGGCAAGCTGAGCAGAGTGAGGTATTAAGTATTTGTTACAAATTAAGTGTGTCATAGAACTTGGATGATGCTCTTCTGTTTTGCATGATGTTAGGTCTTGAGACTATAGCAAAAATCTTTTAAGTAACATCATGCAAAACAGAAGATTATTACAATCATCAGAGGAATCCCATTTGGTATAAAAACGTATGGTTATGCAAGCAAGAATGAGTGCAAAATGTCAGGTTTCTAATATTACCATTTCTCAGTCTGCTTTGCAACTTGAAAAAACATATCCGCCCCCCACCAGCCGAAACAAAAAATAACTTGTAGTTCTGTACCATCCAGCTCTAATTTGCCCAACATAGACATTGTGTGAAAACAGCTTGTAGGAAACAGGATAGTGTGCTTAATTCCTACAAATACCTTGTGGCCATTGCTTGTCCTGGAATCCATCCTTATTTATTAACTTACTATTCCTGCATTCCTTGTGGAGATCAGTGGGTTGCATGACTCGCTGTAGCTCTGTGCACAGTCCCAAGGAAAGATTAAATAGGAGTGGTAAGAAGGTTAGAAATAAAGCATGCCTGGTTGAAGGGGCTAGAATTAAATCCCTGGGTTTAGTAGGCTTGCAGATTGAGGGAGGTGGGGGGAGGAAAGAGCTTGCATCTCTTCTACTCCAGACAGATCTTCAAAAATGACTGGAAAATATTGTCACTTTATAAAGAGGGGTGCTTTTCTTTCTCCTTATTGCAGTTTTTAACTAAAACTTGTCAGGAAAACTTAGTCTGTGAATTACCGTTCTAATAGCAAATTCAGTGAAGGGTAGTTGTTTTGACAGTTCCAGCATGTTTTTATGACATCCTGAACATAACCGAGACCACCCACAGCACGTTTCTAAAAGCGATTGTCTTGTGATTCAGTATTGAGTCTGCCAGGCATCTGTCATGTATGGGAGAGGTAGGCAGGTGGTTGCTTTTCAGGGGATAACACACTGGTGCACCTGTGCAGCTGTGGGCAGGAGGCACTCAGAAATTATTGGTTCTGGGGACAAACTATGAATCTGGAAAGTAAGGAGGAAATGTGTTTACCTGGCAGCTCAAAGGAGGGACATGCTCGTTGTGTGGAACACAGAGATGGGGTCCCCTCAAAGTCATGAGGCCTTTCCTTGCTGAGAGCTGGTGTACGCTAATTATTTTCTGTTGATGTTACATCCTCTGTTGAGTGACATACTCTCATTGCATGTTTAATCTTTGGCATTTTACCTTTGTGTGAGTTATCCTCACATCTTTACTTTGCATAACAGAGTTGACAATACTGCTGCTTTATGGGTTTAGTAATGTCTTGAAACGCTGAGTGTCTGTTTATTACCAAGTTCTTCTTTTTACAACATAAATCTTACTAATGGAAGAGCAAATCATAAATATACTCAATAAAGTCTGTTTTAACATACAGTTTATTCTGAAAGCTAAAGAATAGGTGAAGTTCACTGCAGACCACAAAAAAGCACTCTTAGTATGGAACTAAACACAAAGAGAATGTATGGGGTGTAACCAACCTTCCCTTTAGTCTATGGAAGCAGAAGGTTGTTTCCTTTGAAGCTGGACAAAATGTCTTGCCAGACTGGTTAAGAGTCTTGTTATGAGGGGGACTGTCATTGCCATCCTTTGCTCAATCGAGAATTAGGGGCACCACTGGTCTATCGCTCTTGCTGCTGTTCATTTGGAAACCCAGTCCAATTGTCTCCTTGGATTTACAAAGAAAAAGATTGAGACTGTGGTGGTTAGTGCTGTTAGAAAATGAATATAGAGTTGTTTTGGTGTTGGGCAGAATGAGGAAGGAAGTTAATCATAACTGTGGAGAGACCAAAAAAATAAAGATCACTTCAGACTAGCTCTGAATGGCTCCTTCCATACTTGGTGAAGACTGAGAAATTCTTATGATGCAAAGTTTGTTTTCTTTTATTCGTTTTCTTAAAAATGAATACTCACAGTAATTTCTAAACTATCTAACGCTTTGATGTGACCTTCCACCTAGAAACTGGTTTACGCACATGAAATCTGTTTGTTGTGGAGATCTGCAATGTTACATTTGTATTTGGACTGAGGAGATACAAATTTATGTTCTTTAGTCATATTTACAAGCCGTGGAGTCTCCAGCTTCGTGATTGCATCATAGTGTAGTGTAATCTGTAATGATTACATTACAATGACGTTATATGACTTTTTCTAGGAGCTTTCTTTTAAGGAAGGGCTTACAGTGATTTAGGTCTTTTAAACTTATGGGACACGAGCATGAAGGAAATGCTATTTTTTTTAATAAGCCATATCTACTTTTGTAAAGAAATTGTTGGGTACTTTTTATGTTTTTCTCCAGTTAATGCTTCTTGTTTTCACACTGAAGCTGCAAAATGCCTGGTTCTGTGGCGTCTGTCTTTTTAAATGCACATGCAAAAGTGGGGTGAGCTACACATGAGCAATGGTTTTAGATTTTCCACCACGTTACATACTGCACTTTTAGCACTTATATTTTTTCTGTAAGGTCATAATATAATAGGTCATTTAGAGGTTAAAATGTAACTGTGAGTAAAAATGTGTTGCCAGTGTTTTGTGTGCTTTGAACTTCCATGAGAGGTGTTCTGGGATGGAGAGGCTAAATGGAGATGGGAAATGACTATTCTCTGCCTGGTGCTGTGGAGACCTCAGCTGAAATACCGTGGCCTGAGCTTCCGGAAGGATAAGGATACATGTTTAAAGAATGGTAGAAATAAAGGAAATGGATTTTTAAAAGCCATCAATGGGGAGAAAAGTTGAAGGATTTGTTTTTCCCGGGAAGAAAACACTGATGGAAGAGCTGACTTTCAAAGTATAAAAAGCTGTGATAAGCAGGACATAGATCAGTTGTTACCTGAAGAGAGAAGTAATTTGTTTCTTTTTCATTGAGTGATGTAATGATACAGAAAATCCTTCCAAGGATATTTAAGCACAGGCTGTGAAAGCCCTTCCCTAGAATTCAGTAGACATCTGTGATGAATATTTTATACATGATCCAGCTCCATGTTTCTGTAATTCAGTGAATTGTGTGTTTGGCAGGGCAGGGGAAGGAGGAAATAATCTTGCTATATGCAAACATCTTACTTGCGTGTATTCATTTGAATAAAGATAGCAATAACAAAGTAAACCAGAAGAAATAACAAAGTAAGCCAGAAGAAAAAAAGAAAAGGACAGAACAAGACGTTGAAATCTACAATTACATTTATACAAATAATTACACACAGCAAAGAAAATTTGTCGTCATAAGAACTGTACTTTGAAAATGCAACAGCTTGCTTCACATGCAACACTTTCAAAGTCTGCAGTGTTTCTGTTCAGGCAGCTGCTGTCTGGTATATGCCTCTCATGCCTTCTGCATTTTGCACAATAATAGAGGTTGTGGAGTCTCCTTCTCTGGATATACTGAAAACCCTCCTGTATGAGGCTCTGTGCAGCCTGCTCTAGGTGAACCTGCTTTAGCAGGGGGTTGGACTAGATGATTTCCAGAGGTTCCTTTCAACCCTGACCATTCTGTGATTTTTCAGAAAACCTTTTTTTTATTTTATTTAAAAAATCATGTTCTGATAATATATTCACTGCAGGTTTATCGTAGCTTGGGTGCAATAGCAGTGACTGTCGGGTTGAACGTAACTCCACTGTCCGATCCTGACTCCTTGTATTCTCTTTAATGCTGCATGGTCAGGTATCACTGCTGTTATGCTGTGTTGGAGATCGCTGTATCAATCAGATCAGGATACCCCTGTGCTGCCTGTTACGCAGGTGTGGAGCAGAAAACAGGTTCTGCCACTAAGAACTTCCTATCTGCAGTAAGAGACATCAATATAGGAGCAGAGGCATGGGAAAAAGTGAAAGCAAGTAAGGGTTTGACCATTGTGACAGAAAGTGGTCTTAGTGCTTTGTCTGTTAGACTATTGTTGAACCCCGGGATTTTTGAGAAGACATTTTCTTTGATAAATAGCAGACATTAGAGGTGTTTAGGGTGACCTGTGTTTAGGTCTGCCTATAAGAAATAAAAAAAATTCTCTTCTGACAGTCCTAACAAGTGGATGGATCAAACCCACCATCTTAATAACATATGATGGATTTAAGAGACCTTGGTCATGAAAGAGCTCAAAAGTGAGGAGAAATAGCATGAGCTTTCAGGTGAAGGAAGGGAGGCTCTGGAAGAGCATAGATAAAAGCGTAATGACAGAGTAATATGCTTAAACAAAGTCTTTGCAACGAAGTTGCACCACAGAGATGATGACCTTAATGAAGAGTTGATATTTATTTTTCTTTTAATCTCTTGGGTACGATTCACTAGAAAGTCAGCTTGGAGATGACCTGTCAGGAGGATGAGTAGGTGGTGACCTCGAGTGCAGTGAAGAATAATACAAAAAGACAAAGTTAAGCATTAGGGGAGAGACCTTCCAGACAAGGACTGTGCGTCTGTTGTCTTAGAACTGAGGCAGTAGGTTTAGAGGGAATAGTGGCACAAAGGAATCTCTTTCTGTGGAGGCTGTTTTGGTTGGTTGCTTTGAGGAAGTAAAGGTGGGGGATAATAGCCACTGAGATGTACAGACTTTTTTTTTTGAGGGTGGAATTGCTGAGAGGAGGGAGGTGAGCATAGACTGTGAAGGAGGATGTAAGAGTTGCAAGACTTCATCTGGCAAAATTGCAGAGGAATAATAAAATTAGAAGAAGCAGGACAAGAGAAGGGCTTGAGATTTGGTATAGCAGGTTTGGCAGAGGTGGTAGGTGGTGGCTAAAGAGCTGAGTATAGGGAGACAAAGCTGAGATAATTGTTGCCTGTTACCCAAGGAGAAAAAGAAGACAGCAGAGAAGACTAAGATGTCTTTGACTTCAGAGGATGTGGTTAAAGGAGAGTGTGACTAAGTCAGATAATGATGAATAAAGCGTAAAATCTGCAACAGTAGGTCTTCCCTTACAAGTATGTGAAGAAAAAATGTGTATTAAAAAAAAATTACTATCAGGAATGCTGTCATAGTCTTAATCTTGAGTGTTTAGGGTTATTATCTTAAGCTGCCAGCTGTGTGTGGCAAACTCATGTGATAGGTGATGCTGCTTTTCCCTGAGGAAAAATAAACCAAATGTAATATGCCGAGGTGATTAACTTATTTTTCCCCGGTTCCTGCTGGGCACCTTTTTTGGCATTAACATCACCTGATGAGTTGATAGAAGAGGATTGCAAGAGGGTGGGTTGGCAAACTATTCTGCAGATTGCTAGTTCTCAAGTCGTGAGGTGCTGTGAGGCAGTATGTAAAACCTCTCTGAAGCGCAGAGGTGCCTGTGGTTCCAGACAACATGCTGCAGCCCCAGCTGGGTCAACTCACCATGTGGCTAGAGCAGCCTGCTGCGCCAGGGAGAGCTCTGGGCCTTTTTAGGGAAGAAAAAACCTCAGATGTTTTAATGTGGTGGGCTGCACTGTTTCTCTTCACAAGCACCTACAGAAGTTAGTCTGTAACAGGATTCCTTGATTATTTTTCCTACGTCACCCAGGCTGTGTACCATCTGAAGATGGGAGAGAACAGGCTACAGATGTTTCTTCCTTCCCCCCCCTCCCCCTTTTGAATGAATAGTCTTCAAAAGAAAATTGCAGGTGTGGAGGGGGAAGAAATTCTGAGTGGAAATGCTTTTGGTATTTTCAAATTTTAAATGGGTACCCAGAAGTGAAGTTTAAAATCACATATGAACTTCAGGTAGTAAATACTAAATTTTAGATGTGAACTCCAAAAGCCAGAAACTTCAGCATGTGATAGGAGCCTGGAGCAGTCAGTCATGTTTCTGGTATAGATGCAGGAGGCAGGGTTGTCCTGAGCATACTATGCAGTGAGCAACTGCTCCATTCTTTGTTACTGTTCTGTAGATACAGTATTGTGTTTATCTTCAGAAAAAAAGATACCTGGAGTTTATATTAAACTAAGAAAACAAATTTATGAAGTGCACAGGATCAATTGATTATTTATAACTACTTTCTCTGGGTATAGCACAAAGGTTCAGAACTAAGACTCACTGCATAGATTACATTATTAGTTGTAAACTGATCACACTGGAAATCATACCCTGATTAATGTGTCCATGCATCTTCCGAGCTGGGTCTGGCTCATATCTATTGAGTTAAGTACACCAACAGAGCAAGTGCATGTTTCTACCCATCAGCATACACGTGCTTGCGCTCTGTGCTTGCACATGCAGACATGTGGCCCTTTGATTCCAGGACCTTTCACTTGAGACGATGTAGAAGCTGACACTAGGAGAATACTCTAGCAGTGTATTTAAGGACCTTGTTACATCAAGCAGCACAAATAATGACTTAACAGATGTAATAAAAAAAAAAAAGTCCTTTTAAGGACTAAAGTGAAGTTGCCTCTTTTTTTAATGGCTACCACTTGTATCTGTAAATTTTTGTTCAAGGTTATTACTCTTATATTGTATTGGCTGTTGGTAGTTTTAATGATATCTGCATCATAGTAGATGGATTGAATGAAGTAGCTCAGAATAGTAGAATCATGCGACTGCATATCTGTTGCTGATTCACTGTTACAATGGGAAAATCCCATTTCTATTTTAGCTTCTACCTACGATCTGCAAAGAATGCATTTTCTTACTTTGATTGCAATTTTGACATTTAAAGAAATGCTTGCTGTAATGAGGCTTCTGTGTTTTGTTCACTATGAGAACATTTCAAGTTTTCACATAATTAGAATATTAAGAGAGTATATATCATAAGGTAGAAAGCAATTTAATTTTTGCTCTCATTAAAAAAACACAAAACACAAAACCAACCCTAAATGCAAACGCCCACACTCAAATCTCCTAGACTGTTCATAAAGCACAGATGTAGGAACATGTGGAATAAAGAATCTTTATACAGTTAAGAAGGAAGAAATGGTAGCCTTTCATTATTCTTGTTCAGAAAATGTGATGTTCATCCTATTAATTTTATGATTGTTTTATTAGTGAGGCAAATACAAAAATGGTTACAAGGAAAAAAGTATAGATTCTAGTGAAGACTATGCCTGTAACTGCTGTTAACAAACCACTGAGAAAATATAAAACTCTTGCCCTGGTTTGAGAAAGCTGCTTGTTCTAGCTGTACTGAATGCAGGAATTATAAAAACAAAATAGGATTCTTGTTATGCTCGTTTGCATGTTAAATATTCTGGATGTTATTCCAGCTCCCAATTATTTCAAAGCAGTCAGAGTGTTGTCTGAGCTCTGGGAACAAACCAAATGACTTTACAGTGCTCTTTGGTGTGCAGATGACCCCTTCCCTAAAAATCTGCTAGTCCAAAGTGGAGCAAGTTGGTGATTGTACTCTTTGAAATCATAATCGGCTGCTGGGAGAAACTCTTTCCTTCATATCAGCTTCTGAAGTACGTAGCTAAAGAGAATATTTGAGAGGGTGCAGATAGGCAAACAGCGTTCAATTGCTCAGTGATGAAAGTAGTTAACATTACTGTTTTCTTCATAGTCAAATTTGAAGTAGCTTGAATGCGTAAAGCAAATAAGTAGCAGCCCAGGAGTGAAGTGCTTTAGGCTGAGTTTCGTTGCTCTTTAAGTTTGAAATTAGCCTATACCATTTGACACATACAAAATGCTTGTGTGAAGATGACTTTCAGATCAGGAAGTTTGTATTTTACTAGTTATGCTTACCCACTGAGAAAAAAATCCAAACAAAAAAATCCCAACCAAACCACACACAACACTGCCACCCTCACCCCACCCCCCCCACCCCCCCACCCCCCCACCAACAGATCTGTAGGAGGACATGGGGATTTTGTGAAGTGGTGTCTGTGTCCAAGTAAATGAGGCAGCTCATCACAAAGAAAATATCCCTAATGATCCATTAACATTAATGGGCTCCAAATCCTTGCACGGAAAAGAGATCATGAACCTTCTGGACAGTGGGACAGCGTCACCTTTAATATTCAAGAACAATGAAAAGGCAAATGGCTAGGGTAGGAACAGGAGGAATTATTGTTGTATCTTTGCAAATCAAGAACTGTGTCCCAAACTTTTCTTTGTGCGTTTTATGCAATAGTTAGTTTCCCTTCTCAGGAGGGAACTAGTAGAGCTAGGAAAGGTGAGGGTGAAGGCAAAGCAGATCTTCAGTGGCATGGCTTCTGTACCCAGAAAAATTAAGCGGCATCAACTCAGTAAAGCTGTGACAAAGTTTTGTAAAGTCAGGAATGGGGATTATGAATAGCAGGCAATTGTTCACTGTTTCTCTGAAGACAGGAGTTGAAGGATATCAAATTAAACTATCAAGCATTGGGTTTAAAATAAAAGGTGTTTTTTCATGCCACACATCATAGGGTGTGGAGCTCGCTGACACAGGGTAGTAGTAGAGGTCAGAAATATAAATGGGTGTACTCTAAGGGGGCAGGACAAATTCGGAGAAAAGTTTTCTCAGTGGCTGGTCAGCACAGATCGTGAGTGCAGCCTCTGCCCTGGGGTGCCCTGAAGCTGCAGAGCCCCAGAAGCTGGGGCAGTACGGCAGCTTGTCATGCTGCTCCTGCTCAGCCTGGCTGCAGCAGGCCCCCATTGGGGACTGCGTCACGGGCTTCTGAGACTACAGATCTGAGCCAGTATATTTAGCCTAACAGCCTTCACCACCTTTCCTCCTTTCACCAATTACAAGTTACAGCCAGCCTTTAAGTTCTTTTTCTTTCCCTCGCACACACTTTTTTTTTGTTCTTACTCCCCCAAGAAAGTAACTCTTTCTTTCTTCAAACAAACACGGTAGATACATTGGTCCTCTTTCAAGCTTCTTGATCTTATTGTTCCCTAGAAAGTTACCCTTGAGTCTTGTTGCTCTTTCTGCGAATGCCAGTGCATGGTTTGCTTAAATGCATCAGCCTCACGTAGGCATGCATCTTACTATGTACCTGTTAAGCTCTCCTGACTACCTGTGGTCTAATTGACACACCCATCTTCCCTGGAAGCTGCAAGGATGTCCTGTTTGATTTCTTTTTTCCCCTTGTGTGAACTTGGCACCAAGAAGATATAACGATGTGAAGGTCGTGTGTAATCAGGGACAAGGAACAGGGGTGGGGGTTGTAGTACGCTGAAGCCCTTGAGGATCTTGTCTGTAACTGGCCGAAGAATGACAGTCTATCTGGCAAGAAACCTTTCCTCTCCACTCTGACTTGTGCAAAATCTTACTTGCATTCCTCAGTTCTGGGGGGAACAGGACAGAGAGCTACTTGTCATTTCTCCCACTATCTCTTTTCCAGGAGCAGGAAATACCTTCCTGGTAGGTCCAATTCAGGTGCCTCTCTGTTCCTGCTATTGAACCCCAATGTTAGGAGAATGAAGAAACATGAGTAGGTGCCTCATATAGGCTCTGTCAAGCTCCTGAAATTCCTAAATAATATAAAATTTATCATATTTTAATATTTTAGCATGTAGTAAAGAAAAAAATTATTTTTGTGTCTGAGATCACTGGGTGCAGTCTGGTTTTGCCTTTGTTCTGTTAAGAAACAATGTTTTAGAAAAAAGTTACTTTTTTTTTTTTTAGGTTATCCTACCTTTTCAGGTAGGTTGAGTTAAGGAATTTTCATATACCTAGACTTCTTCCACCCACATGGGTGTGGTGGGATTAGTTTCAGAGCCTGTGTAAGTGCTATGGGAGTTCAAAGCAAGTACTGCTGTTCCTATTTCCACGTCTAAATCACTTGTACCTAGCATACACAGAACTGGAAGCAGGAGGCCTATGTTCTGGTCTGCTCATCTGGGTCTTCCCAGGGTAGTGCTGGGAAGCAGAAGCTGGATGAAATTACTCTGTAGTACATGGCTGGCCTGTAAGTCTAACAGAAGCAGTCTGCATTGGATAATAATACGTTCTTTTAAACAATGCTAATAATCAGCGTCCATTCGTGGGATGTGCAAATTGGAATGTACAATGAGTTGCAAGTACAAGGGAGCCTTGATAATTGAGGAACAATTTGCTTAATTATGTTGCTCTTAGTCAATGTATCATTAAAACAATGAAAAAGTTAAATGATTGTTTAATGTTTGACAGTGTCAATATTTTCCAGTTGCATAGAAAATTGAATAGTCAGGATACACGTATTTGGGAAGGAAAAAAGCTACTCTACAATATATATGAATAGGAATTGGATAAGAATTATAAAGACAAGGTTATTTTACAAAAAACACAACACCTCCCCTTTCCCCCAAAGAAACCCCCAAACCAAACAACCACAACGACTTCATTTACTGCACTAAAATAAAAAGCTGGGGTACGTAGTGGCTTAGAGAAACATCGTACCTATTGTACCTCTTCATTATTTTTATAGTTGAGGGATCTTCCATTGCAAAAGTAGTGTTTTTCCTGTTGCTTCTCAGCTACTGAGAGGCTCGTTCTTGAGTAGTAATTGACGTGAAATGTTGAAATGACCTTGGTCAAAAAGGGATGCATGAGTGTAAGTGCTGACTCAGGTTACCCTGTTCAAGTAATAACGTATGGGCCTTTAAAACAACAGATTTGTGTTCTTAGCTGTCTTACTGCAGCTGTCAGCATCTTTTCTCTTTCTGTGACCAGAAAACAGGTTAAATAAGGCATTAAATAAGTCATAACTTCTGTTTCCAAGGAATACTTAAGAAATTTATTACCGTTTGAAAAAATATAAAGAGATTATAAAGACATATGTAAATACTCTGAAACAAATGGTAATATCTAGATGTTCTTATGTCACTGATGTTACAATTTTGAATTAAACCCCTTGACTTTTCTCATCCTCTGTTAGTGAAAATTTTTGGTAGTATTGTAAGACTTTCTCGATCATAGAAAGAATGCTTTGCTTCTATGTTAGCAGATTCTGTGAAGCCACCGGTCAGCTCTTTACAACCATCTGCAGAGTTACCCTTGCCCATCAACACTTCACCGCCTTCCATGCAAGCAGAATCTTCCCTACCTCCTCCTTATCAGCTTATTAACATCCCCCCACTGGAGTCTTCCTCTGGTCAAGAAGATCCTCAAGACTACCTACTGCTAATAAACTGTCAAAGTAAAAAACCTGAACCAATGAGGTAAGTGACATTTTCTCTTAATAACATTTGTGTTACAGGCCAAGAATGTTTGGGCTAAAAGCACTTTTTTTTACTGCTGAGTCATTGAATATTTGTGTATGTGTTCTGCAGGGGAGGAAGCTGTCTGTAATTTTTGCTTTTCTTTCTACACTTGAACTTTTTGCAGCAATAGTAAGTTGTTTGATCAGTGTAGACCCATACTGCATTTTTCAAAAGTGTGGACAGCAATTGCTAATATCAAGTATCAGATAAATGCAGTGATCCAAGCATTTCATTGTAGCTTGGAGTGGTGCATGGCACAGAGCAGAGAAGTACCCTTTCTTTAGCTGCAGTCTGGTGTCTTTAGTCCAGTATATGGCAAGAAAATGCTTGAAAAATTCAGCCTTTCTCCCTTCTGGTATTTGGTGGTGCAGTTGTGCCAGTTAAAGCTTTCATGGAAGGGATTCAGTAAAACATGGTCATATTTATTATCACTTGCCAGGTTACCGCATCACTGAACATAGCAATCCTCAAATGGTGTTTGACTACTACTAACACGGTTCAGACTCTCTCAAACAAGAGTAAAAGATGATTATTTTATGATAACTAAGAATGTAGGAGACTTAAACCACTTAATTTCTGTATCCTGAATTTTAACTTTTTCCAAATAACAGGTATTTAAAAACAAGCTCAAATAAGCCTTATTTCTTACTGAATAAAGAGTACCCATACAGTCAGTTCTCCAGAGAAGTGTTCAATAGGAAATTTTAAGGAAACAATTGAGAACTTATACCGAATTAAATGTTTAAGTATTTATCTAACTTCTACTTTTAACTCAAATAAATGTACAGCATCTCATGCATAGAAGATATGGTATTTATGGTAGCTACCTGGGAAATATCACTGTGGTTTTTTAGAATGGATCATGGTGGCTATCCCTAGAGCAGGCTGCCCAGGGACTTAATGGACTCTGTCCTATGAGATTAAAAAAAAAACAAAAAAACAAACACCACAAAAACAAACCAACAACCACATATGAACTTGTCTGGACAAGCTCCAAAGGAGCCTCACCTGACTTTGAAGTTGGTTTTGCTTAGAGGATTGGAAGAGCTGGACCAGATAATCTCTAGAGGTCCCTTCCAACCTTGAGTATTCTGTGGGAGAATTGTATAAATCTCTCTGCTAAGCTTTTTTTTCTGCAGTAATTTAAAATAAAATCTGCTGGATTATTTCCAGAAAAGTAAACAAAACGTCATATGCAGACAAGTACATGGAAGGCTGAGGAAAGCTTCCTTTGAAAGTGTTTTCATGAGTATTTCACATACTCCCTTAGGGCCATACCTTTTAGTGGCGGTGCCTTCTTCATCAACACCTTGATGCTCTGCCAGTTTTACCTGTGCCATGTGCTCTCCGCTCCCTTGGCATTTTTATCTTGCTCTGTTGTGCCTGAGGAGTTTCCTGCTCAGTTTACTGATGATTACATGGTAGAAAAGTATCCACCCTTTATAGTCTTTCCTATAAAACAGAGGCATGAGCCTACAGTTCCCTCAGAGTATGGAATGTGCAGGTTATGGGGAGCACGGCATGCCCCAAAGCCTCCTGCAAGAGAAGGGGAAACCCAGTGTCTGCTTGCTCAGTGTTAAAGGTTTCAGTGTTTAGTGATATTTAGAAGCTGATGGTGCCAGAGAAGTATGTTGCTGTTCCTGCCAAAAGCTATCAAAAAGTTCAGTATCATTTCTAGAATGGCTTGGCGAAGGAATCTTGATTTCTCATTTCAGCACCCTGGCTCATCAGAAATGCATCTGAGTGCTCGTTTACTTCTGCAGGGGGCGGGCACAGAGTGGATTTCTAATAACACCAGATGAAGCATGTTTTTAGGAGTGATGAAGGTTGGGATGTGTAATTGACTTTCTGACCTGAATTCCACAGTTGTGTGACGTGCAGGTTAAGTAGAAGGGAGTGAAGATTGAGGAGACCATAAAAAGGGGTACAGAACACAACAAAGTGTAGAGTCCATGAGCAGTCTGAAAAGTTTCTTGAGGAAGACACTGGTGACGCAGGAGAGATGTTCAGGTGTTGGGGAAGGCAGAAGGTCCAGTGGAGATAAAATGCTGAGGGAACTGAGAAAGAACTGAACAAAGTCTTTGGGAGTGTGGAGAATGTTTAAATAGATTATGTTTTTATAGGAATATTTGAGGACAGTCAAACACTGGCACTGTGATTACTTGAGAATTATATGGGCTTAGTGTATTAGATTTAACTAAGTTCACTACATGGCTGTGTCCTTTTATTAAGAGGCTGTAATAATGAAAATGCAGAGTAATAGTTATGCTGAAGTTGCAATTCGACCTTAAAAGGACTGCTTATATTTCATGTCTGGTATAGTAGGTATTCTGCTGGATTTGGGCTGAACTATAGAGGTTATAGAACTTTTCCTGCAGAATTACAGCTTTGTGTATCTGTTAGAGGGCACTCTGTGCACTACTCTAATCCACATCCTTACAGGTGAAAAAAAATATTAAATGGCTGCATTATTTTCCTAATGATTTCCAGGCTTGGAACAATTTATCTGTGTATTTCATACAACCTTTTTTCCTTAGTGTAAAGTGCAAAGTTTAATAGATGTAATTAAATGTGCAGGTATTGTTACTTGAACGGCTTATTTCTATGACATTTTCCCTTTAGGCTTAGAAATTGCTGATTATACAGAGGGAACATTTTCTGTTATAACTTTGCATGTTAACTTTATAGATAATCTGGGAACCACTGAATTTTATTTCAAGACTTTGGAATTCTTTTCCAGGTGAGGCGAGTAACTGAAACATAGAGGAAGTATCTGAGCTGCCTCTTCGAAATTTTTAAGAATTTTAGTGTTTCAGAACTAACAAATAATTTTGAAATGCTTCATTGCTGCATCATGCAATGCACCACATACTGTTGTGAGAATATCTTGGATGCAACGTTTGCAGCTGCAATAATCGTGCTGTATTTTGTCTAAAATAGTTATATGCTCTGATCACTATTGACTTGAAAGAGCATTGTTCGACTGTAGCATTTACTGAGATTTTTAAGGTTGGTATTTGGAACCTAAATAAGAAAATGCAGCCAAAGACTGTTTCTAAAACCCCTTTTGTTCTGGCTCATTTGAGAGGTATATTGAAATACTAAATACTGTCTTCCTCATCTTTCTTATGTTTATGAACCAGCCAAGGGTCACCCTTTCTCTCGGAAGAAGGGCAGGAATACCTGCTATTAGAAGATTTTGAAAGTAAAAAGATCCCACTGCAGTGAGTGAACAGTAGCCATTCTTGGAACGCGTGTGAGAAATTAATCACAGCGTCATTAACTTGCCTGAAAATACTGTTTGTTGGAGATGTCTTGCATGGTGTTCTGTGAGTTTTAACAGAAAAAAACTATGTAACTTTCGCTTCCATTTTCTGGAAATAGAGCTGGTTTATTATTTATCTATTCACATTTTTACTGTGCTTGCTGTTTCTGTCCCAGACTGCTGGCACACAAGAGCAGTTTTGCTGCCACTTTGTTCATAGTATTCTGTGTAATCGGTCGTATCGATTCCTGCAGATGGGAAAAGAATCAGCTCAAAAGGATGAGTGCTCAAGCCAGCCCAAATACAGCATATTCAAAAATGGGATGATTACCCCTCAGACTAAAACACTTTAAAAACTTTTTTCCTGGGTGTCTTGTCAGCAAGTAGTTTTTAACATGTAGAGGCAAGCTTTTTATTGGGCATCCACTGTCTTAGTATCCCGCCTCTTCTCTGTGCATCTTAAAGTCCAGCTCCTGTAGATAGCAGGCTGTACAGTTACATTTTCTTGATATGTGGAAAGAGGTGTCCAGTCCTAGCAGTGAGTATGGAATAGTTTGTCCACTTAGTATAATTTGCAGGTGTGTGATGGTCACGTGTGATAACACTGAATTCATGTCACATTCATCCTCTGCTTATAAATAGTGAGGAGTTTTGTGTTATATCCAACTTAGACATTATTTTAAACTGAAGTGGTAAAACGCCACCAGTATTTATCTTAATAACCCATTGTTAATGGAATGTTCAAGCCAGTTGACTACTTTGAGCTGTTCTGGAGTGAATGGGGAAAATTAAAATTTTCAGGTAACTTTCCAAAGTGTAGAAGTCAGCAACCGTCCTGCACCTGAAATACTTGGGGGAAGGAAAAAAAAAAAAAAAAAAAAAAAGGCAGGAGTAAAGTCTGTCTCTGAAGTCTACTCCTAAACTAAATTTCCTTGAGGTAATGTGAATGAATCAACTATGCATTGTAGATTTTCAGAATTGTACATGGCGTTCTTATCATGATGAGTGGTTAATTATGACTTTTCAAAACCAGTTAAACTTCAGAGGCTGAATTCCCTGTCTTCATTTTGGCATAAACTGCATTTGTGGCCTGTGTTTCAGACTGTCTTCAAACTTCTAGCCTTGCAAAATCAGATTGGTTACAACCCATTCATATTTTGAAAACTATTTCAGTAGGCACAGAAGTTGATTCCAAAAGATTACTTCTAAAAACATGAAGTAATTCAGAAATGTCCTCTCATAATGAGAAATCTAAGTTGTTGCCATCAGTGAAGCAAATGACAGGCCTGGCTGCCTCATGTGTCATTATTTTTTAAAGTCTTCTGTTTTCACAAGTGCTTGTGGTCAAGAAAGAAGCAGCAGTATTCACTTAAATCCAGGAAAACTCCTAAATACAAAAATTATAGCATTTGTTGCTTACGTCTGATGGGTAATCCTTAAGCACTGGCTTTGTACATGTGCTGTTACTGCATTTTGAGCTTTAGTTATATTCTTCTGTATGTTTTTGTAAGATAAATGTAGTGTTTATATTTTATTTCTGTAGTTTTGGAAATATTTTCATTTTAAAGTATATCCTAGGGGTCTGGAACTAAGAATTTTGGTTCTACAATTGATTGTCAGTGTCCAGCTTCTCTAGACTGCCCACTTTATTTTTATAGCTTATAAAATACAGATCATAATCCTTGCCTACTTGCACATGTGAAATACAGTTTTGCGGGACTTTGGTCTGGATGAATACCAGAAAACAGAAGAGTACATCTAGAAAGTGAGGAACCCCTGAATGAATCCTTCAAGTAAAGGGCAAGGGCTGCAGCAGGGGCTGAGCTCAGAGTGTTACTAGTTGCACAGTATGTTCGCAATTTGTTATACACTCTGTAGCCTTAGGTAGTTCCTTCAGTCCTACGTGCTCTGTCTTATTCCAAGTGTGTTAAATTTCCAGTGGTTCATCAGTGAATTTTTAAAGGTTTGAGGCAAAGGAAGTAAACTGTCAGCAAACAAGAAATACGTTTTTGATGGTCAGCATCATAAAGGACATAGGAAGTTTCACTTCCTTGGTTGTGTCAAGGATAAACATCTAATGAGAACATTCTCTTCTTTTTCAGGGGTCTGTTAAGCTAAATGCAGGTTAAAGTTCAGAGTCACCTAGAAACCAATTCCAACCACTGAGACAGAATTTAAATCTAAGTTTAAAATAGTAACCAGAGCAAAATTAGTGTACTTTTCCTAATGAATGCCCCCCCCCCCCCAAAAAAAAAAAAAAAAAAAAAAAGCTAATGGAAAAAGGTGATATAATCAAAGCCTGAGAAGAACTCTCATAAGCTGCTCAAACTGATGGAAGACTGTATCTCTGATATTAAACAGAACAAAAACCAGTTAGTTAGGTGAAAGATGTTTTTCTTGACTGCAGATGTCCAGTCGAAGCTAATCGTGTGTGTTCCCTTGATAACTGGCAGGGAGGCACTTTGGGAGTGATTCATTGGGTATAGATGATACCTAAGAAGAACAGATTGTGTTTCACACAGTCCCTGTTTCTCCAATGACAGCAGAGGAAACGTAAATGAATAGCTAAACTGGACTCCTTTCTCCTCAGGTTACCAGAATCCTGGGAGATGAATCCAGCTGCCCCTTAAGAAAGGAAGCTTTGTGCCTTCTTACTCAGAAATTGAAATTTGAATAATAATAAATAATGATTGTGATCACTTTAAGGTAGAGAGCGACTTAAAATAAGGGGGAAATAATGTTTCTTGTGGTAGTCATGCTGTTGATTTTCATGTACTTTATTCCTCAGAAGTTTTACAAACTGCGTGGTCTGGTTGCTTAATAGAGCTTAGTAAGAGTAGTGTAGCAGCTATTCATTGATACGCAGGCATGCTGAAATATTTACATACTGGTATGGTACTGTGGTAATGAAAATACCGTGGTATGATTGATCAGAAAGTGTATGGACTGCATTAACTCCACCTGTGTTAGTATTTTGCAACTCTCTTGACTTTTATTTAAGCAAGGAGTCTGACTGATAACAGAATTTCTCTGCCTGGAGCAAGGTAACTGAGGAGGTTTACAAAAAAAGAAAAGAAAAAAAAGATTGCAATATGTTTACTTTCCATGTAAGCTTACTGGTACTGGTTAGTACCAGTATTAATGAGTGCTGTTCTCATAAAAGATGGAATTTCTAAAAAAATCAAAGGTAAACTACTGTGTAATTTTATCTAATGACACTGCCTTAACTTGCATTCAAGACAAAAGCACTCTGTTGAACATACATCCTATGGATTGTTTTTTCCCTCCCAAAGAGCATGCTATCTTCCTCCTGTTTCTGTTCTTATCTCTTATGTCTCGCTCCTTTATGTATTTCAAACTAGTTTTATATGGTCAGTAGATAACTTCAGGCATGCACTTAAGCACGTTACAAGCAGCCATATTTTTTCCTCTTACATTTTTTTTATACTGATTAAAACTAGCAAGTACTGCAAACCCAAGGATTGAGTGTATTATTTTTACCTTTAACAGTGCCATTAAAGTGCTGCAGTTTGCAGCATGGTTTTTAAAAAAAAAAAAAAAAAAAATCTCCCAGCCCCCAAACAAGCTCTGCTCCAAACGGGCGTTGTGATAATCACTTGCTTTATGAAACATCAACTTGTTGTTTAGCTGCTGCTAAAGCTCCACACTTGTGTTATCTGTTTCACATGCATGGATTTGTATGTATATAGTTACTCAGGATCCTTCTTAAGTACTACTGTTTGTTTAATAATTGAGTTCTTGCATTTCATTAAAAAAAAGAACACACAATTGAGACTGATAGACTTTTTGTTTGTATTTTAAATGTTGTGTTTATTTTTTATAGTGTTTGTTTTCTTTATATGTTCATCAACATTTTAATCTTACAATCTTGTGTGTAGATCTCATGCTGACTCTGCAAAATCCAGCTCTTCTGAAACAGACTGCAATGATAACGTGCCCTCCCACAAAAATCCTGCTCCATCAGCGAGCAAGCATGCTGTGAATGGCTTTTTTCAGCAGCAAGGTGTCTATGACTCTCCGCCTTCTCGTACTGGACTGACACCGGCAGACTGCAGCCTTTATAACTTGCCTAGGAGTTACTCACAAGATGTTTTACCGAAGGCAGCATCTCCATCTGGGACTGATGCAGAAGGAGAGCAACATGTTTTCAGTACCCCATCAGCAACATCTTCATTAGACGCACAGATGAGACACATCTCCATTAGCTATGACATTCCCCCCACACCTGGAGGTACTTACCAGATTCCACGAACTTTTCCAGACGGAACATTGTCTCAGACTTCAAAACTGGAGACTATTCCAGATATTCCTCCACCTCGGCCACCAAAACCTCACCACGCTGCAGATCGATCTCCTGTGGAAACATGTAGCATTAGTCGCACTGCTTCAGACACTGATAGTAGTTATTGCATCCCTACAGCAGGAATGCCACCCTTGCGCAGTAACACCATTTCAACTGTAGATTTGAATATCTTTCGTAAAGGTAAGTATTTCTTATTTTATCCTGCTCTTCCAGAATTTTTGTGTTAAATGATGCGATCTTGTGATGAGTTACGTGATGTGAATTATACAAGTGGGCTGAATGATATGAGGGGCGTTTCTAGCCTTTAAGAACAAGTGTGTAACCCTTCACAAAGCAGTCTGTAGTTGCAATGTTTAAAGTATGTCAGAAAGAGGAAAAAGATGATTATTAAAGGAAACTGTCAAAACAGCAAAGGACAGGACATTAATAAGGGATGTATATGGCACTGTGGCATTCAGTCTTAGCTAAAAATATTTGAAGACCTGGACATATTTATGGTGTCACTCTTCTTTAGAAGTGAGTGAAGCAGTGAAGAACTAATAATATTTTTTGTGTGTGTGTGTGAATAATCTCATATAAGGTGAGTTCAATACTGCCGTTATCAGTCTTTCAGAACGACCGAAGAAACATTAGCTATATAGTGGTCCAAATCTGCAGAAGCTGAAAGTGTTTCATGAAGGTCTGTGGGACTTGGTGTGTACTCAGACTTTGATGTCAACCCTGATTTATTGATGGTTGCCACTAACCTTTATTTATTTCCTTGCCATAGATATGCTTACTGCAGTTTTTAAGTGTAATTACAGTTGCTCCTTATAGTCACCTAGATGTTGGTGTTACAGATGTGCTAGTGCAATTTTTTAATTGTTCTTCCTTTAGCAGCTGGTTGTATATCAGGTCCTAGCAAATCTAGTGGAGCTACTTTTAGTTAAGTGGTTTGGTTTTTTTTTTTTCTGCCTGTGGTTTTTTTTTTCCCCAGTTCTTATTGTCTCAGATTTAAACTCAAGAAATACAGGGAGAGGTAGAGATTGGGAAGCTGGTATTTATTGGTACAGAGAGCAGTTGTTCTAGTCTTGTTAACCACTCTTGGGCTAAGAGTTCCATTTTTCTTTTCAGGTTCCCAAGGCAGATGGGGATTAGAGTGTTACTTTTGAAGTGAAATTTCAAACTGGTTAGAATCGATGCTAATGTTACAGGGGGGGGTTAAAGTTGTGTTAGATACAGAATGGGAGGCTGAAATGAGGAAGGGGATGGGTCTTCTAGAGGAGGCAGTACACAGAGTGGAAGTGATCATACAGGCACTTGGATGGTATTATCCTGTCTATCATTCATATTGTAGGCTAAGTGTAATAATATGGGTAGTTGTTAGTGTTTTAAAATGACAAAGTAACACCCTGAAAGATCTTTCTTTGCTTCACTTATCTTCTCTCATTTTGCTGTTTATAAGTGAGTACTTTCACAGTAAAGCTGAGATCTCCTGAGGCTGACCAGGTAGTCTTTCTGAAAATAATGTTTTAATTTTGCCCTTAATAGCAGAAGTGTATATTTTTTCCCCTGAGGTGGAAATCTCCAAAAAACTTCAGAGCTTTTTTCAGAGCAAGGTGGTGGTAAAACCTGCCCACATTTTCTGTCTTGGCATCAGGAGGGAGGTCATGCCTGTTGCAGGGTAAGGCAGCCTGTCGCCTCCATGGGTGAGCGCGACCTGGGAGGCAGATGACTCACAAAACCCCCTTTCCCTCAGAGAAGCAGCCACAAAGCTGAGGACCTCCTTAATGTGAAGTGCCAACAGTCAGGATCCTGGAAATGGCGAGATCTTTGGTTCTGTAGCAGTTTGTTCAAACAGAGTCTGTGGAGACCACACTGGGGAGTTGAGAGCAGAGATTCACCTGTTCCTGCAACAGATTTGAATCAGTACTTTTCAAGGTTCAGTCAGAAAACTTTTCTCCAGACCCTAAATTACATCTGCTGTTTGTTTATTTTAGAACAGGGTTTTCATGAGGGCCCAGTATCTCAAAACCTACTCTTGCACTAAATTTTTACACCTGCCTATTTGACAGGAAGGCTGCTGCTGCTTTGAAAGGGAGAATTGCTTTTTCTTTTCTTGCCATGGAAAAATGCCACTGTAAGAGCTTCAAGTTGTGACTGATGAGTGCTATGTTTGTTTGTGAATACAGTTCTTTTGCATATACAGATAAAATCTATGGGCCACAGCTTCAGGAGGTGTGTTTGTATGCTCTCAGAAGCAGACAGTAAACAACAACAGACTCTGGATGCCTGGTGCCAAGTGACAGGAACAGGAATGATAAATAGCAACTTTCTCTTCTTGTTTCTTTAGAAATTAGTTCTCAAGACTGTTATGATATTCCACGAACGTTTCCGAATGACAGATCTAATTCATTGGAGGGCTTCCATAACCACTTTGTAAGTATGACTTGATCTAATGAGAGGCGACAGTGACAGTACTTGAATGCTCTTTGTTCCCATGTAAAAAAAAAAAAAAAAAAAAAAAAAAAAAAGGCAAGCTGTACGGTGTTTGTGGTTTTTCCATTTCAGTAGAATATATTAATCTCAGTAGATTAGGTTAAAAAAACTCATATGATTCACAGCTGATTGCATAACTTATTTTGTTAAAGGAAATATATGTTAATTCTAGAAAAACAGAAGCATGTTGACAGTGGGAAGTGTTTCAAGTGAAGAACTAGATGAAAATTATGTCCCAATGAATCCCAACTCTCCTCCACGACAGCATTCCAGCAGCTTCACTGAACCCATCCAGGAAACAAACTATGTACCAATGACACCAGGCACGTTTGATTTTCCGTTATTTGGAAAGCAAGTCCCTCCTCCTGCTCACATGGGTTTCAGGTCCAGTCCAAAGACCCCTCCCAGACGGTCAGTACCTGTTGCAGAATGTGAGCCACCGCCAGTGGATCGGAACCTCAAACCAGACAGAAAAGGTGAGGAAAATATCCAATAGAAATTGATTTTTATCATCTAAGAAAGTAACACAGCTCTCCCAACTTCTGATTAATGGAAAATGATAATAATTCTAGAAATTATTTTTATCCTATGAGACAGCCATAACATAAAGGAATCCTTTTTAACCATATTAAATCATTCAATAACAATGCCAAATAGAAGCATAGGTTTACATTTTATTGCTCTAGTTACTAATGAAAAAATGACACAGAACTGCTAACACTCAGAAGTAGGAGTTTTGATCCTTACACACAGAAGGCAGTTAGCCGATTTGTGATGGAGAGAGCACACGAGGCATTGGATAGAATACACATTTATGGCTGTAACAATGCTTGGTACAGGATCAGCACACATTTCATTTTAGGAAGTGAAAGTTAAAAATAACTATCAGGTGTTCGGTTTTGATGTAAATATTGTTAGAAGAAATCAGTTGTTACAACAAGAATGAGTTGTATACTGTGCTGCTTTTTAGTCCTACTCAAAGTATGCAATGATGTTACAAATTTTTACATAGAATAATTCTTACAAATGTGTTCAAATGAAGAAAGAATTAGATTGAAGAAGTAGTGTTTACTATTAAGTAGGTAATTGTAAGTCCTCATTTCAGTGTGTAAAAGCAAGGGAAATCACTTGATCTTGGAACTGCTTAATACTTAAGTGTTAGTGGCCACACGTGGCAGTCACGAAAGATGTTTAATGTGCATGTGGGCTATGAGGTTACCATATGTATTTTCCTTGGGATCCAAATGGGAGGAGGGAACTTCTAATTCAAGCCAGCTCTTACGATATGTTTGCTTTATCACAGGAGCTGGGTTCCATGCTTATATTGAAATTTGTATAAAATGTGGTAGGTGAAAATTTCCTTGCCTTCATAGAGTGTGGTAGGTTAAACAAAGTCATAAAGCAAAAGGAAAACTAGCTTTATGTGGAAATATTTTAAACTGCTGAATGTGTGGGAGATTACTGTTGAGTTTGAGGAAGCTGCAACAACTTCAATGACAAAATTGAAAAATCTCCAAATTTTAGATGGCCCCTTCAAAGCTGTCCAAAAAAAAAAAAGGTCTTGAATCTGGTGTGTACTGGATTTACTTTTCCTTAAAATAAGGATTATTTGGGTGACTGGTGTTCTTAAGAAACAAAGATATTGTGCTCTGTCCGTAAGAGATATTTGTATAGAGAATCGCTAATAAATAGCTTAGACTTTTCAGTTAACCTAAGGTGTTTCTATCAGCCAGCATATCAGAAATACAGGTAAATGTTTGAGGAACTTATTTCCATACTACACAGTTTTTCAGACAAGATAACTTTCTTGTAGAAGTGAGAACTAAAGAACAGTAGGTCAAATATCTGCACTATTTTGTATTCGAGTAAGCCCTGTTTTTAAAACTAAGTCCTTAAAAAAATCGGTATTTACATTGAGAATGGATGGCTTCATTTTGGGGAAAACTCGACGGCAAATATTCAGATGATCCAAAATATTCACTAACTAAACCTTTAAGTATATTTACCACGAAGTGAAAACAGCCTGTCATTAAGTGAAGTAGACAATACCATCATGGTATAGATGATCTTGGTGTGAAGTGGGAAGTACCACGTCTCATTCTGGCTGTCCATCTCCAGGAAACAGTGCATGGCCTTTTTCAAGACCTTGGCTCTCTGCTTGTGTCTTACTGTTTCCATGTTACCAGACAGTAGTTTTGTTTAGTTTTTAAGAAATACTGGCTAGTAACAGATTGATGAAAGACAATATTGGAAAATATTCTCAAAATAAACACTGAACTGCTTTAAAATATTTTCCCTGACTGGCCAGTTTGTGCATTTTACTGATAAACTGTTTGACCTTCAAAAGTAACAGATTTCTGTGTTGAAAAGCTGCTCACTTTAGCAGTGCAAAGCAGTCACACAGATGTCTGCTGGGGCAGCATTGCTGCTCTTGCATCTCTTGTCTTGAAACTGAATTAGTGTCTTAGATTCTAAAAGTGGCATGTAAGGCTCCTGCTTTGCTCCTATCCTCAAATGCTTTACAGCTAGAAAGGGCTTAGCTAACCTCAGGGAAAAGATATTTTTTTTTCCTCCTTTTTTAAGATGTACTAACATACCTCTTAATGAGTGTAGAGTGACTGGCTGGTTTTTTTTGCCTGTAGACTTTTAGCAGCTGTTATAGCTGTGAAATAATGAGATTATTTAATATAATTTAGAAGAGAGAGTAATTTTACAGTAAAACTGTCCCCAAAAGTAAGTATTGTATAGTAAAAGCTTAGGGGCCGAAAAAAAAAAATTGTGAAGATCTTGAGCTACAAAGAATGGTAGTGATTCTGATGTATCACTAAGGGTTTTTATCTTGGCAACATACACATGCACAGAGGCTCACTCAAATTTTATCAGGTGTGTTACTGTGAGTTTCCCATTGTTGTGAAAAGCAGATACGACACATCAGGATGGTAATATATTCCCATTTTAGTAGTTGAGTTCTCCATGCAAATAACTTCTTCCAGAGATACCTTTGGGGAAATAAAACTGCAGTTCCTTTTGTATTAAAATACAATAAAACTCCTGGGTTTGTGGATCATTACCTAACTAAAACGAGCGTGGAAAAGCAACACAGTAGAATACAAAGCACAGCTTTCAAGTTCCTGTAGCAACTTCTATTATCAGGTTGTTTCTGCTTATATAAATGTACTATAATGATCTTCTGCTACAAATAAGTGCATGGAAAGCATTAAGTTGGCTGTTATCCTCAGTAAAACTTAGCAAGACATAAAAAGGGAGTAAATGGTACACAAAATAGCTACCTCCTAGGCATTGCTTCTGTAATTTTAATATTTTTTTAAAATATGCAATTGGTTCAAGAGTTTCTGTTGAAAGACTACTGCTGCTTCTCTAAAAGATGGTATTACTGCTGAGATCAAGCGTGTTGGTGATAAGGCCTCTAGGTATATGAGGGCCCATCTCATGTTCTGTCTGAAGAAGCTGCTGTATCTTTTTTTTTTTCCCCATCCCCCCCCCCCCCCGCCCCCCCCATTAGATACAGATTGCTGAAAAAATAGTGTTTGCACTGCGTCCAAGTAACAATCCCTTTTTGGTAGCTGTCCCTGTTACTGAGAAGTATCACCATCACCTTTCATGTGAGCGTTAGCTCTAGCTCAGTAATGTTTCTGTGGGCCAGGGAAGTTCATGATAAAAATAAAAGTCAGTGATAAATAATGCGTTTGACAGAAAAATAATGCAGCAAAACTAGCACATAAAGAACACACTGCTTTTTGTTGTCATGCATATGCTTAGCATCTCTATTTTCTTCTGGTTTAAGGGTTTACTGCTTGCAGACAGTATACTTCGACAAGGGTAGAAAATGGAGGGCTCAGCGATGGCAGTGGCCATGCTGTTGCATACAGACTGCTGCTCTCCCCTCTGCTGTTCTGTTTTGTAAACCTGAGATGAAACAGATACTCTGTTACTTCTGATTCTGCTGTCTTTGAAGAGTAATGCATCAGGCAGCAAGGATCTGGCAGTCTGTCTATCGACAGTAGTGACTGTTATGTGTATGTCTCCACAGATCTGATATAAGCACATGACATTCTGGATAATTTATCAAGTTGTTAAAATTCTTCAGATTTGTAAGAGCAGGTACAGTTACATAGAAGTAGTGACTGTGACAGAGGACTGAGTCATGAAAAATCAATAACATGGGTAAACTAAATTCTGAGGGAGGGTACTTGCGCAGCCCACCTGTGGGAGCAGCCTGGGCCAGGAGCCATGGTGACCTATGGGATACCCTCTGTCTTTTTCCACCAGTTTCTAGAAGAACTTTGGTTTAGACCATGGGTTAAAAAATATTTTTTTTAAAAAAAAATAAATATATGGCATTGCGATTACGCTACATTTTCATGTAGTTTTATTTTTCTAGCTCACAGCTGCTTCTGTAAATGCGGGGAGCTTCCAGTATTTTCTGGAAGTCTTGAAAGTAATTTCAAAACACGGTGTTGGCTTCTTGCCCCAATACCTTGAATCAAAGCACTTTACTATTTCTTTAGAGAAGCATACCAAAAGGTAAGTGATATACTGCTTGGGACAAAATGGAGACTGTTTGGCAGGTGCTTTTCTGCATTCACTTGTAATTGAATGACAAAAATAATCTCTCTTTTAATTTGTTTGTGGTTGTTTGGGTTTTTTTTTCCCTCGGGTGCTATTTCTTTTATTTTAAAGAACCATTGTGTATATTGTATTTCTGCTTTTTCGCTGCTTTAGCTTGCCACAGTTGCATGTAGTCATGACGCTACATTGGAAGCATTATTGCTAGCAAAAGGCTTCAAGCAGAATAAATAATTGCATCCATCCGTGCAGTTGGGTCTTACTCTCTGAATCGGTGAAAGACTGACTGATTCTGCCACAGAGCGGTTATGTGACATTTGTTTTTACAGTCACATGTTCCTTCTTCAAAATGTGTTTATCCAAGAAGGAGTGGTAGATTTAAAGATGCTCAAATGCAGTGAGGTGAGGACTCGGATAGCTAAGACAGAAAAAACAGCCAGGTTTTCTTCTGCTCCACCTTGTACTTTCCCTGGGGCTCTGCAAAGTATCTGAATAGGGTTGTGATGTGAGGCAGTAGATCCTGTGTTCTCCATCCTGCTGACAGCCTGCAGGACTGTAGTGGACGTTTCGGCACTCCACAGGGACCACTGTCTAGCAAGACAGGTCCCAGGTGGCTGTGCTGTCAGCCCACAGGAAGTTTTTAAGGCCTGACAGAGGTCTGTGAGTCTAAGTGACCTCAGTCTTCAGTACAAATGTGACATAAGCCAGAGATCAAGGAAAGTGCATGGTCAAAAATAAAAGGGGATAGGATGTGAATTGTTTTTTATGGATCAGGAGGAAGCATTTGAGTGATGCAGCATTTGAGATGGGGGTGCTTGTCTTTGAGCCTCCTGCCCCGTGATTTCTTTCCATGAGTAGGAGGGTGGAGTTCGTGATCTTAAAGCAAGACTTTAAGACTAAAAACTAGAAAATAATAATAATGTAGAAATACTTGTTTAGGAGCTGTCCAGAAGGACTCCTTATAGCTACGTTACTTTTAGTATGTGTGTATATATCTCATCTGTGATGTTCAAAGGTCTTAAGAAATAAGTGCTTCCCATCTTGACTGAAAAAACTTATTGTTTCAATATCTGAATCAAACAGGTCGTTCAGTGATGGAATTGGTGATGGCAGAATTTGGAGTTTGATGTCCTACTTACTGTAACTTGGTAACTTCTCTTTTCTGAGGGGCAGCATGTCTCTGTCCCAAAATGGGTTCTGGAACCTTAAAAAGGTTCTGGAAAGAAATATATGAACCGTAGGCCTGTGGCTGAATTAAGAATTCATGACCATGATGGAATGAAAATAAAAAGTTAAATCTCATTCACTTGGCTATAGTGTAACACTGCCATTTTTAGAATGTTTTTGATTCATAGCACTTAAAAACAATTTACAAGAGAGTTCAGTTTAGCACAGATCCAAGTTCAGGGTCATGGGGAGCTGTGATAGAACAATGCATTGGAGATCACTAAGCAGATTGCTGACAGAGAGTGTAAAGATCTTGGGATTCACAGCTTACAACATGGTACTGGACTTTGCTCCATTTGTCCTGATTGTATTTGCCCAAATATTGTCAGAGTTTAATTGCATTCAAGATTATTTAAACAAATTTTCAGCCCTAGTTTTGGGTTGGTTTAGACAGATTATTTTGCTGGTAGTAAAAATAACCAATAGGTAGCGTAGTGCATCTTCATCTTTGTATTTTTTACGAAAGATTTATCTTTCAACAAAAATATATCAACATTTAGTATTACATACTTCCTGCAACTTGAGTCCATACAAATGCTTTTAAAAGAGGCTGCTGCTTGGCCCTGGTAATTTTCAGCCCAGCAAGTGGTAAATTAGGATTAGAGACAGTGAGTGATGCACACATTTCTTTTCATGCCAGCAAAATACCTCATTGCACCTTGAAAAACAAAAGACAATAAACAAAAGGAAACCAAGGTAGAGGAAAGATATTCTCACTGAGTCAGGAGTTGTGATTGTTTTAAAAACGTTAAAAATTTTATCTAGTTGTTTTTCTTGTAGATTTGTCTCATTTAAGGTGTTACAAGACATAATTTATGTGGTTATACCACAAATGCGTGGACCGCTTACAAAAATGTGGCTGTATCTTTGCCACGACTACTCATGAGCATCTCCCAAACAGATTAACTTCATAGAAAATTCCAATTTTCTTTCTTTAAGAGCGCAGGACCACTTTGAAGAGGTACTTGTGTACAGGGCTTTCATGTGGCAGTAAAGCATTTGCCATGTTCTGGCCCCTGTAGGACTCCCTGTGATGCTGCTAGATGACTGACATAATCACCTATTGTTGTAGTGTAGTATGATTCTGTAAAAATCCCAAGCAAAGTAGGCGGTAGTTAGGGAATTTAAGAACTCTTAATTAATCGTGAAGTTCCTAGTAAACAGTTCCCTTGTTAAATATTTACATGTTTGAGTGTCTGAGTTGGTCAGTGTGAACATACTGCATGTCCTGATACAGCAGGAGCACCGCACCATCCTGAAATAAAACTTCAGGAAAACAGTTAAGGCATTTGTGACAACAGGAGCTGACAATTCTTTTAAAATAATAGTAATTAGAAGCTGGCAGCACTGCAGTGTTCTACGCTATCATGGTTGTCTTGGGTATTCTTAAATAAAGGATCACTCATTTTCTCAGGCTTTAGGACAAGTAGGCATTGAAAAGTTTTGAATGGTGATTTTAATCAGCAGCAAGAACTGAACTGAAGATCTGGTTTCACAACAACTTTTCTGAACAGAAGTACTGTTTATTTTGCTTTTAAGAAATCCATGTGTTTAATCCTTCCATTTACTCTTGGAAGCTATACCTCCTGTTCATTCCATTTTGGAATTTAAAAAAATAAAATTTTTGGGGGTGTTGTGGTGCTTCCTCAGAGTTCTTAAGGCAGACTGAATACAAATTTATTGATTTTATTTTTTTCTGGTTTTTTTCCCCCACAAGCTCCAAAGACTCAGTTTAGCTGAAAACTATGTTTCCTCCATAGCTGTACTAAATCACTTCTACAAGGTTAGTTTTTACTTAATAGCTTTAAATGAATTTTATGCAGCTCCTTGATATGATAAATCAGTTCTTAACTTGCAGCTGTGACTTGTCTTATAAAACCTTGAAACAACAGGTAATTTCAGGTAAAGAATCCATTTGGATGGCTGCATTGCAGGTGCAAAGGAAGGTATGGTTTATTGTTTTAAAAAAATTTAAACATAGGAGCTTTCTGAAGACAAAACTGCAAGACTTGCTCTGACACTAACGGTAGAGATGGTGGTGTTGAATTCCAGAGATGCTAGGTAGAGCAGGAACAAGAGAACATGGATAATAAAACCCTATTTTTTTTTCTTCCTTACATACAATTTTTCTTTTCTTCTCCATGTGCTTAATGCCTTTTTAAGGAAACACAGGTTTTGATATACATATTGTCATGCTATTCCCTTGGCTTTTTAAAATAGACTTAATGTTAGGGTTGGGTTTTTTTTCCAGTGAGCAAGTTTTTTGGTTTTGGGGGGTGGCGGGGGGTGGTGAGTGTTTGGGGATTTTTTTTGGGGGGTGGTGTGGTTGTTTTTTAAAGGTGAGGTGCGGAGCGATCTCAAGTAGTATCCCTTGGCCTTTCATGAATCTTAGTGCCGCTTTAAACTACTAATCAATAAACACTCCAGAACACTGTCTTAGAACACTTTGCTATTGAATGCTTTTAGTTCATCATGCTTCAGAGGCTTTTAAAATACAGACATGTGGAGTTACTCACAAATTAGAGCAATCAAATAGTATTTGAATGGTTAATAGCTTTGGTATTCTCTGAATAGTTTTTATGGCATTTGGCAAATATTTTATGAATACCAGTGAACCTTAGCTGTCAGATGCAGTTGGACTTCTCTATAATCAGATATTTTTTCCAATTCACTCTTAATTTCTTGAGTGTTCAAAGTACCAGTGCTCTGAGAAAAGTGCTTTTGAGAAGATAAAGACACCTAAGAAAACTGGAGAGCCTCTCTTCAGGTGCTTTTTATATTTCATAATATTGAAAGAATAAGTTGATTTCAGTTTGGTTTTACTGTCCTAAAGAGACTATTTATCACCATCCATGTGGTATCACTGACCCAAACTAAGCATATTATTGATATTCCTGTTTGTTGCTGGATACCGGTATGGAAATAGATACGAATGTTGTATAACTAAATACATGTTTTTAATTAGAAGTACCTTGGCAGGAAATAGTCTTAATAAAAACAGAGATGAAAAAGCAAATGCAGGATATCTGTAGAGCTCTGTGCTGAAGACCGTGTACTTGGGAATCAGAGTTCATTGGGGTGAGGAAGAGAAGGAAAGGGGGAGTTTATTCTGCCGAATTGAAAACCAAATAATAAACCCTGTGGGAGTAAGGCCATGAGCTTCAGGCTTGTTTTTTAAAGGAAAAGCCTACCATGTTTCTGAGAACTGGAATTCTTGGACCTCAGTGCAAATTTCAGTTTCCTCTAATTACAGAGAAAATGGGGAAAGGTGCATATTTTTTAAAGGAAACAAAAACTGCTGTTGGTTATGTCTCTCAAAGTACTTTCATGGATGTGGGGCACTTACGTGGCTGTTTTTGCCTTTTGCTCTCCTCCTCCTATTCCAAGTAAAAGCACTGCTCTAGCATTCCTGTGTCTGATCTTCTTGTCCCATGAGGATTAGTCCTGTTGGCCAGGAAACAGCATTAACAGGTCATGCATTTCTTAAATTTTATGTCACGTTAGTAGATTTACCTTAGAAAACTTAAGCTGGTATTTAAGTAGAGCATTGCCCTCTTTCATGAGGATATTTGCAGTTTCCTGATGTAAAATCCTTTACCAGCAAGCCATGGAACAAGCAGCCAGTTGGAAAAGAAGCATTCTTAGAAATCTTGTCTAGTACTACTCCTTCAAGGCAATAGCCTGAAAACAAATGAGGCTCTACATTGAGTGGTTTACGTCCTCAAAACCAAAAATGTTTAAGACCCACTTACTCTGATGCAGGAATTTGCTCCAGTGGGGACCCCTTTTTTCCCCCCTAGCATTATATTCCAAGTGTTTTATGAAAAACAAAAAGAGAGAATGCATTAGCCAGTGGAAAAATCAAAAGGTTTTTCAGTTTAAACCGTTATTTGAAATGAAATCAAACATGTGAAATGGACTCTTCTCCTGATGACTTCTCAGACAAAGGCAGCATTGACACACACTGAAATGCCAGGAGCAGAATTCATGCTGTCTGAGTGCACTCTAATGCTAGATCCATAATTGCTTTTTCTGCTTGGCAGTTTTTACAAGCAGCCATTTGTTAGAAAAATAGACTTCATTAGTGATTTTTTCAGCTCAGAGTGCCCTTGTACAGTATTTGTCTGATAGAACGTGCAGAAGCTGAGCTTCTCCCTTTCCTGGCTGTAGCGCTTTGCATTTCACAGGTGGTGACTTGACTGAACAGTGAAAACATCTAATTTTCACTTCTTGTTTGGTTGGTTTCACTTGCCATAACTTATTTTGGTTTTTTTACCCCTTGGTAGGTTTACATCCAGTGGTGTTGCAATACAACTTACTTCCTTTTCGGGGGGGTGGGAGGGGGGAGAAATACATCTGAAAAAATATTATTTTTTTACCCAGCTTTCTCTTTCCCAGTACAGGTGTGTAAAATAAAAGTATTGTCTTATGTGAGTGCCTAAACTGAGGTAAATTTGGGCTTGTGAGCCTAAACCACAGGAAATGTGTTCCTCAGTATTGCTGGCACTGGAACACTGTGTGGAGCCAGGCTTTCCAGAGACCTACTGTCCTTCCACCTTCACTAAGCTGATCTGAAGAACAGCCCTATGACACTTCACCTTTAGTGATTATTTCTGAATAGAAAAGATCTTGGAAACCAGTCTGCTGTACAGGTGTAAGGCGCGTTCTCCATATTATATTCAGCTTATCGCTTCTCGGAGGGGCTAGGACGTGCCCTCCGTGAAAATTAGTGAAGTTACCTGGGAGCAGCGCCAGAAATTTCAGTCACAATTCTTAGAGATACAAAGTTCTAAAACCATATATATATATATATATATATATTTCTTTTCACAGATCTGGCTTAAGATAGTGACAGAACTGTTGATTTTTATATGAAGAATGGCATTTTAAAAATTTCTAATGGATTTATTAAAAATATGTCTTTTGAGGGAGTAATGGACATCATTAAGGGCTTTCTGTGCCCTAGCTCATATTACTTTATCTTCTTAAATGGGCAAAAACAGGGTGGAGGAATTTTGCACTGCGGACACAAACAAATAACCTCAGCTTTGTGATCGCGCTCCCTCCTCCCCCTTTCCTTTGGCTGGTGTCAGGTCTTTTCTGTTGCACAGTATAAGCTCCTCAGCAGAGATTAGGCCTTGTAGTTTTTGTTTTGTAGGGAGTGGGGAAAAACAAACCTGCACAAACATTTTAATTCTCTGTGACGTATTAAACTAGAGGAATTGCATTATCCTGGCCAGTTGGTAGCAGCAAGCTGTTTTGCCACCAGATTTATTTAGGTTGAACAGTTTTTCAGCAGCAAGAGATGAAAGCTCACAGAGTTTATTTTATGCTGGAACATTTTGTATGTTCTTGGCTGATGCAGAAGAGAAATATTATAGGGACCTGTACTTATTTATATAGCTCTTCTGAAAGTCTCAGAATGGTTTATAAGTGCTAAATGAAGTATGAGGCACACAGTTACATAATAGCCACTTTTTACAAATGGGGATAATCATAGCTTAGGAAGGTTAGCTGCACAAGACCACGTAGCATCGTTAACAGAGTAGAAATAATGAGTCACAGCCCTGAGTTCCTTGCACTTGTCTTCTGTATGATGGGTTTTAGGCACTTCAGCCTATGTTTGGCTATAAGAGCAGAGAGGTTATAAAGCACACACTAGTTAAATAACGTCATTAACCCTGTTACCTCTACCAGATTTCTCACTGTACTTAGAATCTTGCTCATATGTCAGTGCATTGATTGGCATTTTAAATTTAGTTGTATTGAGCCAAATTTCTTTTAAATCAGATCGTAAAACTGTGGAACACAAAGTTAATTTCATTAGGTAGTAATATTCAGTATCAAATTGTTCTTAATAAAAGGTGTTTGAATTCGAACTTCTACAGTTGTTCAATTGATTTTAAGGTCTTGGTCTTTTTATATAGGCAAGCTTTTATTATAGAGTTGTAGGCAAGGTACTTAAGAATATCAAATCATCTCAGAGTGAGCTATGCCAGCATCTTTGGGTCATGCTTTTGACTTGGCTCCAGTCAACAGCATAGTTTACAGAAATGTTTTGTATAGCGCTTCGCAATCTGGGTCTTTGGTCAGCATTGCCCAACTGCTTGGCCTTTTCATTGGCACTTCAGCCATTTAAGGGAGCATCTGATTTTGAAATTGGAAAAGAACCATCTGTGTGAAAGTAGCACTACTAGTAAATAAATAAATTTTGTCTTAACTGCATGGCCTCTCAGAAGCACTGCATAGAAGTTAAGATACAGTATAAAACCTTCCTGTTTACCTTTCTTGTTCTTACTTGATTATTCCCAATACTTCAGCGATAACAGTAATAGAGCACTTCATATGCAAAACCCTTGGGGCAGAGATTTGCAAACTTCTGGTGTTTGTTGCCAAGTTTATTTTTTACAAAGCATTCTCACTCATTGCCGGTTGTACCAGCCCACAGCTGAGTCTGTACCAGTCCTTTTCCACTTTGTGCTGTAGGGCAACTTTCTAACGTAATCAGGCTTAAACTTTTTTAATTTGGTTTATTGTAAAGGTTTACTTTTCATACGGCTTCTTGGTGTACCACTTGAAGGCACTCGCCTTTTCTAATATTAACACTTTGTCAGATAGACTTTCACGGAAGGTTAGAATTGTTAAGTGTTATTGATCATACTTATTTAAAATAGACAGTGTGATGAAGCACAGAGTTTGGTCAAGTTGGCTGAGAACTTCCTTGCTGGGAGAGGGGTTACGTTACTGCCTGTAGGGAGCTTAGTGACTCTAATGTTCTCTTAGTTTGTACTCTTCACCTTGTTACCAGATTAAAGTGTTGCGTTGCATGATAGAATAATATAGGGGAATGTTATGCTAATAACATGATAGCATATGATAGCATAATAGATCGGGGAATGATTAGTGCGTCTACTGCACTTGTATATGGGAATATGCAATAATAAAAAACGTTTAGAGAATGTAATGTTATGACAGGGTCGTTTCCGGTGGAGTTTGGGTTGTGCCATGGTGAGGGGACAGTGTGCAGGCTGGGAGCTTGGAAAGAAAGTCTCTCTGTGTCTGCAAGATTGGAGAGGTGGTTTTGGTACAGACAGATGTAGACCTCTAGGGAACAAGATTAACAAATACAAAAAGATTCTTGGGGCTTCTTGAGTGGGAGATGCGCACTGGATAGGAGACCTCCCAAGAGTATCACTATTTCCAAAGTAATGTTGTGACTAAAGAGGATTTAATTTCTTTGAGGGTACCTCAGCTTGCATCTGAAACATGACTATTCTCCTGTCATGCTAGATAGTCCTCAAATATGTATTTTTTTTTGTGTAATTCAACTTGAAACCAGTTAACAGTTACAGTATTTGTTGATGCACTTCTTAGCCTTTTTGTACACCTTTTATGCCTGCCTCCGACAAATTACTCGCATGCGGTGTTTTCTTTGTTTCTGGTTTGGTGCTTAAGCCCTTAGTGTGAGACTTAACTAGACTGTGAAACTCCTTCAGCAGCTTGCTTATGCTTGTGGCGCTAACCTTTCCGCAGGGGGTCATGCTGTTTATTTACAAAATTCCATTTTCCAGTTACAAATAGAATATTATTAAGAGAGTCTTCTTTTTACCAATTAGGTCAAAGTCCTAAAATTTTAAGACCTAAACCACATGGTTTAGAGCGAACTGATTCACAAACCATAGGTGACTTTACTACAAGAAGAAAGGGTATGTACTTTAGCACTGTATGTATATGGAGCTTTATAAAAATAAGTAAAACAAAAATTAAGAAAACTGTTACTCTAGAATAACTTTAACTCTTGTATAGTCTTTTTACTTCTGTTATAATCTAAGATCATGGGTGCATTTTCCTTGCCAAGTAAAAAGTTTCCTGTATAAGGAATTAAAGTCTTGAAGGCTTGAACAGCGCATGGAAACATTTCCTTGACATTAACATGGGTTCTGATCCCTTAAGTTGTAGCTGTTCTTATTTTGGATTTACTTTTTGACTGTTTATTTAGAAGCAAGTATATATGACTTACCTGTAAGTTGCTTGAAATAACTTTTGTTAGTCAATAACCTGAAATCACAGTTTACTTGGGTCTCCTACTGTTGGCTAAACACTGAAATAAAGCAAAATATTTATCTTCTGACCATTTACTAGTACAGAGATTTATTTATCCATCTTAAAGAGCATTGCAATTAGTCTGATGGGCTTTACTGAAGGTGCCAAGTTGGTGCCTTACATAGTCGCAAGAAATAGAGGAGATTACGATTAACGTTAAAAATCTCACAGAAATGTCAATGATCATTACTTTTGGTTGTTAAAGCCCATTGCAACTGGATGAAATATCCCTGCTATCCTCAGTGGGCTTTGGACAAATTTCTGACAAAGTCCTGACAATTTCTGCTGCAGCAGTACGTTGCCCACCGTTCATACTTGCCAGGTAGTCTAAGGACTTTCTAGAGGACTTGAGCCAAGCTGATCACTGTTGTGTCACTCATGCTTTAGTATCATCTTGCCTACGTCAACTTCGGTTCTGCCAGTCCTATCTCATATGATACTTTATATCTTGAGATAGATGAGTTGTAGTTCCTCTTCTGAGTCTGTGGTGACAGCTTTTTATGAGCAAGTGAGTTAAAGCGGCAGAATTACTGGAGTAGGCTTGATATGCCTTGAGTGTGTAATTTATGACTTCTTAACAGAGAAAAGGAGAAAACTGGGATACTAAAGACTGATAGTTACCCAGAAAATTTGGATTGGGAGTCTTTAAGTTCAATATATGATAGCTGACTTTTCTATAAACTCAATCTGAAGTGTGAATATAATGAAAGTATGATGACTACAGTTCTGCTTTTTCCTTGTGAGACAACCACACTGATTAAGCAGCTGATTTCTGTCAGTTCCTCATGTGGTCACTTATGAGAGCTCTTGCTCTTCGTGAACTCTAGTGCTACATGCCTGGCATTTGGTCATGGTAAATCTGCTAACGGGCAGCAAACTGCTGGGGGAGGTGTGTAGAGGGGAGGAGAGGAGAGGAAAGGGTGTTGTTATAATGGCATTGCATTTCATTTTCTAAAAACAGTTTTGGGGAGGATGAAGTTGAGATTCGAACTGTGACAGCAGTTTGATGGTGTGATTTTTATTATTTTTTTTTTTTAATTCCCCTCCCCCCCCCCCCCCCCCCCCCCCAACTCCTTTTATTCTTTGGGGTTTTTTTCTAACATTTAGGAGGAGTGAAACATACAAGCTGGAGGGAGGGACAATGTGTTTGGCACTAATACTCTTATTTGTGGTTCTGTTCTGAAAATTGAATTTAAAAATGGCACCTTTTCTAGAACAATGTTAGCCGTCATTAATGGCACATTGCTACTCTGCCTGTCTATTGGTAAGCACTGAAGCCAGGCAGACACCTCTTGGAATTGAAGCTGGGTGTTGGCTCATCTCTCTCTCTTTTGCAAACTTAGTCTTAGCTGCAGATTCTGCCCACACTTTGAGCTGTGAAATCGGTAAAGGCACATGTATGCAGTGAGGGCAGAGTCTGCATAATAATAATAATTGTCTGTGGGCAAGAAAAGTACTCAGAGGTGGCTCTGCTGAAACAGGCCATCAATCCTGTCCTGGGCTTGTCAGTTCAACAAGTCACTGTGGCAAAGACAGAACATGATGCTGCCATTTTCAGAGTCTCTTTTCAAAACAGAGTTACTACATACAAATATATCTTGCAAAATTCTTAAATTGTGCAGCATTTTTCTAATTTATGTTGCTTGTTCAGTACCTGGAAAGATTAAAAATATAAGTTAATATAACTTGGTTTTCTGAGAACTGAACAGTGTCTCCTTTTCCTAACTAGTATTTACTATTTAAAAATAGTATTTATTTTTTTTACTTAGGCTTTGAAAAGCTATTACATTTAAGTTTGTTGAAGTATGTTCTGTGCTTTAAGATTATCTGTTTCTCACATAGCAAAACCAGCTCCACTAGAAATAAAACCTCTGCCTGAATGGGAAGAATTACAAGCCCCAGTTAGATCTCCTATCACCAGAAGCTTTGCACGAGAGTAAGTTTCTTAGCTTTTCCTCATTTGGATTAATTGTTTTTGTTGAGTGTTAATAAATGTGTGTACGTCTGTATTATATTTTTACCCTGTGTAATACAAATTAAGGTTCCTTTGGAAGTGTGTGTGTGTGTATGCTCATGGAATTGAATTGAAACAAAATGTGTCCATATGACTCTTTATTTTGTAATATTAAATATAAAGGACTGTGTACAATCAAAAAATGTGACACTCTAGTAAACATGAATGAAAATTTCAGCTCTAATATGCTTATTTTTGTTGTTTACCGGGAGGTTTAAGATATTAGAGATGTATTGTTTGTAAAATAATTCCTGGTAATTAGCTCCTCCAGGTTTCCCATGTCTCCCAGACCGGATTCAGTTCATAGCACAACTTCCAGCAGTGATTCGCACGACAGTGAAGAGAATTATGTATCCATGAATCCAAATCAGTCCACTGAAGACCCAGTATGTAAAATCTACGTCTTAACTACTGTCTTCCTGTGCAGTCCTTACTTTTAAATCATGCAAACACAGATCCTTCCACTCAACATCACTCCCTACTTCTAGATCAATATAGTAATAAAAAAATCTCCATAGAAAAATTGTAATTTTGGTAAGATTTCACTGAAGAAGTTAAGAGCATAACCATATATAAAGAGAATGGTTAGTATACATATTGTACAAAACAGTTCAATACATGACCTTTTTTTTTCCCACCCTCTTACCTAGGAACTGTCTCCTTTTTGTAATTGCTTGGGCTATGCACCAGTTCAGTATTGTGCCATCAAGGGAAACAAACTGTCTTAGGACCTCTGAGCCGTGCTTAAAAGCCTTTATTAAAAGGACGTCTTCCAAGAAATGTGGAAGGAACAGGGAGGATGTGAGGCCAGAAGGATTGATATTTGTTGTTCACATTCTATATAGACTGAGCTATGTGTATTTTTACTAGGCTTCTTTCAAAAAAAGAGGTTAGAAGGAATCTTTATGTACTGAATATCTGTATTTTGTTCTCATTTAGCAGAGAATTTTCTCAAATGATAAAGTTTCAGATATTCAGCTTGCAGTTCAGTAAGTGAAGAGCTAGTTAGGAAAAGTTAATGATGTGTGCTGTGGTTTTTGTTTGGTTGGGCTGGAAGGCGAGAGGGAAGAAGAAGAAGCCATAATAATATTTTAAAGTAAGAGAGCAGCAGTAGACCTAGGCCGAGACTAAAACGTGGTCCAGAGTAGCCGTAAGGCACTAGAGGAAAACCTGTATCTTGAGCTCAGCTTTTTGTTCAGTATAGTTTAATTTATTCACCCCATTTTCACAGCTTGGGTTCTCAGTAGGTAATACAGCAGCATTTTTCATCTTTAAAGCATTATGAAAGACCTTCTTTGGAGAGGGCCTTTATAGCACCTTTATTGTTCTGTTTGTTTGTCTGCCTTCTTATGTGGCATGTGCTAGCCCATTTCACTACACCCTGGACTCTCCTCTCGCAGTGCTGCTTGCTTCCTCATCTCCTGTTGCTCTGGATGCCCTCTCCCTGATCTCCTCCAGTCTCCCTCCCCTCCAGCTCACTATTGCTGCCTCTGGATACTGCCTCACTTTCCCCGAGCGAGGCCCTCCTGCTACTTCTCTGCTGCGGCAGCTCTGGCTGGGTGCAAGCTCACGAGCCTGCAGAGCACCTTGGCCTGTGCCTTGTCCGATGTCTGACCTGCCCGCAGTGCAGGCGTGCTTCCCAGGGGAAGTGGGCTTCAGCAGGGGGGAGCTGGTGATGTAAAAACTTAGACCCTCTCTTGCAAGAGGCATTGGTAAGTAATCGGTCATGTCCCATTTTACAGATGCAAGAAACATCCCATTTTACACAAAGGTTTAGAATCGCCTCTGCCCAGGCTTCTCCCTGCAGCAGAATCACAGTTCAAATTGGGGATTTCTGTTGATTCTTACAATGCCATTTCAGGGGTTTAACTTCTGTGCCAAGACAGTCTTAATTAATATTACAGCTCATATGGCCTGTCATTAAAATCTTCTGTTTGCTTGCACTGTTCATTCTTTAAGGTTGTGTTACAGATTTCCTTTAATTTTCATTTACGTATCTTTAAAGTTTCTGTTTCCTAATGCGTATGTTCTGCCTCTCTGTTTGGTTTGAAATAACAGATATTTTTTTTTGTTTAAAGAGCAATAGCTTTTTTAATTTGTGCTGGAAACATTGATACAGAACCTGATTTTTGTATGTTAAATATGCAGAAATTTGTTTGGAGAATTTGGACAACAGAAATTAACTTTGTCTTGGTTGTTTGTGTTTGTCCTTGTTTCCACTTAATATTAAATGAGTTTGACAATACAGATATAATGGCTAACTTCAATTTAAAAAGCCCAGCCCATTAAGCTTTAACCCATAAAGTATTTTGTTTCCTAGAGAACCTGAATGTTCCCAGATATCTCAAGCCCTTTGTTTTAAAATGTGCCAATTACAGCTGTTTTGGAAATTGTTCCAACTGCGTCTTAGAAAGGAGACCATGCTTTTTCATCCTTTTCTGTCATCGGCTTCGACGTACCTTGTTTGGACATGTCATACTTCTGTTTTATTTAATAAAATCAGTACTATTCTAGTTTTTCTTTCAAGTTGCTGTCAGCCTTACCCTTCTGTCTTTCCTTCTGCCTTCCTCTTCATTTTTTGCTGACTGCTGCCCTCTGTCTTCCTTTTTTTTTTTCTTTATCTTTTAGAGAAGAGTCCTTCTATTGTACTGTTCCTATAACACCTGTTAAGAGGGAGGGATCAGGCTGGGAGAGGAGAGAGGAGGTGAGGTTGTAAAAGTCTGGGCTAATTGAAATTTAGGTATATACAATGCAACTTCAGTTTAAGCAGCCCTACACAATCTTCTGAACTTTTAATCTTTTGGTCTTATCAGTTGAATAGTACTTCTTGATTTTCAGCTTAACCACAATGGCTTTTGAATGAAATGTAAAGTTTCATTTGAAGTTTTGCCACTATTGTAAGGCTGGAATACTTGTAAGGTATTTAAGAGCAATTCAAAGAAATAAAAAATTTTCTTATTATGTAATGTTAAATTTAAGGTGTAACAACTTCACTTAAAAAGAACAAACCACACTCTGTTCTTTTCTCATTACATGAAAGGGACATTAGGTGGAAGGTACAGATTGGTTTGGTGGCAACCTTAAATTTGGGGGGGTGGGGGTGGTTTTGGGTTTTTTCCCACTGTTGGATTTTGACTCTGTCCCGGTTTTGACTTAGCATATATCACCTTGTTAGACAATGTCAGTACAATTTGCGTGGGTTAACTGATTGCAAGAGCTGTCAGCCAGTTCTTTAACCTTTAGTATTTTGGCAGTTTATAATAAGCTTATTTGATAGTGTGGACCATTAACACATACCTTTGTAGCTGAAGTTATTTGTGTTATAATTTCAGAATTTGTTCGGAAGCAACAGTCTTGACGGAGGAAGCAGCCCTATGGTAAAACCTAAAGGAGATAAGCAAGTAGAATATTTAGATCTGGACCTGGATTCGGGAAAATCTACCCCACCTCGTAAGGTAAGCAGTTCTTCAACACTTGCATTTCTGCAATCAAGAGTTTAACATTTCTTCACAAGCAGTTGCGGGGAAAGAGAACCTCCAGCAAGATCGTCTTAACTAATTTGTCAAATGGTCAGTCGGAGAGCCTATGTTGGACCTTTCAGAGAAACATGTGCTTGTTCTATATTTGTTTGGGACATCTACTTACTTTTTGTTGTTAGTGGAAAACTTAACGTTAATTATCCCTTGCCTTTCCCAGAAAAAGAGCAGTGGTTCAGGCAGCAGCGTGGCAGATGAAAGAGTTGACTACGTTGTGGTTGACCAGCAGAAAACACTAGCACTGAAGAGCACACGAGAGGCATGGACTGATGGGAGACAGTCTACAGAATCCGAAACACCTACGAAAAGTGTGAAATGAAAATACTGCTTTTTCTTCAAAGAACAGAAAGGAATGAATTTTGAAGCATTACAGAACCACAATGGCAGTGCTGTTCGACTGTACAGTACCTGATTTACTGGTGTGTGAATAGGTTCTTGACCGAATAGGATGGAAGCCAAAGGACGCTTTGAATCTGTCAAAGGATTTTTAAGATCGTAAATTGGCTCTGTGGTCTCTGGAAAAATTGCAACCTGTAAATAGCATGTAAAGTATCACTTAGCTTTCAGAAAACCTTTTTGTTCTGTAGTTAACACATTTGTAGTATTACCATGTTTATGCACTTTTTCAGTTACAATGTTGGTTCAGGTATTCCCAGTTAGTGTACCGTAATGCCTGATTCATCTGGAGAATTTTTTTTTCCCCTTACACTACTATTCCTTACAATTTTAGGGTAATTAAGCTACATGTAGATACGGAAATTAATATTTGAACTTCATTTTAACAACTTAAAATTGATTTTGCAGAAATACTTTCACAATTGAATAATCTACTTGAAATGCCAAGAGATGACGGTTAGTTACATACTTGTTTATATTTAATACACGCAGGATTATTTGGAAGTCTACAGGTTACCTTCCTAACAAAAATTGCTGTGAGTTAATAATAATGAACTGTACTGGGTTTTAGACCTACAATCCTGGCTTATATGTTAGTTTTTAGTGGTGGAACTTCTATTGTATTTTATTGATGACAGTGTTTTGTGTTCAATGGGTGAAGATTCTGCAGGGTGGGATCTTACACTTTTAAAGACTGAATAATTAAATGTCAAGTAAGCCTGCAAACCACTGATGGCATGCAGTAATATTGTGATCTCACACTTATTAACAAGAAATAACCTTTATATTATTTACAGAAGGTAGAGTATATAAATCAGGTACGTACCAAGCACTATTGTGCTAATACACTGATCAGGTTTAGACAATGAGCTTTAGTTTTGTACTATTTAGAAGTTCTAATGTCAGTTTTCAGTTCAAGATTAATGGGACAGTGTGACATTCACTGTTTGTAGTACTAGCAAAATACTGTGATTTTGAATTAGACATTAATTCAAATGGAAATACTATGTTTTGACACCATTGTGCCCTTCTTATGATCTCTATTTTACTTTAATCTCCTGCTTGGCCTTATATTTAAATCCCTATGCAACTGATATTTTATATCTCTGTTTTTAAAAATTAGATAATATACTTAAATGATCCCCTTGTAAACCACTTGTTGCTCCTTCCTGGTACAGGATTTTAAGCTCTGTATACTGTGATCCTTTATTTTACTATGCCAGTTCCAAATAATAATCTGCCTTGGTTTAGAAACATTTTTTGTTATTTGGAAGAAGATAGATTTCTTTAAATACGTGAACGAGTTAGGTCTAGATAGAAAACTTACTAACACTTTTTTTTTTTACAAAAAAAACTTACCCTCAAGTAAGCAGTTGGTTTTATTTTCCTGCCCAATTGTTTTGGTTTGTCCAGGTCATGTAAAAGTTGAGCATCGAGCTGTGTTGTTTTCTGGCATGTTGGCCTTAGTACTGTGCCTAATCTACCATTGGTTGTTTCTTTCCCCTCACAGCCACAATCTACGGTATGTGAATTATCTTATTCTTAAAAAAGGTTCTTTTTAAATTAGTAATATTTTGATGCTTTGAATGTTCATTTTGAAAAAAGAAACTAAACACAATGCATTTTGAGGTGAATTTTAAATAAATCAAGTTGTTCGGTTTTGATGTGTAAACTCTGTCCTGTGAAACAGCAAACCAATGTCAATGCATCTTTGAAGGTGCCTAGATACCAACCACACTTCTTCGAAATTGTAGATTACCTCTTAGTACCTCTCTCAAAAAAAAAGAAAAAGAAAAAGAAAGTACAGCTAAAAGAATTTTCAAAATGAATCTCTGATTTAAAACCAAGCAGCTAAATAATACCAAGCAGCTAAATAATCTGCACTCTGTCTTCTGTGAGCCAGAAGATGTTATGTGAGCCAGGGGACATTGATGGTGCAATCAGAAGTAGCTCAGATCCATAAAGATTCTGGAGCTACAGCTCAACTCTGCTTTGATGGTCCTCCTATCAAATAATAAACTTTTCTTTGCAGATGCTAGAGTCGAAGCACCCATAGGCATGGCAAGTACTTGTAACTGATATAATGATAGTTTAGTTATAGGATGCTGGCTTTAAGCATTTCGTTAGTGCAATGATACTGCGCAGTGCATCTCCACTGCTGAGATGCCTGTAATTCATTAACACATGTGGTTTGATAATCACTTTGCTGTTTACTCCTACATAATTGTTTTGGTGCTTGCCACTGGGGAGAAGAATCCATACTGTGGACACCTACACTCATGCATGCACCCAAGGAGCAAGGTGATCTTGGAATATTTCAAACTTGTGTTTCTTTATTCTCTCAGTAGATGGGAGAAATTGAAGAAGTTTTGGAAGGGCTGCTCATCTTCTCACTACCCCTAACCCATCTGTCCTTGAAATGCTTACCAACTATGCAACTATGTATTATTTTTAAAACATTTGTAATTGAGCAGAGATACTTAAATTTAGTTATCTGTACTATTTTTTCAGGTGTTGTGAGCACCTCTGATAGTGAACTGTAAATGCCTAAAAGAATCAGTTTCCTAGACTGGCCTCTCTTGTTGAGCTAGTGATAACCAGGTGGCTTTGCTCTAAGTTTGCTGATATCAGTCCTTGGTTTACAGATTACACTTACTCTTTCTTCACTTTAAGTTTGGCAGCATTCACAGTGTTTAATCGTTATTATGATTGAGAATCCACTCTTAATTTCTAGAACTTTTCCCTTTTTTTTGTTAAGGAAAACAGCTGTTTGCAGCAGGTGTGGACAATACAATGTTTTCTAAGTAATAGGCTAAAACTTCTCTTTAATTGGATTTCTAAGCAGTTTTCTCAGCCTAATTCCAGTAATACATTTTCTCTACTTACATGTTGTCCAAAGTGTGTTCAGAATCAGAGCCATGATACTCACTCTGGATGATACGTCTCATTTTCACCTATAAAGCTAAAGTGGGACTTCATGCTGCAGATCTGAGCTCTTGGATAGTCTAAGGATGTGAGTATTAAATTGAAAATGTGAATTCTAAAATTGTAGGTGGTGGAAGGCAAGCTAGATTGATGTTAGCCTTGTGTAACTTTCAGTTACTAGCTTTGTGAGGACATTCTAGTTAAGAGAGTTGGGTGCTGGTGGAAACTCCAGCAGATAGCAGTGCAGAAGTAATTTGAGAGTGGTGGTTGTCAAGTGTTCTTTTTCAAACAGGTGAGTTTGTTCTATTTTCACTAAAACCAGTTGTGGATATAGTTTTCATTGGTGTATGTCATAAACAAATCTTTTAAAACTGCAAATATACGTACATGTGTAATAGGTCTTTTTACAAATATGTAGAATCTTGCTCACAAAAATCAAAAGAAGAGCTCAGTGCCTTGTGCACTAAGATTAACTCTAAAGATGGTTTGATATCATTTCATGCTATAATCTGAACAACATGTTATCTGGTAAGTACCAATCGCCACACTTTTACACACTGTGACATAATCACTATTACCTTGTGAACTGCAGGTGGAAACACAGCTGTTCTGTTTTGCTAAAGATTTGTAGAGTGACATTGAAAAAGATTAAAAGGTAAAAATGTGATCATTAGCTTTTTTTACTTTACCGAGATTTGTATTTATGTAAAAAAAGAAATATTAACAATACCTTCACGTATGGTAGTTGTGACATAGTGCCACACATAGGGTGTACAGATGAATTACAACGTGCTGGTTTAATTAAGTAACAGGATTCATTGCTCCATGAAGCCTAAACAGGGGGTGATGGGCAGCTCTATAGCTTTCACGTTGCAGTATGAGCTAAGCAAGATTTTTATCACAGTGAAATTTAAGCTTAGCTGTTACTGACTGCAGCATTCAATTGGTGTGTGTTTGTGTATGTATATATAATAGCCTTTCAAAACTAATTTGGAGACTTGGCAGCCCTGGGCAAACCTTCCATTCCTTCCTTTACTGTAGAGGTTTGTGCCATCCAAAGCCAAAGGATGTTTATTTGCTCCAGAAAAAGATATTGCCATACAGTATCAGTGTGTAATTTTAGAAAAGAGTATCGCTCAATCTGTTTGGATATTTTACACCTGTAGCTCTTAAGAAGCTGAGCACTACCCACAAGTGAACTTAAATTTGGAGATAATCCTCCGTATTTCTTGCATCTGCTCTTGGTCTCTCTGTATTGCACCAAATGCTGCTTCTTAAAGTTAGTTTCTTGTTGTCTGTCTTAGTACATGGGAATACTAATGTGGTCCATGACGACAAAAAACTGGTTTGTCCAGCAATTAGTGTAATAAATATTCCACAAAATTACTGTGTTTGATTGGGTGTAGATGAACCAAATACCAAGTTGTGAGGTTTTTGTTTGCTTGTTCAGTTAAAACAAAAAGCCAGTTTGAGTACGGGTCTCAACCTGATAAAGTGCAAAGCAGGACAAAAAGAAGGTGCTTGAGGTGGTTATGAACAGTGTCTTTTACATTAAAAGTTTCCCATTATATGTTTATGATTCAGCATCCTTGATGTTACTTCTCAGTAACAGAAGCAGAATAGCAGGTATCAGATACGTGACTAGCTGAAAGGCTTTTGCCATCTCCTCATTAGATAAACAGAGCTAGACTGTTCTGATGCCAGTGGTTTTCTTATTAGATGGTCTGTACAAGAAAATTCCCATGTTTTATTTGAAAGGGACAATCTATGTTTGCTTCATCTTTTTTATGAGAATCAAGTTAACTGAAGTGTACAGTTGTGTAATCTGCAGTGTACATACTTAAGAAATACTAAACATTTTGGTAATACCATCTTGCAAAATAACTGTCTCACTGTGTTGCCAAATTTAGTAAGCCAGTAGAACTATTTTTCAGTTTCTAAACCAGAAGGCATGGGTCAATGCCTTTTGCTTCTGTGTATAATAACAAAAAGTAGAACATTAAAAAAACTTAGTAATTTTGAAATATTTACTATGGTAAAAAGGAATAGAAAAAAATCCTATACCATTAGAATGTAAAATACAGAGTTGCTAAAACGGAGACGCTTTAACATTTTTTTGCAGTTGTAAAATCGGCATTTGTAGTATCATAGCGATTCGCTCTGGAAGATTCTTACAGGGTCCATCGTTGTTGCCAAGCCTTTTACTGGTAAGTTCTACCTGCAGTGAAACAATTAAGATTTTGTAAATTTTGAAAAAGGCCAGTCCTTCTATTATAATAAGATTGTATTAAGTGCTGTTTGAGGGTTTTTTTGGCTGGTGCTGAGTGCTAGTGTGTGTGGGGGGGGCTTGCAGAGGGTACCCAGGTGACTTGATTGCAGTTCGGGAGAGGGTGTGGGAATCCAGTCTTTTGAAGATATTTAATAGGTGCAATACAAAGTAGAACCAGGCTTAGTATTACTTGTAGAATTGGCTGAGGACTGTTAAGTATGAAATAAAATGCTTTTGATTTGAAAAAATAAAAGGCTCACAGTAGGGCATCTCAGTGTTTTTTTCAGATTTAGTCGTAGACTTTGCAGGTGTGTTGAGCTGTTCTTGAACTAGCTGTAACTAGCTAGCGACTAGCTGTGTAATCCAACAGTGCCACTAGATGCCCAAGGAACAACACTTAAAGCTACAGGTAACTCAGAGATTTCTATTCTAAACCCCTTTTTACAGAAACTATGTTGGCATCTGGAAGCTGATCATTGGTACTGAATGCGACCAAATACAACTGGGCAGCTGAAAGTTGCCTTTACTACATTATTTTTTTAATCAGATAGCTAGAATAGAAGGAAAGTATAATTATGCCTTATTTTTCCTGAACTCCTACCAGACTTTATGTAAGAATTCAAATTTTTATGCTACTTTCAGGGAATATTCTTTGGAGGAAGGAATCACTACTTGTTTCTGTGCATTTGTGCTGTGGATTTACACACTTGAAAGTTATACAGACTAATTGAAATGTTTGTTCAGGATTATTTTTTTTCCTTACCTGTTAGTGGTGAAGGTTGCTGGCCTGGACGTTTTGGAGATACCTCACACTGGCCTGCTTGAGTACATCAATATGAGTCTGGAGATAATTGCAACAAAATCGTGATTCAGCCTTCTGCTGAGGTTATCTTCATAAGTGATACATGTAAATCATGGTGGTGTTTTTTAAAAAAATCATCATACTTGAGACCAAAACATCAAAACAAATGGTGTTCAGTTAGGCATGGGGTAGCACTTTCAAAGGGCATTGAGCATAGCAGGGCTGCAAGTTCCCTGGGCACACAAACGCAGTGTATGATCTTCTGAGGAGCAGACTTCAATATTCAATGAACTGGTGTATCCCGTTTCAGTGAAATTTCCAAAATTTTTTTCAAAATAGTCCCATTTCTACTTAGGTATGTAAATATAAGTTTAGGAACTAAAGATTAAAAAATGCTGTTTGTGGTGGTTTTTTTTCCCTGCATAAATGAAAGGAGTGATGATCTTGAAGACATTTTAAGCATTAGCTCAGCTCACTGGCAGCTCAATATGAAGGAGCACAGGTTAGGCTTAGCCCTTAAAGAGCTCTTTTTAAAAGAAGGAAAAAAAGTAAAGGAGCCAACCAGGAGCAGGATTTAGCCTTTGATCTGCCTTGCAGTGAGCTTCCTTCCCCTTGTACACTGTGGAGTGCAGCTACCCCTGGTTTCAGCACTCAGCTAACAAGCGGGGACAGGAATTCTGTGGCCAGTGCCAGAGTGGCACCAACAAGCTCTGGAAAAGCGGTGCAGTGGAAAACTATATAAAGAGTTGAAGCAAAAATTTAGTTATGGAGAGGGTTGGTGGGTGGTGGGTTTGTTTCCTCATAAAAGGAATAGGGTAAAATTTAGGATTAGGATGCAAGCACGCTTGCTGCTAGCCTTTGCAGGCTGTGTTGCACCTTGCTATGAATTTAATTGTTCACCCGTTTTTTTGTAGTGGTATCTATGGTCTGGGGTTTTTTTGTAGAGTATCCTCGCATTTGGTGCACGAGGAGGAGGGCCGTTTTTTAAGGCATGGGGCTAAAGATCAGAAGATGTTGGCTTACACTTTTTCTTGAGCCAGCCATCCAAGCTGCCCTGGGATGTAGTACCCTTGGAAGACTTCGGCAAGAAGCTGAATTCGGTGCTGATTTACGGTCAGGTCTGGTCTTGAACTGTGAGAAAAGGCATTATCACAAAACTGCCTCTGGATTAAACAGTGGGCACATGTGGTGAACTAAAACATTGTTTCTGTTGCATTAAGGAATTACTGAAATTAATGTCTAATATATTTTGCAAGTGTTGATTTTTTTTTTCTTCTTCTTACAGTGAAAATCAATGTATTAACAGTTATGACGAAGCTGTACCTGTGCTGATGTACAGAGTTCTTGGCTTTGGTTTACTTTTGGACTTGATGGGTTTTTTTAACAGGCATAGCATGACTTTGATGGCTCATTTGGCTGCTTGGTTGGGGGGTGGGCAGGGTGTGTGTGTGTGTGTGTGTGTGTGTGTGTGACCTGTTGCCTGCAGCACCATTAATCTGAGACTGGAACAATGACGGTGACAGAGAAGCGATGGCATTGAAGTAGGCCTGATTACACTTACCTTTGAATGGGACAGTCCAGGTCAACATTAGTGTTGTGAGGGGCTAGAAAAACTGGCAGTACCTAATCTCACTTGGCGTAATATTTTACTTTTGCATTTTAAACTAAACTTCAAAAAACAACAAAATCCCCTAAGATCCGAATGCAAATGAGGCACTCTCTTCTTGTACCTTCTTGAATCCAAATGACTACCATACATCTGATGGTGTGACCTGTGACCGCAAACAACTCTGTTTCATTCCTTTCATTTCCCAGACTCTGGGAAGATTTGCAGTGTTGATACATGTGCAGCGATGCCTATTAGCATAACTGCTGCAAAGCTAATAGTATCATTTAGAGTTGGCCTTACTTGTGATGTTTCAGTTTCTTGTTTTACAAGAAGTCATCTAAAGATTATTGAAGTTATGATTACACAACTGCACAACAAAACTGAAAGACATGTTGCCTGAGAGATTTGACAAAAATCTGTAATTAAACTACTCTTCACTAACTTCATAGGCATGTTAATAACTAGTTGTCTCTGCAATTAGTACTGGCTGAGGGAGGATTTTTTGCATTATTGTGTATTTGACCATGTGTTCGTGTTTAGCACATCTGTAACCCCTGTCATGAGCTTCTTTATGCTTTTAATTGAAGTTCTCCATATTCAGGCTGTATATGGTCTGTTACGATTTTGTGTGTTCATGAGCATCTTCATGTTAACTTAGAAAGTCCTCTTTCCTGTTCTGGCTGGGGTTTTGGGGTGGGGGAGGGTGGTTTTTGGGGGGGGGGTTGGTTGGGTTTTTATTGTTTGGTTGGTTTGGGGTTGGTTTTTTGTGTGTTTTGTTTGTTTTGGGGTGTTGGGGTTTTTTTTTGCATAGTCATCTGCTAAATTTCTTGAAGTCCTGAAAGCAGAGGAAATGTAGAACCTTTAGTCTGACTTTCCACTTTGGACAAAGAGATTTTTTAAAAAAGTATTATGCCTACCCTCTGTACTTATTAGAAATCTAACAGTTTGCTTTATTTTTGCCTCTAGTTAAGCCTTTTCCTCTGAGCATGGCAGAGATTTCAGTAACTCTGCTGTTCCACAGCATGGGTCTCTTCGCTTGGAAATAGCTTGTCCAAAATTCTGAGGCGGGAGTTGACTCCTAGTGAGGTTGCTCTCTTGCAGTGATATAGGGTCCGTGGCAACTTCAAGTGAGTAATACTGAATAATGAAATAATGGATGGATTAGAGCTAGAACTAGGATTTTGTTGAGAAGCGAGTCATCCATTCAAAAGCATTTGGGTCTATAAAACTATTTGATTAGTATCCTGTTATGGTTATCCAAAAGTACTCATATGGTATTGCAAGTTGTATGCAACCGCAAGGCTAACTTTTTACACCCCCACCCCCTGACGTGGCAGAAAAAGAAAATGTTGTTTCTATTGTGGAATTCAGGTTTAGGCTAGGAATATTTTCTAATATATATATATATATAATGTTTCACCTTTTGTTTGGGGCTGGTATTTTCTTGCATATTAACTTTGACATTTTGGTAAAAACTATTCTATCTCTATGGTAAAGGCAGTTTCTTAGGATTAAGGGAAACGGAGAAGCTAAAGCCATAGCCACGAAGAGAAACCAATTTTGAAGTAGAGATGAATGATATGGTGTAAATCTTTTCTGGTAACAGGCATACAAATATCTCAACACCACCCATGGACATGGTACTGTTTTATTTTGCTGGATGGCTGAGGATCAATGAGATCTGGATGGAGGTGATGCTTTTCTCCCCTCTCCACCAAAACAGATCTTACCTGGCGATTTAAGTCTGATTATAAAGAAATGCTTTCAAAGATGCTGAAACATCCTCAGCTCTCTTCCCAAATACCTGAGTCCTTCCAAGGGATCTTCTACCCCACTTTTTTTTACCACTGGGGGTGAAGAAATGGGGGAGTGTAGCTTGCTTCCCACCCTTACCTATACTACACACCACACAGGCAGCACTGCATCATCTGAAGCAACTCTAGAAGTGGAGAGGAGACAGAAGCTGAGGCAGAGCAGATTAAAACTGGACTCAAGACTATGCTGGAATAATATAGGTGGCTAATTACTACAATTTAGTCTAATTTGCTGCTGCATGTATTTAAAAGTTAAAGCCGTCTCAAGCCTTTAGCGAAGCTCAAGGACTGGGTTTCCATCTGTGATCAGAGATGACAACAAGCAGTGGGAAAACATGCCAGTAAATGTGTTATTAGTTGAGAAATCTTATTCTAGGAAAATTGAGACTTTCTGGGAAGTTTTTCTTCTGAGCTGTTTTGGCACAAATGAACTGACACAATCTTTTGGAGATGTCAAACCTAATCATTTTAACTTCAAAAAAATTTTGAAGTATGTCTGTAATAAAAAACACTGGAATGAAGAGTTGCAATAATCACCGCAGAGATGGGCTCCATTTAGCTGCTACCTGCATGGTTACAGCAGTTTCTCAGGATATGGCAGAAGCAGCTCCACAAACCTGTGGAGCAGACTCATGGCTGCTTCTACATTAACACTACTTGTGAACACGGACATGCCTACAAATGTAACGGTCTGCAGGAGCAGATCTGCAGAGCAGCGCAGCTGGCGTGGAGTACCCGGCTGCCCCCGCTGCGTGCCATTCAGGGGACTTTTGCTTCAGAGGAGCTCGGGTCTGGCCCTTTGGACTTGGCCAGCTGGAGTGTAGTAGCGGTGTCTTCGACTTACTTTCCTGTTCGGTATCGTCCATTTTGTGTGTCCCAGGGTTCATCTGGGATGCACGCTTGGGTAGGTGGCACGGGGCGGGGGGGGCGGTCAGTGAGGAGCACTGCTGGCCTGAGGCAAGGTGGGGGGCAGTGCAAGTGCAGACCTGCTCGGTCACATGCTAAAGCTGGGGGGGCTGCAGCCTGGGGTGGCTTCAAGCCCGGCGCAGACGCCATGTAGACGCTAGGAGTGCAGATGCTGGTAGTATAGTGTAGCAGTACTAGTAGACATGGGTAATGTAACCCAGCAGACACTGGTCAGTTGGTCTGTAGAACTGTACTTCTCCTTCAGCCTTGGCCTGGCTCCTCCAGCCAAGGGCAGGGAGGGTGACTCGAGCAGTTGGCTCACGTCCTGTTCAGAACTCCCCCCCTCCTGGAGGGCTGTTCTGTTGCACTGGCACACGTTCTCCTGGGGACCTGCTCTTCCACCGCGGCGGCGTCCTCCTTGCCTTTTCTATTGCAGCGTGCACCGTGAGGGACGGCGGTCGGCTCTGGCCTCTCTCTTGCTTTTAACAGCCCCAGGCCGCGATCAGGAACGCGCGGCGCGAGCCCTGCCGCAAACGGGGCGGGTGTCTTACCGGCAGCGTTACCGGCGCACCGGTTCTGCTCCCCCGCCTCCTTGCCACGCGCTGCCGCCCGCACACTGGGGCGCAGGTGCCCGGCGCAGCGAAGTCGCCGCCGGCTTCGGCCGGGGGGCGGGACACGAGCCGCAGGCCCCGCCCCGCCCCCTCGGCCGGGGACCCTTCCCCGCGGCGCACGCGGCGCACGGCGGCACCATCGCTGCGCCAGGCGCGCGGCCCCGCCCCGCCGGCCGTTGGGCGGCCGCGCGCTCCCCTGGGCGAGCGGTGGCGTGACGTCACAGACCCCCCCGGCGGCGGCGGCGGCGTTGCGAGGCCGCCTCCAGTGAGGGGCGAGGCGGCGGCTGGCGCCTGCGCAGTGACTGCCGGCGCGGCGGCGGCGCTCTCGCGAGAGCGGGGAGCCGGCTCGGTTCCTGGTTGGTGGGCGCCCGCCGGGAAAGCCGGGGCGGCAGCGGGGACGGGCCTCGGCCGGCGGCCGCGCACCGCGCTCGGCGCGCCGCTTCTCCCAGCTCCCGCCGGGCGGCCGTCCGCAGCGCGCAGCCCGCCGGGCGCGGGCCCTGGGTTCCGGCGGAGCGTTGTCCGCGGCGCGGATCATGTCCGCCGGGCAGCCGCCGCCGCAGCCGGATGAGATGCCCGCGCCGCCGCCAGGCGCGAACGGCAGCGAGGCCGCGGGGACGGCTTCCACCGCCGCCCCGCCCGGAGCCGACGTCGAGATGGAGGTCAGGCGCTTCTCCCCGGCGGGCCCCCCACCCTCACACCCCTTTTCCCGGTTCCGCGGGGCTCGGCGGCGGGCACGGGGGCCGCGGCGGTGGGGGGCGCCCGGCCGCTCGGCGGCAGGTGTCCGCCATGAGGACGGCGCCGGCGGGGCGTCCCCGGGCCGCGTGGGGCCGCGGGAGACAATGGAGAGGCGGGCGGGGGCGGGCCGGGCCGTGCGCCGCGGCGCCTCCGGGGCGCTGCCGGGCTCCGGCGGGAGAGAGGGCGGGAGGGCGGCGGCTGGGGGAGTCCCTGCGGTCCCCTCAGCGCCCGGGGTGGGGGCCCGTCCCTCCGCTCCCCTCAGCGCCCACCTCCGCGCGGATCCCCCTGACGTCGTGTTCCTCCGCCGGCTGCGGCCGCGGGGGTTGGGGGGGGGGAGGCCTCGCCGCCTGGTCGATTCGTTTATTTATGTTCTGTGGAGTGGGGTCATGGCCCCCGGCCTCTCGCTTGGCTTCGGGGTTCGCCCCCCCTCCCTCGGTACCCGCTTGGTGCAGGCAGCCTGCCGGGCCTTCCTCCCCTGCCTCCATGAAAAGCCCTCCCGGCGTCAGAGCTTCCTCAGCACCCCGCCGGCCCGTAGTCTGGCGAGCAGTAGGGTCTTCTGTCCTCTGAGGTGATACAAAACTTTTTTTTTTTTTTTTTAATTGGGGCGGGGAGGGTACAGGCCGTTGTCTGAGCCGTTGTTTCGGCAACAGGTGCTTCTTCCAGAAATTTCAGGGGGTTTGAGCGACTGCCTGCAGATGCCGGTTTTGCCGGAGCATTGTGTCTTTAACGCGATGAGGAAACTGGTTGGTCCTGCTTGCGGCGCAGGGTGTTGTGTGCTCTGAGTCACGCTGTACGGTCCAGCCTACTCGATCTAAATACATTTGCAAATGCCGTGTTTTCCGGAGGAGCAGGTCGCCAGAGCACTGTGGGTAATGGGTCCTGCTGGAACCTGCAGAAACGGGGCAGCTGCGGGCCGGGCCGGGCCGGGCGCACCGAGGCGCCAGGGCTGCTCTGCTCGCTGAGGCGAGTGGCGCTTCGCCTTGGGAAGGGGTTGCCTTGCACCGAGCCAAGCCCCGGGTGAAATAGCCTTTTGGTCCCCTGAGAGACGGCTTTTCCTGATCGTCCGCTAAATCGCGGGGTTTTGTCATCTGTGTTGTGCGTGGTGAGGTCAGACGGTACGCTGCTGGCTGCGGTTCGCCTGTTGGGCGTTCCAGGAGAAACGGGAGTTTCGTACAGAGGTTCGAACGGTCACTGATAGGTGGGTGTTGCTTAAATCCAGTAGGAGATTAAGTAAGAAGATTTGAGTACGAGTTCAGAAGATCTTGTGGTGCAACTTTTTATGCTTGGTTCTTAATATTTTGAAGGGCAAAGGCAACGCTTCTGCTAGGATTTTTCTCTTTCCATGTGCCTTACCTGCCAGAGTTCTGTGAGGAAACAACCGCCCACAAGCATCCCATGCTCTGCCTGCCTTTGTTTCATGTTGTTTCTTACTTTCCTGTTCCTTTGTTCTGTGTCAGCCAGTGAAGATTGAATTTAGCTCAGTTCTTGGCTCAGTTAAACAGATGGTTATTAATGATTTTGAAGGCATCTTATTTGTCTCCTTTTCTCACCTTTTCAAGAATTATTTTGTAATATGCTGCCTTAGCATGTTTTACCAGGGAAGGATTATCCCATTTTTTTTGGTTTTAAGAACAGAAGATGAAATTAAACATCGGAGGTGATGAGGAAAGGGTTAACCTGTTAACAAGGCAAGGATAAATAAGCCCTGACCTGAAAGAATAATTGAAGGCAGTATGTCAAGGATTTGGCAGGAAGGGGATGAGGGAGGACTGCCCCCTCCCAACCAGCTTGTTTGTTTGTCTATTAGTACTGATTCCGTTGGTGATAACAACAATTATTTGATTTAATAAACTAAGTAGGGGACAAATGCAGTGTGTCTAAATTCCTCTGCTTCCAGGACAAAACTGCAGTCCAGATTCTTACTTAGACTTGTTCCTTTGCTACAAAAGGATGAGGGATTGGGGTAACCTGCAAAAAGGAAAAAAAAAAAAAACCAACAACTTTGAAACTACACTTGCCTGGGGACCAGAGCTAGTTCTTTCACAGTACTCTCCAGAGCCAGCTTTAGGACCGTTTTGGCTCGGCACCCTAGAATCGCCATGCCAAGCTCCTGGACCACAGCTGTCTCTCTCATTCACATTGATGTGATGCTTTAATGATGTAGCTAAATCGGATTACAGAGATCTAGCTCTGTCCCTCACCCTGTGGTAGGCATCTTTGATCCATCTCCAGGTAATTTTACAGTAAGTAATAGAAAGCTGACTATATCAAAGCAGCAAAAGATGGCTGTGCCATCTGATGTAGATAGATGATAATTTGAAACAAGCTTGTTCTTCTTTACGTAGGTATCTTCCCTTGTTCAGAAAGTAATTTTTTTTCTAATTCTTTTTCATCTCAGGAATCTTTTGATGATGCATCACCAGGAAAACAAAAAGAAATGCAGGAAGCAGATCCTACATATGAAGAGAAAATGGTATGTAATATTTGGGACTAAGTATAGCTGTCCAGTAGTACTTGTGCAGCTGCTTAAAATAGAATTGAGTTTTCTGCTTGTTTAACATCTCTGAACTGGGTTTATAAATTTTTTTGTAGTTATTAAAAAATACTAAAGTAACTTGAAACCAAAAAATATCACGAAAAAAAACCTTCAGACCCTTCTCCTTTTTAGCGTTTTGTTCACTGGTCCTCTGCTCTTTCTCCATTTCCATTGCAGTCGTTTGTGGCAATAATTGTTAATGTGTTTTGTTGTTTCCGGGAAGTATAGTACTAGCAGCTCTGAGGTGCTCTAGATTTAGAAGAATGATATAATGGGAAATACTTAAATGTCTCAGAGGAAAAAAAATCATGAAAAGCTGTCAAGTTGCTTTTGAAGTTGTCTGGAGAGTTGTCCTTCCTGTAGGCAAGGGGGATTATGAAGAGTTGAGTGTTCGATTTCTCTGTCAGAAACGGAAAGATTCTCTAGGAAAGCGCCCATAAGTATTTAAATGGCTGGTACCTTACTTTCTCAACATATGGAATCAGTTGAAGTCTAGAACCTTTTTTAGATCATGGTTGAATACAGGGAAATAATATCAAACTTATTTTTAGACCACAGGAGTAGCAGTCCTTTGTAGGAAGAGTACATTAATTTGTAGCTGGGGAGGTGAGCAGTAAAAAGAAAGGTTTGGCATAAGGCTTTGAGTAGGCACTGCTTTAATTTTCAGTGGAAATATGCTTTCGTAGGAGGACTACAGAATAAGCAGAGGTTCTTTCAAACAGTTTAGGGGTCAAAGTAAATGAAAGTTAGCTTTCAAAATTCACAGGAGGCTGAGGAAAGGTTTACTGTTTGGAAGTGCTGATTGTAAGCCTTGGCCAGCTGTTCAGCCCTTTTACTTTGTCTAGACTGAAAGGGATTTTGTTAGAATTTTCTGGAATTTAATTTGTTCTTTGTGAAATTCTAGTTGGGCTCCTTGTGGGTCTTTTGAAGATGGGTGATTCTGTGCTTCATGGGTTAGGTAGGAGAAAACTTACTATTTTTATTATTTTTTAGTTTTTGTAATGTCTTGAATGTAAGAGATGGAGCTGTCTGCTCCTCACCATCTTCGTGCATTTTCTTTCTCTGTTCCCCTCCCCATTTTCCTTTCTTCCTGTTCATAATTCCAGTGTTTGTGACTTCATGTAGAATTTCTCCATAGGAAAATGAAACTTGATTCTTCTAATTTGCTGCTTCCAGTGTTGTTTCTTCTTGCCACTGAAAATAAGCCAGTCTTCTGCTCATTTCTTTGTGCTGCTTCCTGGCAAACTGAAGGAAGTGAACTTGGAGTTGTCTTTTCTAGTCTTTAGACAGACACAACTACGGGGAGGATTGTATTTTACTGTTGCAATAGTCAGAAGATGGCAAAACAGGAAAAGTTTCTCTGTTGACAGGAGGAGAGCTTGAGGTTGCAGAGTACAGCCTGTTCTTGTCTGTTCCCTATGTAAAAAGTACTGATCATGTTTGTTAGTCCTTTGAAGGAGTAGCCTTAAGTGCAATGAAAACAAGTTGTGCGGATGTGTGTACGGTGCCGAAACTTGCAGAAGATTCCTCACTAAAATTTTAGAATGAGGCAACTTTTGCTTAGCAGTCTGTATCTCTTCTCTTTTGCACAGCCAATGAAACAAGTACTTAAAAATAAGGGTCAGCAATTTGAATATCAGTAAGATCTTACCTAGTTTAAACTTCAGAAACTGTTGAGAAGTAAACAAAAAAACCCACAACCTACGAAGAATAGACATGGAAGCTTAATTCAGTGGATGTGGATTGTAGCTGGCTCAGTCAAGCTTGAACTGTAGTTAGAGCAAGTCTGACTCTTCTGTGGCACATACAGGATCTCTTTCTTGGTCTCTTTCTTCTCTAACTCCGTTTTCCTGTCTTTTACGTAGTTCAGGATCGGCTTGCTTTCAAGAGGAGAATGCTCACAGAGCTGGCATTGCTCTTGCAGAAGCCTGGAACATGTGGTCCTTTTTACTAAGAAAACTCACTTCCTGTAGCTGTGCAAGTTGCTAAATACCAGGTTATGCTGTGGCAGCTGGCAGAATGTCAGGGTGGTGGTTGTTAAGCTTGGAGCTGTTTTCTGTCTTGATTGTCTGTTCTAAGGTTTTGATGTGGCCTGGGGAAGGTGTGTTGATTCCCAGTGGAACCTGTCTGAAAGGAACTGGACCTTTTAAACACTCATATTGTCTCCTGTAATCTTTTTTGCACAGCAGATAGGGCGACTCATATCAAAGTGGACAGTCTGACAAGTTAGGTCGGCTGAGCGTATCTGAGAGGTGGCTGGTGCTGAAATGGGTGTTCTGGCTTGTAGCTATGGGCTCTTCTGCCCCCTCTGCTCCCTTTCATGCCAGCTCTTCAGCTTATCTGGCACCACAGCGAGGTGGTGTATCTCAACTGAGCAGGCAGGAAACTAGTGCAGTAAGAAATAGTTCTTGGTGGGTTGGCGAGATGAGCGAGGTCATTGAAGGATCCTTGCCTGCTGGGCAGGGTTAAATTCCTGGGAGTGGGAGTGTCATCTTTGATAGGATAAGGTTGTTAAGGGTAGTCTGGCCTTGTCTAGTGACACTCATGCGATCTTTTTGCCAAAGTCGGATTTCAGTTTTGGCGCAGGTCTGTCTCGCGACTTTGATCTTACTGTGTAGCAAAGGCTAACCTTGACCCAAGAAATGAACATTGAGTCTGTCAGCAACGGTTACGTTGTTGATGTTGATCATCTCTTCTTTGTTATTGTAGCTATGTATGTAAAGAAATGTGAATCTGTATTGTTTAAAAAGCATTTGTTAGCTTTTTCTTCTGAATGAATAGATACTGTAATGTCTCACACTTGTTCCACTTGATTTTCCTTGTCAACAGCAAACAGACAGAGCAAACAGATTTGAATATCTGCTGAAGCAGACAGAGCTGTTTGCTCATTTCATTCAGCCTGCTGCTCAGAAAACTCCAACTTCACCTTTGAAAATGAAGCCTGGACGACCACGAATAAAGAAGGATGAAAAACAGAATTTACTGTCAGTTGGCGAGTGAGTGATGACATGTAGGCCAGCTTGTACTGTAATTATGGATTTTGTTGTACTTTAGAAGCGTAAGTTAAACTTGCTAGTCTTTTGTCTTATTTTGGTGTGTATTTTATGCTATATAATTGCGAGTTTTTTTCAACTGCCCACCTGGAAGTTGAGGGTTGTTTAAGAAATCTAGGAGTTACAAGAATTTTGTATTGGTGGTAAGGCACTATCGTGATTAAAAGTATTCCAGCATGAGGAAAAGTGGGAGAAGTAGCGCACTTGTGTCTGTGAGCTGTAGGAGTTCGTGGAGAACATCAGCGTACAGCACCTTGCAGGCAGCTTGAACAGCAGAAGTCTAGAAATTTGGATTGCCTTCACTGCAGCTTGTATAGCTAACGGTGCGTCTAGCGTTTGGCAGATGTTCCAGAACTCTTAAATAAGTGTTGTTGCCGGTCTTGTAGTTAAAGGCCAGTAATGATGCACAGAACTTATCCCTTTCCGGTCACTTTGCTCTGATATTTGAGTCTGCTAACAGCGTGGTCATCTTATGTTGTTAAGACGCTAGTGGCTGTAAGAGTTAAAAAGCAGCATTTCAGTTGATCAGCTAAACATGAGTTCTTTTGAAGAATCTTGCTAGAAGCTTCTTTGGGTGTTGGTGGTCTGTACTGCAGTGACATTAGATTTCATTTCAGAACAGCTTCACATCTTTTTAGTTTAGCCAGAAACTTACTTCTTTCTTGCACTTTTTCAGCTACCGCCATCGTAGAACAGAGCAAGAGGAAGACGAGGAGCTGCTAACAGAAAGCTCCAAGGCAACTAATGTCTGCACTCGATTTGAAGAATCTCCATCATGTGTGTTTCCCTTTTTTTTTTTTTTTTTTTCCCCCTCTCTGTTCTTTTCCTTCAAGATATCTAAAATGAAGTTTATTTTGGTCTTTCCCAGTTCCCCCAATGAATCGGTTTTGGGGGACAGGAGATGGAGGGGAAGGAAGACCCAGCACTGGTCTAATAGGACCAAATGTATGAGGGAGGGACTGTTTATTTTCAGTGAGGCTACATAGATCATCCAGTGAGTCTTGCCCTTTAGAAATCCAGTTGCTATACTTTGGTTACTAGGTGAGAGAGAGTGTTTTTCAGTATGCATCTTAATAATTTTTATATATGTAATGTGTCTTCTGATACAATTTGGAGTTCCTAACAGCTTTCTGTTCATTGAACAGAATTCAGTATTCTGTTGTTTTAACGTTTGACTGTGTTCTGATCTGCGCGGTGGTGATAGAGTTAGAACTTTTATGTGCTTTGGGTTCTTGCAGAAAACAGAGCTGTCGGAGCAGCTTGCAGAAACAGTTAACATGTCGCTGTCTCCAGTCTGCCTCGTGCTGGGAATTTACTGCATGAACTTTGCTACTTGATTTTGTTCTGTAGCTTAGATAATTGATGTCAATTAGCAGGCAAGGGGTGGTGAAATTCTTTTAAGTTTTTACAGATCTTTTCATCTGTTCTTTCGTGTCTTTTAGATGTTAAGTGGGGAAAGCTGCGTGATTATCAGGTCCGTGGACTGAACTGGCTCATCTCTTTGTATGAAAATGGCATCAATGGTATCCTGGCAGATGAAATGGTATGCATGTAGTCCGTCTTTCGGGGGACTTGTGAACACATGCGATACAATACAATTTTAGTATGTGTGTGTGTATATATATATATATATATGCGTTTAATAGCACAAAATGCAGTAATAATTTGCCAGATCTTTCCTACTATGTTTTAAATCACTAACATTACAACTGCCACACACATCTTAATTAACGGTGTAGGCAGTTTTAGAAATAGGCGTATGACAAGGGAATCTGTCAACCATTAGAAAAAAAGGATTCAATGGAGAGTAGTTGTTCTATAGAATGAAGTATCCTCAGTTTTTTCTCTCTAAATCGTAACTATTTTGTTATGGTATTCTCAAGCTGTCCTTGTGAAGAGAGCGTCACATATGAGAAGAGCAACAAATGCGGAAATACTTCCTGTTGTTGTTAGGGTGAAATGCAGAGAGCAGGACACAAGTGTCCTGTGTGGACTGATCTCAGCAGCAAGAGCTACGCCAGTGGGAAATTTTCTGGGAAAAATGATGCAAAAATAGATACAGCTGGAGAGCTGCATTAAAATTTTCACACTATGACCACATAACATTTCAGTCAGCACTGGCTGTAGTAGCTTTTGCTTCTGTTTTTATTATTTTTCTCTGAAAGACAAGGGTTGAATGCAGAATAAATTGCAGTATTTTGATGGGCAGATACGTTTTTGTCCTCTAAGTGATCTTAGTTGTATCTGGTTTTCATAAGGAGCAGGTAAGGAAAAACAAAAATCTAATTACATTTCAGTATGCTGTATTTCTTATACCTTCTGGTAATTTCTGAGTAATAAAGCTTCTTCAACATAAATTACAGACAAATGAATTTCAATTATTGTTCAGTAACATGTTTACTTTTGTAGTAAATCAAGGATTTTTTTCAGCATACATGCTTAGGAATAGAGTAATTTTTTTTCTTTTCTTTGCTGAGTACAGTTCTAAGTGGAGCAGGCTTGTTTTAACGAAAACAACTGGGAAACTTTTTAAGTCCTTGGGTTTGTGGTACTCCAAAATCCATCTTGCGTTGAGGAGTTTAAATATTTACTATTACATATTTTTAGCTTTATTCTTAAATATTAATCCTTTTGAATTTATGCCTTTCACACAGCTTGTAAACACTTTTCCACATCTTACACCAGGTGGAACGTGGTTATTTTGAAGACAAAGACTTGAATTTTAGAAGCAAACATAACTTGTGCTGATGGTTTTTGTTTTTTTTTTAAATCTCATGTGCTTGAGTCATAATCTTTTTGAATTATTTCAATGATCTGGTTTTTGCGTGTCTTCCTCAGTGTTGTTTTAATTAAAATTCTATGCTGAAAATACAAGTTTTTTAATCTGTCTGTTAAATACAGAGTACTTAAAAGAAAAAAAAAACATCTAAAGAAGCTCAGTATTTGTTTTATTCTTTGACATATGCAGCTGTTCACATTTATGTTTGGCTTTCTTCTCACAAGAACTGACATCACGTAGTGGCCTGTAAAAGCCTCTTTGCAGGGTTCTTGATTTATTCACTTTATTTCAAGTTTAAGAGAATGCATATGTCCAGTTTCTAAAGTTCGTTGATATCTAAATAAGTAATAAACAAAATTGAAATTTTATGAAATAATGTTTTCTTGCACTTCAAAGCATGTGTCTTATATGAAACATAAGGCAAAATTCTGACTTCATAATGTTACTCTTTCTACTTTTTTTATTAAACGTGGGAAGCTATACAAGCTTTTCCTAACCAAGATTTTGATGCCTTTTGTGAGCAGCAGTGTATTTAATAGATCTCCCTCATTTGTTCAGGCTGCTGTGTCTTCCATGTTGTACTGGGGAGCTTGCTCTTGGGTTTTTTAAAGGTGTTTCCTGAGAGATGTGTGGGTTTTTTCTGACACAATGTCCCTTACAGGGTCTTGGGAAGACACTGCAAACAATTTCTCTCCTCGGATACATGAAACACTACAGAAATATTCCTGGTCCTCACATGGTGTTAGTTCCTAAGTCCACTCTACATAACTGGATGAATGAATTCAAGAGATGGGTACCTACGCTTCGAGCAGTTTGTTTGATAGGTGACAAAGACCAGCGAGTAAGTTTTGATGTGATTGTTTCTACTGTGTAAATCTAGCATGTGATCTTGCTGTCCTTTACCTTTTGTTCACAGGGAAGGATATTAACTTGGATTTGTAGTGGTTAAACAGTCAGGCCTACAAATGCTGCCTATTTAAAATATAACCAGCTTAGAAATCACATGTATGTTGCCCAGGTATTGCTTCGTCACTGTACACTCCTCATTTCTTGGCCAAAGATTTTCTCTCTCTCCTTTTGCGAAGGCAGTACACTATGTAGACCAACAAAACCCAACAAGTCTTAAAATAGGAAAATGAAGTATTTGATGTAAAGTGCTATCATTTGTATGAATATATAAATCTATAAAAAAGGAAATTTGCTTTCTCTCTATACGGTACAGCACATTGTATTGGCTGTAAGAGCTACTCTTAAGAGGATTATGGAGTCTCACTAAGGAGCTGTTTTCTGAAAACAGGCGTCAGCTTGATGTTGGAGGGGACATGGTGGCTTGGTCAGTAAAAGTGGTACATGAATGGCTCTTATTCAGCTTCAGTGTTGTCAGAGAAAATATTGTTCAGTTTCTTATGACTGTACTATTTCAGTCATTCTTTTTTTGTTAGTTCAGTATCAATTCTTTGCTACCCTTTTTTTTTTTTTTTTTTTTTTTTTTTTAGCCTAGCAAACTAAACAAAAAAACATGGAATGTGACGGTGCATCTGTAGATTTGGCAACTAGAGATACCTATGTGTTTATGGAAGGAAGAGTTATTACCAGTGCCATTGAAATTCCACTTTTGTCAGCAGACTTTTTTTATTCTAAGGGCATCTGGCTCTATTTTCAGTTTGTTGGGTTAGAAATTGCAAAACTATTGATGGAACTTTAAATAGTTGTGGAGGTCATTGGTCCAGGTCTCATATCTCGTGGGGGTTTTTTTAGTGCATCTTTTCTGAATTGAGTATTTTTTTATTCTTTCTTCAATATATTTCTTGCTTGTTTGAGTTAAGTTCTTGACATTTATACATCTCTGTTTTGAATTCTGGCTAATTACTGTCTGCTTTCAACCTTGGATGTCAGCATTCTAGAAATTGTTCAGTTAGCCAAATAAAGCTGTGCTTGGGATTATTTTTTATATTCAAAACCTACTGTTTTCTAAACTAAAAGACAAAACAAAACAAAGCAAACGTACAGAAGATTAATTTTGAGTTCTGATCTTACAGTTCAGCTATTGAAAGCCTTATGCGTGTAGGTAGTCATTCGCAGTTTTCAAGCCAGACGTTAGAGCTGAAAGCCCTTCCGTGCTCTGCCCCAGGGGCTTCAGCAGCTTCAGCACTGACAGAATTGTCAGGATTTGCCTTGGTTGTATGTTATATTGCCTTTCTAAATAATTTCATCTTTTCATTTAAATTTAGTAGTAACATTTAACAGTGCTGGTGTGTTCTTTTTATTTCAGATTTGTCAAAGCCCCAGAAACTAACTGTAACCTTGATTTCTAGGCTGCCTTTGTCAGAGATGTGTTGCTGCCTGGAGAATGGGATGTCTGTGTAACATCATATGAAATGCTTATCAAAGAGAAATCAGTATTCAAAAAGTTTAACTGGAGATACCTAGTTATAGATGAAGCCCACAGGATTAAAAATGAAAAGTCAAAGGTAATTTACATTTTCACTGAAGGAGACATTTGTGTGGGTTATTAGGTGGCGGTGTGGGGACTAGTAATATTTTTATATTTGCTCATGTTTTAATGTCCTTTAGTTATCAGAAATTGTGAGGGAATTCAAGACTACAAATCGGCTGCTATTAACTGGAACTCCACTTCAGAACAACTTACATGAACTCTGGGCACTTCTTAACTTCCTTTTGCCAGATGTCTTTAACTCATCTGAAGTAAGTTTTCATTTCTGCTAATCAAATTAAATGAACTTGCTTGGTTTTCCACATTGGAAAATAGACCTGAATATGTACACCTGGGGGGTGTGTGTGTGTCAGTTACTACTGATAATGATAGATTGACAGTTAGAAATTTTTCCGGAATTGCGAGGTGTAGTAGGGTAGACTATTTTTCTCAGCTTGGCCATTTTTAAGGGCTGTTGTGAGTCAGCAGAAACAAGACGTTTTTAAAATCATGTGATGATCTCTGCTGCATTTCAAAACAGCTTTAAGGGCTAAACCAACTTTGTTCTTTTATTTATTTAACTGTAAGTTACGTTATTTATCTACAAGTTTTTTCCTGTGAGTTCAGAGATAGTATGTAAGGAGCAACAGACTTCACAAAGTGAAGCATGTGCTTAACTGTTTTGTTAAGCTGTAGAAACAGGGGGGAAGCCTTGTGGTGCATTACACCAAAATTGTACTTTTTCCTTTTGATCTTTCATCAAATGCTGCAGTAGTATGTTTCTTCCAGATGGAATTTGTCTGATGGAGTGATATGAGTGAATCCTTTTAGAATAGAAAAGGACTCATGTATTGGTTCTTGAGGGTTGGTTTTTTTTTACTTGTGATAGTACAGAGGTTTTCTAGTTTGTTTGGGTTTCGGTTTTTTTGAAGACATATTATAAAGCTTTCCATAAAAATAGACCAAAGAGGGTAATTTGTTCTTTTACTTACTGCCTGTGTAAGAGAATCACACTTGTATTTATTTACCATTGTAATGGCATTGCACCTTGAAAGGAAACCTCACACACACCAATGATTTTGTTGATACAGGACTTTGATTCATGGTTTGATACAAACAATTGTCTAGGGGATCAAAAGTTGGTGGAACGTCTTCACATGGTGAGTCTTTCTGCTTTTTGTATGTGTTACGCTTACCTAAGTTAAGTTCTAAATAATTCTTCCAACGCTTCTTGTGACAGAATATTAGGGTAGAATAGCTTATTCCAGAAACTGTGGTAGACTTTCAAAATAGGTTGATCAAGCTTAGAACGTGATCCATTTGTTGAAAAGGAAATGGTTTTGGAGGGGAGAAGAAGGGTCAATAGTTCTGCCTTTCAGCATTTTGAAATGCTTACATAAAATATACTGGCTATGAAGAGACTATATTTCAGTCAAGCAAAATTAAAAAAAGAACCAAGGGGCATAGAACCATCTGAAAGATGATTCTGGCCTGATCTTGGAGTCTTCCAAAGAAAGCACGTGTATATTACCATGTGTGATAACTCTCCGTATAGACTGCTTTTTCAGACGATCTGGTAACGGCTCTGATGTTTGAGCATTTATGACAGAGTCTGTCAGCACTGCTTTGGTCTGTGGATCTGCTCAGTGTTTCATTTCCAAAACCTGTTTAATGGTGTATCTCTTTCAGGTGCTACGACCGTTCCTTCTACGTCGCATTAAGGCTGATGTAGAGAAAAGCTTGCCTCCAAAGAAGGAAGTTAAAATTTATGTGGGTCTCAGCAAAATGCAACGAGAATGGTAATTCATGTGCTTGACTGTGCTGTGGTTAAAGTTTAGAAGGAATGTGCTGCTTGTGACTAGATTATTGTGTGGAACTTGATCTAACTCCTTCTGGTGTACTCCCAACTCGTACATATTTCCTTGTGACACTTTTGTGATGACAAAACCATGCATATCAAGGAGAGTTACCTGGTGAAAGGAGCGGGAGGGGGAGCTGTTGACTAGACTTAACCATTTAAAGAAAGGCCAACTTCATTTTAGTTAAAAAAGTTTTTTCTTTCTTTGATGTAGGTATACACGGATCCTAATGAAGGATATAGATATCTTGAATTCGGCTGGGAAGCTGGACAAAATGAGGCTGTTGAATATCCTCATGCAGCTGCGGAAGTGTTGCAATCATCCGTATCTTTTTGATGGAGCAGAGCCTGGTCCCCCTTACACAACAGATATGCATCTGGTCACCAACAGTGGCAAAATGGTAGTATTGGACAAATTGCTACCTAAGTTGAAAGAACAAGGTATGCATCTTGTTGTTGTTGTTTGAGGGTTGTTTGGTTCAACAATAGAAATGAAAGTTGATGCTTCTTAATGTTTTCATGCATCCTGAGCAAAAACCAGCACACTTTAGCCAGGATTATTGTTGTTTTATAGCATGATACCAGCTTGTCAAGCACAGTATCTTAAAAACAATTTGTGAAGTGCCTTCATAAATAATTGGGTCAATTATGGCTTTTTGTAATGGTAAAGTGTTCTGATTTTTTTCCTTTCTTTTTTTTTGTCCCAGCTAAATTGAGATCACAGAAACATCAGTTCATCTGGGCTTTAGGCTTTATTTCTTAGCGTTATTAGCTGTTTGAAACATAATCACGTTTGCATTTTAGTCACTCCTTTGATTTGCCATGAACTACCGTTTCAGATTCAAAGTCTTCATGTAGGGTTAAACTCAAATCCTTTGTGAAATGTTGGTCTTTCTTGCTGGATGTAGTTTTGAGCAGCACCTGAGGTTTTTTCAGTGAATTTTTTAAGGCATGCAGACATGGGGGGACCGCTCAGTTATTTTAAAGTTATTTGGTAGTAGGGACAAAGCTCTGGAATAGATTACTGTAAAACTCAGTCGTCACAGAATTTTTGACTCTGGAATACATTTTTAACTCATTATTTTAATGAGAATGCCTACTGAAGTAACTTGGCTAAAGGAGTGGAGGAAAGTTTGTGACTGGGGAGACATTGCAGAAAAGTAAAACCAAGTCCAAACCCCAGCCTTAGGTAATATAAAAGTAATCTGTACTTTGTATCCAGGTATCACTCATGCAGCTGTGGCGAGATGCATCATTGCAAGACTGAAAAAAAAATAATTCAGTGGTTACTGTGCTTTTTTTGGTCATGGTTTCTTTCTGCTATGAGGCTTCTTGTTGAGATGTGGCAATTAAAATTGGCCTGGTCTTAAATCAAATTATCATTTTACACAAAGAGTTCATTATTAGACCTTGAGTCCCAAAGGACAAAAAATAAAAATCATACTAGGAGAATATAGGGGGAAGTGGAAGCTTTGTAATATTTTGTTTTACCTACATCTCTCAAATAGGTTGGAGATGGTTGTGTGTATGTGCATAAATTACTGTACATTTATGTTCTTTGGAGGTTGTTCTTGGCAGGTAAATGAACTGACAAGTCTTAAAGAAGAACTTTCTTTCTAGGTGTCTGAAATACAAAACACATACTTCAAAATTTCATTGTTTATACTCCTTGATGTTTTTATATTTGTGTTACCATCTTGCTGTGCTGTGTCTGGGAACATTCTGATAAGAAGTACAACAAAAAAAAAAAAAAGCCAAAAGGCAGCCACTAACTAGACTAATACACAGTAAGGCAGGCGAGCCTGGCGGCAGTGCAGCAGCCTGCCAGTTAGTGGCTGAACAACCACGGATTGAGTCTGGCGGGCTGCAGCGCCTGCAGTCATGTCTGTGGTTACCCGGAACCCTTCTGCCCCAGGCTGGGCACGTTTTAAAGCCCCACACAGCCGCTGTGACAGCAGCTGCTGCAGCCCTGCGTTACGTACTGGGTTCTGAAATCCCAGTGGCTTTTCTTTGTAGTACATGGAACTGTCCGCTTGCCCTTTCTGGTGACACAGACTTGCAGAGTTTGGTAAATTTTAAGTTTTACTGAGACGTAAGAAAGCTTTTAACCCAAACAGGTTCAAGAGTCTTAATCTTCAGTCAGATGACCAGAGTCCTAGATATCTTGGAAGATTACTGTATGTGGCGAAATTATGAATATTGTAGACTGGATGGACAGACACCACATGACGAGAGACAGGTATTTAAAATTTCAAGTGTTTTCTTTAAGTAAAAATAGTACTTGTAAAATATTTGGTTCAACTGATATGTGCCTTTTATTTATTTAGGCATCTATTAATGCATATAATGAACCCGGTAGCTCAAAATTTGTGTTCATGTTGAGTACACGGGCAGGAGGTCTCGGAATCAATTTGGCTACTGCTGATGTTGTCATTCTGTATGATTCAGACTGGAATCCTCAAGTAGATCTTCAAGCTATGGTAAGAATCCAGATGGAAATTACATTCTTGTTTCTTCTCTTTCTCATGGAACTTCCTAGAAATGTGTGGCATGATGTAGTATTTCCAAAATAAATTAGTATTTTTCCTGGTTTAGCTCAGAAGTAAGATTTGTAAGACTGCTTCTCGGTTCCGGTGCAGCTTCCACGGTGTGGAACCCTTAATCACATTAGGGTACAATGTGTTATGCAGGAGGAAATGCTGGGTGCGTGTTACAGTATCCTTAGCAGTATTTAATAAAAAGACCCTGCTTTGGTTTTCACAAAAACAAATCCCCCCAAAACCCTAGCATGTTAATTCCCAATCTGTGAAGCTTTGCTCCTGTGGCGAGTGGAGGTGACTGTGTTTACACTGTCTTCCCTGAGACCTTGGAAAAGAGACAAAGAAGAGCTGAATTAAACTTCTCAAAAACTGCTTTTACAGGGGTGATAAGTGAGCAAGCTCCATTTAGTAGACATCTTTTATATTTTTTTTAAGCCGATTTGCATGCATCTCCAACCTTGGAACATGTCAGGAGCGCTACTTATCACATAAGAAAGTAAAGCTGTTTAGAAACTACCGGTGTTTTTTGAGAAAGGAGGCCTTTCAGTGACAAATATTGGATATTTCTTCATAATTATTCAGTTAAGCTGTGGGTAGGTTCTCAAGTATTCTAGCAAAAAAATTACTTCAGAAGAATGATGTAACTGGCGTTTGGAAGCTAAAGCAAGATAGTTCCAGCTGAAGGTGTATGTTCAGAATGCTAATTCTCCCAGTGGGTACTATTTGCCAGTCGGGTGAGGTGGTGGATTGTATTTTTCTTGAAATACTCATGGCACAACTGAACAATAGATTTTGGTCAGTACAGAGATAACTTCCTAAATACGTTGGTTTTATAGAAGGTTACATAAGGTCAGGAGCCATCCAGGCTTCTCCCCAGTGTGATTCAACAAAAAACCCCACACTATTTTTAGACATGACATCTAGAGACATACACTCATTGCTGATGTTATTGAACAAAACCACCCCAAAACTTGCAGTGCGGATAAGAATGTGCTACCTTGGGTAGTCATGTTAACAATGTTTATAAAGATTTAAGTAACCTATGCTATTCCATTTTTTAAACTAGGATGTTGAAACTAATGAAAATTGAAGAGTAATTGTATGGTAATTCTTTTTTTTTTTTTTTTTTTTTTTGCCTAGGATCGAGCACACAGAATTGGCCAAACAAAGACTGTTCGAGTGTTCAGGTTTATCACAGACAATACAGTGGAAGAAAGAATAGTGGAACGTGCAGAAATGAAGCTCCGGCTAGATTCCATAGTCATTCAGCAAGGCAAGTATATGAGGACAGTTTGTTTGTCTATATGATGTGATTCTCTTCTCCCCCGGCCCCAGCTTGTAAACTATGGCAGAATCAGCTAGTCCAAACGCCTGGGAATGCTGCTTTTGCCTCAGCTGAACTCCAAAGGTAGGGTGCAAAGGCCTGAGCCACTTCAAAAAAATTATTTTGCTGTGTAGGCGTAGTAGGCTTTTCCTTATCTCCCTAGTGATACATATGTACAAGTGTGTATAATCAAATATATATTTTTTTTTTTTTAAAGTACTCAACTTCTCCTGTGAAGTGGAGAAATTAATGCCTTTTGTAATAGATGGGGAGAAGTCATAGCAATGTAACCTTCTTGGTTGTCTTGGAATTGGTACCTTTATTCCTGAAAAAAGGATTCAATAAGCTTTAGTCTGGAAATTGTGAAAACATGCACCATAACAAAGCTTATATGGAAGACCTCACATCCAAAATTATGTTTCTTGAACACAATTCATGTATAATAAAGCAAATGTATGTGATCCCTGGGTAGCTTTTGCTGGCCTCCCCTCCCCCGCCTTGGAATTTCCTTTACCAAGAGAAGAGGATACAGCTTTAATGTGGAAGTGCAAGAGGAAAGAGAAATACTGTATTGCTCCTTCTGTAATGCAACCTTTTTAGTTAATTGCTATCCTCCAATGCTTCAATCTTCAGGAAGACTGGTGGATCAAAACCTGAATAAACTTGGAAAGGATGAAATGCTGCAAATGATTAGACATGGAGCGACGCATGTGTTTGCCTCAAAGGAGAGCGAGATTACAGATGAAGATATTGACCACATTTTGGAACGAGGTGCAAAGAAGGTGAGATGGAATTTTAAGAAAAAAAATGGAAGCCCACCTGTAGACTTAAATTTGATGACAAGATCCCTAGATGATTGTAAGCTGGAGAGAATAGGGGATGGCTGTTGAGGGTTTTCAAGTTGGTCAAGGATGTTTGGGGTTTTTTTTCTACTGTTGTAAATCAGATGTTTTATAATGAAGTACCTTTCAAAATTGCTACTGTTCTTTTCTTTTCTTTTTTTTTTTTTCACCCCCTCCAAGACTGCGGAAATGAATGAAAAGCTTTCAAAGATGGGTGAAAGCTCACTCAGGAATTTCACAATGGATACAGAGTCCAGCGTGTATAATTTTGAAGGGGAAGACTACAGAGAAAAACAGAAGGTAAACACTTAAATTTCTTCTGGAGGAAAGCACTAAGTTGTATGATTGAACTATATTTATTTAAGAAGTGTTGGTTAAGATAAAATGTAAATCTATAAAACCTAAGTTTTAATACTTACTTAATGAAGTAGATGCACATCTAGTTTTATATAAAACTTGGAGCTGGACTGAATGTTTTGCAAGGCTTAGTATTAATATTCTTTGGGGTGGCGGGACTTGTGTTTATAGATGGCATTTACAGAGTGGATTGAACCACCTAAACGAGAAAGAAAAGCCAATTATGCTGTGGATGCTTACTTCAGAGAGGCCCTTCGAGTCAGTGAGCCAAAAGCACCCAAGGTGAGTTGGCTGACTTAAAAAAAAAAATTGTTCACATATGCAGGATAAATGGTTAAAGCTGAAAGCAAGAGATTGGACTTTAAAAACTAATAGTGCAGTTTTTATGAGTATAAACTGGGGAGGCAATTAAAATTTGGAAAAATCCAAAGGATTTGGGAGAAACTTCTCTAACAAAACAGTAAAAGCAGGATGAAACTTGTAAGATGTTAGAAACACGTTGGTGCTACCCTCCTTACTTTATTTTTATTCAAGCAGCTGTGACTTTTCCTTACCTGTGGAAGATTTACTTATTGCTGCTTAGAACACCAGAACTTTTTTCAGTGGGATGCATGTGTGGCTCTTTCCCCAGCCTTCTCTTCCTCCCAAAAGACCCTCTCCCGTTTCCTCTCGGGTCTTTTACTTTTAGAATTCTTCATGGCTGTAGTTGTCTCTTGCATGGTGAGGCCTTTTTTTAGTTAAGACAGTGCATTTTTGTAACAAAGCTTGCTTTTTTTTTTTCTTCTCAAAAACTGAAATCAGTTATTACAAGCAAACAGATTCTGGATGTGAAAGGAAGTCATATACAAACTTTGTATGTGTTTCAGGCACCACGGCCTCCAAAACAGCCAAATGTCCAGGACTTCCAGTTCTTTCCTCCACGCCTGTTTGAACTATTGGAAAAAGAGATTCTCTACTACAGGAAAACAATTGGGTACAAGGTAATTAAAGAATTCAGGCATTGCAAAAGGTTATGCAATAGTAGGAGAATATGCACTTGTCCTGCCTTTCACCCTGATTTAAAAGTAGTAAAATCATGTTGGGCTGAACAGATCATTAGGATATATAAACAGAAAAGTGACAATTAGCAATTATCTGTGAAAAATTAAATGTTATAAAATGCAAAACCTTTCAGGTACCTCGTAATCCCGATCTGCCAAATGCAGCCCAAGCACAAAAGGAAGAACAGCTCAAGATTGATGAGGCTGAACCTCTTAACGATGAAGAACTAGAAGAAAAAGAGAAGCTTCTAACCCAGGTATAGTTGGGTCTTCAGCGAGATCAAAGCCGGCTGAAGCTTGCTTTGTGTTACAGCTGTTACAGTATTACAGGAACATTTCTTGGTGGTTGATGCACACACAGCTACAGATTTTGTTCTGGCTGAAAAGAGGTTTAGCAGTAGGTTTGTTGTGGGCCTGGGTGCCTTTGAAGAACGTGCACCAAATAAGCGCGCTGGGAATCTACTGCGTCTGACCCATGTTCTGTGTATCTTAATCCTGAAGAGTAAGAACTACCCCAGTGTCAGCCTGGCCTCCCGCGTTTGCGCTGGCTGTAGGCTGTGATACGTTCCCTCGGCTGTGGGACCCTGCAGACTAGCTGCAGAGCCGAAGGTGCCGCTTTCCACGTTATTTAACACATATGTTCTGCCAAAGTGTCACTGCCATGTGGAAGTGAATCCTGCAGGACGAATGGTCTGTTTTCCTAACCTAGGACTGGTAGTGGATAGTGTCCCTCTCTTAAAGAGGGTGTGAGCTACATAGGTATATAATTAGGCAGCACATACATTTAAGTGATGTAAAACAGGTTAATGCCCATTATGCCTTATTAGGGTATTATATTTTCACATTGTATTTGGGGGGCGGGGGATGGGACAGGATCTTGCTGGAGTAGTAGTGCACTGGAGCAGTTCACTATAAAACCAGTACAGTCAGAATGTTTTACTGCCAACTGTTTGTAGAAATTATTTCTAAGATGAAATTGGCTTGTTTTGGCAGCTGATAACTTCAGCAATACTATTTCTGTCCCTACTGAATATCACCACAAGAAAGCTTTAGACTTTCTGAGGGAGGGGGACCAGGGAACATGGCTGATGGGGTCTGTGAGGCACTTGCTGGGCCTTTTCGACAAAACAAAAGCATTATAGACACTAGCTGCTTCACTTAAGGGATTTTTCTTCTTAAAATGTGATCTCTTGTTCTCTTTCAGAGAATACTGGTAGGAGGGATTAATTTATGAGCTGAAGACTTTTATCCAAAACTAGTAGGGCAGTTAGAGAAGCCACGCTAATCATGACACTGTGTTTAGAAGGAGAGACTACAGTGACAGCAGTATAAAACCAGTTTTTCTAACATCATTAAACTGCAGAGAAAGCAGAGCTTAAATACTGTTGGAGTAATGGAAGTGTTACAGGTGCTTTAAAAAAATCTGTTAAAACAGATCTGGAGACAGACAAATCCTGAACTTCTGTGCAATGTTTGCTTTTGATTGCTATAAAGGGATTCACTAACTGGAATAAGAGGGATTTTAACCAGTTCATCAAAGCTAATGAGAAGTGGGGCCGTGATGACATTGAAAATATAGCAAGAGAAGTAGAAGGAAAAAGCCCAGAGGAAGTCATTGAGTATTCAGGTAACTTACTTTTTAAGTAGTCGGCGCTCTCAGTCCGTATCTAGTGCTGCTTTCCTAGTTTGAACCGCCTGTGAACCTGGAAACAGCTTACTTCGGAGAACTTTTTACAGGGCTCTTTAAGACGTTCAGGGTGGAATTGTACTGATGGATTTGGGATCTGCTGGTCTGGATTTTACCATATTTAGCCCCTGCCTAATTAAAGCTGTACTAAAATGTGAATGTAAACTATTACTGACCCACCTTAATATATCCTAAATCTGCTCTTAACTGGATAGCGCTGTCTTCAATACTTGTTAGTTTTTTGCAAAAGAAAATGCTCAGAAACAATGCTTGGCTGGGGAGATTTCACTTTTCCTTAGTTTTCACTAGAAAACTACTGATTAGTTTTCTTGAATCTTTGCACCTTTATTACCTCATCCTCATCAAGAGTGGGATACAGTAAACATTTTGTGATGGAATATGTAACTATTGGTTTTTATAACCTAAGTCCAATTGGCTACTTACCTCTGATGTCTCAGAACTGTTTTCTGCTGTAGTGCAGCTGCAAATTCCTGGGGCTACATTTCTAAAAGTATATAGCAGCTTATAGATGTGAAAAACTCTTTAAAAAAAAAAAGCCCTTTTATTGAAACACCCAATTGTCTTCTAGAGATTTGCTCTTGTATTTGGCCACCCAGTTGCCCTCCTGCTTCCTGTTGTAAAAAGTATTGTCATTGTATTGATTTCCATGTTAAGGAATGTTTTTTCCTGAGAAGGAAATTGACTAACAAAAACTTTCTGGCACGTGTTGCACCTTATTTAAACTGAAGACTCCTGTATCTACCCCCTTCAAAATAGCATCTGTAATACTGTGACATGTGATACCAGGAAGCGAAGGTTCCTTATCGGGTAAAAGCATGCCTCTTGTTAGAACAGCAGTAGGTTCTGGTAAAAGGAAGTAACAACTGATGTCTTTTTTTAAGGTAAAAACCTAACTTTTAAAGATGCATGCTAAGAAACTAACCAATTGTTCTTTTCTTAGCTGTGTTCTGGGAAAGATGCAATGAACTCCAAGACATAGAGAAGATCATGGCTCAGATAGAAAGAGGAGAAGCCAGAATTCAGAGACGAATCAGCATAAAAAAAGCACTTGATACAAAGGTACCTTTGCTGGGTTTCTTGCTTCCTTTATTTCCCTGTGCCAGTGAGGTGAGGCGAAGGACACGGTGCCTAGCCAGCATTACTAATGTGTGAACACATGGTGCGCATAGTGTTTGCCTCTGTTGCATATTCCTCAGCAGTTGCTTCCTATAGCTTTTCCTATATATAGAAATGCTGTCCTGGCTGATAGCTATGATGAAAACTTGGTGTGTCCTAACCTGTTGTTAGTAACAATTATCTTTTGTCGTATGACAAACAGTTCATAGTGCCATATAACAAACTCCCCATAACTACGTGCTTTTGGAAGAAGCAGAATTTCATTTGGACCCATATAACTGAAAATGCTATATATACATTTAGAGCACTTAAAAAGGGAAGACTTACCAAGCAGGGGCAGCTTTCATTCTGCTGTGTGCGTCGCCAATCCAGGTTTGGTAGTGTACAGATTTGGGGTAAATTAAGGCAGTGAAATCAAATTCCCTCCCCCTGCTTCAGGTTTGACTAGTTAGTTCTCTCTTCTAGGGCAGTCAGGGGAAGAACGGTGGCTGACTCAACCAGAACACAGCTGAACCATGTGCTACAGTCTCATGTACCTTTGTACTCTTACTCTGATTTTGACCATTCCTGAGCATTTGTGTGTTGAAAAGGATGCTTGCCACTTGAAGCCTGGCAGATCTTGACTATTTCCATATGTGGCAACAGGCATGAAGTTAGCTGTTAATCAAAAGATGATGACAAAGCTGTCTGTTGTCTAAACCAGAATTTACTAATTTAGATGGTGTTGATAAATGTACTGCCTAGGAACCCACAGTGCCTTACCTGTGTGACTTAGCACCAGGGATCATTAAAAATATTTAGTTTTCTAACTTGGCATTGTTCATCTGCCTGTCTTCATGTGGATGTATTGCTTTCATATAAAACAGTTCCATGCTAATTTTGAACTATTTCTTAGTTTTATATGATCTTATTTGTTTTATTTAGATTGGCAGATATAAAGCCCCTTTCCACCAGCTGAGAATATCATATGGTACTAATAAAGGGAAGAATTACACTGAAGAGGAGGATCGCTTTCTGATCTGTATGCTTCACAAACTAGGATTCGATAAAGAAAATGTCTATGATGAATTAAGACAGTGTATCCGAAACTCCCCGCAATTCAGATTTGACTGGTTTCTCAAGTCCAGAACTGCAATGGTATGTGTTAGTCTGTTTTGCTTTTTTGTTCGTGAATGCCTGTGACAGCACAGTTACACACCAGGCTAATTAAATAGCTTCTGAAATACAGAGGTATGGGTATGTGTACATTACATTAGATTAGATTATCGTAGACTTTCTACTAACTGTGGAATGTTGATGTGGATGGCAAAGGCGGTAAACTTAAGAAGTCTAAAGGGAAGAGGAAATGAAAATTCCAAGGTACTGTTTTTCAAAATCAATATGAGTTTGAGTTAAATACAAGCACGTTTTTAAAAGCAAATATCTGTGATCAGATCCATTCCTGCGAAGTCAGCCAGTAACTATCAAACTCGCCTGTTCAGAGGCATTTCTAACATTCCATCATGATTTTTACGTTAAGTGGCTGCCTGATGTAGTAAGTTACTATGTTGTGCCATTTAGGAGCTGCAAAGGAGATGCAATACTTTAATCACCCTGATTGAAAGAGAAAACATGGAACTGGAAGAAAAGGAAAAGGCAGAAAAGAAGAAACGTGGACCAAAACCATCTTCGGTAAGATTTAAAAAGGCGTTTCTATGGGAAAGCTCATTTGAAGACAGGATTCTTTTCTAATTGACGAGTGATATTTAAAGTTACTTGAAAACAACAACCCTTAGAGGGCCACGTTCAGAGCTGGTTAAAGTTCACGCTGTCATTCAGCTAGCGCAGTTGTGGATGCCAAATAAAGGAAAGTAAGTGTAGGTTCTAAATTGTAGCTCATGTGCTTTGGAGCAGATGAACGACTTAGTTTTGGATCACTGAGATATGGTATGATGTGTAAGTTTACCCTGGTTAAAATAAACCACAGATCTATTTTGGCCTTTCTGCATATCTGCAAAGAAAAGTTGGGAGCGGTGGATTAAAAAGTTTCTTAGAACTGTTCACAGAATATTTAAACAAGTATTTAGAAATATCATTTCATAAATGGGAAGCATTGGAACATCCTTCTTTGCTTCTATACTCTTTTTACCTCTGCAAAATCGTACTCTTCCAGATATGGAAGAATACAAAACGATGACTATCCTGAGGAAGATGTGTGTATTTGCCATATTACAACATTTGCAAGTTACTGTATTCTAAAGCTGCCAGGGTGTAAACACGTTGCTTGCTTACACTCTTTTCGTATCACAGTAACTTAGTAAAAAACTTACCTTACAGGCACAGAAGCGAAAAATGGATGGTACTCCTGATGGTCGTGGAAGAAAAAAGAAGCTAAAGCTGTGAATGCAGAAGTTTTTTAATCAATAAATTTAAAAAGTAGTTCTTTAATTTACGGGTCTTCATAAGATGTACTGTATAATGCTCAACTATTATGTCATTAAAGGACATCGGGTTCATCTGTTTACTGAACTAGGAACATAGTACTTAACGTAGTTTCACTTTTTTAAATGCAACAGCTGTGCTGAATTTTTTTTACCATTAACACTTGAAGTAATAAATAGGCTTCATTTATTAATAAGGCCTCGCGTGACTATTTTTCATTAATGTTTCCACTTCAATACCTATTCAGTCATCCCCCAATTTTTTTCCTCTTAGAGCGTTGTGAACACTTTTTCCAATATGATCGATAGAACTATTTAGTTGTGTTTTCTTGTTACAAACCACTACCCATCATACCCCATTTCTGGAAATTCTGTGGCACTGACCTTGCCTTTATTGAACTTAATTTTACTGCATAAATATACTTCATTCTTTGGCGTTAGTGGAAAGGCCAGGTATTTACCTCAAGAACGAAATGATCAGCGTACATCCAGACTGGAACAAAATGATAAGATTTTTCTGCCTAACCAGAAGAAAATGAACCAGAAGAAAGGTAAGTCAGTCAGTCGTGCTGAGGTTTGTATTTAATTAGAATGGCCTAACAATGGTAGAATTTTTATTGCAAATAGCAACAAGTCAGAACAGAAAACTTAATATGTAAAACAACTCGCTTCTCTCAAACAGCTGCGGTAAATGCAGAGACAGTCTTGATTCCTGTGAGGAGAGCTGCTGCCAGCTGAAGGTGTGCAAGGCTGGAGCTGTCTGGCAATCCCCGCTGTTCCCTGGACCAGTGAGACGGTACCATGGCCACGTTTCCTATACCGTGTGTCCTTTTTCGTGTATCTGGCATATAATGACTGAGGTGAAATTGTGTTTCCCAATGCCATCATCTAATGTAGCATAATTTTGGAATTGATTAGGAAAAACCCACAGAACAAATGCTCAGTTTTGGCCTATTTAAGAAGGCATATCAAAAGGCACCATTGCTGTGTAAGCAGAGAAATGCAGCCCTAGAAAAATCAGCTTTTTGGAGCTTAAGCACTTAAGAAAAAGCTGAGGCCTCATACATGTAGATTTCATGCACAGCAGTACAGTTCTTACTAGTACATTAAATGAGTTCCTGTTTGCAGGTTTCCTCATTTGCAGACACCAGCTGGAAGCAGGTGGAGTAACTGTACTTTTTGAAAGTCAGAAGAACTCTGCATGTACAGCAGAGTCAACAGCCACTCCGCAGCACTTCACAGGCTGAATTGGCATGGCAGCCCTAGAAGAAATCAGCCGAACTGCTTAGGCATGGTGTACCCTCAACAAAAATGCTGCAGCCTTCCTTTAAAAGCATCCCTAGTCACACAAAAAACCTGAATGCCACCAAAACTTTATAACCAGCCTTAATTAAAAACCTTTAGAGGAAGCAGGAGGAAAAGATTTGTTAAATAGTTAAGCAGCATTGCCTTTGTGCTCGCAGTTTTCAAGTGCCAATATGAAGAAAGCCAAAGCAACCAAACAGTAATCTCCCAAATGACATCCTCTTAGTTACACAAAATCCATTTTTTTCAAGCAGAAGTAAAAAAAATCAAGCAAACTGTTTGCTCTAGGTGATACAAGTGCATTCCCCCAGTGCCATCTGGCAAAATAAGCTACCTTTTACAAGTATTTGCCTATATTTTGATGCTATAATCAAGCAGAGGAAGAGAGGCAAATATTGTATAATATGGGAAAGTTGTTCTGAAGTATTAGATTGTGTTTGAAGGTGTTTGAAAGCATTTAAGCATTAACATATTGTTTTTCTAGTGTAGCTTTACACTATAGGTCTTACTGATCGCATGTAATGCTCTCCTTACAGATAACTGCAATTACAGCCTTACCTGTGTGAGGCTCCTGTCCATGTCCGAGGTCCTCATAAAATTTGAGACAAAACTGTTGGTACCACTCATTTAAAAGAATACTGTCATCTGCTACTTAGCTTCCATTCTAATACTACTACCTTCTTCCTTCCTCAGCATTTATTAATTAAAAAACCCCTAACAACAAACAAAAAACCAAAACCCGTTACACAAGAACTAGATACTGTGCATGTCATCAAAACCACCATCAAAAAGCACCAACCTTCCATGCTGGATATAAGGCACATTTACAGCTGCATATTCAAAACATTAAAGAAAAACTAGGTTTAAAAAAAAAAAAAAAAGAGAGAGAAAAAAGCACCAACTGTCATTCATGGAGTTTGAATTCCATAAATGCCACTCACCCTAGTACACCAGCCCTGTCAGAAATAGCTGCTCATTACAAATAATTGAGCCAGCATTAGAACTGGAGCAGCCAGTCGTCTGTGCAAAGGAGTCAGCCAAGAGCTAGATCTGAGAGCCTGCGTTTTGGTGACATGACATGTTAAAAGACAGGCACCCCGGAACTTGGCTAGACTTCTGAACTGTCACCGCTGCTGTGTTGTACTGCCACTGGAGTGGCTGACTGGCGTTTTGCTTTTCCCAGCAGAGGGCTGCTGCCTCTGCTTCAAGAAAAAAAGAGTTAGAACCACCGTGCAGACCAGAAGCAGCAGTCCTGTCAAGCCTCCAGTAATGGGTACAATACCGTTGCCAGAGTCCCCGCTTGCAATTTCCAGTACTGGCCTGTGATGCGGCGTGCCTGCTGCGACCACATCTTTGTGGATGATGACAGCTTTGTCAGAACGGTCAAGTGCGATATGCTGGATATTCGTGCCCCTGTTTTTTTCTGCTCCAATTTCTTGCATGAAGACTGGGGAGTCAGGGTTGGCTCTTCTGCTGCGTTTAAAGGCTGCGGCGCTAACTCTTCCTTGAGCAGAGGACAACACATGGTGATAGTCCAGACTTCTTTCGCCATTGTGCCTCTGTGCATTTTCTTTCGATTGAACTGTGTAAATCGTATGGATGTACCATTCTCGGCCAGCTGCCACCTTAAAAAAAACCAAACCACAAACGCACTGGAACAGCCCCCTCATGCACTACAAACTGAAAAACACCAAGCATCAGATTCATCCAGACAGATGTCCCCAGTTTGCTGCCAAATATGGCTAATTAAAGTCAATGGCAGAAATAGGCTCTTGGAGATAGGATTAATCTTTCCTTAATGCAGCCTGCTGAAGTAGGTCAGATAAACAATGTTCTAAGAGAGCCTATTTCTTTCTAGAGTTAATGCATAAAAGCTACTGCATTTACCTGACAAACACTAGTCTTAATTTAGGCAAGAAGAACCCCACTTTAGGAGACCAAAAAAAGACTTGAGGAATTTGAATTAATATGACTTAAAGCAGGATGCACAGTTGTCTTTTTTCTCTTTTTTTTATTTTCATATCATATACAAACCTTTCTTTTTTTTTTTTTTTTTCAGTTGCAAGAAAATCAAGTCTAATTTCTTAGTTTTCTTCTGCATAAAAAGGCCTCTGTGGTAAGCTAAACCAGCAACTTCTGCTCCCAGCCCCAGGTGTATGTGTCTGCAGTAACAGCAGGGCTGCAGAAGGGTAGCTCAGTGTTACAGAGCAACGCTCTCATTGTTTCCGTACTGTTAGGGAGAGCAAACAAAGCAAAGCTGTTGCTGAAGCCTGTCACTGCCAACATAGTCGCCATGATTACCTGCATGCTCTGTTCTCCACCCGTCACCTTTTCCATGTGAAAGAATTTCTGTGATACACTTATCAGACAACTTACCTGGAAGAGTGGAGCAGATGACAGGCTGAAACCATCCGAACCAGGCTGTTTGACTAGAGGAAAAGCATCTGCATGATCAGCTGCTAGTGTAGCATGAAACTCCAGGTTTCCAAAGGCTCTTGCTTGTGTCTCAGGTTGAGCTTTATCCTAAAGGAAGTAAGTTTGGTATTTCCAGATTCACATGGAAATCAGCAATCTAAAAATACATGCTACCATAACTCGTTGTTTACATACCAAGATCTTGAATCTGTACAGGAGGGAGGGTGAGTCAGCCAGACATCCGTATTCCTGAGTGTCTGGGCTGTACTTGGGCACGTACCCGTCGGCACCAGTGCAGAGGAACACCTTCTCGATGCTGCAGCTGAAGGAGTCACCGAGATTCTGAACTGGATCCACCATCACTCGGCCATAGATTTCAGATCCTGGTAAAGCAGATAAACGCATTTTGCATTATAACAGTCAATTTAAAATTATTAAATCAAGTTGTTACCAAACCATTGTTATTAAAAATTCTCAGGACAGGAATTACCTAGCTTTAAATGTATTTCCCTTTGCACGAGAAGACAGTAGGTTCCATGACTGTTACTACTAATTTAGTATGGACTTTAGTCTTTATTTTCGGTTATGATTTGTACTGACGTTCAGTTCCTGCAGTGCAGCTCTTTTTTTTTTTTAAGCAAGCTTTTCCCTTCTTTTCACTAGAGGGCAACCCATATTCACATATAAGAAACTCCCCAACCTGATAGCATTATCTCAAGCAAAAGAAAGTTCTTAACAGGACATTTGGGATTTAGACTGATAACTCAAATAAGGGATGGATTAGAAACAAAATTATTTCTGGTCCAGTACCGCCATTACCAGGAGTCTCTCTGGAACCTGGTAACAGCTCCAGTCAGTGAGTGAATACAATGGTGTGAGAGCACCTGCCCTGAACACACAAAAAGAACAACCAAAAGAAGGTGCCAGGTGCAGTTACTGTGCATCCAGTCTGCAATTGAGAACAGCTGCATGACCAAGTCAAGGAGCCTCAGGTGTACAAGTATTCAATTCCTGCATTTCTGACTAGAATAACCTAAGAACTGAAATTACTTAGCCTCCTCAAAATGGGGCAAAATGTTAGTGTGGGCGGCTTCAAAGCAAAACAAGCGGAGTGAGGGGAATATGTGATTATGCAGTAACTGAGCAAGAGTTTCCAGAACTGCAGTTGCAGATATACACACTTAAATTCTGCACCTACCTTTGGAAGGCTTTTCCTCTCAGAGCCCATAAACAGAACCAAAGCATGTTTCAATTACACTAAATTACATCATATTTTAGTGCCTCTGTATTTTACTTTTCTGCAGTGGAAGTATGTAGACCACATAAGGGTTATAAAACTAGTAAAATACATATTCAGCTCTTGTTAGAAGCGGTCCTGTTCTAGCTTTCCCCATATGCTGAATGTACAATTGACATTTTACCTTTGGTAAAGGCTACATCAGCTCCTTCTCCAAATCCCATTGATCCATCAGATATCCAAAGCTCCTTTTTGGACAGCAGAAACATTTGAGTATTTAGACTGAACTCTGCTGCCACTGGGTCACTGACCTGTAGGGAAAAGTGATATGAAATGATAAAAAAATGCCTTGGTTGTAGCTTTACAATGATCGTTGGTACACCACTGCCACAGCAGTGATGCGTGGATCAAACCTTTCAGCAGTACACGGCCTTTATAAGAATCCCTCCTATACATGTACTTACATAAACCTCTCCTTGTGCTTTTCTGTCACAACCCATTAAAATACACAAACGTAGTGCTTTGTTTCAACGTTGGTAAGTAAACTAGCAAAAGGTACTTGAGGAAAGAGATACAGGACAGCAATGTATCTTTCCAGTGACACTTGCAAAAGTTACTGGGAGAACAGGGCTGTGGGCAAGAGGCCAATAAAACTAGATCAGGACCAGAACCTAGCTCGACACCCGCTCATTTCCCCTACTCTAAACAACACGTGTATTCAACAAGCACAGGATCGGAACCCTTGTCTGCCCCTCCTGGGCCCTGGCTACACTGTACGTGTTACACTAGAAGCTGCCTGCAATTCACCTAGAAAAGTACCATGGGCCGTGCCTGAAGGCCAGCCCAGGATTGCCCTGCAAGTAAGTCCAGTCCTGTAGTGCAAGGAGAAGTTGCTCCCAGGCATCCCCTTTCTGCCTTCCCCACTGCAAACACCTCGTGGCTGCAGAAGCCCAAGAAGCCCAGCACGTATCGACGGAGGAAGCTGGCACCAGGCTGATGATCTGTGCCTGCCCTGTGCATCTGACACTCCAGAGTGCTGGGAGACAGGTGTAATGCCCGGGAGAGACAGTGGGGAACAGGAGGGGAACAGCTCTCCAACACAGAAATAAGGTAAAGAGCTAAACTGTCTTACACCAGTGTTTAATCTTGTTAACCACAATAAGCCCAGCATCTAGGGGCAACAGTCCTAAGGGATATATATGTGTGATTATATGGACAGAGGTACAAAATTAACTTCATACGCAAATGCTACTACAACTCTGGTTATTTTCTTCCTCATTGTCGTGACGGAGGGAAGACACAGTCACTCAATATGAGTGATCAGCAGACTTCGTTTATTGTCCCTTACAGTCACCTTTTATGCCTTGTTTTAATTAGCTCATACATATTACAAAAGCTAAGCTCATTATTGGTTAGTTGCCTAAATACCAAGCCCGCCCCTAGTTTCTCTTCTGTAGTTATCTGTTCCCACCTGCAACATTCTTTTCCCACCAAAATCTTCCTGTTATTGTGTAACAAGAACAGCCATGGATAGTGTATTTTTGCTTTACTTCAGATAAGCTGAGAGCGATGTGCATTTTTGTCCAGCCAGCTGGACTATGTCTATGTGACCCTTTTCAGCTAGCCAGTTATCCACACCTCATCATTTTCCTTTTCCTGTGTAACTCATGTTCTGAGTTGCAGCACGAAGTCTATTGCTGAAGCAGTATCTTTAAAGTAACATTTCAGCTCAACACTGATTGATTTAGCAAACACGACTGAGACATGCATGTAAGTGATACAGGTGTCTGCACACTTGCCAGAAATGCCACACAACTGGGTAACGAAGCAGAAAGTTAAAGAACATCTCCAATGGTCAAAAGGGCTGAACGGCTCTGACTGGCACTGACAAGGCCTTTGAGGTATCCAGTACTTATAAGGTCATTTTTCATGTATTGACTGAAGGATGCAATGTCACATTTAGAGGTTTTAAAGTTTGAAATGTTCACTAGAAGTTAAGTCTCAGATCCTTGGTCTCCAAATGCTAAGTCATTCCTCAAGCTCACTGCAACAAAAAATCTGGCCCTTGTGACAGTCCACAATAGTAAGTTACTGCTACTTAGCACACTGCCTTTTTTCTTTTTTTTTTTTTTTTTTTTTTCCTTTAATAGGTACAGGAAAATTGTCACAAAGCCACACTAACTCCAAATGAAGTGTTTCGCACTGCTTGAGAAAACTGAAACAATTCTAGTGCATTGAATCTCAGTTTTACAAAGCAGCCTCAGTTAACTCTGAAAATAATCTCACTTAGAACTGAGGAATAGGCTGGACTAAGAGGTAAATAAATAATAAATGGAAAACCAAGATTCTAATTACTGGAAAAAAATTAGTTTAGTTTGATTTTATCTCACCTGAAAAGATGAGATCTAGAGCAACCTACAAGCCCTGTAAAACTCCTGAAGCCATCTGAAATAACTCTGTGATGTTCTCTTGGCACCTGGTACTGGATAGCCTATGCCAGAACATCTCTTGCTGGTTACAAAACACCTTTTGAGCTTAAATTGGCTTTTAGCTGGTCTTGGCCATGAGGCTTTATGGAAAAACATGCAAGTCCCATGTAAAAGGGTGTACCTGTTGGAACCTGATGTCCATATCAAACGCAATTGGGTCCCGTGGGTTGCAGATGACAGGGAGGGCATATTGCTGGCCGGGTGCAGCAGTGCAGGGGATGAATTTCACAGTGTAAGTACCTGAGTAATCTCGTACCTGTGAGAAGATTAGAGAAATGAGCATTTCTCCACAGCCTATGAACAATCACTTTTTCAGCTCACATTGCCCCCGAGGTGAAGCTGAATTCCCAGCAGCATCCTAAACACTTTTGCAAACGTGGACGTTGCTGTTTATGACTGTGGTGCTTTACCTCATGCACGAACCATGGGCACCAGCACTGTCGGCACTCCTCAGCAGCACAGGCACGGCGCTGACACATGCTGTCTCTCCTCTACTTCTCTGTCAAAGGTTAATACAGTACACCTGCTATCAGGCCTCTGAAGAGCTGACCTTCCCATAGTGGTGAGAATCAAACATGCCTGTGTCCAGACCTAACCTACTAAATCTCTCTGACTAGAAGTTGATTTTGCTCATACTTTTAGTGAATGCAAATGGCTCCTTTCCTGCCAGCTCAGCAAGAGCTGAGTAACTGGGCTGTGTCCCTCTCACAGAAGCAAGACGCTCCTAAGCAAGCCTCTTCTGCCATATTTGAAGCGCAGACTTTGTCACCACAGTAGCTCCCACTGGCTCCTGAGCTCTACAAGAGCTAAGCAGCTTTGTCACACGCCTAAAAATCCAGCTTCTCATAATGGCAGCAGCAACTCCTGGCTCCCAGTTTCCCAGCAATGCTGGAAGAAGGTAACATTAAGGCAGATTCTTCAAGAGATGCCACAGCTCCAGCACTGACCTACGCAACAATGGTACCAGCTAGTGCTAGCGGGAGCACTGGTTCAGGCCTCTGGACTCAAGCTCCAGGGATTGCTGGCTGTCCGTTATGTAATGAAAATACATGACTGCATCCAAATGAGCTGACGCTTACTGACCTTACAGTGCTGACGACCGCACAGGAAGTATGTTAAAAACTGACATTTCCTTTGCTTCCTTAAATTCAAGTCTGAATGCAGACTCACAGCAAAGTCAGAGATAAAACTCCACTGCTGCACAGGCTGGTGGAATGTTGGCTTGCTTCGTAACAGACTGAGTGTAAACGTGAGGCCAGGGTGGTCAGCAGACATCACCATTGATGCCAGAGATGTTCCTGAAAGAATAGAAGGTGAATTATAATTTGCCATAACTAACAATGCCTGGTACAGTATAAAATCAGCACACAAAAGCAAAGCAGCAAGAGAACAGAAAGAAATTAACTTACACCCCAGAAAAGGAAATGCCTCAGTTACTTATTCCCCTTCTACACCGAGACAGACCCTTTTCTGGGGTGTCCTTCTCCTCTGCCACGTAGACAGCACTACAGGTACTCTGGCTAGCACAGATGGACAGGCTGGCTATGCACCTGGGTGGGACATCACCAGCTGGCCCCGGAAACGAATCTCTGTTCGGAAGTTCACCACTAGTCGCCCTTCGTCATTGATCCGCATACTTGTGGGATAGAGGGAGCCTAGGGAGGAAAATGCCAATGATTTTACCCACCGACATTGCCCAAGCGCGTTTTTAAAGGAAGGCTCTTCATGTATTTGTTTGCATCTGGAGATCTGCTTCCTCACAGATACTAAACCCTGTCACATTTATTGTTCTGAGAGAGACCTCCAAACCCACCAACTGCAGAAGAAATGTACACACACATACCTGCTAATGGTTCGATCCATTAAGGCAGGTTTTGTTTCTCCCTTTTGCTTACGTAAGACTAAGACTCAACTGAAGTCTATCCACATATGATGATAAAACAGAGTACAGGCAGGAGAAAGGGTCTGGGACTTTTTGTCACACAGACACCAAGGCTGCTCACTCCCGTAAGGTCCCTTTTGCAGGCACTTCTCCAGCACAGGGATATGTAAGTGCTTCCATTGCCCTGTAACTGTGCACCAATTCAGCACTGGAGTCTTATCTCTCCATAAGAACATCTGCTTCAGGGTTGGTCCGTGCATTAATTCATCTCATTTTTTATAGATTAAAACCAGCATGCAATTGAGGGAAGGTTCAAAACATCTAGTTTAATAACATACAGCACTAAACACCAAACCTAATTGTCCTTTGGGTGGGTGTTTTAACCGAGGGAGTCAGCATGCTGTTACTGCTTTTGAGATTCTCAGCACTAAAAAGCATCAAGTTACCAACCACATCTCCCATCATCAGAACAGGATGGAGTTTAGAAATGATGTCGTCTGAAACAGCTCACCTTGGAGCTCTGATTCAGGAGGGCTGCCTATCCCATCTTTCCACAGGATAGCTGTGTCGTACACGAAGGTGAGTCTCAGTTCAGACTGCAGATCAAAATGTTGCCAGCCACCAACGGCAGCAGGGGAGTGGAAGACGTAGGAGACAGAGAGAGGAACCCGCAGAGTCACATACGACTGCACCAGATTTAAGACCTGAAAAATATTGCGGTACCAGGTTACTGTATGCAACCTGAAAAAAATTACTTTGCCAACCTTGCATTCTCATGAATTGCACTCTTTAAACCGGAGCAAAACCATCTGCACAGGAACATTTTTTTATCTGTTACTGGCATCACTATTATTTCAGGTGCTGCAAACACCTCAATTCATAATGTCCCCAAATTTTTGCCAATTTAACATTACAGGGTTCATACCGCTTCAAAAAAAAGGACCATCTAAGATTTTGTTTTACTTTGGAATAAAAATAACGAAAACAAACCTTCAAAACAAACTCCACAGAAACTGAAGGAGGTCTAAATGGAAGTTTCAGATCAGAACCACAGATTCCTTAGGCATTCAGAAAAAAACCCACCAATTTAGAAATAAGTTCTGTAAGTAACACCTCCCTTTAAAACAGATTGAACTCTATAGATTATGGCACCCTGAAACACTGCAATTTACAATTCTGAGTTATGGAAGTCTCTCTCTACCAAGCAAGCAACCAGAATGGGTGGCTAAGCAAATAATTAGTAAATAAATCTTCTTTGGCCACTGAGCACCTATGGAATGGGAAAGCATCAAGCTGCTGAACCAAGGCTGATTCAAGGCAGAGCCAGCACACAGGGTCTACAGCCCCCTGGAATGTCCTCTAATTGAAGTGAAATTGCTGTAGGGCACTTGTGTGTTGGGTTATTTTCCAAGGAAACACAATGTGCTGTCGGACACTGCACAGGGGAGCCACCATGCCTGCTCTGTGACTGATGTTGATGTAATATGTATCAAAGACCTGGAACAATAGCCTGTTTTACTCAGGCAAATTATATGGAAAAATCATATTTTGGGTAAACTTTTGTTTGTTCCTTATCAACCAAGCTTCTCTTTAGAAAAACTCACCTACTTGACAGCTCTGTCTGAAGCCTGAACACTGTCAGCCTACATTAGAGCTTCTAATTAGAAGTGTGGTTTGGGTTTGGTTGGGTTTTGTTTGGTAAAAGCATTTTTTTCTGTAGCCTTAGAAAATACTTCCAGGGTCAATAACATACCACATGCATATGGTTTATTTCTACAAGGCAATGGAGTTGTAGCCTCTTCTTTGACTATGCTGCTACATGGGCTTTGGGTGACAGCACAAGCATGTACACAGTTCGGAAAAGCTCTTCTGAGTCAAAACTGCAGTTTCTAAAATCCAGACTAGGAGCAACAGCAATGCAGTAAGCTGTGCTCAGTTAACAGGAAGATGAACCATGGTTGCACACAGAAATACAGTACAAAGGAACAAATCTGTACTTCTAAAAATGTTTGTGCGAAGGGAACACGTATCAAACTGCTTGCATAGTGACTAAAACCTTTCTCATGCAATCCTTAGTAACTTTCCGTTGGACTTGTGCTTCCAAAGCCTCGTGTTGAGAGAGGAAGGCACTTCAGTGCCACATACCTGCCCATCTGTGCCAACGGAGCCACTGCAGTCCATCAGCAGCTCAGACATGTCATAGTAACTGTTGAACTCCCAAAGGCAAGCCTCAAGGTTGAGGTTCTGGTAGAAACGCAAGGTTTTGGCAGACCACAGTGCACTGCTGTACTGGTAAGGTGATGTTTCTCCAATCACTTTGGGGATCTTAATTTCCTCTGTAATAAACCCATGTTTGGTCTGGATCTCATTATAGTCCAGTAGGTTGGAGCACTTGTGGTGTCCCACACGAGTGCCGTCTGGGCTAAGTGTTAGCTCAAAGTTGGATAAAGGGCGCGTGGAGATAACTGGCAGCATTCCTAAAACATAAATGTCACATGACCCATTAACATCCCGAATGAAAAAGAGCAAATGAAGTATTCATTAACTGCCTGTGAGCATATTTTTAGACTTGGAGTCTGGAAACAGAGGAGCTAGGGGCACCCAATGTTTCATCCATACATTAACCTTACAATTGGCAAGTTGTTCATTAAACATGGATTATTCGTGGTTCTGCCACAATGCAGCAAACTGTGGAGACAAACCTGTGGGAGAAGAAAAGTCCAAAGCAGCAGTCCAATTAACCCTCACCGCTTGATGCTTACCATCTGTATGGGGCATTGTGACTGTTAGTTGGATCAGATTGGGATAGTCAGGATCGTCTGGACCCATGTAGCGAATTTTAGCTGAGAAAGGTTCTGCTCCTACTGTTCCTGGGATGCGAGGCTGGCAAAGACCTGAGCAAAGGAGAAAGGTTTGTGAGATGTTTTATCTGTGTTAAGCAGCTTGGAGATGTCTGTCCATAGAGCTTTACAGGCACGCGGTGACCTGGTTCAGGAACGACACGGCCCTACCTAGCAACAGGTCAGAAAAATGCAGAAATACCGAGATGCTCATTAGGGAGTTCCTCACAGCTCTGCTCAGGCTGCCTGGTCTAATCCCTAGGGAAAAGAGGTCCTTCTCCAGACAGGCGAGGGCAGTGGTATGGAAACCCTTCGATGCCCAGCAGTGGCTGAGGAACCCGAACTCTTCATAATAAGGATTTGTTCTTCCTCCCTAGAAACTGGGAGATGGCAATTTTATATCAGCCTTCACCTTGACAGCCATCACTTACTGAAGTGAAGGGCAGGGTGGTTCACAATCACACCTGAGCTCTTGCCACAAAAAGCAGGTTGCCTGAGGGGAGCCAGCATCTTGCAGACTAAACTACACAGGGGCAGCTTGTGCTGTTCTGCAGGGTCCATCACTTACACTGGAAAGGTATTTCAGCTTCTTTTTCTGTGTATGACTGAGGCAAAGATCATTTCTGATTAAATTAGACAAAAATCTGGCACTTTGGGAGCATCACAGCAAATCCGCAGAGGAGCTATGGTGCATAATGGACACTTAGACCTATAAATCTAACACTTGGGAGCCTCAGGGAACCTTGAAAACTTCACAAGCCACTGCCTAACTTGCTAACGATGGAAAGCCTCAAGGGAGCTACTTTTCAGCCACTGAGCACGAACTTAACTGCCTAACACCTTGATGGATTTCAGACCAGATTACATGCCCAAAAGTTTCCCTTCCTTCCCCAGCTTGTGATCTTAACAAAAAATACTTCCTCTCTGCACAAGCCTTGTCTTCTCTTGAGGACAGGCCACTGCCACTTACAACAGGACCGTCACTAATACCCTGGTAACACAAAACCTTTTCAATTCTTCCCACATAGTTCAATCCTACTCAGGGGGTTTGCACTGTGGCTGGAAGAGATGGAGGTAAAGGGCTCTGCGTTGCAGAGATGTAGCAGAAGGAATGAACTGCACAAACCAGCGCTGAAGCAGCACAGCATGACCCACTTGCATAGTCACTAAGCTGACTACAATGAAAACATTTTAGTCTAAAGAGACAGAGAAGACTCACCCCCTAGCACCCAATATTTTGGCCCTGTGAATCCCAAAATGCAGTGGAGTCAGGCTCCTGCTTTAATTTGGGCAGAATAGGACTTTAAAGTAACTTCCAAGTAACTGTTCTAGTCACTGACTGAGCAAGAAGATGCATTTTCCTCAAATGAATTTCTGGGAAAAAGCAAGAGATTAGATGTACACATCCAGGTATGGATCACAGTTAAGAAACCTGAGGGATGTGGGCTAAACCCAGAATTAGGATGTCTCCCTGCCTTCTGAGGCAGAGCGTAAGTTCTCAGCAGAATCACGCATGCAGTGCTGCAATATCTGAATTTCCTCAAGGGCTTCATGCCCCTACACTTTTCCAGCACCTCTATTTTAACTGTCTGAAGTATGCAGGTCTTTAGACAATATCAGATTCAGTACACCTACAATACACCCTCAGCATCAGTAGCTGTGTTGTTTAAACTAAAACCACATGGAAATAGAGGCGTATCCGAGATATGCGTATCGAGACAAGCAAAGGACCCAAGACTGGGGAAGTCATATTCTGCTCTAGTGATTAGACAAATTAGGTATAAGAAATCATTATCACCCATACACCCACCAATCACGTACGATGACCTACGTGATGACCTACGATGGAAGCAAAGTCACGAAATACCAGACCTGATGAGATAATTACAAGATGTTTTTGCTTTTCACTAGCAACAGTCCCGTACTGGTATGAAAAAGAACTAACTAACATACAAGCACTAATGCCCTAAACCAAAACACTCCATAGCAGACCCCCATCAGCTGCAAACACTTTTCCAAGAAAGGCTACCTAATTCCCATCATGAAAAACTTACCTTCCTCTCTGTTTACTGTATAAATTGCACTTAGCAGCTCCAGACCTGCATTGCCATTGACGTTCACAGCTCGAGCTGCACACTGAAGCCTGGAGCCTGCTTGGAAGTATATAGAGTCCAGGGAGATGGATTTGGTGCTGGTAAAAAAGGTGTTGGAGTCCACTTCCCTCATCGGGCTGGTGACACCATCACTCCCACTTGGAGCACTGACAAGCCAGCGGTACAGAGTGTCATTGATGTTTTCTGTGGTGCAGATGGATCCGGTTTTGTAGTAGTCTGAATACTTGGGATTGCATGCCTGTGGGTTGGCATTTAGACAAAATAAAGGAGGTTATCTATTCTTACACCTGCTCCAGGCAAGCAAACTATTAAGCATTATTCTAGCAGTATTGTGCTTATTACTAACGCTGCATCAGCAAAGTAAGACCTTCATGCAGGCACACTGCATGATTCCTATTAATTGAGGGGATATGAATGAATGCCATGGGGCTTTTAAAATTGAAAACAAGAACAAACAAACATAAAACCAAACCTCAGACAGTTGTGAGTTGCTGTTATGATTCACATGTCACCTCTAATCCCACAAACCTGGAAACTGCTAGTACTAACTCAAAAACCTGAACTATTATTTGACAACATAGTAAGTTCTCCCAAATTTAGACATGCTAGCTTGAAAAATCCCAGTCTGCAACCACTCTTAATAAATTAGAAACTGTTAGAAACATGAAATAAGTGGCCTGAATTCATACATCCCTGGCGAAGAGCTGCCAAATTACAACTGCACCATTCCCAGCAGTCTGTTGCTGCTTCCTCACAATGGAGTCAAGCAGGAATGAAGATGCATGTGTGCCTTTTGCAACTGCAACATTCATCTTCCCTCTGCCCCACCCCCCCCCAAAAAAAAATAATCACCCTTGATCAACAGTTTAAAACACCTGACTTCACACAGAAGCAGCAGGCACACAAGTCCATGTCCCTCTGCCAGCTCTGTCTGGGAGAGCAGCCTCCTGCAGATGGGACAGATGGCTGATCCCAAAGGCTGTTCAGTCAACTTTGGTAAAATCTGCTGCTCAGCTGCTCATGGCACAGCTCTGCTCACAAAGCCAGAATGCAAACTGCTTCTGGAAAGCTCCGTATGGCCCAGCAGCCACTGCCCTTGTTTGGGCAGCACTTCGCTCCTCTGCGCCTTCCTGCATGCTCAGTTTGGGTTTAGAAATCTCTGGGTTTCTGGCCTTACTTCTATGTGTCCAAATCATCCCCTGGAACTGGTTAATTAGTTTGACAGCACAGCCAGTACAAGAGACCTATTTAACTCAGCAAGAAACACTCACTGCAGAAACAGCTGTCACAGGTTAGGGGCATTAGTAACCCTCTCTTGGAAGCTCTCCTCCTGAGTTAAGACAGCAGAAAGACAACAGCCTGCTGCTTTTAGTTGTCACTTTCCAGAATTGAATACTCTTTCAATTTTCTTACATGCTCCGGAGCATGGAATGAGTAAGCTGGACAAAAGCATGCTGAAGCAAGCCAGGATACTTACAACAGGATAGCCAGCTGGAGGGTGTGGATTCTCTTTGCTTTTAGCAGTATTGTCATACATCAGAAGTGAGACAACCTGAGGCACAGCTGGAAATGTCACATCTGCAACGCTGTCCATTTCTTCAATGTACACAATGGCTTTACTCATCTGAGTTGAGAGAAAGAAAACCTTATATATACTGCTGAAAATGAGGAATGGAGGGAGAAGGAGAAGTAGTGCCTGCAACTTAATTTCTGCCACCAAACTCATTCTGGTTTTACCCGGGGTTCTCTGATAAAATGGTGACTTGTATTAAGGAAGATTTACTTCTATGGGTTTTACAGGTTTTCCACTTAAAACCTGTTCACCAGCAACTAGCTGAACATGAAGGAAGAATTAATTCCCCAAACACTATAAAAAGGGAAATTAAAATATTCCAATTTTTCCTTAAACACCAAAGAAGTTAGTCTTGGCAAACAGTCCAACACACACCCAGTTGCTCACTCACTCCCCAATATTCAGCATGGCAGGAGGAGAAAATAGGATGAGAAAGCTCATGGGTCCAGCTAAAAACAGGGAGATGGTTTACCAATTACTCCAATGGACAAAACACACTCAACTCAGGGAAAATTAATTTAATTTTTTGCCAAATAAAGTAGATTTGGGTAGCAAGAAACAAAAGACAAACATTAAATCACCACGTTTCCTTTTGATTTTCCCATGCTCAGCTTCACTCCTGACTCATCTACCTCCCCCAAAACCTTGCCACAAACATAAAATACAAACCCAAACCTTCAAACGCTCCTAAATTAATTCCAGAGACCATGTACTAGCTTCAGCCTACACAACAATCTGATCTCACTTGACAGCCAGTTCAGGCTTTTACCAACTTAAGTATGAAGACTGTGCGTTAACTTTGGAGCTTCTGTTTTTAAAATAGGGGCCAACAACTTTATCAAGGTATAATATACATGATGTAATGGATCCCAGGGCCATAGTTTCTCTGCATGTAGTGATTTACTGTATATAGTATTGAAGTAAGAAGCTGCTAGTGTTTAAGTCAAATCAGATGTTAAATACAGCCCAGAATGGCAGGCGGTGCTTTTCAGAACTGTAGCAGCTCTAACACTTGCTGCGCTCTCCTCTGCCTTACCAAAATATAGAAGAAATGGGAAAGGAACCTATGCCCATCTGTCCCCACTCATGCCTGCCTCCCTGCCCACAGACCTCCTACCACAGGAACGGGCGAGAAGGCCTCACTGAGCTGTACGTGAGCCCATGAAGTCATGCAGAGCACCCGTCAGAGCATCACAGCATGGCTGCAGCTGCTACATCTCTCCACACATGTTTTAGAGAGGGACTGACGCAGTCTCTCCATTGTACTGGGTTGGGTAGCAGCCGGAGACACAATCAACACAAATAAAAACTGTCAGTCACAGCTGCTTGCTTTCTTTTTCTATATTTTTAAATGTTTTGATACTTTTCACCATCTATAATAGGAAAAGTCAGAGCAGGTTTCTACAAGCCAGTCAGTGCACTATACTTTCCTAAGAGGTACACCAATAACTTGGGAAGAACAAGAGAGCTCTCCACTGCCAAACTCTCTGTGAAGCAGGTAGTGGGTCACACATAAAAGCTGTAATTCGAGACTTCTAAACTTTGTTCAAAGTGTGTGGATTTACAGCTAATTTATACCAGGATTTAGACAGGTATGCACCAAACTGACCACAGGAGCGTGTCACCAACAGGCTGTCATGCATGCTGTGAGTACGTGGGTTTTTAATGTTTATGCAAACAAAAAAAAAATCATTGCAAATGGCAGATTTTGTTGTCAGCAGTGGTTACCTGTGTCTCTGCTACCATGTTCTCATCAGCTTTCAGGTGGACAGTAAATGCTTCTCTCACTTCTCGTATGCCATCATATAGAATCTCCATTTCTCATATAGAATCTCCATTTCAACAAAATGCTCAGTTTCTCCTTCTTTGAATTCAAGATCTGATCAAAAAAACCCCCAACAAATTAATGCAAAATCAAGACCCAAACATTGTTTTCTTTTTCAGTTGTGATCAAGTAACATACTCTGTTGCAATAACGTGGTTCTGCCCTAAGTAAAATGGAGTAGTGGACTGAGGTGTTAGTATCTGTTCCTCAGCACAATGATGAAGTAAAAGTAACCCACTTTTGCTGGACAGAAAAAATGAATACAAGTTGATATTGATAACTTGATGGAAGACTTAAAATAACATCAAAACATAACACCCTGACACAATTTTGTGCCTGGCCAACTAGTTTTCTTCCAAATAATTGCTGGACAAGTTTCTGAATTAGTGTGGACCAGGGACGCAGTTTGCACGCAGAGGTCCTGCTTTCAGTGACAAAGAAAGTTCAGCAGAATGTGTCTGCATGCCAAGGAATGGTCCCAAATATATTATTATACCAGTACTGATACTGCCTCAGGCTCCATTTGCAGTGCATATTTAAGCAGCATCCAAAACACCTGCACTTTGAGCTGAAAAGTCAACATTCTTGGCGCTAGGTCTTTAGGAGACATGTTCATCTATATGAAATCCCAAGACAAGAATGGTCTATTAGAAACAGGCATCTGTGGTCCTTCCTCCAGAAATCAACTGGCGATTGTTATTTCTTGCTAAAAGCCAGGAGGAAGTGGTACCCATTTTTCTGACACCAGCCCAGTTAATAGCAAGAATACTCAAGAAATGAGAGACCTTGTTTGTTTGTTTATTTTAATTGTATTCAAGGTCATATCTCCCCCCCTGCAGAAGACACTGTAGAAAAGTTACTCCCCAAGGGAGCCTGCGTAAGCACCAGGCTTATACATTGTTCCTGTGAGGGTGACACTCCATCCGAACCATGTCACTACCATGAAAACAAATTGAAACGCAATAGGTCACAGGAAGAGAAGATGGGTCTGTAAGCCTGAGGTTTGAACTCTTTCCTGGGAGACAGGGGACCTGGGTGCCAGCTCCTAGGGGTGGGGTTTTCTATGAAAAGCATCCCACCACTGGCAGCTCCTTACTGTAAGTGCTTAAGCAGATCTCTCTTCCATACCACTGGATGATGAACGCAGAATAAATCTAGATAATTGCCTTAAAATAGCAGAACCAGGAATCTGAGTATATTCCTGTATCATCTTAAGCTGTCTATCATAAGAATATCCCAGCCCTCTTGCCACCTCAGGGGACCTGAGGGCAAAGCTCAAGAACCAAATTCTTCTCAAACACATGATGGGTAGGTAACAACCTCAGCTATGTGTGAACTCTGATTCTTACGAAGAAATCCTGAGTTTGCACTCCAGGTTAGGAAATTCAAAGTAGCCCAGACCAAACAGGATCTCGCATCCAGTTCAGTCCCTTACAGGTCCCACAGTTAGCTTGGAGATAGGCAATACTCAAATCTCCTATTCCAAAACACACAAAATAAAGCAGGAACTCTTAGTCTAAAGCACGGTATTTGCCATTTGGATATCAAAGCAAGAATTCAGCTTCCTGCCCAGTATTCATTTGTGGGAAGGCACTTTCCAAACTAATCTTTCCCATCCCCACACCCAGTGAAGCCCTTACCTTCTGACATTGGATTGTAGCCTTCTTCTGAGGTGACTGAGCCATCCTTTGTGTGCACTCTGACAACAGATACTTTGGAGCAATCACCGAGGCGTAGAACATGGATTCTTACTAGTGCAATTTCTCCAGGTTCCTCAGGCTCCTGAATGCTGTATTTTATTTCAGAGAATGTAATAACTGGTTCTAGATGAGAAAAGAACCTCAACGTTAAAAAAAATAAATAATAATTTTCTAATATCAACTAGACCAAGTGCAAATAACTTCTCTGAGAGTGGGTAATCCAAAAGGAATGAGAATGTCATAACTAACAAACCTGAAAATTCAAAGTGATTGTCTGGTTATGAATATATTTGATTTATTGATTGCTACATGGAATGATCAAAGTGAAATACTTTGGAAACTGGAATTCAGATAGAATTTTGTAGCTATTATTAAAAGAAGAATACCTGATCCCCTGGTATTTGCTTTAGTAGAGTCTGAATGGAATATTTAGGCATAAAACATGTTTAGCTTTTGAAGAAAGCAGTGACTTTTCCGAGTTATTTATTCTAATGCATTGGGAAAGGTATGGGATAAATCTGATTTTCTTAAATGACTCTACGACTTACAAGGAGTCCATTTTACAGCACTATCAATTATGTTATGGTTTTTTTGTTTGTTGTGGGCTTTTTCTTTTGTTTTTACATGTCATTTGACATCTTCAGATGCATAACCTGTACAATCTGTACATAAAAGTCCCTATTACATTCCTGAAGGTTTTGTGAATTTGACCCAAGGCATCTATGGTTCTTTCAACTTAGTCAAATTTATGATACTCTTATCAAAGCAACACATATACAGCAATAAATGGAATGGAAATAAACAAGTGAATTTCTCAATTTCTCTCCCCATTATCTCACAAAAGGCAGAGCCAGTGATGCATTCAGAATAGAATAAAAAGGTGCAAATTCAAAACATAAAAATAAAATACTTGACAGGATTTTTAAAAACTTGGTTGGGTACTTTGGAAACTGTTGGCCCAAACACTGAATGGAATTAGTCCCATTTTCCCATTTGCAGCTACATATGTAATCAACAATTAACATAAAACTCACTGTCATCTTCATCTTGAATCTTGATCATTGTCTCTTTCTGATCCCCAATGGAAGCACCAAAAGTAGAATTATTTTTTGGTGTTCCAAGCACCAATCTGAATTCCTCCTCCTCCTCATAAATTACATCATCCTCCAGAGTTACCACACAGGGCTTCTCAGTTTCTCCTGCAGAAAGGTATCAAGCAAAACCAAGACCTTATCATCATCGGAACACAAAAGACCAGGATAAAAATGAAACAAAACCCACATCCCAAACTTTTTCAGGCTTGCCATAGAAAAGTCTCAAGGACATGGAAGCAGAGACTAGCGTGGACTGGCACACTTCATTTTTTTTGTTGTTGTATTTGAGTCAATCTCTGCTAAGGAAAAATCCCATGACACTCCCATTGTGATGGGAACTAAGCAGCATCTTGTGCAGCATTCAGCAGGGTGTTGTATGGGGAAGAATCTGCTGCTCCAATTGGCTTCTGCTGAAGGCACTGTATCAGTATTATTCCTGCATATTCTCATGAAAAAGTGCTAGGCTCAAAAGTATAGCAGAGGATGTTCAATATTCTTTATTAATAATTCTTTATTGTTTAAATTTGGCCATAAAAACCTTTGAAAGTGTGGCTGTCACAGTTATAAAACTATTTGTAAATAGTCCTGTGCTGCCTTCTTCATCCACAGAAGCTCAACTAGCATAGCAACTCCCAGCATGTCCCTGAGGTCTAGCTCTTATTTTATTATCAGATTACTCATTAGACAAAAGTAACACATTATTTTCAAACTCCAATGGGAAAATTACCTGGGAGAAACACCACTACAGAATCATCTGTATTTGGCCTCTCCTTGTAGTCCATCGTAACCTGGGCAGAACCCTGACGAGTATAGCAACGCACTGTGGATTTATGGTTAACGTCACCGCTTCGATAAATGAGGGCCACCAGCTCTTCATCTTTTTCATTTACCATGTACATTGGTTCTTTGAACTGGACTTTAGGTACTGACAACAGAACATGTAACGCAAGTTGAAAAGGACCCTCATACACGGGCAGAAAATATTAACCACGTTCAATTTAAAAACAAAACAGAACAAAAAAGTAGCCTTTTTCTTTAATTTAGCATTTTATTTGCTAACCTTTTACAATGAACTGAAGGAGGTTCAGATTTACACGTGCTTTTTAAACATAGATTTTGAATGTATATGAATTCAAACACTTTCCTGGTCTACAGCAACTAATTGCAAACTTAGTACTAATTCTGTCACCAGTCTTCTTACAGTAGCTAGGACTTTGTGGTTTTTTTTAAAAAACAGCATTTAAGCGATCTCTGAGCTGTGGAATTATTTTCTATAAAGCAGTCTCTTTTACCTTTAATGCAGAGAGGAAGTAGGTGCATGATACCACAAGGGCAGAAAAGCGGTGACAACCACAATTCCTCCTCCACTGAAGTCAGTATCATCCTTCTTGCTGACTTCAATGAGTATTTCACAGTGAAACTGTAACTGCACTTCAGAGTTCTATTTGAGAATGAGCTTTCTAAAACAATATAGCTTCTTTAAGTCTTTGAAGTGCCACAAATCTGCAGAAACCTGAGGCTGCTGAGAGTCAGCTTGGTTTATTTACCAAGTGCTGGAGAACCTCTAAATGGCGCTGTGTTGGCTGCTGTTTACTTTTTTAGAAGTTTTACACCTACCTTGGTTTTTCCCCCGCTTAAAGCTGCTCTAGAATACAGTACAATTACAGCTTCATGCAATAGCATGAGCATCAATACTTGCATAATAACTTGAAAAAACTTCGCTCTCTATGATTTTTGGTGTTCAGATAATTACTAGGGAAAAGAAAGTTTAATTCCTTTGGCTTATCTACCTTCAAAATGAATATTTTGTAGCCTTAATGCACCAGGCATAAACAAATGCACTTTTAGCTCATGGCACAGTCCCACTATTACGTTTAGTTGTCCAAAACAGTATCTTCAAGTACATCATGAGAAGGAAGACACGCCAAAGAAGCTGCACTATAGCCCTATGTTCCAACTCCAGGTGTAGCACACAGCTGTTAATCTTTATAGTGTAGCTGGGGTAAACGATACATCACAGCACTTACACACACAGCTATTTATGCTACTGCCAAGAGAGCTCTTCCACCTTCTAAGTGCACTTAAAACACTAAAAGGAAAAACCTTTGAAAAAACTCTCCCCCACCCCCTTTACACTTACAGTCAGTGACGGTGTCATTGATAAAGACAGTAGTTCTTCTAGGGTCTCCCAGCACTGCATTTGTTGGCATGCATAGAACTAGTACAAACTTCTCCAGACCTTCCAGAATAGGCTGGCCCAAATCATCAAGGATGATCACTCGTAACACTTGCATGTTGACTCCAGGTGTAAAATCCAGGTTACGGCTGATGCCCACGTAATCAACTCCAGCTGTTTGGGAAACAACAAGACTTGTATGGTCAGTTGCTACTATGTGTACATTTGTGAGGTGTGTTTGCAGCAGTTTCTACTGCTGTCCTGGAGAAAATTTAATTTAGATTTTTGTCACGTGCAAATAAATTTGGGAACAGTGAACATATAGTGCAACACACACAAATACATATCCATATCATCATTTTGCTCTTTATGCCATCAGCAAAATTAAAACTTGTTTAAGAACCCTTAAACTGCAGAGTAACAGGCTACAGCCTCAACAACATCCAACAGATCTGATGTCCACAGCAATAAAATCCTTTTGCTCAACTCTGGACTGCATACATGAGATTTTACTTAGCTATTTACCTTTAAAGGAGCAGATGTGTGTCTAAGATTAGTTCCAGCTGTACCTTAAGAAAAAGCATCTTGCACTACTAGGCTAGCTCACTGAACTTGCAAATAGTGCTGTTACCATGATCTCATCAATGGAAAGGAGCAGGCAGCTTGAATGCAGGTGAAAACACCTACAATGGCTTTTTTTGTTTGTGGAGGAGACTTTTAAATCTAAACTGAAAGATGTATAATGACTTCTTCCTTTGCTTATGTCCCATTGTTTCACTGAGATTCTGTCTCCATCATTTTGCACTCTTTTTAACCGGTGTTCCTCCCTATCCCCGCTTAAATGTTTTACTTGTTGCTTGTAATGACAGCAATTCTTTCCCTTCTTAGTCACAGTATGTTGAAATTTACCTAAAAGTAACTGTGCCTTTTTTTGTTCCACATCATTTTGTAGCCTCTGGCTTCTCTGCGTAAAAGCTGACCTCCCTGGTGGGCTCTGTGCATTATGAATAGCCACAATTCTTGCACAGGTTTTGTTCTTTCCTTAATCAAATATTGTGTGCACAAGCATTTCACATGCAACCATCTTAATATTTTAGTGTGTGCAAAAATCTATAAATACTTGAAATCAGGAAAAGATTTAGTGAAAATCGTATTTTGTCAAAAAATCATAACTAGGCTTTAAAAGAAACGATTTTTTAAAAAAACCTATAAATACAAAATTAGAAATGCAACATTTTAGTTTGCTACTTTGTACACAACACAGAAGATCCTGTAGGACCCAGTCATATTTCTTTACCTGTAGAGTGAGTCTCCATGTAATCATCACGTACACTGTCTATTTTGCTAACCACTTGCCTGTTCTTCAGTAACTGTAGTCAAATACTATTTTCCTATATGTACATTATAAGTTCATTAACTGCCCCTTCAATCACACATGCTGCATTACTAGTTGCTGTAATTCTTTTATTTTGGTAGCAAATTTGATCATATATCAAATTTTAAAAAATTAAAAAAAAAGACAGTTTTGCTTTCAGCTTGATTAATATGAAAATTTCTGAAGCCTTATCTATCTCTTGCCAGTGTGTCATCAATCTGTTGGGCTGAACATAGAAATTCTTGTTAATGCAACTGATTTTCTTGGCACCGAGCAGCTATAACTTCTCCTTAAAATTAATTTAGCCTAGTAACTTAAGTAATTTAACCTAGTAAGTCAAGCAATGTATTTAAGCAACTGCAAAATTTTGGACAGCCAAAATTTTGGCCAGTATTCCCAAAAGCTGATAGGGAAAATTATTTTTTGTTGGGACTGAGAAACAAAAAAAGGGTTTTTACAAAGACAGTCACCATATTTTGGGTATTTTGGGTCAGTGTTGGACAGAGAAAATCCTTGGAGGTCACACTGCCCGTGCCTTCCAGAATTTCTCTCCACAGATACACCAGCTCTCATAGATAAATAAAACTTCCTCAGCTAATGCAGTGATAATATCATTTCAGGGCAACTGCAGATTTATGCTGTAAATTCAGTTTTATCCCATGAAACACAGTGCTATAAGACAATACTCTCCCTTTCACTCCAGCTGTTCCCCCAATGTTTGCCATCAGTTAAGGTGCAAGTAAATTAACGATCGTTTTATCCACATCCATTCTGCAGTCTCCATCAGAAAGTCAGTGAGCTTAGCAGAGTTCCTTGCCACACACAACTGGTACACAAATGTTATGTTTTCTACCTGATAAATCCACATCTGATGTCTTTTACTTCACTTTTCCACCCCATATTTACACTGAAGGTAAATAAGAGTGAATGCCAGCTATCACATTTTCATGCTCACATACTCTAAAGCAACCCGAGTGATATTTTTATGAGTAACTCACCCTCTGCTGACACTGGTTCTGTTTTTCTGGAACGCACCATGACAGAAGCTGCTTTGGACAGATCTGTTCCAGTCCTCCAGACATGAATCTCCACGTAACCAGCGCTTTCATCCACTTGATACTCAGTGTTACTGAAGTACAAAGTAGGTTCTAAATACAGAAAGAAATGCATATATTTTTGAAATAGCCTTTTTTGGCCTGCTTTTGTGGACATGTATATTTAGTACTTAAACCCTCTAGTCTGACTTAGTGCTCAATCTTTGCAATTTGACTTTTAATGTTAGCAGCTGGGAAAAAAAAGTCATTACCAATTTCCACTGCAAATCCCGGTAATATCTACTGTCCAATTACATAAATAATATTATGCACCTGCCTACCACTTAATGTAAGGTTGGTTGGTTTTTTTTTTTCTTTTAAAAAACAAAATAAATACCTCTTGAATTAAGTAAATAGTGTCATATCTATATATTTTTCGTCTTATCGGCAGCTGAGAGAGATCTTCCACAGGCAGCTGTTTAACCTTACTATTCACCTTACTGGCTGTTTTGAAACAGCCATTTCAAAAATTGTGACTATGTAGCATAACAGACATAAGACATGGGATACTTCTTGTATTATTTTCTTGTTAAGTAAACCAAGGCAGAATTTTAAGTTTACTATTAAAGGAAATATATACCTAAATATACCTTCTTACCTCCCTAAAAGATAAAGGTAGTTTGCAAGTTTAAAGAGTTTAGCCTTCTCTTTTTTTAAATTGTTTTCAAAGCATATATTTGATATGGATGTGGCCGATTAAAGCACTACAAGCTGGTTTTATCTTCAGTGTGTTAAACTGCCTTTATTTATTCATAGAGAATACAAAACGTTGCACAATCCAGGTCATGGAAAAGGTCAATATTAAATTGGGTTTAAGCAGAGACTCGGTTGTTTAGAGTAAGAGATCAAACATCACAAGACCGTCTCAAAGTAGTGCCAATTTAGCTGCCTTTCTGAATACCCATCAAGAAGAATGAAGAGGCACACACTGGAGACCTTATACCTGCTGCTTTTACTAAGTAATGGATAGAGTTTGCTAAATTCAACACATGGCCTCCTTTACTTTTGTCACCTAAACAATAGTAGGCTTTATCTTGCTATCAGTGTTAATAAAGCCTGACACATTTTGTCTGTGTTGCATGTTATTACTAATCTATATTAACACAATGTAAAGAATCTCTCCAATACCACAGCAACACTATTTTAGCACAATAGCCTGTATCTTCTTTAGTAGAACCGCCACAGTTGCACAAAAGCCTGGCATTCATCCAATACGCTGCATTTCTATTTTAACTCGTGGGGAAATTAAAAGAACTCTGAAAAGCTTTAGAAGTCATGATTGTTGTCTCCTAGAGCTGGTGAAATGGAAGCTTCGAGTAAAACACCATGGTCCATAAAGGTTTTTTAGTTTTTGGCTACCTGGTGTTTTCCAGAGCTCAGTTTATTACTGAGCTCAAAGCCAGTTTTTCAGAAGGGACAGCTTCCAGTGGCTCAACGTGCCAAGTAGAGCACAGAAAAATACAAACTTTTCTATATAATGTGAATCAACTCAATAATAAAAGTTGTCCATCCTAGCAATAATTGTTTTACATTCTGCATCTCACCTTCCTAAACCTAAATAAATGTTCTTTCGTGAATGGGGAAGAATATCTGGCTAAGTTCTTTTCTCGACAGGGACAGACAGCGCTACTCAGCTAACTGAGAATTTTATATTTGCCTAGAGGACTATCTGTTTCTTCCATGTATATATAAAAACATCAGAACGCCATCTGGCCCATATCTATATAAACTTTGCCACTCCAGCTTGCAGGCACCTTTGGACGCTTACTGTAACTTTCTTGAGCCACTGAACTGTGAACCTTCGCAATAGTTTACCATCAGAGCAAACTCTGACAATCACGAAGACTTGCTGCAGAAACAGATGAAGTCTTTAAAGCACACAGTATTAAGGCGGGTACAAATGTTCCAAGCAGGACTGTATTAATATTTATTTTCAGCCTTTTGATAGATCACCTTTAAACAGGCTGAAACAATTCCTTCCTTAGTCAGCCCAGCAGGATGTCTGACAAAACAAAGCTTTTGCATACAAGCAAAAGGTTAGAGAATGAAACCAGACATTTGGTGATGGTTTAAATAATTTAACAAAACACAAAGCTCTTTGAAAACATGGGATTTTGAGGGACAGATCTAGTCATCAGGACTGCAGGACTTCTAGCTGAAGCTCGCAACATTTGGGGGATTGAAGGTGTTGGCTTTCTTCTTGATACAATTCTTTTTCAATTCTTGAAGTATATTTGTGTTTGAAGAAAAAGGGTATTGTGACTGAAAGTCAAACTGAATGTCTCATTTTATGTCAATTAAATACCTCAAGCTGTTTTCAAATAAAATTTTACTTTGCCTAAAGCAGCACCTCAGCACAAATTTTTCTCCCCACCTTCCTCCCACCCCTTCAATCAACATTTTTAATGATCAGTTATTTGCCATTTTTGGCATTTTTACCCCTGCCATGATAGGCAAGAGTTTGAAGATGGTCACATTCCCTTCCCACTGGCTATGCATGTTTTACTATCAAGGTCTTCCCCACGTGGTGGGGAGAAGAGTAGAGTCTACAGATCCAAACCCACATGACTTTTTGTCACAGCTAATGGATTATCAAGTGACTAATGATGCCCTATAAGTTGTTACAGTTCTGTTTAACCAACTTGTGTAAAGTAATTCTGCACAAGGCAATGGCAACACTCCAGGTCACTGGGACCAAGATCCTACTTCAACAAGAGTGGGCAGAAAAATTATTGGAGTCCCTCACCAAAAGTGAAAAAGTAATTTGGAAAAATACAAATTAACAAAAACTGTTACAAATTTGGCCACACTTCATGAAGATGGACACTGCAAGGGTAATCAAGAATCTTGGTAATTAAAAGAAAAATGTTATTTATATTTTTTAAATAAAAAAAATATTTGTAATACAATATAATCTACTCTTTCCCATTCCTTCTTCCCCTCTGAAAGAACTCTCCAAGATTCTAGATTTTGTTTAAAAATGAGACTGGTTTATTTTCTATACATAGGAATCTACTTTCAAATATCAGAAGTCTATTCATTTTCCCCGAGGCACAGCTTAATGGATTTTCAAGTCCAGGTTTTTAATTCTTTTGCAGTTTTAAGAGATCAGGCAGTTCAGCTTGTTACAGTCCATGATGACTGTCTTGAACTGGCCTTTAAATACCAGTCTCCTTAATTGGGAGAGTAACTTTTTCCCCCCCCGGAATGTGCATACCTTGTCTATAACTATACAGACTGTAACATTATAGCTTCAGATGTCAGTGCTGCTCCTTTTGATAACAAGGTTTTTGTTTTGAAATATGGCCTAAGGAAATGCAATAATCTGTTATATTATTCTTATTAGAGTTATTTTCCCCATTTCTACTATACCCACTGTAATTTGTCATCTTAAATTGTGCTGAGCTTTTTCTAATTCTCCTGCCAAATTTGAAATGCTTGCTACAATGATCTGAAGTTTCTCAATCTTACTGCATTATCAATTAAAAATACTGAGTAAGCAAATACTTTTGTTCATTTCCAACACAAGCAGATGAAAATAGATAAAAGAATAAGTCTTTCTATAACTATTTTTTAAAATCTTCCAGATGAACATGTTTCACATATAAATATAGTACAATGAGACAGAATTATTCTTTGGATAATGTGACCAGTCAACTATTCAACAGAATTTTCTGTGCCTTCAGAGTTTCTGAAGATCCGATCTAGATATACCTACTCTCCCCAGAACAGCAGGGATAGGAAACATCAGGCAATGGGCTATTAAACATACAGGTCCAGACCTCAAGGAAGATGGCACTTGTGACTCAGTTATTACAGCAAATGAATCACTTGTCTCTCATACACAATCCGCTCTTATTATGGAGCCCAAAGGTAACAAGAGCATCCTGTAAATTCTACCAGGGCAATATACTTTAAAGATGCAAACCTTATTTAGGATTCAACAGCTGATTGCCAAGTCAGAAAAAAAAAAAAGGAGGAAAAAAGGAAAAAAGTAGAAAAAAATACAGAAAAAAGAATAGGGGTGGGGGGAAAGCAGTTTTAAAAGTGCAGGTCATTCACGTATTTATACTCTTCTTTCCCTTTTGGGATGGTCAGTGAAGAAATCCTTACATTACCAACATTTAACCAAGAAAGCAGAGCAGCATCTGAGCTAACTGGTAATCTTTAGTAAACAATATTGATTTCAATCATGAAATGCCATTAACTATTAATTTAAAATCAATTTTCACTTATAAAATAATAGCTCTATGTGTTACTTTGGCCTGGAAAGCCAGTCAATTTTCTATTTTTATTTTTTTTTTAGGCTGTGGTCCTGAAACCTGTTCTACCTGCGATTGCACTTAAACACACAAGCAAAGAGCTAATGTGAATTTCCACTTGCTTAGAAAACCACAAGCTCTTTGCACCTATTTGTTCAAAGCCACTTACTGGACAACCAGACCCTTTGTTCTGCTAGACATGGACAGTGCTCCCAGGCACCCACATTACAGGAAAATAATACACAACTCAGACTTACTGTTTTGGGATCAAGAGTCTGCTACAAAACCTGCATTGCTCTTTGGCTTGGAGATCAAAGAATAAACATTATGTCTTGACTATTAACTTGCCATATTTTTTTCTTTTTAACTTTTGAACACTTCCTTTATTTATATGTTACTATGATGCTATGAGACTGTGGAGCAATAATTAGAGATATTTAAACCTTTTCATGCACTAAGCTATATTAAACTGGTGACTGAAGACTCTTGAAACCTAATAACGAGTTATTGCTGGGTTTACGTGCATGTGACATGGCTCTGTGAGGAGCTAGGGATCTTCACTTGAGGCAGCCTGCGGGAGGCCTCTCCTTATGACACTGACAATAAAATTTTTAGGACACTTTTCTTTATAGTCTTGTTTTCACTTTAAGGAATCCCTGGGCATATGCCTCCCTCAAAACCACACTTCAAGCTTTGATTGATGCCCTCCCCCATATAATGCACAAAGTATATCCCACCTAAATTGAGATGGTGAAAGTTTGAATCCCTAGGATGCTAAATAGGGATAAATTTCTAGAGTTGTAATCTGAGAGATTAAAACAGACCCGTGTACAGAACTAATACAGAAAATTTTCATGCATTTCACAGAAAAAAATGTCACTGTAACATGTGTTTCATTTTCCAGTATAAGGCCATTATAAAGAGCCATTTATTCAAAAATGCAGCAAGATGGAGCTCTTTAAAGAGGGAGACCTAAGCAGAATATACATAAGAAACATGTAAGAAACCTCAAACCCTGGAACAATAAAACTAAGAAACTGCTTTCTTCTCATTTTGACACACACACAGCACCATGGGTACCAGTGGTCTCACACTTTTATGAAGCTATCATGATACCTCTCAACAGAACAGCCAGCAAGACAAAAATAATTTCCATTCCTGCCTGTGCTCTGGTATCAAACTTTCAAAATGGGAACAGTGACTGCGATAATTTAATAATGTTTGAATGCCTGGTATTTATCTCACCTTATGGTGACGTTTTCTTTACTGACAGAATGTTTGGTTGGTTTTTTTAAAATATGTTATATAATTTGTGAAGCACTCTGCATAAATATTTAAACAGCAGTAACCTCACTAACAGAAACTTTGATAACATACCTGACTGCTTTCCTTGATGATGCTAAGTGGCTTTCCTTCTTACTGTAAAGTTTAATTTGAGTAAAAGCATTTCAGATCACTTAATATAACTAATTCTTCAACTTTCACTGACATGCGGCACCACTGAAATGATTGACATTAAAGTTATGGCATTTACCCTTACAGCTTTCTCTAGCCTAAGAAACTCAAGTCTTTTCTCTCCAAAATTTCTTTTATTTCAGCTAGTTGACAAGAAATAAATTTTTTACTTCAAATCTTAGGAATGGTAAGCAATACCAGTGCTAATACCAAGTAATAACCTGCTTTCTTTGTATTTGGTCATTGTGAGATGAGGAACGCTGTGAATAAAAGTAGCACAAGCTATTTGCTTTTATATGTATGACAGGGAGTGTTAACAGAATCTCATCATGGGTGAACAAAAGAGCAAAGTAATCATGTCCAAAATACTTTTGTTTAGATGAAGTGTGAGGAATATTTCCTGTGTTCTTTCTATAGCAAGGAGCACATTCATACTGCATGTATGCAGTCATAAATGCACACTTCTCTAAAAGCCCTTATCTTGCTGTCAACAAAAACTCCACTGACTGCACTGATGTAGTCTAACACCTCTGTACGTAAATGCTTATGATGTAATTGTTCAAGCTTATCTGTTATATTGGCTTTTACTCAATCCCAGTTACATTTTTACCATCTGTATTTAGAAAAAAAATGGGTTCAGACCTCACAGCTTGCCATTACACATGAAGGACTATGCATAGTACTTTGCTGCAAGGTTACCTACTTTTTATTTGAACTGTTAAGCTGCTCATAACACTGTAAAATTCTGGAAGTGGTGCCACTATTATGGATATTTCTGTAAAAATTTGTGATATAACAAAAGCCTACAAATGCAAAAAATATGTATTGTGTTCCAGGTTCATTTATATTAAAGCTAATCACAGTCTGAATAAACTTTTATTTATGCTGTGTCTGTGTGTCTGGTTATTTATCCATACAAGCAGTTTTGGAACACTGTCATATCTTAATAATAGAATTTTGCATTTTCCTTTTTTTAGAGTTTGGTAACACAGGATTACTATTATCCCTTAATGCTGTAAATAATTCTATTAAGACATGTATTAAAGTCTTATTCTCTCAATTTCTTCCTTTTCTTCCTCACAGGGTTTGCTGGTCTTTACTATGAGAGGTATCACAGCACTCCATCATGACTAACTTGACCAAAGGATTGTGTGAATGCAGTCACGCCCCACATAACAAAGTCGTACTCAGCCTTCTTCCATGTGGAAAGAGGCACTTTCAGGTTTATTATTGCCTTATTCCTTTGCTTCGTCTAACAAACGTTCCAAGTTTAGTCTGCATACTTCAGCAGTTGCCATATTGCAGTTTATAATGGGAAATTTTGCCTGTTTAAACAACCAGTTTTTCCCAGTATTAACAAAAACCCCAAAGTGTCCATCCTTCAGGCACAATCAGGTCTACAGCTATGAAACCTTGTTTTTTACTTTAATGGACTGTAGGACCATCCATTGCAGGGGTGGTAAGTATATATACTTAGCCATTGTATATACACTAACAGTAACATGTAAGTATTCAAAATGTACTGGTGGAGCAAAGTATCATTCTGTAGAAAAAATGAACTGGTGAAATTTACTCTTTGAAACTCAAATTTTACACATTTGAGAAAGAAGGTTGTCCAGTTTCCTATCAATCAAACGCTAGCAGTCTTCTTCCAGGTCAGATCAAAAAGAGTGACAGCCTGTTTCCTGTCTGTTTACTCAAAATGGAAATAGTCTCACAGAGTGATGTATTCTTAAGAGATTTCTCATTTCAGAGAACACTCTTTCACAAATTGAGCTTATGCCCTGGCTGTCTTTCCACGTGACATAGGCTGAGTTCAGAATTACTCTGAATTTATCTGATGATAGGTTGGCAAGTGTTTTGCTGGATGGTACTCTTAGAAAGAAAGCTTTGTAACAAAGAAAGAAAGAAAGAGAGTATATGATAAACTATCAATGTTGTATTGAAAAGTAGAAGCATGATAATTTTCTGTCAATTAATATGAATTAATTATCTATACAGTAATTTAACTTTACATATATAAATAATTTTCAATCTATTAAAGCTGCATAGAAAGCCGTTTTGATCTGCTGATAATAAATAATCTTGTTTCCTATGAAAAAAAAATTTGGTCATTAAGTCTGGTAAAGAAAACAACTGCCCTGCCACATTGGCTTAATTCTGCATTATTTTCCCTTTGTGTTCTCTCAAAAAGATAAATAAGCCTTTCAACAAATCTAATCACAGAATCATAGAATCATTTATATGATACTTCTACTAACTTCATTTTTTTGGCAAATTCACTTCTAATGTAAATCCTCTGGCCTCAGAGAAATTACACCAGTGATTATTTTGGCCCATTCACATTTCATTTGAGAAAACAACATTTTTCCCTCATCAGTTTGACTGTGTCTGTGTTGACTGGTTGACTTCTGCAGGACATACAAAATGGTAGAAATAAACAGTAGCTAACAGAAGTATCTTTCTGGATCTTTAGCTTCTTATTTTTATTCATTTAACAGAGTGAAAATTACTTTTTTGTTACAGGACACAGAAATCAGCCCCCAAATTCTCATTATTTTTGAAGTTAACCAAAATTTCCAAAGAATCAGCTCATTATAGCTTAAATACTGAACTTGATCAAACTACAGTATATTATGGATTTGTCTAACCACAGTACAAAACTCCTGCCTTATTTAGCTTAATTATATTCACAAGATTATATTAGAGAGAAAGATTTAGGCTAAAAGAACAAACAGAATGACAATGAAGTATATGGCTTTTCTTCTGCTTCTGTCTAATAGTATCAATTCTTGAATTCTGTCTCTCCAACTGCATAATAAAAGGGGAAGACTTGAATTTCTACCTTAAAAGTGCACACTTTGAAGTCCCTTGACAGGGCAGGAATTACTGTGTATGACAAATTAGGTCTATTAACTATTTCTACTCTTTAGCTTTATCTGATGATATACAAACTTTTTCATCTATAATACTATCACAAAACTAATCCTATACCTGTGTAAACTACTGTAATCACAGACTCTGCTGCAGTAACAGTAAATCTAATCCTCACAGATCTACTTCAGAGTAATAAACCAGCCAATTAGTCCAGTAAAGAAATGAAACCTAATCCTCAACCTATACTGTAATAACATAACAGTATAAGCCAAAGTGCATGATACATATTTACACTTAATCTTAAACATAGTTCATGTCTGTTCCATCAATTTTGCTACTGAGTAAGCAAATCTTAGACTCATATTTTCAGCTTTTTAAGAAACAAAAACACAGTGGAAGAGATTATTTAATCAGTAAAACTTCCGAAGAGGAAAGCTGCAGCAAAACAAAAGTGCTTCTTTGTACTCACCATCATCTGTGTCAGCCAAGATTATCACTTTAGTGCTTGGGAATTCAGTGCCAATTTGGCCACCCACTGGCATGCTCAGAGAAATATTGAAGGTCTCATCTTCCTCATAGAGAGAGTCATCAATAATTATAATACGACAGATTTTCTCAGTCTCATCCTTATTAAAATGAACAATGCTGCTGTGATCTTCAGGACATGAGATGTAGTCAGAGTAAGACAAGACAGTGGAAGGTACTGTGCCAGTAGCAGAACCTATGAGGAGAGAGGGTAAGAAAAAACAATTACAAGGGCTCAGATTTAAAGAAGTGGAAGAACAACAGCCCTTCAAATGAAACAAACATACAAAACCAGATTTATGCTGGAACTGACTACTAAATGTGTTTTAGTAACAAGTTAAACACAGGAAATTCTTCCTATTTATAATTACAACTTCTCCAGTAGCAAAGATGGGGATTTTATTATTGCCCAGTACCCTCATGAAACTATTCCTGCTCCCAGTTCACTGTTATCTCCACTTATCCTGACTCAACTTTTTTTGTGGGCCTGCACTTCAACCAGGTGAGAAAAGTGAGTCAACTAATTAAAAAAACAACAACAAAAAAACCTTTCAAAAATACACTTTGATACAAATTATGTAGAGCACAGCCCCATCAGCAGTTAACAGTCAGGATAAAAAGCAATTTTTTGTGGGAAAATTGTTTTACTGCAGCATGTTTATGAAACACACAGATCATGACAACAATTACAGCAATTGTGTGTTTGGGTAAATGGCTGGCTTATTAAGGCCAGACAGGTTGACAGCCTACAAAGACAAAAAAAGTCTTAAGTAACTCAGTAAGATTTTCTGTGCCTCAGTACACAAAGAAGGGAGAATTCTCTTAAGCCCTTAAAAGACACTGAGGAAGGAACAAATGACCTCTGAATGCCTGACACTGAAGATTCCTGCCAACTACTCAGGCTGACTCTTACAGGTAAGGGTAAAATAGAAACAAAAGATGTTAAAAGGATTTTCTGAACCAGAAGTTTAAATACAGTGACAGAACTGAGCATGATCCCCCATTTTCCCTGCTCATGAAACATACAGAATGCTGGTATCTCAAGCTATGACTAACTAATAGGAGACTTCTATATAGAAAACATTTTTTTCAATCAGTATTTCATATTTCACTGCTTAAGATAATTGCTGACCTCTATCTTAAACCTGGTTTAATTTATAAATGCCCATTACCTTATCTTTATTAAATCTATTTTTGAATGCAAATTTTAGTTTTGATTAAGTTATCTGATGTATTTCATAATACCTAGTATTTTTAAAGTCTCGAGTATTTTCTCTCCTCTTCCATCTTGCTTTTTCAGTTTATAGCAGGCTTGCTGTGTAATCAAAAGCTGTATTTGGAAAACTTCAGATTCAAATGAGTTGAAGCAAGAATTATATTATCAATTACCTGCCTGTATTAACTATAGCATTTGAGTGACTATCACCGTGCTAAAAATCAGCACACCACCACAAACTTACATTCACATGTCTGTGAATAACTAGTGAAGAAAGGGTTGTGCTCTGAACTTTATAGCTGGCCTCTAACCTAATCAAAACCCCAAAACCTCATTTGATTTTAGAAATGGTTTAGTTCTAAATCTACATCTCTTCTCTGTGGTTCATGACCAACTCCATACATTGCCTTCTTTTACAACACAGATTGCCAAATGAGATAAAAAGCATTATTAAGGCAGATCATCATTGCTTTATACATCCTTCTGCATCAGGTTTAAACAAAAAGTGATACTCGATGCCTGTAGTCTGTCAATTTTGAAATACTACTTCCTGGTGAACCAGCTGAAGTCCTGACTTGGCTTCTTCCAGCTACACATTCAAAAAGCAGAACACTGCCAACAGGAATCACCCCACCCCCCTCCACTGGGGACCTCAGTTCTTATTCAGCGTCTATACAAATGTGCAATGATCAGTCAGACCCTCAACAACAGGAGAGGTACAGGGCTTAGGACTCAAAAAATCCTTTTTTTCCTCTAAACATTCACTGTAGGGACAGGCATTTCCTCTTCAGCAGGAAGAAATGCAGGAAAAAAAATGGTGCCTCTTTGAAAAAAGGTATACATATATACACATATATATGTATGTGTACATACATGTAATATATATGTGTGCATGTATGCATACACACACACATATTCTTACACTTTGGGCTTTACAACACTAAGCAGAGAACTAGGCACATATAAGTTGTCTGCAAAAATCACTTATTCCAGCTACTGAAGTTACTGGCAATACTTGCTGGCTATCAATAACTGCATTTGCTCTCTTACTTACCTAAACATGAATATCATGCTGAATAATCTGTTACTTAGCTAAATAACATACCTTGGTGTGTAGAACAAATGAACATCAGTTCCCGACTGACATCTCCAGATCTTCTAACAGGAACCAGCAGTTCACCTATATCTTCCTCTACTCTATATTCCAGCTGAGGAATATACACTGTAGATACTGAAGAAAACATGATGAGAGAAGGGGGAAATCAAGGCTGAACACCTGTTTGACATTAGAGTATGAATTTAGCCAGGGAAGAGATTTAATAACAAATACAAATGCTTTGTTCGGTTATACGAAGGTTTAAGACAAGGCTGAGCCACAACAGAGCAAAGGCAGATGAGGTATGCAGGTACTCACAGGACCTGCAAGTGAACAAACCTGCACCTAATCACAACAAGAAGTAATACGTGCCATCACCAGGACCCACGACTTCAACTGTTGCTATTGCCGGAAATTCAAGGGCAGCCATAACTGGATCAGAGAGAACAATCTGGAATGTTTCAGATGCCTCATATTCATTGTCTGCAAGTATCTTCACTCGCCAGGTAGCTGAAGCCTGTTCTGGATTGAACTGGACCTGTTTCTGAGGTTTTCCTTTAAAGTCTTTATCCTTTACTGCTGTACCATTTTTGGTTCCAATACCTGCATAAAAATTTGGAGGAAATTCTCCATGCATTTTAATATGTTAACACAACTAAAACAAAAATCACAAAGAAGATTTTTAAAATGCTAATCTGGCAGTTACTGACCTTTAGAAAAAAATAAGGAAGGTATATCACACTTTCTCTAATACTGTTGCATAGCTCATAAAAAAATAGGTAATTAGGGCAGGGTCCTGCCAACATTTGTGTGTATAAACAATTCAGTTTGCATAGAAAATTTAATTGAGTTCACCTGCTGGACACTTAAACAAAGTTACTGAGAGATGAGGTTATTTATCAAATATGACCAAACAGAACTATTTAACAAAGCCAATTTTTCCATCTATATAAAAATTTGTGGAGCAAGTTTTCCAGTTATGCCTTCGGAAAAGATGTATCAGTCTGTTATGAAATTTATTTATGTCAATTAAGGTGTTCAAGGCTTCATTGAAGGTATAATTTAGTCACCCACATAAAAACAAACCAACCAACCAAACCAGGAAACAACCCCACTGCTCATCTCTTTCAAAAATAAATTAATCATTGTATGTTTAACACTTTGTGCTTACAGTTTCTGCTACTGCTATGTACAGGAGCTGTACTCTACCCACATTTAAGATCTGTGAAGTACTTCCGCCACTTTCTATTTCTGTATACTAAATAACCCCTAAAGATTTTTGCCTCTGTCCGAGTCTGCAGATGCTCTCCTAGCTAGGTAAGTAAATACCTGGGCATTTGACATGGAATTGCAGCTCAGTGCAACAGAACAACATCCTCAGGATTTACTGGGTCCACCATGCAATACAAATTTGCTTCTCTCCCACCCCTATTTTTCCTTCCTCATGTAACTCTAAACTGCAATACTTAGATATTCATCCTCTCTGCTAGGGTATTATCCAAGCAAAATCCTTTCACTACACATTCCCATCTTAAAAAAAAACAGAGGGTAGTTACACAAAGAATCTAGGGCTAGAGATGAATCCATTTAGTTCAAAGTAAAGCAGCAAATCAGGATTTAACTCAAAGCAGGTTTTGTTTGCTGTTCAGATTAGATGGGTTTTGCTGCAGCATGAGGAAAGGATGATAAACTATGAATGTTTTTAAAGAGCAAAACCAATATCCAGAAACGTGAACATGCTTTATTGGAAACTCACATGCAGGGTGCTACAGCTGACATAAGGATTCATTCAGCTTTTACTACTTAATGCAGCAGGAGCACTCAATTTTTTTATTATCTTTTTTTGTGAGACTGTACCATACATAAAAATGTATCATAGAAAGGCACTCAAGAAAAGATTTTTTTCAATACAAAAAACAAAAAATACAAACAAAGACTTGTTACACATTTTTAAGCCTGCATATTTTTACAGCTAGGTTTCTTGTTTGTTTTCATCATAGGTGCACACATACCAGCAGAATCCAACTGTGGCTTGTAATGAATAGAAGATAGGTAACTCACCATGGGACTTTGAAATTCATTTCTGCCTTTGGGTTTCAATACAGCATTAGTTCAAATATATGGACATCTTTTTATTAAGGTTCAACACCAGCAATTACAAGTCACTTTACCTCCCCAGCTGAGAATGATTAATCCCTCTCAAGGCAATGGCCTATGTGCTTGTGGGAGGATCTGATAGCTAGTGAAGAGCTCCTGAAGGCTGCAGAGTATGAAAAGATTCCTAAATGATTTAATTCCTAAATCATTCCTAAATTCTTACAGTTTTTCTATTCTAAAACTGCTTAGGTTTTAAATGACTGATTTCATTAATATAAGATAATAGCCTGATACATTTATGTTGCGCAAAGTAAATCTTGTCATGCATGAATTCAAATGATGAAAAATTTAAAACTTTTAACCTTTTTTCTTTTTGTTTGTTTTTAAATCAAGGAGAAAAAGACCTTTCTGCTCAGTGCTCCCTGAGTCGCTCCATTGGTGCAAAGATGATTCCTATTTACTTTGCAGAGCTGTCACGATTGGGTACTCTGCTATCCCATGATAACACACTCTTAACATCAGCGTGCTCTACGGCAGGCACCTCTGCTAGCAAATGACCCTTTGAGAATTTCTAGTAGGTTTTGGTTTTTCTTGTAGCAAAAAGGCCAGAATAACACTGCCCTTGTAAAGTGAGGAGCTGTAGCTAACACCTCCACAACTTGGTTCTGCAAGCGGAGACAAGCTACTTCAAGAACTTATTTGTTTACTTATAACTAAAGTTTATTATGAAACGTATCCTGCCAATATAAAGGAGTATCCCAATTTCTATTTTGTTGTCTGGCAAGTGACCAGGAAAAAGACAGTGGGCAAACAGCAGAAGTTGATTTTATTGATTTGTTCTTACATCTACTAATACATACTCACTTCAATTTCTGGGTGGCAGCAGCAGAAAATGAAACACATAGCCATGTCTAAGCAATGAAGATCTATACCATTGATGTTCTCATCATTTGGCATTTATCTTGTTAACAGAGGAACAAGCAGACTATGGAACAGCTCCTTAACAGCTGCCTTTTCTAGTGCAAGAAGCTGCAAATGTGAAAGATTTACTTACTGATAAAAGAGGTTTCTCCCAGATATCCTCTGCGTCTGATGGCCACCTTTAGAAATTTGGAGTTTTCATCTACAACGTAGTTTTCCTGCTCTAGTGAAATCCAAGCCCAGTTCAATCGAAATGGCTGGCTCTTTAACATGTTCCCCCTTGTGTCACAGAAAAAGCATCCTGAATACTATGTATAGTTCACAAAACACAACCGGAATTCCCTAAGGTCATTGTTTAAGTATAATTATATTGCCTCAGGACAAAGCTAGCCTGCTTTTTCACCTGCAGGTACGAGGGACAGAGGTGCATCTCATGAACCACAATGGTTCACTGTCCCAGACCTTCCACGTTGACCTGCATGTCTTCCAAAAGGCTGGAGGCTAGTTCAGGGGTCACAGCCTGTGTCTTAGGGCACCAGCTCCCTAATTAAGCTACCTATTCACCCTCAAAGATTACTTTGGCAGAGATTATTTCTGTCAGGAGTGGGATTAAGCTGTGAAAATAACTCTTTGGGAGGTTTTAGGTGGGACAGATTGTAGTCTTGCATTACTGACTCTTTTTAAACAATGCCAGTATGTGCCTATCAACATCAAACATGAGCACAAGCTGAATTCAGCACCTCCTAGTAAATTTAGGCAACATGTAGTATCATGTAAGGAAGATATATAATGAATTATATATTGATTGGTTGTGCAAAAATATTTGGAAATTGTGACTAAGCTTCTATTCATTGCTTTCAGGAAATTAATTTGTTAAGAACAGTAGCTATTCTGTATTACACAAATAAAACTGAAAAAAATCAAATTATGAATGTAATGCTATTTAAAATATACAAATTCAACAAAATTTACATTGTACTTTTCTTCTGTTTTGGAAAATTATCTCATTAGAAGCATTCTGTAAAATTCTTATGTCACCTGGAAAATCCTGTTTCCATACAACAAAGGCAATCAAATAACAACTGATCTTGAAGCCAGCTCATTAATTATTTTTTAGGTAGCAAAATTAGGCCTTAGGCTGCATATGGTATGCTTTATAGTACAAGATTATAACATCTAATTTCATAAAATTTTCATTGCTTACAGATAATTGACAAGGTACAGCTAAAGGAAGAATAGAGAAGAAAAAAAATTGCTCACATCAAGAACCGGTACCACTCTGTCCTCCACTTGTCTGATGATTTTTCACATAATGAACAGAAACTTGCAAAAAAAAAGAGTACTTCAGATATTTAAGAAGCGTCTACTTACTGAAGCAGACAATTTCATAAAATAGAAAATTGTATCCTGCTAGCATTTTGGGAGCTTTTTTGGTTATAAATTATGTTGGTTAACATTTTTCTTTTAAAATAAAAATCACATTTTTCTCTATAATTATGTACTTCTCTTATAGAAGGGGACAACTTGAAATCGACTGACTAATTTAGCACTGGATAAAATAAACACTGGCACTTTTGGATTAAAAGATCTAATTCTCTACTAGTGCCCGGTTGACATCTAATCAAAATCACCACATAATCCTCATTTGCTTTAACATTGCAAAGTCTTATACTAACGTTATCTCTATGGGCATTGCCTCAGGCTCTTAGAAAGCATAGGGCAAAGTCCAGTTTGGAATTCTCCTGCTAATTGGAAGCAACTCTAGATTATACATTGCGAGTAATTCCAGTAATTAGTGAGGTTACACCTGTGCAAAACCAGTCAGTCGGATCAATTTTAAGATGTTTTAAGCAGTTCCAACTTGGAACTAATTGTGCCTTTGAACAAAATATGCAAGTCATTCAGCAGCATTGTGAAAAAAAAAAAGCATTGAAGATAACATATTTCCAAAAAAATCACCTTAGTTGCAAGCTGAAACCTAAACCTCTTTACCATCTGGAATATCCTCAAAAAACTCTCTTTAGCTGTTCAGCTGCTGCCCATGGCTGCACATAGGCTGGAAAAAGACCTCTGAAAGCATAATACACATGTGTTTCTTGGTGACTTCTCCCTTATAGAAAACAGAAAGGCTTCTTTTTATCCTAGAAACATCCCACCAAATGACATTATTTCTGCTGAAAAAAAAAGTTTTCAGCATGATCATTATATTTTTGTTAGACATCTTTCCTGGCCACTGTTTGTTTTACAGCCTTCATCTCTTGATAGACTTCAGTCTTTTAGTTGGGTTTTTTTCCCATTTTTTACAAAGACAATCAAACACAGTGTACTCCAAATGAACTAAGACTTATCAGCTTAGAAACAAAGGAAACAAAAGAAAATTCTGACTTAAGGCTAGATTAAAACCAAATCCAACCAAAAGACTCACACAACAAGAAAAAAAAACTTTAATTCACTAATAAATTAATGACAAACTACCCAACTTCCTACCAGTCAACAACTGCAGTAAAAAGTTCTCAGGTGTGAAACTACTGATGAACTGCTACATATATATATATGTACACACACTGAGCTAAATTCCAGATGTGATGGGACCACTTGCAGACTTGTTTCCAGTCACAAGCACCAACATCTCTGGCAACCATTTGTACTGCAAAACCCTCTTACATACATAGAAAACAGATATAGCCTCCTCCTCCACACATACAAAATATACTTTTATGTGTAGGTAAATACACTATTATATATGGCTGTTTAGCAGAGACACATTCATCACTCTTCAGGTATTCTACAGATATTTTCTTTTGGAAATGTCTGCTCCTACTGCCAGAGTGGGAAGGGGGTTAGGAAGGTTAATCTGCAATATAACTATCCCCAGACTATTAAATCACAATGTAATGTTGCTGGAAAACTAAAGTAAAACTTTCCCCCCAAAACTGTTACCCTTAGCATGCAGTACATCCCAAAAAACATACTCCTGGGAAACAGTGGGGCCGGGTGGTGGTGGTGGGGGGGGGCAGGGAATTGTATGGCATATGTTCACCTATATCATTGGCAATCTTAGCACAGTGTGTATGACAGGATCTGATGACTGACTGCTGGAGCTGATGATACAAAGCAGCTGCCACGAATTGTTAGAAAATGCCTTTTGCTTTCATCATCACCAGGAAAGATCAAAGAGCAAGACAGCTAAAGATACACTTCACTTCTCAGTGGTATGTATATGACATTCAACTGAACTCAGTACCTGGCTTTTTGTAAACTCCTGCATTAAACAAAATGATCCCAAAAATAGACCGCAAACACTCCGTAGGCTTAAAAGTAGGCTCAAAGTAGACTCATATAAATTACCTATTTCTGGGAATATCACAGAACTCAGCATCCTAGAAGATAAATGTCTGGAACACCCTTCAGCTCCATTCGTACTCCTAGACAATTTTTCCCTCTTTTCAATAAGTCATCTCATTTGGTAGGTGCACTTCCAACAGCATGTTCCCAACCTTGGGCTGCTGTTCAGTAAAAATGAGGATAGCTGAGGAACTTGTACAGTCTGCACAATACTAAGGCAAGGTTCAACACTTGTTTACCACCTCACATCATCTTCACCCATGCCTTGTTTCAGAACTGGAAAAAAGCTAGAGCAGGAGGTGGTTAATTTTTAAGATAATACATTTTCTGTAGTTTTTAAGAGATAATGAAGTGTTATCTAAGGGTTCCATTCTTTATGTTGAGGATTTAGTACTTCAAAAACAACAGAGAACTTTGTTCTGTCAAGTGTGTTCCTCTGTTTTCTAACTAAACCACCAATTCATTAGATTACTTACATATGCAACAGAAGCTGTAAAATCTTGTAACTTCCCATTTTGCCATTTTTAGAAGCAATTTTAAAGGGGCAATTGCTGGAAAAATTAAGCATATTACATATTTTACATTTGCATTTCTCACAGAAAGAGATAAACTGAAAATTACAACAGACCATGTTTAAAAACAGGCCAATATGGAATTAGATATTTGCCAGTTCTACAGTTACGATAAATGGAGGTACTCCAACAAGATACTGTAATTAATAAGGCTTCTAACTGTTTCACTACACAGCCCATCAGCCTGTTCATGGCCAAAGAGGGAAGCCTTCAAGGGTTGTCTCATACCATCAGCTTCATAAATCTAGCAAAGCCAGAACTGTTCTTTTCTTGTCAAAGAACATTTCTTTAAAATCTCCCAAATTTCATAAGAGACAGGCCTCCATTTGCAGTGCTTTCCTAAAAACGGTGTCCTAGAGTTCCTGCTTTCTTGGTTTTATTACCCCTAAGCAAGGGTTGATGTCATGCCAAATGTTACCAGATATTGGGGAAAGAGACTAGATTAATACAAGGAGGTAAAATAGAGCCTTGTGCTTGACACGTGGGTCCTGCATGCTATGAAACATAGATTTTAGTGCTGTAACCCTCACAGACAACATAAATATATATTCAGGAGTTGTAAATCAGTAAAGAATGGTACATTAATAACCCAAATATCAAGACACTCTTTCTTTTTTGCTTTAGTGAAATGTCCATCTGACCACCATCTCAGACTTGGTTTAGCTTGAGTGGTTGGCAGTGTTTCTATCAACTCCATCAAGTGAAATTACGTTTCTTTACAACAGCTGCTCTGTGGATGCAAGCATGTTTGCAGTTGGGCTTTGATTTGCTGGACAGCTAAAATTTACTGAAAGGGATCAGAAAGATAGAAAGCAGTTGAGGGGAATAAACAGTGAAGGAAATAAAAGGAATGAAAGGTTGGAGAAGCACAGACAGAAGAAAGAACAAAACCCACTAGCTCAGAAAAAGAAAGTAAATATACATATGTATGAAAGGGAAATTGTTCCAAATGCTGGAAAAATTGAAAAGGGAGATGAGAGGGAGGGGGAAATTAAATTAATTTGTAACTTTAGCTAAAAATAGTTAAGAGGTGACAAAATCACAAATGGGTACTTATTCCCCTGCCACCCAAAAATCTTCAAAAAATATTGGGAAAGGGACAGACAGCAGCTCAGGAAATACAGTTTGTTGGGAACTAGGCAGTTTTTCTTTTTGTTTTTCTTTTGAACAAAATGAGTCTTGTACTATGGCTCAAGGAGTTATTTTTTCAGAGAAGTCATGCTCCATGAAACTAAAAAACATCCCACAACAAACAAAACATCTCCCCTGCCCTAGAAACCTCATTTCTCCCTGCATTTACATAGATGCATTTAGAAAGGGCTTTGGTCATTACTACTTTTTTTTTTTTGGTGTGTTTTTTTAATTATTGTGTACCACAATATCAGGCTGTATTATAACAAGTGAATATTCTTAGCCTCCTGTTTGTAATGAGCAAACATTCTGGCTCAGAAGGAACAAGTGGCTGTTCTGAGCAGACCAGCTACAACAGCTGCCATTAATCCCTAACCTTCTTTTACCTTGCTTCTTTGCTAGCATACGCAGAACATGTAACAGGCTGCTCGGAATTATAGCAGGCAAGCATACTAGGAGACTTAAGAAGAATTTGTTCTCGCAAAAGTATTTTCCAATAAACTATAAATAAAGAAATAAACACCCAGCAATAACCTCAGACTGAAAATTCAGAAATGGATTTACTGTTCCTAAAAAAAAATTTCTTCTTTCAAAAAAAAAAAAATCTAGAAAGTGTTTCTATAAAATGAATACTGTAAGCACAAATTTCAAAATTAGGAGATGTAAAAAAAGAGTGGGTCTTTTTCTTTTGATATAATTAGTAGATTTTCCTCTCCAGTGTCTCAAGAGCTGAGGTAACAGCATAAGCTATCAACCTAGGAAAAAAACACCTTTTTCAGGAAAAAGTCATCCTCCTTGGCCTACTCTAAGCAGCTGTTTTTATCTGAGCTAAAGGAAATCTAGAGAAACATCAAATTATTGGTGAAATGGCTTTCTAAAGAAATCGATCACTCTGGTCTCCAACATACTGTAAGTCTGAGTATAATGCAAAATTCCATTTTAAGGACATGCCAGCACTTCAAAACACCTTAGACTTGATTTTTAAGAACAAACAAACTAAAAAAGAGTAAGCGAGTTATAAAATCACTTCTTAAAAAAAAAATCTAAACGTGAAGAACAAAATACATGTCAAAGGTGGCTGTTGTGTAGTATCGCGTTTTAAGCATATACAAGTCAAAAAACAGAAAAAAATTGTTCATGTTGGAAAAGAGCACTAATTATCAAAAGAGCAAAAATCAGCTGACAAAAAAGTATACCTGACCGTTTTGATGCACAAATCTAAAACAGTGACAATGCGCCATAGTCAAGACTGCTACATGGTCTTTAAATCAGTATTTAATAGGTCTTTTACAATTCATGCTTGATTTCAGTTATCACCAAGAAATTTTGAGGCCTTAATGAATATACATAAAGCTGCTTATACTTGATTTTTCCTGCTGTTTGATGTGGTTGGACATGGAGGGGGGGTTAAAGGAACAGACACATTGTCCATTTTTCACTGGAGCTGCTTTCATTATTGCAGCTTGTGGTGGAGGGCTGGTGGGCACAGGCTGAATTATCTTGTCTTCTGCTTTTAAATCTAACCCAATTATGAGGATTTCATCTTTTCATCCCCCTGAGTTCCAAAAGAGAGACCTGGAAGTTGACTAAAAGTTTTGTAATTTGAGAATGATGAGCCAGTGCCTGCAGTGAAACATGAAGCGAGCCTGTGCAGTAGGAGAGCAAAAGTCATATCCCATCTTTGCCTTCACATGCCCACCCCCTCCCCACTCCCACTCCAGAATCGGACAGTTGCAGTGTGTTGTTGATATAACAAGAGATGTATGAATTTTATGAAAAAAACCAAAACCTGTTCTGCTGCCATATTCTTGATCAAGAAAGAGTGTTACTTCATTTGTGGTTCCACTGGTTTTACTCATGTTCTTTGCCTTAGTTGCTTTGCTTTGTCTTGTTTTTATCATGAGTTAGTAATCTTTACCTAGACCCAGTCATTCTCCACCTAAACCAAGTATTGTATCCTTCCGTTAAAATTTGTCATTTGCACTATTATCTTTATAGTCTTTCCCTTTCTGGAACCAATTAACTCAAGAAAACCCCCTCACAATAACATGGTTTGCTGCACTATGTGAAGCTGTACTAGAACTACTCATGCACTGGAAGTCATCATAACACACTGTTCATCCATGCCAGTGTAGCTCACTGGAACACAAAAGCCATGCCCCGATTTGCTTTAAATATTAGCAAGGAGGAACATGGTTTAGCCTGCATGGCTGGGAAGGCATTTTCCACCAACTAGGCCTTCCCAATTCTTGGAGTTTTTCCAATATATGAACACACTGCAAGAGATCAGGTGGTAAAAGCAGCTCTCAGACAAGCTTACTGCTGCTCCAGAGGCTGTAAATGTTTTCAAGGATGAGTTCATGAGAAGCCCAAGAATTTTTGTTCTAGCAAAACGAAGCTTGGTATTTGCAACAAACCATTATCTTGCACTTTTAAATAAACCAGTTTTGTTGGTAGAGGGGAGCTGCATTTAATAGTACAACTAGGAGAAAAATAAGGAGAAATTAAGTTTTGTATCACAAGCTTGTCTAATTTTTGTCTGCTTTTCTAACAGCCTCAGTTGTAGATATCCGCAGTCTATCCATGGCACGTGATATTTAGAAAATTCCCCTTTTTAGAAAGAGGTAAAAAATGTAAAAGTGAAGGGTTCAAGAAGAGATGGGGCAGGGACTGAGACAGAGCTACTGTAGAAGGATGTGCTGCTACAAAGGCACAAGGACACTCTTTACCATCATTCAAGGAATTTCCAGTTGCTCCTGAGAGCAACTTTATAGCATTACAGAGACACAATGAAATTTATTAGAGGTCATCCACATACATGGTCTGGCATACTCTGCTTGTTATAAATTAAGCCTAACTCCTACTCCTTATTTAAGAACAAATTAATCCTCTTCATGTAACCAGCCAGCACAAACAACAATAAACTACACTGATATCAGACCTACTGTCCAACAAAGTTATATAGAAGACAGATGGGAAACAGGAGTTTGCTAGCTATTATTTCACAAAAGTCTGTTTGTTTGGAAAGACTCAGAGGGAAAAAAAAAAAGAGAAAGGAGAGAAAAAGACAGCAGAATAGAGGAACATCAGAACAGTGAAGTCATCAAAAAAAGTTTAAAATCTGGGACATGCTCCTGAGGGAAGCTAAGAGTATCAATTTTAACAAGCAGAAAAATGAAATTTTGGCTAACCAGTCCTGTTCCAGAAAAAAGGTCTTTATCGAACAAAGGAACTGAAAAACTTCTTTGTCACTTGTTTGCTCTACATGGTTCTTGGATTTTTATCATGCAGAAGACTTAAGGAAGTACACTGTCTGCAGAAAGTGATGAGAGTTCCTTGAAAAATCATTGTAGGTAAACCTAATACTAAAGTCACTGCTTTTCTGGACTGTATTTGACCTGAAAGAAGTCATGGTACCTGTGGGGATTTTTTATTCCACCACCATCCTTTTTTGTATTGATTACATTTAAAACTATATTCCAAGGAATCTCCTTTATTCCATGTTCAGGTTAATTACAGAAACTACCTGACACTGTAGAAGCAGCAACACCAACCAATTTATTTAATCAGACAGTCTAAATTGTGCATTATTCACTTTACAAGCTATCCATACACTAAATACTGTTTTACCAGAGAATTCTACCAGAGCTTCAAAATAACAAACACTTTCAAGAATCCTGAAAGCCATTTGAACTGATAAAACCAGCAAAACTTATGTGGTAAGTTCTTCATTAGAAATTTCTTTATCCAGTCATCATCTTGCACATACTTATAGTCTGTCTAGGCTTTGGTCCTAAGCCAACCGAATGCATCTGATCTAATTTAGGCTTCCTCAGTATCAGTTGTTTCAAACAGCTATCAATCCATTTGCAAGCTGTCATTTCTGATTACCTATACAAATGATTTGCCAAATCACTAAAATACCATGAGAACCATATAGAATATGACTTTTAACAATGATCCTTTTATTATGAGAAGGTAAGTGCCTTAAGGGCTCTACTTTAGGCTTTTGAAAGGGCAGTATGATAAACATGCTTTATGGATGGTAGTACAGTGCAGCCAAGGGAAACGAACACAGGAAGTAACAAACCATAAATGAAAGAGAAAGGTTAATCCCCAGGCGCCACAGACACCTGTCTAAATTCTGGAGAGGTGCCGAGAGGTACCACAGAAACATTAGATAATGTTTCTTTCATGCTTCAGAGGCTTTCCCCTTTTACTCCCTGGTGAAATGCCTGCTCAGCCTTAGAGACGATTGCCATGCAGCTATTTGCAGAGACATAGTCAGACCAGTACATGAGGACAGATGATGACAAAAAGGTTTCTTGAATCCTCCAGCCACTTGATACTGGCTGAGGTTCCACAACAGGGTAATGACCTAAAGTCTCTCCAGGACCCCTCACAGAATCAGGATTTGTCTAACAAGGATCAGCATTATAAGAAGCGATGACTGCCTCTCCCTCTCTTTCTCTTAATTTTCTGCCACTGTAATTCTGTGACAGCCTTGATTTCTTCACACATGAATGCTGCTTGCCCATACAACCTGCCCTTTGATATCCTCAAAATGGAGTGCCATCTAGACTGCCCAAAGAAGTGTGCTTGTCATGTTTCAAGAGAATGATAATTTTTTATATAATTACATTTTTCAGACAATAAAGAGAAGCGCTAGAGCACTGTGAAAGGTGCTCACGTTAGCACACTTGGCCAGGACATTCTCTAGGCAAGCCTGTACAAAGAAAGATAAAGCAGGTACCCAAAACAGAAATGAAAGCTTCTGAATACAACCTTACTCAGTTCTACTCACAGAGCTCATGAAGCAGGTCAGCTGTCTTGGTAAGAGCTTCATCATCTCTTACACACCATAACACAATAAAGCAAGCTTGGTAGAAATTTCATGACATGGCAAAACAGTGATGGCAATGCCATTTAGTCATGGAGCTGGTTGAAATCCTGCTGAAACCACACAAATAAATAATCGCCCCTGAAGAAAAAATTGATGACTGAGTTATTGAATGTGGTACACAAACAAAGGTATCTTTACCTATGGATGTACTGATTTGGCAAGTACTTCCTTTATGCTAATCCTTGAATCTGCAGAAAAGATCACAACATAATTAACTAACTACAGACAGATTAACTGGTGCACATTTGTTTTTTTAAAATATTCTTTAAACTTCTGTCCTAGAAACTACATTGTTCAGCAGAGGAAATCTTTGGATCTGGTCTTAAATTATCCCCTGGTCCTTTTGCTAAGATGAACTGAATCCAAAAGGAATCTCTTTAACTGTCAGCTGAACTTGCAGTCTCCTTCCCAACAGCTCAGTTGCTGTCTATGGCTATGCTAGCATATAACAGCAACTACAAAGTTATCTGATACCTCACATTAACCAAATGTAATAAAAGCCATAATGACGCGTTCCAGTCAGGATAACTATGATGAATTAACTATGCATTGTAATCTTACAGAAAATAAAAATGAAAGATTTAGCACCTGGATTAGAAGAAAACTACAATTCTTTCAAGTGGACCATGTGCCTGATTTTGAGGTAGACTATTCTTGTTTGAACTGCCTGATTTACATGAAGATTAATTTGTTCACTATGCTGGGACAAGATCAAAGTGATGTAGATAGATATATACAGCTGAGTGGGTATACATGACAATCTTAAAAAAAGGCTGTTCCTTCACATGTGTGTTCTTCAAACGGTACTCATCACACAGTTACAAATGTAATCTCTGTCTCAGAGAACAACAGCTCTTTGAACCTCTCTGGCTCCTTTAGGAGAAAGCAGGAGGAAAGATCAATGGATGCATTCATTCTATCCGATACTCCTGCACACTCCATCCTGAACAAAATATAATGCTGTTACATGGTCAGTGCCAAAATGCATTATATTTCATAACTGTCAGATTAAGTAGAGAGAAAAGATATATTACCAAGTTTCTCATTCTCTGTGCAAAAAATAACGTGACTGACAATACATATGTTCAATGCACAAAGGATGCAATTATCTTATGCTAATCGTAACTCAGAAGTGGAGAGCTTCCATTATAAACAGAAAGCTTCTACATTTTCTAAAAGGTAACTTTCCACATGTGTTAGCATGAGATATATAATGCAAAAGTTCCTCCCTTGAATCAATGCTCTCTTGCAAAGTACACTTGGCATTTCACATCCCTGAAGAAGCTGAGGCTTCATCCTGAGACCTTGGAGATGCTGTAAATCAAGAATCAGTGCAGGAGATTCACATTATAGTTTGACTTTTAAAGTGTCCCAGCAAGAAGCAGCTGACTGATCTGTAGTTTGAATCTGCAAGCCAGAGTAATGGACAGGAACATGGCTGGCCTTGGAAAGAGAGTCATTAGAATTTAACTGTCATCAGTGATGAGACATGTGAGAAGTCAAATACCTTAATAAGTATTTTCCTGGTCATGGCATTGGAAGTAGAAAATCCTGCACCCTGCCTCCCCAACCCAGCAATGCTCAGTCAGGGCAAAGCAGTGCAGGCTCTGCCTTAGAAGGAACACAATGGTTCTTCCCATTGCCTACATGGAAGATGAAGGTAACAAGGTAGAACCTTCACCAAGATGAGTGCTATCAATGCAGTGGCTGTGCTGCTCAAGAGTCCTGGAGACTCAGAGACTTGGTTGCTGGGACACAACCCCCTTATAAACTCCTTTGGAAGATATTGCTTTGGAGCAACATCTTGTCTGCATATTCTGCCCATTAAAGTACCGTCACTTATTCTTTTACAGATGAGTAACAATAATGAGATGCGTTTTCTAGTGTTTCAGAACAGCTGACATCTAAGAACTGATAACAGGCTGAAACAAATAGAAAATATTAGACTTGGATATCAAAGAGGTTAATGCTGAGAAGCCCTGTGCTGATACTGCCAATGAACTTCAAGGAAATTTAGGTGAAACCAGGTAACAAGTTTGCAACTTGTCACTGCTTCAGTTTCCATTTTGCTAACCCAGCTTGAGTTCCAAACATCTGAAACTCAATCCCATGGTATCACAAAAACGTTCTGAGTATGATACAAGATGCATGTTGAACATGACTAATATGTTTATATTCTGTTTGAGACAGGCATATTATATGGAACAGGTTTCTATGTCCTTTTTTCTTCCCCTAACTTCAGGATAGTGACAGGGAAAGGAATAACCACTTTCCTGAATGTATCACATCTGTAAATGGCACGATCAATATGCAACAGAAAAGCAGATACAGATAAATTTTTAAGTTCATTAGCTCTATGTTATTTATAAATACCTTCTGGATTCAGGTTTTATACTTTGAAACTATACTTCAATTCCTAATTAGTCATCTAAGTATTCAGATGATTTACCAGATGTTAAGGGAATTACAGGGGACTCTCTGCCCTATTAGTTACAAGAGGTTAACTAGAAGACACTTCATACCATTCTGAGTGCACACTTAATCCTCATGCTTAAAATTCCTATCACTGACAACACTTATGGAACAGAAATATTTTCCTTTTACTAATATGTTAAAGAAAAATACCTACTTATGCTGTCAAAGACATTAGAAAGACAAATCACAGGTCCAAGTGAACCCTGAACACAGAGACAGTAGTTGAATTTATTTTTGCAGAGCTTACTGATACATAACATAAGGGAAAGGGTTGGGTGGAAAATGAGGCAGAGGAATTGCTAAAAGACATGTAGAAGAAAAAAAGCTGAGATTTAAAAGAACCAGAGGAGGACAGAAGACTACCCAAGGCATGTCAGGTCTTCAGGAACAACATGATGGTCCATCAAGTCACCAATTTTAGCAGCACTTGAAAATTACATCCTTTAATTATGTCCTGTTCCAGAAAACAATCCTCCTTAAGTGATAGCTATAAGAAATACTCCCTCCCTTGGTATTTTGGGGAGAACTGGAATCCAGTATTACCAAAGACGTCAGGTAAGCAGACAGAAAGAAACTAACTTTATCTACTGTCCAAGGACTTTACCTACATCAGCTCTCCTCAAAATAAAAACTTTACCATGCCATTCAGTAAGAACTTATCTGCTGCCACACGTTCACGATAAAACATCAGTTGACTGGGGTAACTGTGTTTTACTTTAGTTTTCGTTCAATTTCTGTTACCATTTTGACGCAGTGACAAATATGTCAAGTGCCTGATATACAAAAACCTTCCGGATATGTTTTACATATCTCACAATAACAGGTTGAGTACATCAGAGACTAAAACACAAGCATGTCTGCTTACCCCTATACATTCAAGCATAACCCAAAGAATTGTACTGTCTCACGTTACAGTTACAATAAAACATCTATGGAACACATTAATTCATTGGCAATGGGAATGGAAGGCATATGCACATTATTTTTTTTTGTAATGGTCTAAAGATAGGTTAATTTCAACAGTAAGTCATAAAAGCTCCTAAATGTCTATTAATGTTATCTTTTAAATCTCTCAGGCTAAAATTGTCAAATAAAGATGTAAATAGATTGAGATATGAAGAAATTCTAATCAGTGTCCATAGACAAATTGCAAGAGATATCCATCCCATAGACGACTCCTTTCATAAAATTTTCCTTCTTTCTCACTCTTGCACTCTCTCATGTTCTTTTAAATTTGGTCTTACAGCTAAAAGGACAGAGAAAAAAATTTTGTAGCAAAAATAAGAGAACTAAGGAAAATGTTTTGATGCAGGCAAGGTATTCTGGATTGGATAAATTAGAAGAACAGGAAGATTTTCCTTTAAGGCTTTTATCATTCTTGGTGAACCATTCTATTGCAACCACTGAACTAACCAACCAAGGAAAAGAATAAAACAGACCAGCTGAATTTTCTGTAGGAATTGCCAAACTAGTCAAGCCCATCAAGAAAATCAAACCACACAACTCAATGATAATAAGTCTTTTGCTGCTACTACTATTTAATCACGTTCTTAATATATGTAGTTTGGTGCTCTTTTTTTACATACCTTATCCAGGAACATACCACTACAGTAGGTGATGCCTTAGGTTCACCAGCCAAGTGACCTCAGTTGCTTTGCACCATCTGAGCAGCTTTATGTAGATGGAAGCAGCTTACTGAGGATCTGTTGCTCCTCTTTAGAAAAGATAACAGTCTGTGAGGCCTAATAAAAGCTCAATGGATTTTTATTTTTTTTTAAGTTTTCCACTGACTTCAGAAAGTTTTTGTCAGGCTCCTAGTGAGAAGGGACATGAAGCCAGAGATAGAAAAAAGTGAAGGATTGAAATAAAATTGTAAATCATACAGCAAAACCATCTTTTTTTAAGGTATACCTAAAAATTTATGCACATACCATTCATTGGGTTCTTTATCACTAGGTTAAATGAAAAGCAGACTTGTGGGTTGTTCAAAGGCAGCAGTCAAATTTATGCAGAGTTGACTGTAAGGGCCATTGGGCTACCATATGCAATAAATGTTCTTTGCTAAAGGAAAACCTACTTTTTAATTTTTTTAATAGTCTGCTTACAGAAAGTACAAGAGAGATTACTGTGGCTTTTGAAGGGCAAGATTTAGGTTTCAGTGTAATTACTATAAAACCAAGAAGATAGTTGTTTTTTTTTTAAGAATTCATTTTATCCTAAGCTTTACCCCAGTGAAAAGATACCAGCAATGGATTATTTAATACACGATTCTGAAAAGTTAATATAGACTTCTCTGTACCCTGTTTTGCACGATTAAAATGAAGTACTCAGCCATAAAATTCTGTATGTACAAAGAAATGTACCTTGGACATTGCCAATTACCTGTGCATGTTGTTTAGTTTTTCTATACAGTACTTTTAAGACATTTTTTAAATGAATACAGTTTCCTTCCCTATCAACATGTCTCTTTAGAGGTGCATATGCTGGCATTAATGATAAATGTGGTATTTAACTTTAAATAAGCATGAAAACGTTTTTTGACAAATGAAATAGTAGTGTTCAGAAACAGTTCTCAGTGTGTGCTTTTAAACACGTATAATAGGCTGGTCAGATGACCAGTGATGGCAAAAACATAGTTGCCCTGCTTGCCCCAACAATTACCTCAAGCACTATGAGAATGGAGCTGTGCAGCAGATCCCAGCTACTTAAATTCAAGATTTAAGACTATTCGCTATGTTCAGTGCAAACGCTTTGAGGGAATTTTAGGTTTATTTGAAATCTGGTATTTAACATTAGGACAACCACTGCACTAACAAGAAAATAGTGCGAAAAAGTTTCTAAGCTGCAAAAATCCCTTTCCCTCCTTTTAAAGTCCTTCAATATGCTCAAATAAATATTAACATAATTAATAGTAATATTTGACAGTTTAGCTCTCATCACTAAAGTTTTAAAAACATTTAGTGGACTATCGAAGATCATACTCCAAAATTAATCTGAACTCAGATATAACTCACCTGTGTGGATCTCCAGCTAAAGTACATAGGACTTTCAAGAAAAGCCAGGAAAGAAGAATCAAGTACTTTTTCCTAAAAGTCTGTATTACTGTTTGAATATAGCAAACTTATGGGACTGAAAAGTAATTCCTAAAAAGCCATAATATTGGTCAAAACTCTCTCCCAGCTGAAATCTTCTAAAGTAGGTCTTGTGACATTGACAATGAAGAGGTTCTGTGTGAGAGAATTTTCAGGATTTAGAGTGCCCTGGTTTTGATTTCATTCCCACTAGCACACTATTACAAGTACTTTTTTAGCACCCACCTTTAATTTCTTAAAATCCTTGAAATTAACAGTTCAGTCACAGCCAAATCTCATCTAAATCCTAGGCCTCATATGCTATGATTATTAGAAGAAACAATAGTCAGTGGAGTAGTATCAACATGAGATGAGACTTGGGACTTTTTCTTTTACTTGAGGAAGTCCTCAAACCCAAACAAAATATATGAATTTCTTATTAGATGCATGGCAACTGAGTGAGTAGCTCTTGAAGCTAGTTTAGCTTCAGAACTGCCAAAGCATCTTTGTTACTTCATCCAGGCCTTGTGAGACCCCAGACAAAAAAGGCGAGGCGAGGCTGCCTCTGCTGGCAGCTCCACAGGTGCCACCAGTACCACCTCACAGGCCCCCCAGGACCTTCATGTCCCTGCCCTTATGCTCCCCTGGACATGGCCCCATACATGGCCCCACTGCCCCCCGGCCATGTCCTGTTGCAGCGCAAGCAAGCTATCAGACGGCAACAAGGCTTTACAGTCAGTACGATTCTGTTTCACCTTCCTCCAGAGGCGAGGCGAGGCACCACTGCCTCTGCTGCCAGCTCCACAGGTGCCACCAGTACCACCTCACAGGCCCCCCAGGACCTTCATGTCCCTGCCCTGCCCTTATGCTCTCCTGGACACGGCCCCATACATGGCCCCACTGCCCCCCGGCCATGTCCTGTTGCAGTGCAAGCAAGCTATCAGACGGCAACAAGGCTTTACAGTCAGTCAGGTTCTGTTTCACCTTCCTCCAGAGGAGGCGAGGCGAGGCGAGGCGAGGCGAGGCACCACTGCCTCTGCTGGCAGCTCCACAGGTGCCACCGGTACCACCTCACAGGCCCCCCAGGACCTTCATGTCCCTGCCCTTATGCTCCCCTGGACATGGCCCCACTGTCCCCCGGCCATGTCCTGTTGCAGCGCAAGCAAGCTATCAGACTGCGACAAGGCTTTACAGTCAGTCCGATTCTGTTTCACCTTCCTCCAGAGGAGGCGAGGCAAGGCGAGGCAAACCATAAAGGCAAACCAGAAGGCAGCACCTTCACAATACTTGCTTGGCATACAGGGCTGCTTCCATACAGTCAGCTTACAGTGTAGGTAGTACTACTCAGGGTGTCTGCTCCCACTTCAGATATGAATTCTATTTGCTAACACACATAAAGGATACAGATTTGAACCCAAAGGCTACTGGCTAGACAAGAATTTTACTCCGCAAGGACAGCACTTGAACATAGCAGAAAATAACAAGGCTTTTACAAATATGACCTTCTAGCTCTTAAGAACCAAAGTTCTTAAGTACCAAAAAGGCACAGTCAAGAGATGGCAACTCTGCAAATACCCAGTACGTCTGAGTGAAGACATGAAGGCAGCAACTCGGAAAACAGCAACATGTGAGCTAATGAAAAACAGAGTGCAATCAGTGCAAAATAGAAATTATCAAGTGCCGAGGTTGGGGTTATGCTTGTATCTGTTCAAAGGAGATGACAGTCTTAAGTATTACATCTTTGGTAGCCATTGCTGCTGCTGTTGTCAGAACAGAGGAGGCCAGCAGGCAGAGATAAGACTCTTTGAGCTATTGCCTGTTAAAGCCTTTGCATCCCATCTTCTTGTCTCATGTTTTGGGCCTTTCCTGACACTGGGTATTGATAAGGAACAACAATACGAGGAAAACAAAGTTAACACTTTTAAATCAAAGAATCATTCTTTCTATCTCCAAAAACTCAAAACCTAAATGAAAACATATTTTTTTACAAAGAGATGCTTAAATGATTAATGATGCAGGAAGGACAGAGAAGTTCAGCAGAGATCTCTTTTTTATTGATAGAATCAGACCAATGGCCTTGTACTATATGAGAAGAAGGAACCACTTTCTAAAGCAGCACAAGCCAGTTTCTAAACTGCTACTAGAAAAGATTGAACACCATATTTTTGAAAAACAATTAACCCATGTACTCTTCAAATACAGGTAGTAGGTGCCAATAACAAAACAGCTGGCAGATCCTACTCCTTTCAGAAAGCACTGTTTCTAAACGGGAGTAACAAAAATTAGGACTCTGTGGGATGCTAATCTGTTCCTTTTGTGATCTAGGAACACATCATCTTCTGCGGTAATACTTGATGATAACATTGTTGAAAAACTTTAAAAAAGAGAAGCAAGAACAGGGAAAAACTTGCTGAATTGAGTAAGCTGCTCAGTAGGCAGTCCTTTAAAACATATCTCGTGTTTCAAAACATCCAACTGTGAAGTTTTACAGAGATCGTTGTAGATCTTATCAACATATGAAATAGACAGTATGCATGGAATAAGGCACCTTGTCCTGGAAACCTGTGTTTCTGAAAAGAAACTATTATGCAAAGCAGAAAAAAATATCAATAATAAATAATCTTCTACTGCAATACTGGAGGTAGAGAATCCTTTGTTTTACAAAGGGAGGAATAGCAATCAGGAGCTTTAAGGTTATTTTACTTCCCTACATTACCAAGAATTGGAACTCAGCAACACAGTTCTGCTTTCTGCAGTTAAAAACGGCCTTTTGAGAAAGTGGGGTAGTCACAGCAAAAGGGACACAAAAATAATTAATGCCTTATTGAAAAAGTATTTCATATTAGAAATTAAGTACCTATAGATATCTACATTGTGCAAAATAATGCTGTAGCAAGAAACCTGACAGCCCTAGCTGGCAAATAGGTCAACAATAACAAAGCAGCACCACATGCAGAGATCCAGGTTTGGATTCCAACTGGACTTCAAAAGCTCAGTCAAAAGAAAACCAAAACGTACTTCGACTGCAGAGCAGAAATACTATTTCTAGGAAAAACTCAAGAGTGATAAATAACTTTTCAATCTAGCACTGTCATGAGAAGAATTTGTAGCCCAAAAGTGAAGCTAGACTTTTACAAGCTTTTGTAAACACACAACTTTTCCTCAGTGAGGATGATTAATTACTAGAACATATTAGCGTGGAAAGTTATGGCTTTTCCTTTTACTTATTTCTGCTTTTAATCTAAAACTCAAGCCTAGATAGTCTATAAAATATGTTCATTCAAAGAAGAGGCTTCTGGGCTCAGTAAAATAATCGAGAGAAATTACCTGGGGTACACAGCACAAAAGAACAAATGACCTAGTAGTCTCCCTTCAGCTGAAAACACCTGGCTTGAAGAATTTACATGAGAAATGTCTGGTTTCAAAATTTTGTTTTGTTTTTTTGTTGTTTCGGGTTTGTTTTGTTTTCTTAAACACCATGGAATACATCATAGCAGGGAACTAACAGAAGGCTGCAAAGTTGGATTGGTGAGAGAAGAAGAAAGCAGTCAAGCAGCTTTAGAAAGTCAAGAATGGAAATGAGACTGAAAGAAACATGGTTTGGGAAGGAGGGGACATAAAACCTTCTTGCAGTGGTAGTTCAAAATGGTAAGGATTCATGGTCCTAGTAGTGTCAGGGCACAGAAGGGAAAATGAAACAAAAAATGTTCAAAGAGGGATGACCATTAGCCTCCACAATGTTTTTACTCTCACTCGGGCCCATCAAGCACCTAAAGATGCCAATAATGTTCATATACATAGTGTGAAGGCAAAATAGACAAATTTGTGAATTAAGATGTTCTTCTGCTCTGCAATTTAACTATTGTCATCCAGGACAGGCATCTCACATTATACAGGCTGCTAAAAGCAAACTTTGCTACCCATAGTGGTAAAGAAAAATTCATTCTCTTCCTCTTACCTGTATTAACAAATGTCATACGTATCCATCTCCATCTCCTCTACTCCAGACTGAACAGAATCAAATCCTTTAATCTGTTCTTACTGATCAAGATTTACAGATTTCTGCTGATTCTCGTTTCTTCCCCCAAGACAGATTCTCCAGTTAGACAGATTCTCCCGTTTTTCTACATCTTCACAAATGCAGACAATCTTTATATGAGAAGTGTAGTATGGGACTCACTAGCACCCAGTGAAAAAATAATTTCTTGCATCTTAAAAACAATACTGTTATCCACTTCCTCTATTCTAGTATGATTGTCCTTTACTACACAGTAAAAAAACCTAGTATCTTGCATCAGCAGAAATGGTATCCAACACCTCCCGTTGGAGGGGAGGATTAAAATAAAATAAAACAAAACCTTGTATTCAGGTGTGCAACTTTAATAGTTTGGAAAATCTGGCTTTAGAATTGAAAACACTGTAGAGTGCATACCTTGAAACAGCAATAGATGAAGGGATGAACCACTTCAACGTTTTCATTCCACAATTACTCAGGTTCTCTCCTTTCAGCAGAAACATAATGCCTTTGCAAACAATTGTATCAAAAAAAAGCCTCCCCACCTTCTGGCTTTTCGTTCTTGAGGTCAACACAGGTAAAAAGCATCATTCAGTGCTGTCAAGCATGACAGCAAATTAAAGCACCCTGAAAGTACATTAAACATGGAAGGCATTTTCCCACTAAATTAAAAAGATTCCTGCAGTGCAAGTTATTTGACAAGCTTAGTGGCATAAGAATTCATATATCTTTGCTGACAAATGTTTTCAAACTTTATTAAAGTCAAAAGTTTTTGTAAACCCATCAAAAATCTACTTAACTTTGAAGAAGTGTAGCTTTGGGTTTGTTTTAAGGCTGCTTGAAAATGACTTATTGGTTGGAAGTTCTTTGCCTCTTGAATGATGCACCTTGGTGTCTGAAAGTGGTGAAATCATACCACTGCAATGTCTTTTGCCAGGTCTGCAAACTATTTTCAGTTTTGTGGATGTGAAGAGAGATGAACAAAACCTGCCTACTAAAAAGGAGGATTACTTATCAAGAGGATGGTACTCTGACTTATGTATGGTAACACAAAGTTGATTTGTAAAATCATTAGTAAAATTAGAGGAAATATTACCTACATATAAGAGTAGATAAATATAGTCCAGATAATTGTGCTAGATAAATATTGTCACTAACATGCACAAACCTCACCAGTTTTTAAGTTGGACCAGTAACTACATTCTGCCAGTTTAGGAGATCAAGTTCAAACCAAGGATTGCTAACAAGCTGCCAGAATTGCCATGTTTCAGTTTGTGTTATACATGGAAACACCACCATTTAATTCTGCAGAGATTAATTTTTCACTTCCACGTTGTGCATTAGCAAGGATACCTACTCTTAAGCAAGTAGGTATCATTACATTTCTAGATTTTAGAAGAAAATACATGACTTGCTAGAATATTGTATTAGAATCTGCAAGAACTGTGTAGCCCACAGAATTACAAAAGACTGCATTCTTGTACCTTCTCAGGTGCCAGCTTCAATCAAAACCCTGAAAGGCTATTCAGAATTAAAGAGCTATACTCCTTGCCTAGAAAAACATTAACAAGCTTAAAGATAAAAGGCTCCTTATACCAGCCTCAGGGAAGCCTGGATCAGCCCCTGGATCGACTCCCTGGCTGAACAGTCTAAGTCTTCGGAAAGCAAAAGCCAAGAAAAGGGGTGGAAACATCGCATACTACCAGTAAACTGTTAGATTTTCCGTAGGGTTTTCACCCAACCACACCTCCCTCATGCAATTTATTTGCAGTAGCACCAACCAAATATGGGTGAGAAAGCCTCTGAGTGAAGTCCCAGGCCAACTAGAATTAATAGCAAAACACCCGCTAACTTTATAGGGTCAAATATTCACCCTGCAGACCTGGGAGCACGTTGAACAAAACGCACAGAACAAATTCACACTTCAGATAATATTCTAACCTTTCATTTCTACAGAGCTATTTTTTAGTGGCTTTTCTTTAACATTTGTGGATTGCAAACACTCTTTAGTGCATTTTGGTAGGATTCCTTTATCCAAAGGGAATTCTAAATTTTAAAATTACATTCCACTCAAGGTTTGAAAGAAGCCTGAAGTAGTCCCACAAAGTTCACACGAGCAAAACATTGTAGCTTGCAGTATCAGCAAGTTCTCATTACTCTTTTGGCAGTAGCAATTGAAAACAAGGTCCAAAGGGCAGCCAATGACAGGAGTGTCAAAAGGTTAAGTGTACTAAAAAACTACAAATTAAAAACTTGCACTCTACAGGTAAATAAAGAGTTACTTACTCACACAAAATATCACTGAACATAAACCAGAGGGAGAGGCATTGGACTAACCAAGTCTAACTAAGCTGATCTTTACATAAAAATCACCAAGGAAAAATAACAAATACTTCCACAATCAAATATGGTGAAGTCAAAAGTAACTACTCTAGGTTTACCACATGTCATTGCTCCATTACATATCTTTGAACAAACTTAACATTACACTACCTGTATGCTCACTCCAGGAATAAATCATTAAAACCAGCCAAACCCTACCTACTTCGTATTCAACTTGTACCAACATTTGTCCTGTGAAATGAACTGCAGGCTCAACACCGAATACTCACAAACCAGAGCTGCCAGAGAGCACCATAAATTAGTAGGTTAAAATTCTAGTACTTCTGCCCAAACGTCCAGTTTAATGGCAGGAATGGGAACAGTTTCCTCAAGTTAAAGGGATCGACTTTTCTGAAAGCTGCCAGCCATTCTTTCTCACACATTTCACTGATAAAGGCTTCCCAGCAGCTCTCTTAAATAACAAAACAGGTACTTATCCATATAAAAGAACTAAAGGTATCTTTCCTACCCTCAGGTTAGACAAAATACTATTATTCAAAAGATATACTCTTCCGTTAAAGGTTGAAACTTCTGTCTGGAGAAACCCGATTGTGTTTGTGCAAGGGAAGTGAAGAGACAGAAAAATACATGCATTTTGTCCTCACATTCGATACCCACACATGTTTCATCACTCAGTTTCCTTTGTACTGATGCAAATTAAATGCTTTCAAGAGGACTTTAGAAGCTAGAACATAAAACCGTGGAAAATAGCAGGCTTTTTCCTAAGTGTTACTGAAACAGTTGCAAACTGTACTAAAGCAGTGTACATTCTCTTCTCCTGCTAGGCCTTTGGGTATTTTTTTCCCAGTTGTACAAGAGCTATTACAGTTGTGCCTTCCTTCAGGCACTCCCTTGGGACGTAAATGCCCCTGAGAGAATACATTTAATGTATTTCTAAGCACCAAAGCCATCGAAAGACTAATCCAGATAGAATTTCTTTTATAAGTATTTCTTTGTGCTACAGTAGTAATGACAGCATTGACTTTTCAACCTTCTTTCCCACACCAAACAAGTTCTAAGTGAATTTCCAGGTGTTACTTGCCTAGCAAACCTTCCTGTAGCCATGTACTCTTCCTGTAGTTGTGCCAGTCACGTAAGTATACAACAACCCCGCAGCCAGTACATACTCTCATTATAGGGATAGCTGCACACGTTTATTGCCACAGCTTTTCTTACTCTGTTGATATCTGCAACAGACAGATGATGAAGTAATCTAGCTGAAAGAATCACTCCATTTAGCAGAGTCTAAAAGCACTGTTAATGAAAACATCTAGTAACCGACTCTTTTTAAATCCCTGGGCATATAAGGAATAAGAATTACCATCTGCTCAGTCACACAATTCCTTTTTACCCATTATTTCTCATCATTATTAGATTAGCCCACTTAGTCATGCCACAAAGATCTGTATATTGATCAAGTGACAGCAAAACAACACATAAGAAACACTGGCAGCAGTTCACGACACCTCCTCCTCTGTGGTAAGTGAAACATAAGCAAAAATAGACAAAGAAAGCACCTCCAACCTTTCCTAAATTAATAGCCCCATTTGACTGCAACTGCATCAGTTGCACATTACTTCAAAAAGAGCTGGAAAACAATTGGCTTGTGAAATCTAGCTGCTCTTTTCCATCCTCCTGAGCTGGCCAATGTTCAACCTTTTTCTTTCAGCATAACCAGAGGAAGCACAAACGTAAAGCCATTTTCAGACTGTCATAGCTTTGTCATAGCTCCCAGTTACTCTACAGGCTCCTAAAAGAGAAGATCTTTCCAGCTGTAAAGCTGCCAAGAATACAAAGTGCCAGCCATGGGGAAGGGGCTGGTGCATTTTTGCTTATGAAACAGGTCTTCCAGTTTCCTGAAGCCCTGTGTCACAACAGCTGAATGAAATGATTCACGTACCTAAACCTTAACTAGAAAGGAAATAATTTCCTTCAAGCTATGAATACTATGCACATTCTCAGTTGCCTACTATTCCACCTTAACTTGTAAACGTAAGAAACTTGCCCCTGACAGGATCCCAATGAACCAGAAGTGTGGTTGATCTAGTATTAAAAATGTTTTTCATGTCCCTTAAGCTACATAATCTTTCATATATGAGCAAAGTGACAATACCAAATCACCAATTCCAAACATTCAATTACTTTGTGGACAACTGAAAATAAACAAGTAACATTTCTATTTCTTTGTTTTGCTAACCGACACCCTCAGTGCACTGCCTCAAAACAGTAAGTGTTGCCCTACAGATGTGATAAAGAAAACACTGGAAGTCATATCCAAGGTGCTCACATTCATCTTGAAGTCATAAAATGAATAAGTTCATTTCAGCTAATCAAAATGTCTCAGTGAACCACAGTATGAGACAGTTCTTAATCCAAAACAGAACGCTTATTTCTCAGACACATACTAATTTGTGGGTAGATTGGTTTATAGCAAGTGGTGGGCATAAAACTACAATGATTTATACCACTACAAGAACAAACCCAGACTGATTATAGATAGAATGTATTAACTGCTTTTTAAGAGACCAAGATATATGTTTTCTGATTTGCAATAATTAGAACAGGAAGCCCTAGTGAACCCAAAGCAGCTACTGTTTTACAGTGACTTCCTCATAACTATTAATGTGGATTTCTTTTTATTGAGTCTGCCAATTGTGGACAAAATATTTTAATAGTGTTTCAGACTTATTTTGAGGCCCATTAGGAAATACTCACAAATTTTCTATCAAATGCTGTATTATAATGCTATTCTGACACGTTCTATGCACTCAGGAGTACACCAGCCTAGTCAGGAAGTTTACAGATATTATTGTGAAGGCAGATCCTTACACAGAAGTAATTTAACTAAATTGCATACTTATTTTACGAGTCTTCCTCTCTGTCCTTAATTAAAGAGGAACTTGTGTAAAATTTTGATGAATTCTCAGTGAACTGAATTAATGTGGACGATTAGGGAAAAATATTGCAACCTACAGGAAAAAGACAATACACAAACAGAACAAAACAGATTTTAAAACAAGTGTCATCAAAGGAATACGCAAAAAAATGCAACATACACACATCAGTTGATATAAATAATCACCGGTCCACTGAAGCCTTTGAAACAATCTATGCAAAACAAGGATGTGCGTCTGTATAAGTAAGAGCAAAATGGACTGAACCAGCCTATCTTATCATTTCACAGGCTCAACTGAACTTCTCATATTTACCAAAGGTTAGCATTAATTTTCTCTTTCGAATCGGTAGTTGGCCATGATTCCAAACCCATCCATGTTCCAGTATTGAGACAACAGTATATCTCACTAAGAGTTCACATCTTACCATGCAGTTTGCATTAATTGTGACTTATATGTTAAAACGAATAAAATAACCTGATTTGTGTTCCTGTGTGTTCATGGCACTTTAGCATATTACTTATAAAGAAATAATAGATGACATGTTTATTTAATGTGAACAATCTTCCAGATGGTGTAATTCTATGATATGTATAATTAAGCATCTTCATCTTACCATTGTCTTCAATAGAGAAATAGAAGATGTCACTGGTAGCATTATCACCTTCCTTCAGGATGTAGCTGATCTTCCTTTCATCAATATCAGCTAAGGAAAGAGTATACTAAATAAATCATCATAGGATTTTACTACAGAATATAGGACATTTCATTATACCTTTACTATTTGATTACGTACTGGTAAGTTGGCTAATTTGTGGATAAAGTATTTCAGCTACCAAACTTGTATAATGTGGCATGGCTTCTTATGCTGGTCTATACTCAGCATCACAACATAAATTTAGTTATTAGCTCAAAGAACAATGGCAAAAAGACAGCGAGATGCAGTTTTACCATAAATATTTATTTTTAAATACTAAATCAAATCCTTGTTTCGGCACATAAGGATGAATTACTTTGCTATAACTAAATTGAATCTATTGGGAGTAAAGGTCTGCCAATTTTTTGAAGATCAATTTACTTCAATCAATTTTTTAAGCTTTTCTATGATACACAAAACTGTCGCATATACATTAAGAATGAATATGAGAATGTATTAAACAAATCACAAATAGGCCTAAAAGCCAATAAAATTTGGGTTTGATATTCCTAGCGAATAGGGGTAAACCATCAGGCAAAAGAAAAGTAAACGGGCACATAAAAATAATGGAGACCTCTAATCCTATTACAGTATCTAACGAGAATTTTGGTAAATGGTTTCCCCCCTCCTGATAGTCAAAGCACACTGGAGGTAGGCAAAGCCTAGGCTGAAAGTTTCTTTGTGAAAGCTTTCAACTTTCTATTCCATCCAGGACAGATGAATGACAGTCCTCCAGAAAAGTCCGTAAGATTGGCTGGAGCACAGGGGCATATTTATAGAGACGCTGGGTGCTGTCACTGTCGCACCATTCTCTGAGGTTCTTCCCTCTGCACAGGTTTCGTGGAGCTGACCTGAAGGAGGCCTCCCTACCTGCTGAGCTTTCTCTGTGGAACAGAATCACACAAAATGTCACCCAAGCTACTGAGGCTATACTGAGTGTTCCCAGTATAGCCCCAGTATGTTTGGGTTTTTTTAATCTAGTGATATGCAGAAACGTTAAGCACCTTTCTAAATGATTTTCTCTGAAGACAACCGTGATTTTTGAGCCTGGGATTAATTTCCAGGCAGGCAAACAGGTATAACAGTCTTCAAAAAGAAACATGTGGGATTTGCAAATCACCATTTCAGGTTTTATCCCATCTCTTTAGGAGCAGTACCATGCTACGTACACAGTAAGATGTACATTTAACATGCAGTAGAAAACACATTAATGCATGCACATACAACACAGAAATTTTCTATCATGTCTTCATAAGTAAAACAAGTCTTCATTTCTAAAATGCATATAATATAATTCTGATCATTTGCACACACTTCATAGTTTAGAAGCCATTACTTTCTAAGTCCTTGAAAAAAAGATTCAAATAATACAACACAAAATAACAGCTCTTTGAGCCCAATATTTATAAGCAAATACAATGATTAGCACCTACCTTGTATAAATGTTCTAATGCTCTCATTTCCAAGGGAAGTATTAATGAGGAAGCCATGCTCCGGCCCATCTGTTATTTTGTATTTCAACAGCTTGTGTGGGCTGTCTCAGTCCTCTGCCTTTAGTGCTTTACTAGTGATGAGGAAGCCTAGATGCCCAGCTGGAAGTCTTCTCAGAGTAGGGGCGCCCTTGTTCACCACTAACTGTGGCACTCTGTTGTCCAGTGAAGTGATCTGAATCCTCATCATCTGGGATTGATGGATCTCCTTGCTAGTGTCAGGGAAAACATAGAAGTTTGTGTGGGTCCCATCGGTCACAGAGAAGGAGAAACTATCTTGGCTGGTTTCTGTACCATCATGTCTGTAGCTGATAAGATTCTCATTCAAGTCTTGTTTGGTGAAGCTGGTAACTGGGTAGCTGTTGTTGTACAAAATCTGGCCATGCACTGGAACCTGAGTGACCCTGAATAGGAGTAAATGGTCAGGTGTATCCCCATCTTCCACAGTCAGCTCAAAAGGGGTGATCAGCCTGGTCTCCCCTTCCTCAACAACCAGGTCACCAATAGTTAAAATTGGTTTTTTATTGTCCACGTCTGTGATGAAGACCCTGAAAGTACGGAAGACAGGGTTATATCCATCTGTCGCTTCAAACTCAAAACTGTCCATCTTCACCTCATCCTGTGCAGTGTGAATGTAGTAAATCTTGTTGCCAGCAAGTTGGAGTTGAGTAAAGGAAACAACTGGTACTCCAGGACTGTCTGAATTCTCTAGGTGGCCCCGGGTTGGTGACCGGGTGACACTGAAACACAAATTTTCATCAGGACTGTTAACATCACTTGTGCTAAGCAGATCAGTTGTGAGTGTCACTTTTCCACCTTCTTTCAGAGTTACACCCTTGTTGATCACCTCAGGGAAGACCGTATCAGTGCTGCCGATGGTAATATAGAAGTACCTGTCTATCAAGGCATTAATACCATCAGTAACATCGAATTTAATCAGATCACGCACTCCATGTAGGCCAGTATGAACATAGCGGATAAAACCCTGGTCTAAATCATGTTGGGTGAAGTTTGTGCCTTGTGTAATGTTGAACAGCACTTCCTCTTGTCTGTTCAGATGCTGTAAGAAACCCTGCACAGGTGCCAAACGGATGATATAGACAAGACTCTTGTCCTCTGAATCAGTATCTGTGGCTTTAAGGTCTTGACTAGAGATGACCTTTGACTTGCCAATCTCTACTTCCAGACCACTGTTGATTGCCATCCTGGGGGTCTCATCATCTACCAAGATCACCATAATTGGTACATTCTGCTCCACTGTGTGGTGTCCATCAGTCAGCTGAATTTGGAAACTGTCTTCTTTCGTCTCCGAGTCGTCATGTTCATACACAATGCTGGAAGTCTCCTGGATCTCCTCCAGGGTGAAGCTGTGAACAGGCACACTGCCTGTGGATAGCTGCTGCACAATCTGCCTGTGCTTAGGAGGGACAGCAATAACAAAATGCAGGTCATCTGGAGGCACGTCTGCATCGGCTCCGTTGAGGGTGGGGGTGTCAATCACCAGGCTCATCCCTTCAAGCACCATGAATTCACGCACAAACAGCTGCGGCTTTTCATCATTGGTGGGGATGACAACAATGGGAAAGAACTGGTGAGGTGAGAAGTTAACACCGTCAGAGCACTGGAAAGTGAACCTATCCTCCACAGGCTCCACGCCTTTGTGGATGCTCTGCACATAGTTGACATGGCCCAGACGAACATCTTTGATGGAAAAAGCACTGATGGTACCGGCTCTAGACTTCTCAGACCCTGGGGCTGGAGAGACATTCTCCAAATATCCTGAAGTGGGCTGAACTGTGACAATGCACAAGATGTCATCTCTGGGAGTATTTATGTCCTCCACATCCAGCTGTTCCAGAGTTAGAGTACTCTTCCCTCCCTCGAGGACGCTGAGCGGCTCTGCTGCAACCATCACTTCAGGTGCAATGCTGTCCACCGGCAATATAGTTACAGCCACACGCACCCTTTGTAGAGCACTGCCTCCCGCCACCCATTCACTGGAGAGGTCAGAAATAGCGAGATTGAAGGAATCATACATCTTTTTCAAACCAATCTCTCCACTGGTGTGAGCATAGACTACTACTCCACTGATGAGGTCATGCTGGGTAAACTTTCCTGATCGTACTCCATCCACGAGGATGTCACCCAGCTTGGGTGGATCCTGCACAATGAAGGTCAGCACCAAATCATCTGTATCCTCGTCTGTACCCTGCATAAGCGACGTAGTAATTTCAGTAGCACCATTTTCCAGGACATCAATGGCTGCTCCCGCCTGCCTGTGACCACCAGAGAGAGTGATACCTGGGTTTTCATCATCCACAGGCTGCACAGTAATCTTGACTGTTATTGGCACATGGTGGACACCATCACTCACTTCCAACTGATAAAAATCACTGTCAAACTCATCACCGCTGTGCTTGTAGGAGATGTGCCCACCACCAATGTCATCTAGCAGGAAAGATTCCCCTTGCACCATCAAGCCCTCCTCCCGATAACGGAGATGGCCATGGTCTGGAGCTTGAGTTACAGTGAAGACAATCTGGTCTGCAGATGTGTCCTCATCTGTAGCATCCAGTTGATTTCTGGTGAGAAGGAAGCTGTTTCCCTCAAGCACGGTGAAGCCTGTATTGGTGATCTGAGGTGGCTGGTTGTCCACTGGCTGCAGGAAGAGAGTAAAGGTATCTTGTAGAGAATTTCCAGCTGAGTCCTCTACACGGAACGTGAACTGAACCACCCGTGGTGTGATTCCCAAGTCCTGAGCCGGAGGTCGATACGCCACCTTGTGGTGGTTGACCTGAGCTTGGGTGAAATGTGTAATCCGTATCTCGGGACTGTCAGCCAACACAATCTCTCCAGTGACCACAGAGTGGTTCTCATCTGTGTCGGTTGGAGGTGTCAGTAAAGTGTACTTCAGCTCCCTGTCATCTGTATCCAGGTCAGTGTACCGTAAATAGTGGTTCTTAAAGACAGTCAGCTGGTATTCCTGCACAGTCATCTGCAGGCTAGTACCCGGGTACAGTGCGGGTGGCAAGTTATCTACTGGTTGGACTTTGACAGTGAATACGTGTTCCCCTGATGTGTTAGGGGGGTTGTTGTCATCCTGCAGCTGGAATACAATGTGGCCTATCACTGGGCTGGTGCTGTGAGCTCCTGTGTGTCTGAAGAACAGCCTCCCATCCAGGATGTCCTGCTGCAGCCACTCGTTCACCACGCTCTCGTACACGTGTTCATCCTCCACAAAGTGCCAGGGGGAGGAAGAGGAATCATTCTCCAACCCTGGTTCACTTCCTTTGCTCTCATAAGATGCTGGTTGCTCTGCCTGACGCAGCAGCAGCTCACCAAAGTGGTAGGAGTGTAGCAGGGACACTGCAGAGTCCCCAGCTAGGACAAATCGGATAGCAGTATCATCAGAGTCAACATCTGTGGCACTGAGGACAAAAGGTGAGATCTGGACAGTCTGGTGCTCACTCAGCACCAGCCCTGTATTTGCATTCAGCAGCAGTGGCTGATCATCATCAGGAGCAATGGTGATGGGGTACAGAAACTCAACCTGGTGCTGCCCATCTGCCATGTGGAAAACAATGTTATCACTGTAGCTGTGCTCGCTGCCATCGTGCTGGTAAATCACCTGCCCTGCTGCTAGCTCTGCAGCAGTGAAGTACTTGCGACCGGGCGGTACACCCAGTACCTTGAGCTTCCCATACTGTAGGCCCCGTATGACCCAGACCTTCACCTCTTTCAGGTTGTCCTCATCACTGATCTCCAAGTTACCAGACAGGGGTCGTGACTGGCCCTCAAACAGCATTAACTGCGGGCCAGCCACACGACTGAAAGTGGCCACAGGGGGCCAATGTGTTCATGGGCTTCACCAGGATCAAGAAAGCAAAAGGATCTGAGGAGGCACCATCAGAGTCCAGCACTTCTATTTCCACCTGGAAAATCCTCTCCTGGTCTGAGTCCAGGGTAGGGGGCTGGTAGGCAATCTTCAGCTCCCTCACCTCCTGCTGCGAGAAGGAAACGAGGGCGTGGCTGGGGTCATCGGTGCTGAGCAGGAAGCCTTGCTGCCGTGGGTCACTGGGCCAGACAGAGGTGAGGCTGAAGATAAGGAAGTCCGGGGGCGTCTCCAGGTCCTCAGCAGCCAACATGTCCAGGGTGAGGGCTGTGAGCGCAAACTGGTCCACCTCCATCATAAGCAGCGCCAGGAAGCTGGGCTTGGGCGGCTCGTTGTCGGCCCCTTCGTGGATCCGCACCAGCACCTGGAAGTATTCCCGCTGCTCCGGGCCGGCAGCAGGCTGCACGGTCACCCGCGCTGGGATGTAGTCCCGGCCGGGGGAGGCGGTGGCCGCCGTGTGCTGGTAGCGCATCCCCGCTCGCAGCACGGCGGAGCAGCCGCCGCTGTAGCCGGGGGGCAGGGGCCGCCCCTCGGCGTCCAGCAGCCGCCCGTAGGCGGGAAGGGGGGCGGCGCCGGCAGCCTCGGGGGGCAGCAGGGTGAGGCGGCAGCGCCGGCCGGGCTCGCCCTCAGGGAAGCCCAGCACTTTGTCATCCAGGGGAGCGCTGAGCCCCCGCAGCTTCTCCACGGGCAGGGGCAGGTTGCGGCTGAGCAGGCGCAGCTGCTGGAAGAGCACCTCCACCTCCAGCGTGAAGGGCACGACAAGGGTCCGGCGGGGCGAGTCGTAACGGAGCTGGAGGCGCAGGCGATACCGGCTGGGGCTGCGGGCCCCGAAGTGGGTGTAGGTGACCTGCCCGCGGGCGAAGGCGCAGGGGAAGCGCGGGGGATGCAGGGCGCCGGCAGGCTGCGGGCCCGGCCCGCTCCCCAGCACCGCCACGGCACACCTGTCCCCCGGCCGCACCCGCAGCACCAGCTCCGCCGCCGGGTCCAGCGACACGGAGCGGCCGAGGGGGACGCGCAGCCCCCGCTGGGAGACCAGGATACCAGAGGCTTCGTGCTCCAGCGGGGGCTCCCCCGCCCCCTGCGCGCTCAGGAGCCCGAGCAGCAGCAGCGCCGCGGCAGGATCCCCCCGGGGCGCCCCGGCCATGGCCCGGCTGCTGCGGAGCGCCCTGCGCCGGCCCCCGCCCCGCCGTGGCTACTGAAGGGCCGGGGCGGAGGCGCCGCCCGAGGGCTGCGGGGCGGAGAAGGGCCCTCCTCCAGCGCTGCGGCGGGGGTGCGGGCGCCCCTATGCGAGCTGCGGGCTGGGGCGGCGGAAAGCCCGAGCGACCCGCGCACCCAGAGCGGTGCGCCCGCCCCCGGACCCCTTGCGGCGCGGGCACGGCCGCAGCCCCGCTCCCTCGGTCGCTGCGACGGCGAGCGGGTGCGGAGCAGTTAAGGGCGGCAAACAAGGAGCGGCAGGTGCGGCAGGAGAGCGGGAGCGAGCAGGTCAGGAGATGCAAGCAGAGGCAGAGGGGAGCAGGCACCGAAGGCGGCCGGCAGCAGCCACGGGGCTCGCCTCGCTGCCGCGGCAGAGGAGACCCCTGAGGCCCTGCCGGTGCCTGCCCACCAGCGGCTCTCCAGCTGAAAACCACAGTTTCCTCTCAAAGGGGAAGCGAACTCAGCGCGGAGAGGGGCAGATGCACAATTTCAAAGCCAACACGACCATCTCTTCGTGTTCCAAGGGGCTAGTGATATTTCATCATTTCTTACAGACGCAGGAGGTTTCCTCCCTTCACCCCCAAACCTGGCATACAGCTCATGCGATGTGCGGACGGGGGGGGAGGAGGAAATCAGCAAAACTGTGCTGACTTTAGGGTGCTTACTTACTGCTAAGCAATTTCTCACAGCTCCAGAAAGGAAAGCAGCCTAGGCGCTTTCCACTTTGCTTGGGACCTTTCCTATTAGCTTCACTTGCAGGTGCTCAGTCCTTGCTCAGGCTACTGCATTTAAAAAAAAAAACCCCAAGGTTTCCCTTGGAATTACTACTGCCCTTTTTAGTATTTTTGGATATTTAGCCTACTATTTCATTAAAGGAACAGGTTGGTTATTTACTGCTTATGGTTTTCTTCCAAATTCTTCAGAAAAATATCAGCACCTTACCGAGTCCCACTGTGCATGAAGATCAATTGCTTACCTGCTCAACTACCATAAAAGAAGGAAAAGCCCAGTCCTACTATGTGTTTTGCTTGTGTTCTGGTATCTTTATTAATATCAGCACATATCTGAAAATAAAGTGCATAGGGAAACCAAATATACTTCTCTGGTTTGGTACAAGGTTTATACAATCATATGCTATTAGTTTATCAATGGCTCTTTTGTTTTAAGCAAAAAGATGACTTTCTGGTATGTAAGTTTCCATGTACACTAGAAAGCAGTTCTGTACTCTGTGAAAGTGCTGTCTGGATGACGACTGAACCCCTGGTGTGGTTGACACTAACAAACTTTTACTGGGACTTTCAGGAACCTAAATGTGGTTCCTGAAGCCAACAGGACATTTCTGGGCAAATAGAATTGGACTAATTAGTAACAAAACCACTGCTGAAATAATAACTTACAGATGGAAAGGGATTTTTTTTTCTTGATACGTTCAAAGTCATTATGTCAAGTTCTGCTCTTTGGTAGAACTGTGTAACCAATAACTGAAGTTACCCACTGAAACCTGTGTGTACATCTACATATATATAAAAGCATACAAAGTTCACAGAATTTGCATTTTTGCAATCCTTAGTCAAATCTAGGCATTCTATAAGGAACAGTGCCACTACACAAGGTCTGTGTGAAACTCAAATGCCATTTCCATCAAGTTTCCTGGCAGGTAAGAAAATTTCCCTTTAAAATAAATGGCATGAGGTATGTGTTCAATTACAAGTTTTATCTCAAGAATGTGTTGGGCAGGAAAAATTGAGAAATTATTTTCCCATGTACTTGTGTTCAACCTGCTTCTATCTTTCAGTTTGTTATGAGGCAGTATGATTTACCATAAATACGAGTGTACACCAGAAAAAAGTAGATTATGAAGTTATGGAAACCTGACATTAAAGTGTTGACCAGCTAAATCCAAACCACATGCAATGGTTCTGACTGCCTTAGTCATACCTATTCTTGACCATGCACAGTACAAGAATTGTTTTCTCTTTTCTGTTTTGTTAGCTTTTGAAATAGTTCCATCTTTCTTACGTCACTGAAGCCCAGTGCTATAAGCATGTAGCCATAGGTGCTCATAGTACATGTTAAAATTGGTGGAAATGTTTTCAAATATATTTGCAAAAAAGGAGCTTGTTTTCCCAGCTCTTAGGACTCAATTCCAAGCCCTCTTAAGTCCTGCAATTACCTTTCAGTTGATGCTGATGGGCTTTGGATGAATGTTAGTTATACAAGATATTTAGAATCAAGTTCAAACAACTGTTAAACATAAGTTTTACTTGCTCAGGTAGCTTCGTTGTGCCTCAAACATAGCCAAGTGGCTTCCTTCCTAAAGTCATATTCCAGTGGAACCCCCCCCAGCTCCATATTCCAATATTAAAGCAAGTTATGACTAATGGTAGAGATCAGGCAGTCAATAAAACACAGATGCTTGATATGAGTGAAAGATTCTAGAGATCTTGATTTATCACCGTGTTAGTCCAGTGTTATTGTAGCACAACTACAACTAAAAACTGGAAGTTGCCAGTTTTTCCTCTATGTCCTACATACCTTTTTTTTTAATACTCCTGATTCCAGATTAGACTCAAGAACATTTCTACTCTACATTCACATAAGAGCATAAGGCATTCATAGCTAGAAGACAGTCCAAACCTTGGTGCAGCACAACATACACAACTAGGTGTTATTTAAAGTTGTGTCATTTAAAAATAATCAATATATATATATAGTTGCTTAGAGGGTTCATTAAGCTGGAAAAGAAAGTCTCCACCTGTTCCATTAAATATCTTAGTTTAAGTGGCAAACTGCTTTTTTTAAAAAAAAGTGAAGTTAAGGAAATCCTTGCAAGTGTTCCCTTCCGAATCAAAACTTTTCTTAAAATCACACAACTATAATTTCTTTTGGATGCACAAGCACTAATGCACATTAACCTCTAGTAGTCAAGTAGTTGAGCCAATCTGACAGTTCACTGTGGCAACTGTGTTGTGTTGGGAGTTAAGAACTCAGAACCAATTACCATGGAAATTATGACCCGCAGCCCATAACAGCAGACAGACTTTCCACAGAACTAGACTTAGAGTAACTATGATCCTTTTTCACGGCCGCACAAATATGTTTAAAATTGCAACCAGAAAGACGTTTAAGTGAATATTTGCTATGTAACTGATGTGTGAGCACTGTAAAAACAGACAGTATGTCTTCCAAAAACTTTTTCTGATGGTTAGGTTATTTCTCATGCTTAACAGTGAGCATGATAAGCAAGCCGGAACAAGTATCAGTTAAATGTGTGGAAATATACAGAGACACAACAATAGATTGATATTTTTGCTTACCTTGGAGTTTGTTGCCTAGTTGCCTCTGAATTCACTATTAGTTGTATGGCTCCAGCTTATTGCAGTTTAAGCCACTGGTCTTACTGTCTGGACCCTTCGGTGCTTCAGAACAGTCCTTTTCATCTAGCTTGGTTTCAAGTTTTCAAAAAAAAAATAATCAAGGGCATACTGGATACTAGCGTTAGTCCATCTTTTTGTATATCTGACCTTGAAGTGAGGTAAGAGGAAGTGTTTTCTTGGATTGATCTTGGACATACTAGTTGAAGGGAAGGAACTCTTGAAGGTATTCAAATCTGAAAACATGAATGAATCTGAAAAAAATAAAGCATAAAAATAAATGATTTATTGATTTAACCTAATGAATATAACTGCTTTGCTTAGTGCGTAACATCATCTGCTTTTTCTTTTAATACATTTCATTTGTGAATGGCAGTATGCGATGCAGCAACGATCAAATTGGATATCCGTCCCCCACCCTGGAAGAAATGAGATTTTAATTCCATAGTAGTGTCAGACAAACACTGCTTTGCAAGGCTGAGCATACTAGTGCTACTTTCACTTAACAAGCTTTTGATAACAAGAAAAGTCAGCAGGAGCTCCCTTTAAAAAAAATATTCTGCTTTATGCAGATGAGATGCTCTGGCTTGGAAGTATCAGGACCTTGCTCCATATCTTATGGGAGCTTTTGCTGTGTAATCTACCTTTCTTCTGCCCATGCACCAAGTGTTAAACACCCCTTTTCAGAGGCTGTGAGTAGTGCACCAACCCCTGGCACTGCACAGCCAGGGTTTCTGCATGCATACCGGCATTCATCTGCACACTACCTTTGAATTTCACACAGGGCTAACACCACACGTCTAAGTGGAATGCTAAGAACACCCTCAGTAAGTAAAAATCTACTTACAGCAGAGAAAGAAAAATGATTGCAAAACCCCTAACAAAGATCAAGTTTATTTGTACAGTGTTTAATTTGTATAGTTTTATTTTTCACTTGAAAAAAAAAAAATTCCACAACTGGTGATTCAGCAGATACTTAAAGAGTGTTTTGTTGTACTAGTGTAATGAAATCTCACTTTTTAAATAATTAGAGGAAAATAAAAGTACCCAAGAGGCTCTTTAAATAGCAATAGGAATAGCCTTAAGAGTAACATTTTCAAGTTAAAATCAGCCTTATATTGAGAGATACTGGAACCTTGCATACTTGTTCATTCTTTCCCCTCCCTATAAATCAAGAAGGGTTTACTATAATGCTTGAGATAACAGTCCTTAGGTACGTTTATCTTCAAAGGAGGCCATTCACACTAAAGACTCCATATCCATGAGACACTTTTTTAACTTGATACTGCCAAGATGCAAGGATATTTGCCAAGGCTGGCTTCCCCAAGTTTATTTCAAACAGACAGGGTGTCGTGGAATCAGAAAGGATCATTCATACAACACCTGCAACCCCCCGTCAGCTGAAGTGCTGACTTACTTCATGTTAAAGCACAGGGCTCCTTGCATTCTGATGAACAGATATTATAAATGAAAGCTAACAAATGCACTAATTAGAAGCTTTTGATGTAAAATTATTTTAGGGATAAATCACAGTGTTACTATGAGGACATAAGATATTTAAATCCACGTGTAGATTAAGAGAGCTCCCTCTGAAGTTTATTTAAATAAATTTATGAGTGGTCAATTATCACTTAGAACTGAGAATCTTCCAACTTTGTACAAAATCATACGAGGGCTTCATGATGTTCATATGAAAATTTTGTATATTATTGTAAAAATACCACTACTACTAAAGAACTTTGTAATTATTACAAAACAGTCACAAACATTATGATGAAGTTTCTGAAGCAGCGTATGACCAGCTAAAGCTTTATACATGTTTTCACTTGGATACCAACATAAAAAATATAAACACTAAGTAGTCCATCTATAATATTCTTTTCCTCATAGACAGGTTGGTTCTTAGTGAGATGTAATTAAAGAAAAGAAGCCAGGTAGCAATTTGAATACTATTCAGTCACTTTCAATATCAATTTTTAGAAAAGTCTATTCCATTTAAACAGGGTGAAAAACAATGCAGCTGCCACCCTCAGGACCTCTTTAGACCCTCTCCATCTTGCAGCTGTAGAGCACAAATGAAGCGCAGGAGCTCCCTGTGGAATGCTCCAATAGACATTTCATACAATAACTCTCCCCTATGACGAAGCCAGTGGCTACACTGAGTTTGATTGACAAGGTGAAGCAATTGGGCAGTGACACATGCAAACATCAAGGAAGCTCCCCCGTGCACAAGGCTCCCAAACTCATGGCTTTGCTGTCCCTTTGCTAATTTGCAGTAGCGTTCTGGGGTACACAGGCAAGGCTTGCAAACAGTTACAGATTTTGAAAAGACCTTTTTTTTTTTTTTCTCCACTTGCATAAAGAGTAGCATCAGATCCAAAGCATTCTGCCCCGCCAAAACAGTATATTCTACCACAAGGAGAGGGGGAAACAACAAGTCTACAGGCTCCAGGTACACCCTTGGGCAGTTCTACCCTGTCCGCCACAGAGACAGGTTCCGCAGACTAAAGGGGAAAGGCAGTCATCCAAAATCATGTGCTTCTGCACACATAAACCTGTACAGCTAGCAGGAGCAGCATTTGCCTTTAAATGCATTCCCAGACTGCCCAATTAGTACAGGTATGTAACAACAAAACCGACCCTTCCTCTTCTCTCCAAGAAGTTTAACATCTTACAGAGCTAACAATACTTGCGCCAGAACACAAAGCCAGAACTAGACAGCAGTATTGGGAGAGGCATGTTTTGAGCCAATGGGATTTCCCAATCAATTTATCATAATATTATAACCAGATGAGCCTATCCAGTGACTACCCATGAAAATAAGATCAGGGATAAATTCTTTAACCTCACATAATAGTCCAGAGCAGAAACAGGTATTGCCTTACACCTCAATTAAGAGAAAGTAGTTAAGACCATGACTGAAGGCTATTTCATAAAAAATATGTTTTCTATAAATGTGATATTCTAAAAAGTTTACAATGTCCATCTTTTAAAACTGTATCTATATACAAACATAGTGAGATCCCAATGCTTATGTGCACCTTTGAAGAAGTATAGAAACAGAAAGTAGCCCTTTATTCTTATCACTCAAGTTTCAAAAACATTTCAGCGTACACACACTTCATTTGTGTTTGATTTCTGGTGACCAAGAAGCAACCCAGGCATGTTTACCAAGTGCATGGCACAGGTTTCCTTCACTCCATGGTGCAGGTGTTCCTCCTGTGACATTTCCTGATTCTGTAGAAGATACACAGACAAAATTTTGCCCAGGTAGGTCAGGTTGCTAATTTATCTAATAGTCTACTGCCTATAATTTTCCTTCAATCTTAAATAAGTAAATCCCAAACGATGCATTGGGTTCTTTGAAATGAATAGGCTAGTTCTTCTCTTCTCAATACCTCTTCATACTTTCTAGAATAACTAGGAAAAGGTCAACAAGGTTGTTCACATGAGCACTACCAACATCAGAGAGGACTACAGAATCAATAGCTGCCCTCAGATATGCTCAGGTAGACTAGCCAGCCTTTCAAGCAAGCAGCCCACAGTGCTCCAGGCAAAACCACTCTGACCAGAGAAGTGGCTAGAAAGCTTTAACTTTTTCACACACAGAGGAGTTTCCTGTTCACCTGTGTGTGGAACAGATTAAAAAAAAAAAAAAAATGCAGAGTAGACCAGGACCACATTTGTATTCATCTTAAGAGGTTTATTTGAGAGGTGTGGGTTCCTCTAGCTGCTGCCCTAGCGGAAGAGAAACTATGCAATTTTAGAATGCATCTCACCACCTATGGAACTTGGTAGGTATGAAAATTAGACAAGAAATGAGGTCAAGGGAAGTTAAAGAAACTTTACGCTAAAGCAAATGCCATGTATTTTACCACAATACAGAAACATGGCAGTAAATTACATCCGTTATTTATGGACATAATTATTTTTTTTTAATTCACATACAAAAAAGTTATAAGGTATTGATACATCTTTCTGGATTTTATCACTGTAAATTCGATTCCACATGAAATGAAAATGGCTGACATGCCAAATAATTTCTCTGTTATCATTGCTCTAATTCATTCTAAATCAGGATGGATTACATAAATTTGGTCTTCTGTGGTAATCTGGCCCATTTTATAAACTGATTTTATTTTCATTAAATCTGCAACCTAGTAACTTTACTACAAAGCCAGCAAAATTTTATTTAGATCCACTATTTAGCATAATAATATTTGGTAACTTTTTTCACTGACAATTGTTAGAAGCTACTGCCACTCTGGAGACTTGCTCCCTGCATTTACAAAACCAAAAGCAGTTGGGCAGCTCCAAGAATTGGCCATTTCTCATATTTTAAGTGAGAAAATTGCATGGTTTTTTTTTTAATAATATTTGATGGCTGATGGATTAAAAGAAGTCTAGTGGTTTAACTGCAGCTGGCAACTAAGCACCACACAGCCGTTCACTCACTCTGCCCCCACAGCAGGATGGGGGAATAGAATTGAAAGGGTAAAAATGAGAAAACTCATGGGTTAAGACAAGAACAGTTTAATAATTGAAATTAAATAAATTGTAATGAAAGTAAGGAAAAAAAAAAAAAAAAAGAGAGAAATAAAACCCAAGACAGACAAGTGATGCAAATGAAAAATGATTGCTCACTACCAACCAGATGATTCCCAGACAGTTCCCCAGCACTGGCCCCAGCCAGCTTTCCCCCTAGTTATATGCTGAGCATACCATATGGCATGGAATATCCCTTTGGTCAGTGGGCATCAGCTGTTCTGGCTGTGTCCCCTCTCAGCTTCTTGTGCCCCCCCAGCCTCCTCGCTGGTCACTGGTGGGGTGGGACGAGGAGCAGAAAAGCCCTTGACTCTGTGTAAGCGCTGCTCGGCAATAATGAGAACGTATCTGTATTATCAACACTATTTTCAGCACAAGTGTGAAACAGCCCCATACTCTCTACTGTGAAGAAAATTAACTCTACCCCAGCCAAAACCAGCGCAAGAACGTAACATATAGGAAAAGCAGTGGGATTGGTCAGAAGTCCTAGCAAACTGAAATCAAGTTAACACCATTTTGTTTGTAAAAGCCACCATTTTCACCTTGTACTGTTACGTTTTAGTGCTGCTATTCTTTTCCTAAGCATAACCCGAACTTAGGAATCTGAAATGAATCTGCCCCTGAAGATTCCCAAGCCCTATAGCAACTATTCAAATTATTTTGGTGAAGAAATATGGAAGCAGCTTACAGAAACGGAAACCAAAACTTCAATATTCTACAAGGAATGGACTTGAAGTTGCCCTGTATTTGTATCAAAGTTTTTTCCCAGAGGTTTCTTTTCAACAACATACTGGGGATTTTTGACATGTGATGTGCTGCTACAGTGATATGCCTGCTTAGGACCTATGGAACAAGATGCTACCCGTCTTATCTGCACCGTCTGCTCTGACAGAGTTATCAGAGGATCTAAGTTCAAATTCTAGTTGTTGTATGTTAAATATAAAGAGGATTTAGTTGGCTCCTAGTCAGTGATGCCATTCTGCTCTAGGGAGTCATATGCACACTCCAATATTCAGGGGATCTGATCCATATCTTTCTCTGGGACAAAGATCCTTGTGTCTCTTAAAAAAATCAGAGCAGAAGTGCATTGCTAGATTACAGCAGTACTTTTCTGAAATTCCTGTTCTGTGAAGTGAGAAGTTGTTTCTACTTATTTTGCTTCCTTGTAAAGCAGAAAAATAAAAGTACTGTTGATGCTATTTGAAAAATAATTCCCTTTTTCACGCCCCCGAAATACCTCGACCCATATGTAATCTTCAAAAGATTCTAGAATTAATCTTCTTCTTACTGCATTGTTTCTGTTTATGCTAAATGAGAATGTTATTCAGATTCACAGGACAAAAGAGACTGAAAGTAGGTGCTTGTAATATTACCAAGCTACTCAAAACAGCGCAGAGGAGCAGAGAACGAAAGCAATAAAACCACTTTTCAGGGTTTACATGTCGTGTAAGTAAGTGTAGACCAGGGTTCACCTGGAGGTTTTGCTTGTTTTCTTCTTTGACAAAAAGGTTCTTTTCCAAAGGAAAGCACTGATTTGACAGAAAAAAAAGAAAAAGAAAAAGCTTTTCAACACAGACAGCTACTTCCACAGTATGAAATGGATACTTATGATGCAGAGCAGTCACTCAGCCAGTGGAACCAACTGACTCCAGACAGGACTCAGGGGACAGGTTCAAGCCTGGGCTCCAGGCAGCACAGCTACATGGGAGGATAGTGCCAAAAAGAAAATCTGTGGCCTATGTCCCCCAGGCCGCCCAGGGCAAAAGGCAAAGTGGGTACTCGAACACAAGTCTCCCACAGCCTGAATTAATATCTAGGCTAGACTAGATCAGGTGAATCCACCCTGCTCAGGTTACCCTTAGCACAGCATAACACATCTTATTAAGGCTTTTCCCCTTCTGACATCTCAGCATGCAGTTTCTTGCCTACTCTGGTCACCACATTGCTGTAGAGAAACAGCGAGAGACTTTAAAATATTCACTTTTTCCATACCCCAACTTTAGGAAAATAGCTTATGACTTAAGCCTTTTAGAAGACCAAACCTATAAAGTCTGCAAAAAAACATATACAGGATACATATTTGTTGACATGAATGTCCGCAGTAGGATATTCATGCAGTCTAATTAGCTGTTGCACATTCCAAGGCGCACACGAAGTACAGGTCTTGCAAACATCACTAGAAAAATTCTGCTCAGTGACAGCACACACAGAAGAAATAACTAGTGCCATGTCTTATTTTGTTTGCTTTTCCACCCTGCCTCCCCAAGAAGGTCACCTTCACCTTTTAAGGAGTACATCTAAGTTCACACACACACACACACAATCATTCTTCTATTAAGAACTGACAGAATAGAAGTAAAGGCTAGGCAACTTTGTGAAAATGAAGACTATTTACAATAGATTAAACAAAGACAAGGTTAGAAAGGAAGGAATTTTAAAAAGGGAGAGAAAAGAGGGAAAGCGCTCTCCTATTGAAGCAAGAAACCTCTTTTAAGCAGTTCTGCTTAGGTGGGGGCACCGCCACTTATTGATCGAAGCATCACATATAAGACACTATGCACAAAACTGTCAGAATTCTCCCATGATCTGCAACTACGCATGGAAAGCAAAAAGCTAAGTCTCCAGCTAAGGTAGAAGCAAATCTATCAACCTATCTCTCCAGTACTATATTGTTAGGTAGTCAATATGTAAGTAATTGACTATATATATAGTCAATATACATGTATTGACTATATTTAGCAAGTGTAGTAATAAAACAGGAGATTAATTAGACACTACAGGCATTGTATGAGCCTCCCATAGCAGTCCTACTTTCTTTCAAGTCCTCTGTCCAAAAGTAGACACCATCAATAGAGCAATAACAACTTATATTTACCGGTAGTCCCTCCACAATGCATATATCTACACAGCACTACATTAAATCTAACTCTGATTGCCAGTTTGGTCCCCAAAAAAATAAAAGAATAAAGATAACACTCTTTTCAAGTGCTCCTGATTGATTGACTTTTAATATACTTCAGCAATACTCTTGAGGTTAGCATTTAGCAGTTTACTATCATGGATGGTGTCATATTTTGTCTCTCCAAGATAAGTCTCAAATACACGTTCAGAGTCCAACACCATGCAGAGGTAGCAATCACTTTTTTCTGAACAACTGCTCCTTTTCCTAATATTGGAAAATCTCATGTTTGAGATTATTTTTAAGTTTGATAGTTTTATGGTCTGTAAGCTGACAGAAGTGCTTTATGTTGAATACATACATGGGGAAAACTGCACTGAAAGCTACCTCTAGATTTTTACATATCTTATCAGAACTCAGTGTAGAGTTGTAATTGTTCAACTTAAACTATAAAATATTAGAAAAGTCCAAGATAAACTGTTAAAGGATCATATTCTATTATCCTGCCACACTGTGTTGAAGCTGGTAAGTATCAGGAAATACAAAGCTCTAAATATCACATGAAAGTTTTCATGGGAGGAACTGCAGATGGCGTTTAAGAGCAAAGTGCTTCTCTGAGCTTTAGTAAAAGATCAGAAAGTCTGCTAGGCTAATATTAAAATCCTCATTAACACCACTTTGCAGCAGCAAAGGGTGTAATCTGATAACCAGGAAGTTCATAGGAGCTCCAGCAGCAACAAGAACACTTCTGTTCCAACTGGAGAGCTTATTTTAAGTCTGGAATACTTTTTCAAGGCTAACTGGTACAATTCAATGGAGGAGCTATGAAGTTTAAGATTAAGAGCATTCACCAATACAATACTTTACATTGCCAGTATAAATGGAAAGACAAATACCAACATAGCAAATACAACAGAGTGAATTTAGAATAATCTAATAAGATTTGGCTATTGACATTATTAGTGCTCTTTATTCTATACTACTGAGGTCTCCATTTATTGATTCCATACCTCAGTAAAAAATTGTTTAAGTACAATGTCAGACTGAAACAATCATCTTACATCTTCAGAAACCACTTCTTTGGATAGGGACAAGGAGTTTATGGACCATACTTGATAGAAACTTGCAAGGTCCACAACACACCCCAGGGGCTCACAGGCAGCTTAAACACACATGAGCAACCAGGGGCTTAAGCGGAGCTCTGGCTGTGCACAGGTACAGCAGCAAGCACAAGGTGTCTGATACATAAGCAAGGTTAACACAAATGGTAAGAGGCTCTCAGGAGGTATAAAGTAGTGTCACTGCACCAAACTGTAAATGAAATTACAAGCAACTTAGAATATATTTTAATGTTTCTCTCCTTTAGCCAGCCTCACACATTTTCAGGCACTCAGACCCAACCAACCAGTATTTATTTGTATAATCCTACAGTCACTATGGCCAATCAGAAGCAATTCCCCCACTTACACAATAAACAAAGTTTGGAAAAAAAAAAGTTACAGCTTAAGTCTTTGAAAGCTGATGCTTTAATTTTTTTTAAATGGTCACATATAGTTGTAGGAATTTTAAAAAAAGTAATATACAAATTTACTCACTATGACTACACAAAACACAAACACTGCCTTAACCCTGATAATAGCTTAATCAGTAAGAACTAACAGCTGTACTGATTTATTTGGTGATAGAGTCAGAATATGACTGCACTGCTTTAAAATGCTGTGTGATGTCTGAATTTTCTTTAGATTCACCTGTTCATGTCGCATGCCCTAGGGCACACAAAGAACTTCAGTGGTACCAACGCAGGAGACTGTTTCTCTCCCATCCACAAACAATACAACTAACTGTTGCAGAGAAACAGTGAACTTTTCCCAGGGTTAGAAATCAGACCTCTCATGGTGTCCTCTAAGGGTTCAGTGCCTAGGAAGTTGCTGGCTTGTAGCACATGCCAAAAGAATACTCTGCACTGTGCCATTACCATGATAGGTTTTAGCTAGGAACACAACAACAGCACAGTAGAAGCTCTAACTAAAACAAACTTGCCTTCTATATCAGAAAATAATCTAAGAAATGGAATACTACAGAGCTTTTTCTTGTTCTCTTCCTTAATAAAAATAGCATTACATCATTTGTGCCCCCTAGTATTTCTCAATAGTCACAAACACTTTAGCTCGTCATATAATTTAAAAAGATAAAGAAAACACCCACCCCACACCAGAAGACAAACAAAACCTATTTGTAAGATGAAATAGAAGCTAAGCAAAGGGAAAAAAATTAGGACTAATTTGAGATATATTCAGTTAGGTTATCAGTAAAACAAACCTCCCCAAATTTAGAGGTGTACAAAAGCTGAGAAAAAAACTTACTAAAATCATTCAAGCCTATAGAAAAAAAAGCTGCCTACCTCTATAACTGGTAGCAGACACTCATTTTCACAGACTTGCCAGTGCTTTTTTAAAACTTCCACTCTCTGAAGTTAGCTTTGACTACCAGACACTTGACTCTGCAAACTGCTGCTTTAGGTTCTGATTCTCCTGTCAGGTGTTGCTCATCTGACTGACTGGCACCAGCCTTCATTTACACCTGGGGAAGGTGTTGCCCAATGCCCTGCAGCAGCTGAGATAAATGAAGTTATCATATACATTAAGCTGCCCTGTTGCTCTGAGTTTGCAAGACCACAGGGTAAAGAAGAAATTAAACAAGTTTTGGATCTAAATTATACAAGTTCTTTGGGGTAGGGGTTTTTTTGCTTGCTTTTTTTTTTTTTAAGAAAAGCTTATAGCTTTTGAGAGGAAGAGGCTTTACAGCAAAACCTGTAATTTGTAGGTTCTTTCAAGGCAGAAAGGGATGGTTTAGATCACAGAAATCCCACCACAAAGGGACTATTGTAGGTCTCCCATTACAAACAGTGAATTCCTTTATTTAAAAAAGCAATGTCCCCAACAGGTCTGAAGTAACTGCCTCTCAAAACTTCTTCTTTCTCCACCCTAATAGCACATTTGTAAACACTGAAGTAGGAAAGTAATTCATTTTGGGCTGCAGCGTGCATACAAGCTCTCATCATAGCTTATATTTACAAGCTAGTGGTTATTGTCTGTTTACAGCATTGAGTTACACAGCAGGTAGATAAGTTTATTAATGTGTTTATTATGTGCTTTCATAAGTCAAGGTGCAAGCTATTCTGACTTGGTTCCTCTAGCAATTATTTAAATCTTTGATCTGAACAACAACTTGTTATAACAAGTTATAATAACTGGTTATACAGCCAGAAGTTTTCATCTGAAGAATACCACTGTATTATAGATGTATTTACATATTTCTAATTCTAACTACTTAATTAACCTTAAAAACATGGTAATGCCTATTATAAACAACAGTATGCCACAGTATGCCATTTTCTCAAAACATTCACATTCCCTGTTTTCTAAACTCTCCTTAAATTTAATGCTTCTTTTATTACCATAAATGTTAGCAACCTGCACTGCCGGTATCTGTACTTGCCATTATCAAAGCTACAAAAAGGTAAGATCATCTTTCTACTTCTGTTAGTTACTGTCTTGGTTATACATCCAAGATTTGCATTAACTTTCTTAATCACACTTGAAAACTCACAATGAGTTACGCTCTGGATCTGCTTGCCTTCCAGAATATGGACCTGAATTCCTTGATATCAAATGTATGTTTCATGGTCTTTCTCTCAGCAAAATACTAGAAATTGTAGCGTTCATAAGCCTGCCTCAGAGTGGATCCACATGCCTTTACAGTGAATACTACACACCCTTAGATTGATGTTATGATTTTCTAAAAGCTTTTCTTAAGTAGAAAAATTCTTTAAGTAGCACAGGGTTCTACATCATCTTTTGCATGTCTAGTATAATATATGCCTCAATAGTTTATAAATCCTCAAATAGGTAGGATTTATAATTTCTTACAGTTTAATTTTTCTGAGAAGGCATGAAAAAAATGCAATTGGTCATGCTAAAAAAGCACCTAAAAGCACACACTAGTTCACATTTTCTTAACGCACATACAAAACCAACAAGAGCATCAAAAGAGCTTGGAATTCCTACCTAACCTATTTTAGAAAACCAAGTCTACCACGATGTTCAGGGCAAAAGCCTATCATGCAATTTATGACATTTGGGTAATAATAGGAGGCTTACAGGTGGCTATTGGCACTCCTTTGTTGGTTTTTATCCTGTCTGCTGTGGAATAATATGATACTTTAAACTGAGTGCACAAACATGAACTGAGGCAGTAATAAGCAGGCAGAGGATATTTCCTGAATGTTAGTAAGTGAACAAGAGAAGCTGATATCCTTGGGATTAATGCCAGGTGCTTATTAACAGTCAGGAAATATCCTGCATGCTGTGCTTTTTTGCTCTGGAAGATTTTAAAGAAAAATCTCTCTTGTTAAGGTATTTTATAATTAACAATGGTTTTGATCAACAAATATAGTACAAAATATTTCTAAATGTAACCTGTATTTAAAACAATGGGGGGTGGGGTGGTTGTATTGCCTCAGCATCAGTTTCATCTAATTAGTGGAAACACACATTTACTACCCATAAGGGAACTCTTTTGTCCCTGTAGCACTATACCTAGCATTTCTTCCAGTGCTTTTAGAATCTAAAGGATACATGACAGTTGTCTGTGAGACTCTAAAACCTCAAGATTTAAAAAATATAGGGATTTCCATCCTGTTTGTTTCTGATTAGCTCCATCCTCATCTTTGTATAGCAATAAAGCTATGTCTGTCACCAGAAATAGAAGTTATTGTTAGCTGGCTTTAAAAAGGTATCTTTAGAGATATTTGTTCTGTATGCTAGATTTGGGGGTTGTCAAACAAAAGCATGCTATAATCTTCCTTAGGCACAGGCTAACAACACAGTTCCAAGGTCCTGGCCACATAAACCTGTTAACATCAGGGAAACCCTGCTCCCTCTAACACCAACAGGAGCTTCGCAGTCAAGTTCCACAAGAACTTGGTTCATTAGTATCGAACTTTCATGTCATCCAATTCTTCGATCACCTACTCTGCCTGAAGTAGAGAAAAATATCTTTGCAGGTTTCAGATATCTGCATGCGTATCAAACAGGTATGTTTAGGCCAGCCAGCAAACACCTCTGGAGTAGCAGGTCTTGGGAAATGGAAAATGGAAATTGAAACACTGCAAAGCTTCACAAAAAAGCATTTTGCTATGTTGGGCCCATCACAACATTGTTGCAAGCAAAGTGAAAACTGACCCTTCTTTTGGGCAAGTTCCCATTCCCTAGAATAGCTGTCTAGAAACAAGATTTAATTTTTAATCAAATAAAAAGCCTAAAAATAATTAACCACAGTATGAAATACTTTTTTAAAGGAACAAAAGTTGGGACCACAGTCATTTGTTTCATTTATTTCCATTCATTCATTCACTTCCATTTGATGGAAAACAGATGAAGGGAAGAGAGGCAGGCATTTACATTGAAACCAACAGCACTTCTCATATCATTCCTAAGTCATCTTTCCTGACACGTAGAAAGTGATTCTAACTATATTAGTGTAAATTTCCATGTAAATTTTTGCCTGCACAACTTCAGCTGTTGAACACCTGACGTTATGACAGTGGGACAGGGCTCTGGCTGGCTATGCCTGGAGAGTAGCTATGGCATGTAAAAAAATAAATTCAGGTCACAGTCAAAACACAGAGATAGACCTCATTCAGGAAGAAAGGTTTAGCTACAACATGATTGAACAAGGTATTTTACAGTTTACCAAATTGTAATGTTGCATGCATGCACTAGATTAACATGAACTCTAGACCTTGGACTCATTTGCCTCCCTTGAATACAGTTCTATCATGAAGGTGACCTGATCTTTCCAGGACGATCCCACTTTGCTACACCTTTGAGGACATGAAGACAAACTTCTGCACCAAGACTCAGTCCAGTCACATTTCCCTTCATGATCCCACTCACTCCCATGTTCTGCTATCACTTTCCCTGGATCTGTTCTCAGAGTCCTCTCAAGCTGTTTCTGTGGCATACCTCAGAGCTACACAGGTCACTACAAACCTCCTCTGAGCACTTCATAATCCATACTTATGGAGGAGGAACTATACAATTTGGGGGTGTGTGTGCTCAATAGTTTGGCTTTTCTTCCCCACTAACATGAATTCTTGCAAATTTGCTCCCCCAAATTTCTTTACATCTGGCCAGCTTCATTGGCTTTTACAGGACCTTACTGACTGACCTACTTTCATCCATTTGAAGCCAGCAATGTTACTCAATTCTTCAACAAGGGAAGGTGAACCAGAGCAGATGCAGGTGCAGCTCAGCTCCAATGCTCTCCCAGGTCCAATCCACCCTGTGATGCTACCAACAGTCCAAAAAATAGAGACTCAAGCTCCCTTGAATCTTGTGATTAGTTCCAAGGCAAGAAAGGCCACCGAAAGTACCCAGAAAAAAAAAAAATCCGTAATTTCTTATCAATGATGTTTTTCTGAAGCTATCTTAGGGATTTTAATCATCTTTACTGATAAGAAAAATGTGTTGAAATTTAGATCCAGCTCCAGTATATTGTATTATTTCAGTTGGCTTTTGAATGGAAATTGATACCAATACATAACAACAATACAATGCAATAGTGTTCTTCTACAAACTAAAGCTATCTATCAACAAAAAAATAAACAGGCAAGCCAAACAAAGAAGGTACTAGAATTTGACTTACTGATTAGATACATGTGATCTATGTAACCTAGAAGTTTGGAGTATGATGTTATATAAATTGTTCTGCTGCAAGGACAATATTGTTTAAAATGGAAGATTTTTTTTTTCAGCCTCAGAGAATGGCTGCTTGTTGTTTTTGAATTTAAGTAATCGAACAAATTTTTTCATCAATTTTTACTATTCATAAATGATAAACCATTGTTGTTAGTTAACAGCATACTTCCAAAAAAAAAACCAGAGGAAACATTTGTAGAGAACTATGCACAGCGTGTGCCTGTTTGCATAAGTGAAGACTCTCCTTCCCCTCCCCCCCCCCAAAAAAAAAAATCAGAAGCTCCTTTCCATCTCTCAAAACACTCAAAAAACTGAGACATGTAACTGATCCTGCTGTCTGCTCTGTAATCTTTTACATGTGCGCAACATCAATGCTTTAAATCAGCCTCACTTGGAAGGATCAGTGATTTACACAGGTAGAGCAAACCAACAAGCAGATTCAAGTACCATTACTTAGTTAACAATAACATTCTGTTGGCAATGACACCCAAAAGCATTTGATTAATCTTGTTCTCCCTGACATGCTCTCTTCATAGGAGCAATACATAATCTCCTGTTTTCAGAGACTTCCTGGATGTCTGACTACTTAACCTTCACAACTGATGGACTTGCATCTTTAACAAATGGTTTTAACAAATCCTACTTGTGTCTCATATCTTCTTCTCAGACAGCCAGTATGTAAGTTAAAAATTTCTGCAAGAGGTAAAACTCCAAGCTCCTTTCCTCCTATCTGAAGTCCTACTGTTCATCTGTCTCCTGGCTTTATAACAAAACTATAATCCATGGTCACAGCACTCAGCAAAACCCAGTGATCAGCTGCAACAAGGGAACAAATATCAAGTTACTTCATATTTAAATGACAATTCAGTATGAAGCATGCCATTTGGTTGCCTTGAAAACCTATAAAACAGATAAATAAAGCAAAGCCCAGACAGTTCAGTAAAACTCTGGAACTTAGCAGAATAGCTCACATGTACTTCTGCATCCAGCCTATTAACCAGGTACAGGGATAGAGAAATACAACTAGTATTCATACAAAAATAGGGCAGAGACAGCTAGGCAGGCCTGTTCCCATGCTCTCTGAAAACAGTGGGTGGAGATAAGCAGTGCTGGCTGCATGGGGAGAAACCTATTTTCATTCCCAGTACAGTGTCACATCCCAGACAGACTGTCCAGGTGAGAATTCCTTCTCCCAGTGCCACCTGACTGACTGAGCTCTGCTTACCCACACTCCCAAAAATTTTTTTCTGAGGAGTTGAAAGCACGAGGAACCATTCATACAAACCAGACAGGCGAAGCCTGCTTTTGAAACTGAAAGAAATGTTTTGCTTGCTTCTCAAACAGACAGAAGTAATTTAAGCAGCAGACCGGTCAGAGTTCTGCTGCCACTGGTCCCAGGGCAGGAGGGACAGGATTCACACTTTTAACCTTCACAGTCTGGAAGCCAGTTACAGAATGGCACAGCTGTGGGTAGCGAAGACTATCTTTGAAATTTCAGCCAAACCCTCTTGGGAAAAGGTCTCCAAATGCAAAATGAATTTGCTGTATTTTGTTTATTGATAACAAAAATTAGAATAGCTTTTTTGCTTAAATATGGCCCACTGAAGCACATTGCTTAATTCTGTGGGTCACTGTCATGTCTACAAAATAAAAAAACAAGATGGGATGTTGGATATAAGTCCTCTATGCACAAATTATTGCAATATCACTATGTGGCTTCTTTATATTTAAATTCACTTGTAGGAGACCTTTTCAAACTTCAGTGTCTGGGGCACTCCAGATAATATTATTCAAAGGTGTTTCATAAGCTGCTTACACATCTTCAAAATAATGTCACAGGTCTGTTTTCAAAATACACAAAAGCTGGGAGACTAAGAGTGAAGGCTGAAATAGAAGTTGTGAACTTCCTCCTCCTATCTGCCTAAGCATGATATGTATGCATGCAAGTGCAGACATACGCCAGCAATCTACAGGCGCAATGAAATAAATTAAGAATAGATTTTCAGTCCTAATCCTAATGTCATGGGTTTTTTTGCCATTTAAGACAGAGTTCTAAACCTGTTTTTCCTCATAGTCCTTTGTAGCAATAAAATTGACATAAGACACGTAGAAGAAATTGCGTTGAAAATTAATGGAAGGTCCTATTCTAGTTCACTGATAGATCACCCCATTCACCAGGCAACCAGATGGTCAAACAGCACTTCTTTGACATATTGATCAAATGAAAGGTAAACTTCAATGAGATTTACAGAAGAATTTCATTCACAAAATAAGGGTCCTTCAGACAGTACTTCATTTATTATATAACCACAAGAAAAACTGGTGGGAATATTCAAAATCAAAGACAAACAATTCTCAAGAAAATGCCAAAATTAAGTTTCTGCTGTAGAGGTATCATGGGATTCAAAGCATTCACTGATGCATTTAGAATTAAAACGTAACAGCAATCCCCCCCAAACCTCACTACCTTTCCCATCTCTCATATTATAGACAGGGATAGCAAGCTGCTCACTGATTAACCCTACTTCTCAGCTGTATTTCCTCTTCCTGCACAGCGAAGGTGCCGTAAGTCTCATCCCAGCTGGAGCTGCTGTCAGGGAAGCTGAGCCCTGGAGCTGCTGGGTGGAAAGGGCTGCAGTGGGAGCCTGGCTTGTAGCTGTCACCACTTGCTGGGAGGCTGTGCTAGACTCCCCCTCCACTCCAGCCTGTCATACTGACTTGTCTTCTAGCGGGGGCACAAGAAGGAAAGAGACAGCCTCATACTCTGGCAATCTCGCTGCACTTTCCTTAAGATGCCGTGCTACAATATTTGTGAACAGAAAATAAAAATAAAATTGGAAAGGAGGAAAAGGAACCACTGCTTTTCTCAGCCTTCTCTTGTTCTCCAAGTGCACCAGTACAACTGCTCATTTTAGCTCTCAGGTCCCATGTTTCAAGGGGTATTGAGGCTCCTAATTTCTACTCTGGTTTTTAAAGGAAAAAGGAGAAATATATTAACAAATAAGGCCTGAACACAATTTGAGTTAGGGCAAGGAAAAAACCCAAGTGACTAAGGTAATCCAGCCCCTTTGAGAAGTCAGGTCAAAATTCTCATTACCAATACACACTTCACAGCCCCTTCCTCTCTTTGAGAGCTAGTTGACCCAAACAGAGCTGTCTGCTTTGGAAAACTGTGTCACTGTAATATATGGAGTCAGACAACAAGTCTTTCAAAATAGCACACAAAAGCAGTAAGAAGCATATATCAGCTTCATTGCCAAGTTCATATCCATGCGAAAAAGCAAAACATAAACCAAACTTCTTCCTTTTCCACTGTCCTCCTTCCCGAGTGCAAATTGACACACGTGCAGACAACACACACACGTGTTTTTTCATTTGTTATGGGCTAAGAGTAGCTTGCAAGGTCTCCTCAGCCAACAAACGTGAGTATCAATTTTTGCAGTGAGGAAATGGAAGTGCTGGTGCAGAAAAACAATAAACCACACAACGATTTAATGAGAAGTGTTGACAGGGAGGCTTACTATTAAAACAGAGCATAACATATGAGTACAGTCCTGAAGCGCTCAGAAAGAAGAAATTAATATATAAACATTCTCTCACAGTTATAATGATTTGAAATAGATAAATCTCTAAAGATGTACTGGGAGACCTGCCTCTTGTTTCAGAAGCTTTAAAAGCTAGTGGGGAGAGCAAACCTGGTGACCCAGGGGTCAGTATAAGTATGTGTTAGTTTGAATCACTTCCTACTCAAGACTGAGAAAGAAGTCAATGTGTTGCAGGTACACTGATCTTCTCTCACATCCCCACGAAGTCAGTTAAGGCCTTTCAGATTTCAGCGTGGTCTCAAAGAATCTTACCCACAACTTTCCAAACATAATCAACTCCCATGACTAATACAATAAAATTATGCAAATAAACAAAAAAGAAAAAAAGAAAGAAAGAAATGGTTCTGTAAATTCCCACCCACAAATCCAGAAACATCAAGAGTTAGAATAATCTTCAGCTGGAGTTTAGATTGTTTCTTCTAGGCTACTTTGATACCTTACAGTTGGCAGCCTCTAAGAAGGGCTCCAAATAAGGAGAGAACAGCACATGCAAAAGCTATGGCCTAGGAAACACTCAAGTGGAAGAAAGGATTAAAATTTAAGCCCTGAGGACAAGGAAGTTCAACATTGACACACAGGAGTTTAGATTTTGCTGCTGCAGAGGACACCTTTTGCCTTTACGCAGCATTGCAACTCCACCAACTTCAGCACCGAAAAGAAAAAGAAGCTGTTGAGCAGAAAGCTGTGAGGAACCAAAGCTCACTGCCTACTTTCAGGTTTCTTGCTCTGAGGGTAACTTTGATAATTGTAGAGAACCTGGAGAGAAGAATCTGCAGAGTCTAGGTCAATGAGTGACAGATACACACTGACAATGACCATAGGGAGGTGTTAGCCACACCCCTGAACTACACAATTTTGTAAAGATGCTTGGGTTTAGATGTCAAAGCCAGCACTTCTCTAAGGAACATGTTTATTTCAGCTGGAGCTTCAGTGCTTTAGTTAAAATAGCTTAATAAAGTGCTAATTCTGTCAAAATAAAAGTACATGTGAGATGTGATAACATATTTGGGATCAAAACACAAGTCACATAATTCAGCCAACCAAAGTTTTGTACCAGTGTTGCCAGTTCTACAGTTGAATACAAACATTATTTGGGAGGCAGAGTGAGAAGAATATACTTTCCCAGCAGTTCAGCGTTCTGAATGAGAGAATGCAGCACGGAATAAGAATAAGTATTATTTCTGAGCAAAACAGCAGTTCTGATAATCTAAAATCAGTTGAAATTTCTTTTTAAAATTCTTTTTGAATATTTTCCTGCACCCCTTGGAGCCCTTCCTCCATTATGCCAGAAAAGTTTTGTTCAATATATAAAATTGTAATACCTGATATCTGGCCTTTAATTATTTTTAAGATAAGAGAGAACAAACCCACTTTAAACTTGTGAATGCTACTCAGGGGAGTATTCAAAATACCAGTCAAGTCAAGTGTCATCCAGGAAATAAGACACAGAATGAAACAAGATCCAGAGACAACTGCAAACACTTGAATCAGAAACTTTGAGAACATTATTATGACAACCAGGCAATAAAATTCAGGATTACCAACACAGAACCTAAAAAGCTTTTGCAAGTGCAAAAATCTAGACCAGTATACTAGCGCAATAATATTTCATAAAGCTTTAGACTGCAACTGAAATTCATAACAGATTTATTATATGCCTTGCTGAGTTTTTTTGTAAAAAATGCACGCTAAGACTCATCTGTGATAAATGTAGTAAAACAATTATGAGTATTTATATAAAAGGTTGCTTTCATTTGTTTATATCATTAACAAATGTTCATTTGAGGCTGAAATTCAGTAGATTTGATTTGTTTGAGGGACAGTTTGCAAAAAATGTTTCAGACCTGTACTGTACGTACATCAGAGCTAGGTTTCACATCTTAATATATTCTTACTCACTGTGTTAAATATAACCACATAATGTGTTCTGATTAAATAGTTAAACGGTTGTCACCCGCAACGTGCAGGTTATCTGGTAGCACCCCACAGGCCTGGGAAGCCTTCCTCCCCTCTTTTCCTTCTCTTTCAAACACACAGTCCTTGCAACAGTGCAAATATAGAAAACAGGAGGAAAGACGAGCAACAATTTTGGAACAGTAGAGAAAAATTAGTTTTTATATTACATCTTATTAATCTTATCAACTCGGATATTTCTGTATTCATCTTCCTAGCCCTCAGAATTGTGTTCCTCCCACAGCAGTAATTTACTTGATAGATAAAAATAGCTAACACCTCTTCAGCTGTTGCAGATGCAGCTCTTATACTATGAAATAGTTCCCCTAATACACTGTCTGCTCAAGTGGCAACAGGACATAGATGCTTCAGTTGCATTTGAAAAATTCAGACATGAAAACCAGAAAGGAAACAAGGTTTTTTTGATGATTTGGACAAAATTATATCCAAATTCTTGTGGTTATTTCTTATGAAACTAAAAACAATAAAATGTTTTGCAAAACAAAAATTCGGCTGCTTTGCAACTAACAACTAACTGATGAGATTCCCTTGCTCCTCAGTCAGTTTATCAACTGCACCAGACAATTCAAAACACTTGAATTTTAAGGTGTTTGGGGTTTGTTGTGGGTGTTTTTTTCTTCTTTATTTTCTTTATTCTCCCCCACCCTTCAGAAGTCTCAAAGTAAAGATTACACCCTTGCATGAAGGAATGACCCTGTACTACCTTCCATAAATATCATTTCCTTACAGCAGATTTACAGCTTCTTATGAGTAATTGTTAATAACCATAATCTCAGGATTCGTTCAGCATCTGGTTCTCATTCAGATTTCCCTGAATTGCTATTCCAAAAGGGTGTTTGAAGTTATTCCCTGCTAGTCTCTTACTGTTTACCTGGTCCCTTGACGCCTAGGGGAAAATGTTTTATATCTATTTTGTTACATTTAAACATTGTACTTCTTTCTCACCCCTGCCTCCTTTCTCTCCTCCCTGGTGTTGTAGGTTTGACTAGTTTTCCTGTCTTGCGTTTGACATTGTTTCAGGTTCTGCTTGAAATCACAGTGATACTCCACATCTCTTCCCTCTGAACCTGTACATTATGCCCATTCCTTCTTCGTAGCCTAACATCTCATGTAGCTTTCTGGGAGCATGCAGATAGCTTTCCTTTCCACAGGCTTTTTTTTTTTTTTTTTAAGGTTAGTTTTTAGAGGATGAACTTCTGACCAGTAGTGATTAATGAGTACCAGCTATATATGACAAATTTTCTAAGCTGGAAAGCATCCAGGCTTCATACGTTACTGAAACTGAAGTATGCACTTTACAGCACGCTCTGCAAATTAAGTACTCTGGCTGAAAAAGAAGGCCAGTAAGCACCAAGAAGCTAACCCTGCCTACATAAGTATATTCTATATCATGATCACAAAAATATTACTATTTAAAAAGAGATAATACTTCTTCATTAGATTTTTATCTTGAGACACTAAGACAGCAGACTCGTTTTTTAATGTGCAATAATAAACTCATATAATTAACATACAAATTGATAATTTTATTTACATTTTGCCCCAAGTTAATGCTTCTCTCACTCATTATAAAAGATAGTCTAAGATCTAAACTACAGTTTGTAGCAGTGCTACATCAAAATAAGATGAGAAGACTCTTGGACCTTCAGGATATTCTCATGACTTTTTGTGGTGAGCAATTTTTAACTCATTAAGTATGCATGCTAGTTATTAATCTTTGCACTTTGTTGGTTTCTCTTCCCACTCAGTTCCCCTTACTTATATCCAGGTTATGCTATTTTCTTAAAATCTGTTTGTTTGTAAGAAGCAAGAGACTATTACACACTGCATATGTCCACAGTAGAATGATAAGGGTAGAACTCTTACACTGTTTACACCAGATCAGAATCAACGATTTTAAAAGCTGCTTTGATAATGTGTAAGTGTAAATAAGATACTGTCACACCAAAGCAATTTTGGCTGACGTTTATAAAGTATTTAGTATAAAAGCAGACTAATTTTGCGTTCTGAAACTAGGTGGGTTAAAACAATTTTAAGCAGCATTGCAACACATCAAGCAGCCATCAGATGTGAGAATTTGTTACACAGTCTAAGAGCAATTTAGACTTGGAGTCTGTACACCTGTTTATACAAGCAACTGGTTCCAGGTACTTCTTTATGCAAATACTCTTTAACAGAGAATTAGGAAATCATTTGGCCATGGTGAAACATGTTTCTAGATACAGGCAAATATTCCTTCCAAGCAAAACTAAACAAATAAAAATAAATAATAAAAAAAAAAGAAAGAAAAGGAAAAGCAAGTAGGCATTTTATCTTAAAAATCTTGCCATATTTTACCTGCAAAATCTCAAGGACATGGAACTTTCACAAAGCATGAGAAATTAGTCTTGCAGTATCAAAGCACATTTTTTTCAGCTGTCTCTGTATTTAGGAACCACCAAGCCATCAGGTTAAGGAAATTTTGATCACTTTTTTGTGATCAGGATTACTCTAAGAGATATCCAAATGTCCAATTTAGCAGTAGGACAAGATATTCCTTAATAAGGAAATAGATTTTTCAAACCTGTTAGCATATTGTTTAAGATTTGCAGTGGTACGGCCTCACTGGCTCTCACCAAATTATGCTGTTGTGAATCAGAAATAAGATCAGCATCACTCACTGTGCTCACTGTGGGCATTTTGCTTGCCTTTCAGCCACACAGCTATGTGGGTTTTGACTTGTAGAATGGTACATTTCAACACCACAACCACCTGGATATTTTCACCAAGCCCTGGGTATTTATTCTTCCTTGGAATTCACATATTTTTAAGTGAAGCATAAGTGTCTTTATCAGATATAGAGTTGGGGTGATGCACTGCACTAAGGTCACTAAAGTAGCTTGCTTTATGGAATTTATCCCAGGTTAGCAATGAAACTCTTTCGGAAAATCTGCATGACTGTTACACTGTAAACAGTAAAAGTAATATTGCATCTCCTTTTAAGCCACTGACTCTTAATCAAAACTTGTATAGACACTGGGACTTCATTATAATGGAAAAAAAAAAGATAAAAATCACACACCTCTCTCACTAAACTTCAAAGAATAATAAAAAACATCTCCTTTTCCCAGCCTTCTCCAGTTCTGGGTTTTGTATCTGATCTTATCCTTACAAATTCACAAATGACACTACTCCCACCACTATCACAACCCACATTTTCTCTGTGGGCTGCATACACATTTCCACGCTTTCCAAGCACCAGCCACTGTTTCCATGCAGAAGTCCTCAACTCCCTTGCAAAGGTTCACTGTTATTTGGATCTGCCCACATCTTTGGTAAACTCAAAAGTTTATGGAATTGGCAAATTAAAGCAACCCTCCTGAGAAAACTGGAAACAGTCTCCTGGGGATGGTGGATGTCCTCCAAAGAGGGAGGCTGGTATAGCTGGAACTCAAACTGTTAAGTCTCCATGTATCCAATGAACCCTCCAGCTACCAGGCCAACAAAAATTGAGAGATGATCACAATCTTTCATCGTTCTTTTTTTCCTACTCGAATATTTTAAACTTTTTCATTTCATCTGCATGTGCAATAAAATTGATTCTAAAACTGCAAATATTTTGATGGGATAGAAACAGAATTTTCCACACAGTTTCAGGGAAATAAATTGGAGACAATGGTCTATCTTTTAGTACTGCTAGTGTTTGTTGGTTGAAAAAGAACAATCTTTCTTTCCATGTCTCCTGATTCCCTTTAAATGAAATTAAAAATACATTTTACTTTCTCTATGCCACAACACTGTTTCTTTCTATGCTTTAAAAACGCTGCACAGAATTTAACCGCTTGCTTCCTGTAATCACAGAACAAGTATTACAGCATTTTCATGCAAGATCACTGTGTTAAGAGGATACTAGTAGCTTGGCAAATATATTAATCTGGCAAAAGCACTGCTTCCAGTCTAAGACTCCCAACTCCTTTCCTCTGACTTCTTCATCATGACCTAGTGACTTCTGAATACATTAAGTAGTCATACATCAGTGTGACTTCTGATCACATTAAGTAGACATACGTAAGTCCAAAGGCCAAGAAACCTATGGAAAAGTAGCAGTTAGCTACTAGTTCTTCTGCAACAGACCAAGCTATTCACTGAAAGGACTTCTGTAAACGGCAATTAAAGGTATTTTTAAACATTTTCCCTTTTAAAGGGAGAGAAAATAATTTTAGTACTTGTGCTTTCAGTGCATTTTTTCATTTTTCCCCCGTTTTTTAAAATAAAATGAAGCTATAACCCAATTTAGTGATCACGCAGCCCTTCTGGAGCAAACAAGGTTAAAACAACCCCACAGTGTAAATACAAGAAATAGAAAATACACAAAAAATTCCAAATGTCTCATTTCCCAAAGCTGACAACTGATTTTTTGAAAGGAAAATTCAGGGGGGGAAAATAGAGACCACCAGCAGGCCTAAGTATTCAAAACAAAGCAAGAAAACACTAGTGTCATTATCTGAAACTCCCTTTTTTATCTCCCTATTGTCCCCATGGTTTAAGATGCCCTGATACAAAACCTGGTTGCAATATAGATCTTTAAGAAGTGTATTCTGTGGTCTATAAAAATTATACTAGTTAACTTGCTAGCAAAGGGAGCATATGAATTCTTGGTTTCAGTGTCCTCTCCAAAGAAAGCAAACAGCTAACTTTTCAAGGCAGCCTTAAATACCTTTCACTCTAAGAGAATAAATTACTTTAGGTTTAGGTAAAACTCTTCACCGCCATGACAAGTGGCCCATCTTCTTTAATTTGTTTGAAAGCTGAGATAACCTGGGGCTCCTGTTTCACTGAAAGATACAGCTGCAATGTCAAGTGGTTTACTTGGCATTTTATTACTGGTGTTCCACATTATTTGAACAATACTAGCAGGCCTGATAGGTCCATAACTTACAAACTGCTTTTGCCAGAGATACACTCAGGAAAATAAACCTGGCAATCAGGTTATAAATTATTATATCTTAGAGCAAATAAATGAATATTAAGAGGAGTTTCTTGGCCATTGGGAACTAATGGGATAAAAATCTGTAAGCAAGCCAAATACCCTTAAAGCATTCAGTTATTAAGAACCAGCAAATTCTTTAACCAAAAGTCAGTATTCCCGAGTAAACCACAATAATTGTCATTTTCTACTACTTTCCATGCTATGTGCAACTATTTGCATCTCATCAAGCTTTTCATAGAAGTTATTTACTAGCCAGTGTGGGAAAAAATATCTCATTTTAAACATGAACTACGTTCAATGCAACACTACGAAGATCCCATTACAGTTAAAATCTTCCATTCCTTCTTTGCTTGCTACATTAATCCTTAAGAAAACTTACATTTCACTCCCCTCCACTCTCCTGCTTTTCAGTCCTATATATTGACTATCTAGTCAAAATATACTTAATATAATTTGGGAAGTATTTTGAGATAATTTTGATTAAAGGATATTGCATCAGTGCAAGCAGCTAGCTGTGACTCTGGCTGAATACACAATGTTTCCTAACGGAGTGGTCTAGGTGATGATCACTCACAGCCAAGTAAGGCATATTCTCTGGCATTTAAAGCTGCCTTTGAAAAGAAAGACAATATTTCTAAGCAACTACAAGGTATTTTTAGCAGTATTTGCTGTAGACAGGGTTTAAGGACATTGGCAGTATTTATTGGTAGCTGGCAAAATCAGATATTTTTCCAGGCATGCAAGTGATTGTACACAAACATGCCCAAAGCTGTCCAGTTTTCTTGGTTTTTTGTTGTTGTTCCCTGCTCCCCCCGCCCCCCCCCCCTCCCCCCAGCTGAATTCATTGGAGATATTATCTCTACCTATAAACTTTGTCCTGACAGGCATCTTTGGCATTCTGCCTTCTAGACCATTCTTATTCCAGTCTTATTCATGTCTGTTGTCCAGTGCTGGTGCCACACTGTGTTTTCCCAAACTGGCAAACTTGGGCACATTTTCTCCTGGATTGAAATCAGTGGCACAAGGCAGATCTCCACGACTGTGAGTGGGGTTGAACAGGAGCACCACGACTAGCTTCTGTGGCTGTCACAGACCACATCCTTCCTCTTGGTTCCCCAGATGGGCACCACTAAGCAATGGTGCTCTTGGTTCCCCAGATGGGCACCTCCTCTCAGACTCATAGATCGGTTGCCCATGGCAAATCTCCATTTAGATTTTGTCCTCCAACTTGCTACAACACATAACTTTTGGAAAGGCTACTTGGAAAAGATGGCAAGGCTAAGAATGACCCCCTGAGACCAGCAGTTTAGCAATTCCACTATTACGTTAATTCTAGGCGACATTGCATTTTGGAGTGATATTTTCCCTCAGTTATTACCCCATGAAATTCCAGTGGTGTTGTAACACCTGAACTAATGGTGTAAAACAAATTCACTGATTCATGATACTTGTCACTCACAAAAAGAGGGAGAATGGGTTTTTAGGTGAGCTGACCTCTGCAATCATGTTAGACATGGTTAGCCAATTAGGGACCCAGGATAAATACCATTAGACATACACCATTGCATACATCTTAACACACACATCTTCTCAGGGTAATACTTCACTGACAGTCAGATAGAGGAAAAAGTGATCTCTTAATGAGAAACCTGTGAATCAAAATAAAGGATTGGCAATGGCTAATTTGCTAATACTAGTCAAATTTGAGTCAGCCAATCCAAATTATTCCCTTGAATCCAAATATTTCAGGCTGCTTTGCTGAGGAGATGAAGTTTCCTTGGTAATAAAATCCATAATTTTCTTTATCTTCCATTTTTGTCCAAGTAACAGTTCACATTCAGAACAATCCTTGTGACAGCCCTTGTAATGAAAAGTCAAAAGAACAGCAAAAAGATATCAGCAACGAGGATGCTGGAGAAAGTTTAACAGCCCAAAAGATCACATTTCAAGGAGTTAAACATGCTGCTGTTACAATAATGGAAGAAAATTAGGGTTTAGTTCTTTCGATATTTGACCATTTACAGTATATCTTGCAGAGAATGGATTTGTCTACTGGTGTTGCTTATTGCCAAACTGCTGCAACTACCAGAAAAGCAGCTATAAAGCCTCTATGGCTGTGCTCTCTCCTTCAGTGAAGAGCCAGACATTTTTAGTGTATTCTCACAAGTTGCAGGAAGTGAGTGTTGTTTATTGTCCATTCAAAACCACATATTGCTACGTCAAGAAACATCAGTTGTCTTAGTGGTGCTGGAAACAGTAAAATATTTTTTTCTTTTGGCTTGATTTTAACACCTTTTCTGGGGCCATTCTGCCACCTACCTACAGCTGAACAGAACTGTAGAGAATACCATTAACATCTACAAAAGCTAATTGAGTTATACTTATGCAAAAATATAGGCATCAACCAGTTAAGATATTTCTCCATCTATATCTTGTCAGGAACACATTCATAGAAGTTTTTGTCAGTTGATATAAAAGATGCAACTAAGGGAAGTTGCTGCAATAATTTGTGGGGTAGAACCTCACCTGAGCCATTTGTCATGAGCAACTCTCACAGACATCAACTTTGACAGCTGTCAGATTCTTCAGCTTGAGAATTTTCTGTTTGCCAGCTGGGTGTTGCTCTTCTGTCCCCTTCTAAATGCCTTTATAGATTATTTCACCATGTGAAGAAACATCTTGCCATTTCACTGCCTCTCAAAAAAACATCCTTTCTTCACGCTCTGTAGAAGGCATGACTGACCCAAGTATGTAAAAGGAAACAAACTCTGTTGGTAAACCGAGGAATTTCCTAACCCTTTAAAGTGAAGAAATACGCCAATTTTTCTCAAATAAATTTTCAAGACTGTTTAGGAAAACCTTGCAGTTTGTTTTCTTTCTTCAATTTTTACTTCCAAAGTTGTCTGACAGGTGTTACACAGTATTCGGGAATATGGACTCTTTGTTGCAGAGATTATAGTTATTGAAACAGCACTGGAAAGCAGGCAATTTAGAAGCAGACTTCTCTGGCTATCAAATGAGAGTAAGTGCAGATGTAGTATTAGTGTCCAGATGTAATTTACATCAAACTTTAATAATTACATTTAAAGAAATATAGTCCATCTATAGCATATTATTTCAGCTAGATTTCTAACATCTTTTACAACAACTTGACCTTGAGTCAAGTTGTCTTGAACAACTTGACAGCTAAAGAACTGAGTTGGATAATGATTCAGTGCCCTTGTTCACTGCTAGCAGTCAGCATATGATAAGATGCAATTGTAAGTCTGAATAATTCCTGAGGAAAAAGTGCCACCACAACATCATTATTTTTACAGAATTGCAAAACAGTAGTGTAGGACAATGTAGAACTTCTTAAGTGATACTAATGTGATCTGTTTTCTCCAGACAAATGAGATGGCTCTGGTCATGTAATGCTTTCTCCAGCTGTATTGTGGTTGGTTTTATGTATGGTTGCCATAGTAAGGTCAAACCTTTTTAATTTATTTTCTAGAATTTAAATTAGTTTTAATGAAACTTGATGAGACAGATTGATGAATTAATCTCATTCATGTTTATATTGCAAATAATTTGATCTAATCATCATTTAAGTTACCTATTCCACTACTTTTTCCATAGAAATCAATGGTCCTGGTTTAGATATATTTTTAATGCCACTATTATAATATTTCTAATGTAAACACTGAGCCATTTCTTTTTTTCTAACATGTCCAAAATTCCCATTAATAGTATTAATTCATAATAATCACAAAACCAAAGAGCATCTTGTGGCCTTTTCTACTTGATATTCAGCTACCTTTATTAAACTGCCAAGCGATTGCAAATGTGCAACCAAGTAGAACAAATAAAGGAGTTACACCTAACAATGTCCTCCTCTCACATTTTTGGTCTAGCACACAAAAAAAAGCTCAAGTAGGCTGATTTGAAATTATATATGTATGGTGCATTTGTAGTTTATGGTTTAAACTGGTTATTTTAGGGAAGTAGACCAGATCACTTTTAAACACAGGCTCTCTCTAGAAACCAAAACAACTGCTTTTTAGCAATCTAAGCAGAGTTATTCACCTTGCTAGGAGCCCTAGTTTTACAATTAAAGCCACCACTATTCTTCCCACACAAGTATACTTTCCTCATGCAGAATGTTTCTCTACAGTAAGTGACAGACCATTTCATTGCCTTTCAGAGTTTAGACCAGAAACTCCTCTCCTAGAGTTCAGGCCAGAAGCTGAACTCAGTGTAAGGGGAAGATAATCCTTTTGTGTCATGGTCACCTGAATGTGAACTGATGTCTTTATTTAATTTTTTATTTTGCTTTGTCAACCGTTCCCAAGCATTTGGCCCATGAATGGAGGTGTTCAGATGTTGCCGTATCTCATTTTGTACTTGGCCTATTCTACACTTCCATAAGTAAAACTGCAGCAATCTTCTACAGCCACCAGGACAGTCATAGAGATGAGTTTATAGACAGCTGCGAACAGTGGTACCCAAGTTTTGTTTGCATTCCACACCAGGTTATTTAGATGGTGCCTGACCAACAGCTGTTGAAAAGGCTTGCAAAGGTGTACACTTTTTTTTTGAGCAATGATTGTGCTCCGTTTCATTTGGGAAATTTGGCTGCTTTCTGAGAGTGTACTTCATGGACCTCGAACACTGACCCACATAGAGTTCTTGCTCTGTTCCTCACTGCTCATACTGGCAGTGTAATCGGATTCTTCAGGCTCTCTCGCCCTGGTTACTTCATGCTGTCTGAGTGGAAGGGACAGCTGAATCTTAGGAGCACCTGATACAATCTGCTAGAACACACACAGTTGCAGAAAAGCAGTGACAAATATGGATTACCATCCAAAATTCTAAGAAATCCTCTTTCCAGTCACTTGTTTTTAAAATAAATGCTTCTTTCTAGAGCCCTGCAATGGTGTGTTGGATGATTTATTTAGTTTTCAGAATTTGCAGAAAGTATACCAATTTCACTGATGTGCAATACCATTAATTTTCATTCTATCCTGACACCACATCATTGCTCTGCCTTGTGTTCACAGAAAGTCCTGACTTTTGAGGCTTGATCAGCACTTATTCCCCTTCCCTTTCTCCTAAGTAGGAACAAACTGCACAAAACCTTTTGCTGACACAAGGTACTGGCCTAGCGACACCCTCCTGATGACCTGATATCCAGATATTATATGTAGATTTGCAAGCTGCTGCATTGTGGGCACATCATGATCACAGTTTCCTTGGAAGTCAATGGGAGTTTATCTTGAAAGGAACAGAGTAAGGATTAGGTGACACAGATTCAAGCAGGTAACACATTTCAGTATTACTGTCAGTGCTGTGATATATCAACTTCAGAACTTATTTCAAGCATGTTTACATTTGAAATTGGAATTCTTGTAAATGGAAACATGTGGATATACATATTTAAAACCCAATGCCTGAAGGGATTGATGTCAGGAAGCTGAAGTGACATTGTCATATTTGCCTGGGAAAGTATATGCTCCTTCTATGTAACAGGTAAATTGTACTCTGATTCAGTCTTGTTTCTCCTGTAGTGAACGATATGTAGCTTGCTTCTGGAAGGCTCTCTGGAAAGGCTGTATCTTTATAAACATTTATTTTGCATAGTTTAGATTATTCTATTGATACCAATCCAAAGCTGTAGTGCTTGTGATACTTTTGAGAGAGGAAAGAAGATGGGGAAAGAAGGTGATACCAAATTTTACCTCCTGAGCAGGTCTGCCTAATGCTTGTCAAAACTGTATTCAGTGACAGAATGCAGCCATGTGTCTTTAAAGATTGCCAAGCCCAGCGATGGCTTGACAGTTGTTCATTATTTGAAAAAGGCAGCCTGCATGCTAGTAACTTAAGCTTTCACAGAAGCTGCATGACCGAGTGCTTAGTTGATTGAGAAAGTGAACTCATTTCAGAGTTGTCACTATGGCCACCTGACATAGTTTGAAGTGAAAAGCATTCTTAAAGACTAGCAAAATTTTTTCTCCTATGACAGAATAAAGCCATAAGAGCTGTATGAAACCCAGCAAGAAAAGAGGACTATAGCAGTCTGCATCAGGTCATTATAAATGAGGAAACTGGAAAACACAAAACTCCATAATCAAGCCTATTATGACACATTTAATTACAGCACAGTTCAACAGACTCCTGGCTGTGCGAGTTTATCAAGGAACTGACATTTAGAAACTGCTTACCAAGCAAATTTCATGAGTTATTTCTTTGGTCTAATATGCTGGCCACTTCATATTGAAGTTTGCATCTGTGGTGAAAGGAATGCTTAAAATTAGAGGCAGCTGACGCAAGCACTTTCATCTTTCAGAGCTTCAGAAGCAATATACTTTCCTTAATTACTCACTTTATCTGCTTTATAATTGTGTTGTGCTTTTGTGAGTAAGAACTTATTCTTAAGGTCTGTTTAGACTTCCCGAGGTGCATGTTTATCACCTAGTGAAACCTGTTTTGCATACAGCATTTGTTTTGTTTGGTTTACCATGACTTAATCATGACATCTTTAAAGTTCAAGAATTAAAAGGAAGTATAAATCTAATCCCAGAAGTTTTGCATGATATACTAGTGTCAGTTCTGAGTATTAGTTCCAGTTTCTCAGCCATAAAACAATCCTGTAAAATTGTGCTAAGTTCCCCTTACAATCTCTCTCTAGCCTTCTGACCTCAAACTAGGAATACACATGGCCCAAGGGGGCAAAATAACATTCTGGTTGTTTTCGTAATTCTTTTCTTTAAACTTTGTGTCACAAGTTTTGAAAAGTGGCAAAATAAGCATCTACAAACTTGCAAATACTTGATTACCAACCTTCACATCTACTCATCCAAATCCCTATAGAGGGATTCAAGACTGCCTTGCCAGTTCCCCATGGATAAGCCATCTATGATGTCCAAAGCATTTTATAAGAATTCCCCACTCCCACCCCTTGAAGTTAATAAAAAATGCTCTGTCCCTATTGTCTGATATGTTATTAGAAAACTGAGTGCCACATGTTACTTCCCCTTCCCTCACTGGTTTCTTTTTCAAGATGTACAAATACTTAATTTGTTCTCAGGCAGAAATTAAAATTCCACTAAGGAGAAATTCTCCACATATGAAACACAGAACTGATAAAGAATAAAACTGAAATGGAAGGAAAACCAACCAAAATAACTAAGGAGGAAAAAAATATATAAGGGAACCATTATTTTAAAAGTGCTTTTCTTCCTCTAACCCCTGTCTCACAGCACAAAGATTGGTATGGCAATAAGTTTTCCGTAGTCAGTATAGTTCAGAATTACGTGTAGTAATGCTATGACAGTAAGTACTGCTAATAGCTTTCCAACGTCCAGCTTGGGTACTTCCATTCTGAGCTGTGGAACACCTTAAAGTCCTATAGTTTATCACAAGAGCCTGCTGCATTTAAAGCTTACACTGTATATATTCAGCCATAGGTATGCATATGTGAGCAAGAGGAAAAGATGAGGTGAAAGACAGTAAAGTGAGAAAAATGCTCTGACAGTTCTTTAAACACATCTAAAGCTTAAGCTTTTTTTTTTTTTTTTTAAATAAGGTCTATTGCATTGTAGTCATGGAGATATTAATCTACAACTTCAGAAGCTGAAGCAGCCCTAAGACACTTGGCTTTTTGAGTTCTTGACCTTTGCAAGGATGGAAAATATCCATACTCCTTCTATAACCGCAAAAATAAGGTTATTTGTTCACTAAACTCACTAAAATTAGTACTGTTCTCCCCAATACTATATCTATATTCAATATATTTTCTTATATTTCTTTGGCAGCTTTCCCAATAGCAACACTCCCTCCCTCAAATCCACTTATTAACTGAGTATGGTAGTATTGTTACCCACCCAGGAAACTACATCATCCTGTTTCACCATGGGAGAATTCAATTTGGCAAAGAAACACTTGGATATAAAAAGATGATGTATTTCTTTCAGCCTAAGTACAGTCATTAATGTAGTAGCAAGTTTAACAATTGGTTGTAACTTCAGAAGTATATTCTAGGCCTGCCTTAAACTTTGTTGGTAAAAACAACCAAGCTCACTGGTTTTAGGAGCAAATTACTCTCACTAAATTGGAGTAGCTTCAACTTTACTATAGACAGTAAACACTGTATTCCTGAATTTCTTAATTTTTTATTTTTTTTTACAGAAAACTGTATTTGTCCAGGCTAACTGAAGTTTTGTTATGCTTTCAAAAGGATATTTTTTTCTAATCTACCAATGTCTCCTTGTTATCTCCTTCCCATTCCTTCCTGACCAGTTCAGAGATGTTCTACTTTGAAAACTCCCCTTTAAGGATCAAAATAAGTATTTATACTAATCATCCCAACAGACTATTCAAGATTTTCTTTTTTAATCATGATGCTCCCTTTCCTGTAATCAACTTGAAATGCTTTTTAAAAAAAGGATACTCCTCCTCCAGAACCCCACAGCTTCTAGCACCCATTCCAATATGTTTTAACACATATGAAAGCAATATAAGGAAACAAACACATTAAAAGATAAGCCAATTTTACCACCTCACACAATTATGTTAATCAAATGCATATATTTGTCTGGAAGAGCGGGAGCTAAATCAGCAACATTCTGTACCTTTATATGAAGGTTACGCTTGGCTTATGTAAGAACTTCTAGTAAATGTTAATTAAAAAAATGAAATAAAGAGCATTATTGATATATGATAACACTACATATGTATATATACATATATATGTGTATACCTGGCTAGAATTTGGTCTGAAACACTAGTTTAAAATCAGATTAGTTCTAAATCAACAAAAAGGAGTGATTTTCAAAAGCATATTATAGCTTGTAAATAATCAGGTTTAGCATCGATTTTACAGTAAATTTCCATCTGTTCTAAAAGTGATAGCTAGCTAACTGTCCTGCTGTCATTATCTCTAGACTTTTACCTACTTGTATCCTGTGAACAGGAGGACAGATTGCTCTGTACTATGTGGAAGATGGAAATCTGAGATGGCAATCATTCAGGAATGACAGACATTTCCCAGATCATCCCTCAGAAGACTTCATCTACAGAAAATTTTGTAGGACAATGGTCTTACACAGTAAATCCTTTAAAAAACAGAAAGAAAAATGAATACTCAGGGAAATAACCTGTAATATCACTTTCATACAGGTATGTGATAGCTTGTTGACATTTGATGGATTCAATATGCATGGTTGCTCACAAAGGGTTCCTCTGGTATTCAAATCACTGGTGTTAAGATTTTTCCCTTATAAAGCAAACTTAATGCCTGATTGTAAATAGGGATGTAGAAAAATGTGTAAAATGTCTCTGCATGTGCTATCTTAATTGCAAGTTTCTGTTAGCAATACACTGCAAAAGCTTTATGGAAACCAAGCATTAAAGCATTTGAAATTCAAAGAGTACTTTCACTCCTGAGTATTGGTGTAGATCCAAGATTACCAACCAAAGATCACACACACACAGCAAGTGCAGAGATATGCCAACTACCATTACACAGACTAACCACGGAGCCAGAATTATGCCGAGGTGTGGTCTGGGGGTCACCCCATCTGTCAGCAAGAGGAATCACAGATTTGGAAGCCACGTTCGCAGGATACTGTGTAAAGCAAATAGAAATTCTTGCAGGCCTAGCCACTCTTCATGGACAAGATCTGGTGAACTTGCCTTGTGCTGTTACACATAAACTTCCCACCTCAGTTCTCCAGTCACTAGAAAGCGCCTGCTTTATTCAACTAACAACCAGTTTTTGGAAGACATGCTTAAGGCAAAGGCAATGCACAGTGTCACAATTTGGCTCAAGTAGTATCAGTAGAAGAGTCAATATTAACAACCTCAGATTTTCTTTCCTGAGAACTTCTTTTCAGTTTATTGTAGACTGAACAAAGATATCTCGTTCTTAAACAAACTGAGTTCAGACTCCACCCAGAGCACATAAAATTATTCCTGTTGATTTCACCAGGTTTTTAATTAGGCCGGTCACACTGCCCTTGGCAGCTAAAACCAACATACATTCTACCTCCCTAAATGTCCAAAGGAACTAAAAGGGCCAAACATACTCTGAGAATAGATTTGTACAAGTATACCTACTAGTATTACATTCTAACATTTCAAATAACTGAAGGGAGGCTGTGGTGAAATGCAGGTTAAAAAAAAAGGAGGGGTCATATGGACAACGTATTGCAGGGCAAAAGGTTTACAAAACACTTCCACATTACTCTTGAAGATACTTGGTGAGGAAAAGTATAGTACAGTGACACAGTGCTCTTCTTCCAGCCCTTTCCACTGTTTTCTGTGATCTTTGCAGTCTACTTCTCTGCTTTTCCTTTTCTCCACCACCACCAATTCCCTTACACCCTTAATTACCTCATACAGCCCTGCTTGCGTTTGCACACAAATCCACCCTGCCGTGCTTTGCCTACCAGAGATTGCCCTGGTGCCACCACTTTGCCACGTTTCCCTCCCAAGGCTACTGACACTTAAGCTTATTTGACTTAAGCTTAATTTAGCAACAGTCAGGAAGATGAGGGAGATCTTTGAAAAGGTAAAATTTTAATGTGAATGTAATAGAACAACACAGAATTAGAAAAGAGGTATAAAATTTACTGGAAGTAAACTGACAGGATTCAGAGCAAGATTTTCAGGATCATTTGGATGGCTAAAAATGCAATCACATAACTTTACATAGCTGGTTTTTAAAATACTTTCTGAAACTGTCACACAGACTGGTCAAAAAGCTGACTTCTCTTTCCTTCCTCTCTCATCCCTCTAGTTTTTCAACCGGCATGGCCAAGAACTGTAAAAAATTGCCACAAAAAGAACATAGAATATACCACCCCTTCAAGAAGACCCACAGAAATTTTAATCAGGGTCTGCTGATCAATTCTGGGTCTGTGGCAGATGACAGATTAACAGCTGCAGGAGGTCAAACCTTCTCCTTGACTGCTTCCTCAGTCACCTTTATTACTAGTAAAATACAAAGTGTCTTTGAACTGAAAGCTACAACTGGAATAACAGATCGTATCAGCTCTCCAGGGTATCTGTTCTCTAGACAACGTTCCATAATACACAATGGAAAAATCAATGGACTTGATTTTTCAAACAGCATCACAGTAAACATTGAATTAAACCAATGTTATTCAAGTTTTTAGAAACACACTATTTGTTATAACTTTGGATGAGTTTTCTGCTTCTTTCTGTCAATCACACTGGAAATACCATTCACAAATTTCTTTTAACTGTAGAAAATTTGAAAATAAACTGCATCCTTTTTCATATAACTTTGAGATATAACACAGATCACAAACTAGCTTTGTACCATCTACTATCTAAAATAAATTATGAGAATGAGATTTATATATTTCAAGGAATATGGGATTTTAACTCTAATTAAATACAGTTCATATTTAAAATGGCCAGGTTATTAAAAGAATTAGGATTTTTTTTCCATGCTTCTAAAAATTTTGCAGCCTGAGTGCCTCTGTTCTAAAACATGTCACTGATTCCTGGGAAGAAATACTGTTTGATTTTGATATATATTTCAGTTTTTTGTCAACAAGCCAACACTTTTTCTTTGCAGAGCACTGGTCTGTAATTCAGAGTTGTAAGGAATGTTGTGGTGAATTTCTTTAGTTCATTAGTAATTAATGAAAGGTAAAGAGGAAGGATTACTATCCTACACTGCCACACAGGAACAACCACCCAGGCAGACATAAACACACCTCCCATGTGATAATTACATAGCAGCTTTGGTTCCCAGTTTTATATATTACCTCACCACATATTGTCCCAGTTTAGGCTTTTATGGGTGCAAAGCAATTAATTTAAAATCATGGCAAATGCTTCAAAGTTCTATACCATTTTAGAAGAGAGAGATTCTCTGACTGCGTGTGTGCAGAGTTTGCGGAATATACTGCGCTATGACCGATCAGGAAGATCAAATGCTTCCAATGTTGACAGGTACTGGTTGCACAGGCTGCCAGAAAAGGAAGTCCCTTTTCAAATATATTCTTTCATCTTATCTGTAATCTCTTTTCTGGCTAAATTCACTTCCTCTTCCACCCTATCACTACTGTCAAATTTTTTAAAGCCTGAAGTGTTTCACATTCATTCAGTCATAAGCTTCACCAGGATCCTGCCCCAAAGGACCTGTCTCAGGAACCGGCAATGTCATAATAGTTTTGCTGTTATCACCTTGACTCAGTTCCTCCTTGTCACTGAGAATATCTGATAAGAAAAATGCCCTTCAACATGTCTGCATAATTGGATAGGAAAAACTCTTCCGATTTAACAGATGCTTGAGTCTCAAAGAGTATTTCCTTTTCTCAGCTGGTGAATTTGCTTTGCTACCTTCTGTACCTAAAGAACATGCAGACACAATGAATAACACATCAAGAACGATTACATCAACTGACAACCAAATTACTGCATTTCTTCCATTGGCTTGGGAAATACAGCTCAAATGCAATTTAAGTAGGAAATGATCCCATTGGCAGGAGGGATTCTGAGATCACCTTCTCAGAAACACACCAAGATTATTTAAAAACCAACACACCCAAACCCCTCAAGACCCTAAGCAGCAAAACATCTCTTCATAGCTCCTTCCTTTCTCTACTGTCTTTATCTCACAAACAGTAAGACTAGCCATCTTAAATGCTGCTTCTCTGTCTTCATATTTACACAACATGCTCATTTGGAGGCAAGGCAACCTGCTCATGGAGAACAAGAAGGTGTCTCTTAATTAAATTACCAGAAGCTGGTAGAAAACTTGTCAGGAGTGAAATATATTTTGTCTGAAGTGCACAACACAGCACTGGATTTTCCAGCACAAATGGATAGATGTGAGCAAGATTAATAGCTAACCTGCAGCAGGGCTTCTTAGCCAAAATTGAGTTTTGCAAGCTGTTATGCATCCCCAGCCTTCACATACTGCTTGTTGAAGCAGTAGTGATTTTTTTTAAAAAAATTTAAATCTCTGTAGCCCCTTGGATGGAGTATCTGCATTATGTTTTACTCCAAGGAACACTGGGATGGGAACCCAGTGGGCAAGCTATAGACAATATGACTTTGCTAGTTAATGGTAGGCTCGTATTTGCCTGATAGGCTAAAACCAGCATTGATAATCTAGACTTTCCCTAGTTACTCATAACAAAACAGCTTTCCCAAACCTCATGGGAAACTTTAAAGATATGGTCATAGGTCTTCAAGAAAAATGCATTCAAGAAAAAATCTAATTTGGTTTTGCTTCAGGCTTAGGCTGGGCTCGGTGTGGTCTGTTGATAGATGCTTCCAACAAGGGTTTCTGGTTTGCATTTTGCCTGCTTGTTACTTTTTGTAATAACTGTTGTTTTGATTGCTATGGAACACTGCCTAGCACCACACATTTCTCAGATCTAAAAATAAGTAAACTTACAGTAGCAACATAGTAGCACTTAGCTCATTCTTCAGAAGGCAGCCTGCAAAGCACTCCCCAGTCATCTAGGGCTGACTAAATAGCTCTGCTGGCTCTTTCCTTTCACCCTGTTGCACAACAGAAAAAGCTGAAAATGCAAACGTCTGGCTAATTTCTAAACAAGGAGCTCAGGCATTCAAAACTAAAACTAGAATTCTGATTTCTGTGACAAGGAGCAAAAAATGAAAGCAGTGCCTGTGCCACCTCTCTGTACCACACTCTCACCATCTCATTACAGAGAAGCTTTGAGCATTCTTGGGTGGAAGTCCTACCAACTCTTCGCAACACTTCAACAATCAGCTTCATCACAAAGCTGAAAATTACCTTGGCATAGAATGGAAGGATCAATGAGAAGACTGCTAATTCACTAAATCCTTTCATGGGTCCATTACCACACTCACCTCCGAACATAAACCACGACTGAATCTCAAGACTCTACTTTCTGGCTTAGACAGAGTTGCCTCAGCTCACCTGTGTTTGGCTTGCCCTGTCCTGTCTTCTTCCCCCCACCCCACACCTTCATTCTTCATTGGACTTTTGCCAGGGAATTCAGCTCGTGGGGTGGAACAATATCCAACCAAGCATGAGTCATGGGGCAAGATACTGTGTAATCCCAACCCAATCCCATGGCAAGGGCCCCATTACTGCTACAGCTGTACCAACTGGACAGGGATCACTATTCAGAGGTTTTCTAGCCTCTCTGCAGTACAGAGGGAAAGAAGAAAAAATTTGTCATGAAAATCCCTGTGGGATGTAGTACAAATGGGAATTAGAAAGGCTTTCTATACTGCAAGAAATATTTCTCATTCTTAGAAATCGGTGTGAAAGTTAGGTTTAGAAGAATGTGTTTTGTAGTCTGTAAATATTCTATAAATGCATGATAACCACATTACCTATATGGCAAGATAAGAGCACAGGAATGAAGGCAGTTTTGTTCCTGCATAAATTATTTACTGCTACAGTACAGCCATCCAACAGTGGGAGTTTAGCATATCAAACATAGCTCCTGCGCTTGAAGGTCTATTTTCTGTTTTAAGAAGACAATAGCAAGTGTTTCATTCTCTCTCTTACAATCTAGATTTCAAGCCATATGAATACCCAGACCCTCTCCTGCATTTTAATTCACTGTACTGTACTGTGTGCTTCTTCATGGCTCGTAGTTACAGAATTCCACTATTTTAGTTTATATCTGACTAGCTGCAAATATGGGTCAATCACTGTTACCAATCCAATTCAGGAAGCAGTTAAATGACTTGCTGTTATGACAAGCTCCATGAATGTAGCCAACGTTTCTCAAAGCAAATACTTTTGCTTAAAGTCTCTAAAACAGGGGTCCTCAAACTACGGCCCGTGGGCTGGATACGGCCCCCCAGGGTCCTCAATCCGGCCCCCGGTATTTACAGACACCCCCCCACCGGGGGTTGGGGGGGGGAACCAAGCAGCCGCAGATGGCTGCCTGCCACTTCATCCGCGCGCCGGCTCCCTGTTCAAAAAGTTTGAGGACCCCTGCTCTAAAGGGATAGCTACAACCAGGCCAACCTGATGCCTCAAAATCTATTTTGGACATCGTTTCCTTTATCCATCTGCCATCAGCCCCTCTTCTTGATTTGAGTGAGTCCAGGCTACTCTATCACCAGGTTTTCTCTGCTTCCTCTTTCTACTCCCCTTAGGTTTAAGCACAGCACATATTTTCATATTTTTCTTCATTTCCCTTGAAGAAGTTTCTAACAGCTGTTACAAACATCTGGAGAACATCCTAATTTACAGGAAAGAGGAAAACAAATACCTACTTTTTTGGCAAATCACCTGTAAAGTCAAATATTTTTGTCTTCATGAAAGCTTTGCTACACTAACAGTGAAATTCTGAGTTTTATGCTCAACTCTTGAACTTTACGATTTGTCCTAACAAATACATTTCATCCTTTTCCCTATCTTACAGGTTAGAAGTAATGCTTACTTGTGCCCAAGCAACAAATTTGAATCAAAAGTTCAGCTTCTAAATCACTTCTTTGCTTCATAAGCAGTTCTGCCCAAGAAATTATCTGGTGTAATAGATGTTTCCAATAGCACTTGCCCTACAGCACGTTCACTAGCACTTTAACTCAGAAGCCTTTGGAAAGCAAGAAAGAGGCCTGTTAAAGACTTACTGACAATTAAATAGAACTTGTAAATGATCTTACAGGGAGTAGAATAGCAGATTTTTCTACAGAAACTCAAGAAGGGGCATTGTACTGAGTGATTGACAACTTCTATGTCACTGGAACGTAGCTTTCACAGAAGTCTCTACAACTTCCACTGGGATTTCCAGCTTCCATAGCTGTCTACATTTTGGACTTTCAAACTCCACAGGGTAAAACTTGCTTTATGTTTATTTTGTTTGTACCAAAGTTCTGACAACACTGCTATAATGTCCTAAAACTGTCAGATTTTTGTATTTCACCATTTTTTGAAGCCTATCCTACCAACCTGGGTTCTTGATTAATGAAGATGACTTGGTAAAAACAACAGAATAGGAGCATTACATTGTGTCATGTCCTTTTTATTTACTCTGGGACTGTCTGCAAGACTTCACACTCCAAAGTGCATGTCAAAGTGATCCTTGAAAGACTGAGCTAGTATTTGCAACCTGCCATCTCGTGAAGTGGTGTCACACCTAGTCTCCTGTCAGATCCAGTAACATGTGCCTCCATATTGACCTGCGAGTCTATAGCTGCCGAGGTTTGAAAAGCAAGTCACATGAAAAAAATGCAGGACTGATCATTTCAACAGTACTTCACAAGGTGTTATTTGTTTTCAGAGCTTAGCAACTATTGAAATTGTCATCTACTATCTCTTTAAGCAAACAAATTATTCCAGACCAGGTCCAAAAATTGCCAGTTACTACAGAGCAAGAAGCAGTATGGTAGGGCAAAGGGTCAGATGCTCTTCTGCTTAGATTCTGCTTGGCTTAACAGGGAGTGGAAGATTTTAATCCAAATGACCCTCACTAACGGGCTCAGACTAAAGTATACAGGTTCCTCAGGTCTGCACTGTCCTTTATGAATGTACCACAAAACTGTAGAGATGAATGAGATGTTCTTATCTGGAGATGCCAGGAAGCCTTTGCCAGGTTCTCGGCCATATTGCACTGGGAGAGACAAACCCTGAAGCAGTGATACTGAGCTGTTTTCTGCTCATGTCAGCTCACCTGTTCCTACAACTATAATAATCTCACTAAAAGTAGAGGGCTTTTTAAAGAAATATTTGTTATTGTCTTTGAGCTCAGGTTGGTTTGCATTAGAAATTACTTCAGGGGCCTGGATGAACCTGAGGGGTTCCCTTGCTTCAAAATGGAGTCATATAAATTAAGGTGTTGTGTGTAGGAACACACAAAAATCAATCCTGATTTTTCTCCTCCTCTTGCTTCTGCAAAATGTATGTTCTCCGGTTTATCTAAAGGAGAAAATTTACATTTTCTTTTAGTTGTACAAGTCAGCAAGGCAGTGCTCTGCATCTCCCCCTGACCACCATGAAAGAAGAAAGATTTCTGGCACCCCATTAGGAACACCCAGAATCATGATGTTCCCAATGGTTCATATAGCAATATACATAGCAGGGCTTAATTTGTTACTCTTCTGGCATGCACTCATTCAGTGTTGGCTGGCTCAGCAGTGTTGAGCAATTGTTCCTTGCTTATGTGGAAACATTTCTTGGATTAAAATTCAGACTGTCTGTGAAGCTTATTTGTTGAACTATGTGGTAATAGAAATGTTATTTTGCTCTTAATCATTGTTAACAGAAAAATAACCATGACCGAACTATCTTGGATATACATATGATATTGAATATCATGTGTAACAAAAGACATTGTATTAAAAATTTCTATTGAGTGTCAATGGTTTTAGTTACAACCTATAAAATTACACTTAATGAATCCCATAACATTCCACTTACTAGCATTTCTGTCTATTAACAAATACTGAACTGGGAACTGCAAAAGGAGTACCACACTGAATAAAAAGGTTCATTGCAGTCATTCTACATAATCCTACATAACTTGCAGTTTCCAAGTTTGTGATCCTGTGAAGGTTATTTGGCTACGAAAAGAAAGCCATGTCTCCAGATAATGAAGGGAAGAAAGGTTGTCCTGGATCATTTGAAGTCTGAGAATATTCGATTCTTTCATTGCTTTCAGCTAGGCTTGTAAAGGATCAAAAGGATTTTTGCAAGACTAGCTTAGTGTAAAGGCTTATTTCTGATTGTAGCACAATCAGTGACCATAAAAGAAGGTATTCTCTTTGAGAAGCAATTGCACACAGTAATTATAAAACAGACTACAGACCATTTCATACAGCAGGGAGAGGAAACAACTTCTGTATGCGTACTCCTAATTTTAGCCAGAAAGGTGAAATTCACGTAGAAGCTAAGAGCTCTACTTACTGAAATCTTCCATTTCTTCTTACTTTTTCACTTGTTCTGGAAATCAGCAGACACCCAGATTGCCATTAATGATTGCATCTGATTTCCTTCATGAAGCCATGCCTAATTATCCAAATGGAGCACTAAGACATAATAGACTAGAATAGTTTGCAGTTTAGTTCTCCATTGAAATTTATCTCCATGGGAATGAAATTTTCTCCTACTAGGATCTGAAGCAAGTGTTACAGTATATAGAAATGGAGAAGAATCCCACAAAATGGTCTTCTAACAGTACTTACTATATTTTCTTATTTTCAAAGGCATGTGAGTGCAAAGCAGCAGGATGCATAGGCAGCTAAGCCCAGAATATCAAACACTGTTGAAAGAAGGGCATTTGGATCCCACAAGAAAGAATAAAAGAGACAATGGCAGACTAGGAATGCATGATAAGTCCCGTTTATGATGGATTAGTATCTATGCAGCTGAATTAAAAACAAGATTGAAACAATGACAAAGATAAGACACCTGATGCATACCACTTCAAAGGAATTCAGACCTATTTTGGGCCTCATTTAAGTGAAATCAGCTTATATTTTGTGATCAGACCCCAGGATCAGGGGTACATTATACCTGAGCCAGTGGCCTTGGGAAAGCTGTAAACAGGCTGTCAGCAGACTTGGGGTTACACCAAGACCAAGGGAACCTGTCCCTTATGACCGAGGGAAGGGAACAGGGCTTGTGCTGAGCTAAGGGTAAAGCAAACTTGGTAAGGAAATTCGTGTGTGGGATCCTGTGGTTAACGCGAGGGGCTTTTTGTAAAGAAATCAGTCTTTGCTCAGAACGTGATCTCTTCGAAGCACAAGTGAAAAGTGGGATTTCCAATGACAAAAGCATTGGACTTCCGGGATCATGAGGACAGAAATCAGTCCAAGACTGGGAGCAGGGTCTGTGTGAAGAGAATAGAAAGGATTTCCAAAGGAGCATAAGCGACCACCTGAAATGCAGTTTTATATAGGGAGGACAGAGAGCACGTCCACCCAAAACAGCGAATAACCTACTAGTGCACTCAGCCTGTTTTGGGTCTGAGCTGTGCATTTTAAGTCTCCTAGGTATCGTAATTAGGCATCCCATTTTCTGGACAAGCAATTACAGAGCTAAAAAAAGGTAAATGCAGACACTAACACCATCATTTTTTACTTTTGCTTTAGGAGAAGTTCTCCATGCACATATTCTGTGGGGTACATGATCCTACATGAAAGTGTTGAGCATACTCTAAGTATATCTACTAGACTGGGACAGATGAAAGTTTTAAAAATATCAGTCCCAGGTGGCAGATGATTTTTCCCTCCTGCCAAAGTTAATGTGTTGATACTGGGTATGCTTGTTAAATTTGCAACTCTATTGATTCCAGTCTTGCTACTTACTTCCCTTCTGAGCTGCCTACATTGTAGATTTAAATTTATACTCTGCCATCCTCAGGGAAATTGGTATGCTAGGTCTAAAGCTACGGAATATTTCTATTTTAGACTATACGCTGAGGTACTCTCTAGATGCCTGTTTAGATTACATGAGCAAACAACATTCCCTGACATCAAGGTAACCCTAGCCCTTAAAAATTAGTCCAGCCTGTATAACCTGAATACAAAGTATCTGCAGCACAGCATGCTTAGAGAAGTGGATTCTGCTTATGTTAACCAAAGTGCTGCCAGATCTTAAGTGAATCATACCTAGATCTAACAGGCTCTTTCTGTGACTGCAAGCAAGCCTTAACCTCACACAGAGAGAGCTCTAGACAAGGTAGTACACTACGATGCTGCAAAGAACCACCATAAACAGTCCCAGAAGCAGTGCTGTGGCTTCAGTACAGTGTAGAGTCTCCGCTACTCAGGTGGTGTGCACTGTCGTACAAAGGTGGCTAAGACTAGTTTGGCATAGCTGTACACCGTATCACATTCTTGATGGATAGACCTTAGAAGTCTTACACTGCAGTGCCAACCAAAACCAACAGGAGAACGGAAACATGAAAAATAAGCTCTTAAGCTCTGCATCTCAGTTACCCAGCTATTAAAAAAAAAAACAAAACCAACAACAACAACAAAAAAAAACCCACAAAAAAAACAACAAAAAAAAGATGTCTGCCTCTTACAGTGATAACTGCTACCAAAAATTCTGTGCATTAACAGTATGCAAAGTGCTATCTAGAAAATCTTCACCATATTTTCACTGCTCACTTGATAGCTCTCAAAATATTCTGACTTGGCAAAGGGTAGAAAAATCATGATCAGACAAATGGTTTCTAAAAAAAGCTTGATTTATGACAGATTCTGTTTAATTCTGTTTACAGAGAATCCTGTTGCTGGGAGAAATTGATCTTGGCACTGACACATTAACATAATGCTACCAAGAGTGAAAACGAGCCATCAACATCACAGCTATGAGAATATGTAAGTAGTACTGGCTGCTATGTGTATATATAGATGTGCATATTACTGTATCACAACTGCTCACAGTGATGCAAAATGTAGGAAGAGTTATTATTGTTAATGAAAATATTCCTCTCAGCCTCTTTACATAAATAAAAATGCCTTGCTTTTTGCAACTATTTCTTCCTGCTAACTACTGGGGTAATATGTGTTGAGCCTAGGATATTTTAAAAACTGAAAAATTGAAGACAGGAACACTTGAACTTATTAAGAAGAAATATTCTGCTTTTCAAGTGCTTTAAGGTATAAGATGACTATGAATTTCAGAGTTTATGTGGGTATTGGTGTGCAGCTACTCTGCTACACACAAAGGACAGGCACAATAGAATGACTTTATCCATCTCTCTGCTTTGGGCTTATTATTTAGTTACACTATAAAAGGGGAGGTGAAGAAAGTGCTTTGCCCTTCAGCAGTCAGCATAGATGTTAAGTGATTTTGTTTGTTTGATCGCTGAGTCTTTTAAAGTGGTTACTAAAATCCAATAACATTCTGTCTGCATTAATTCCTCCTATGTTGAAGGGCTTGTTGTGACACAGTACTGCACCCTCAGTCACTGAAACAGATTTATAAGATGTTGGATTGCATCTCAGAATCACACAATAATGCAAAATTTGCAGGATGATAGGGAAGTCTCATGTTAAAGTAAATATAGTCACGAGCATATACGAATAATCTTTCCCTTGGATTTTGTGGTTTTTTCCTGCTTTCTGTTCTCTGACCACGGCCTGTAGAAAAGAACTATCCAAGTTTTCGCTGCAAGCATGAGATATTTCCATTTTCACATTCCCAGGTACAAATCTTAAGCCTGCAGAAGCTATGCCGGACTTATATCAGCTGGAAATACCGCCTTCTGTTTGTTGGTAGAGATAGGCTGTCAGAAGCTTACTTGTGCAAGTACAACCCATTCAGCAGAGACTTTCACCTGCCTTTAATTTGAAGACTGAGAAGTACAAATCATGTGTGGTATGCCTAGGGAGGAGGAAATCAATCACTTGTCATCAGTTAATAAAGCCACAGAACAAGATGTTTACTCCTTGTTTTTATTGTTTACTCAGTTTTGGTTTTATTTGGTTTCTGGTTTACTTTTTTTTAGTATGAGAGTAACCACAACATTTGCCAAATAAAGCATCATGCTGCTTAGCTGCAGAGTTTTCTCTAATAAAGGCATTTATTTTCCTGAATTTTTATTTCCTCTTCTCCTAAACACTGACATCCCCGTTTAAACATGAGCATATATATTAAGAAAAAAATTTGGTTTGTACCCTTCTAGCTTACAGATAAGGCTGGAATTTTTAAAACTTTGGAACTATGCTAAAAGTTATTTGTTTTGGGAACATGATGATACAACAAATTAAGAGTTAAGTGTGATCATGATACATGTTACAATTTGGTCTCAGAATGAAACATGAGAAGGGGGAACACTCAGCTGAAAAAGTTATCTTACTATTAGTCTTTCATAAATGCTTTTTTTTTCTAGCTGTTTCACAGACATTTGATGTTTATCAAAACAACATTTCAGCTAGAACAAATAATCATAGAATGGTTTGTGTTGGAAGGGACCATAAACATCATCTAGATCCAAAAAATAATTGTCAACAAATAGTAACTTCTCCCTTTTACTTGGGATTGTATTATTACAATCTGTCTAGTTCCTCATATGTGGTGAAATGCTTCTCCAAATAATCTGCAAATGGAAGCATGCTTTTTATACCATATGGGACCTATACTAAAAATGTGTTGAAGCAGATAAAAGAAGCTACAAGGTAAGTGGGACATGCTACATTTCAGAAAAATATTTTGGATACCACCATGAACAAAGACAATGCTCATACTGTAAGTTCCTCCTGAAGGAGGGGGGGCAGATAATTCTTATATATGATGTCTAAGCATGTAAGGGATATGCCCGTATATTTAGCTTTCCAAAAAACAAGCAACACTAATGTCACAACCAGCCTTCCCAAAACCCAGGCTGTAGAAACCCTTCTGGGTTCACAAGAACTGCCAGGAATTCTAGCAGTCAACACTGCCCCCCAGTGCGGGTTGCTTCAGCTTCGTTCTACAATGGCTTCCTCTTTCAGGGTTAATAAATATATTTGGAGTGCATTGTTGGGTATGTTATTCCATGACTTAATTTAACTTAACTTTATTTTAAAGAAAATAATTTTTAAAACTAGTGTTTATTAGCCGTTACTCTCCTTCTTTTTATGAATTACTGCAAAAATATAAAGAAATGTGCAAATATAGGAATACTGGGTTTATCACTTATATTTGTTTTATGTTGTGTTCTACAGGGCCAGTGGATCAGCTTCACAGATGATGCGTAATATGGTATGGATTTTCTTTCTGCAGTTATATTTCTATATATTTTATCTATATGCAAATGTAATAGTGCTTATAGATGTCTATTAAAAAGCTGGCAGAACATACTCATTTAAGCACATACCTGTCTCCTCAATGAATGTCATGAGTTTGTGCATGAGAAGAACAGCTGGATTTGCATATAAGGACCTGGTCCAAAATTCACCAACATGAACAGGAGTCTCTTCAGTGAACTATGTGAGAGACAAAGGACTTCATATTTTCATACACTGAGCACTCAAACTACGACCTAACAGATATCACACAGAATATACTCAGAAAGTGTCGACTCTACGGAAACAGTTCTGCTGAAATCCAGAGTCTTCAGAAGGCAGCCTTATAAGCCTGTGAGCATCTCCCCTATCTACCACCTCTGTACTGTCTTGCCACACCAGCAGCCCTGTGCAGTCAGGCTACAGACCTGCACACAACCAGGTTAGCTTTATCCAAACAAAACCATTGTGAGGTTAACAAGACAGAAACATTTTGCAAGAACTTGGCAGATCTTTAAAAGACAGTAAAGACACTAAAAAGTTTTTACACTGCCATTCAAGCAGATTTCTGGTAGTCCATATAGTATAAAATTTTTTAAACTTTCAAATCAATAACCACCTCCACCAGCCTCAAAGTGTTAGAAGCTGTTAATCTCTAAACAGATGATTCATCTCATGGTCAACACACTGCATGTATATACACAAACATCTCAATCTCATTTAGAAATAACTGGGAATAGGTAGAGCTGATTTTAATTTATTACTGAATTATCTTTTTTCTATCAGTCATCTGGAATATACTACTGAATTTCAATCCTCAATTGCATTAATATAATATTATTAATAAATAACAGCATCAATGCAACGCTAAGTTAGTACACTGAAGTACACCCAATCAAGTTTCAGAAAGGTTAATTTAGCCACATAGTCTCTGTATTTTATATTTACATATTGAACAGTTACTGGAGTTTTCATTTCATAAGGAAAAGAAGGGGTTCCTAAGTAGATTTGCTGCTAGCAATTGAAAAAAGCTTCCATATATTTTGAATTGATCATCATTTAAAATCACCTACATGTGTCCGCAAGATTTGGCAGAAAGCACCGTAGAGAATAATTTCCATAGTCCAAAACATATACAGCTCTGTGCATAAACCCATACTCGGAGATCAAGGAAACAAAGGTGGTGAAAACTTTCCACCTCAGGGACTACTTTTTGCAGCTTTTGTGAACACTGTGCTACACTCCTGTGTTACACAGGACATTCTTTTAATATAAAGCAGCACGTATTTTCCCAAATTCAAACACTTGGCAGAACTATTCAAGGAAACGGTAGTTTGAAGGAAAAGGTTAGCACCAAGAGCTGTATGGTCCAAATACAAACTATAGTATAGTAGGAGTCCAATACAAAATTAAATTGTAGCTTGCTAAAAATTATTCTGATACTGTTTGATCTAAGAGCACCAGTTACAGTATGTATGCTGGATAACTGTAAGTATTATGGGAATGCAGTGCTTTGCTGGTCTAGGAAGAATAAGAAATATGAGTTTAACCTGCATGCGTGGAGCTGAAAATTCATACTGAGACTGGGGGTGACAAGGAAGGGCAAGTCCCAAGGTGCTAATGAGAAGCTACTAAATAGCATGAGACAGTCAAGGTGCTGTAATTCTGTACCAAAACATACCATAGAGAAGAAGGCTGGAAAGTACATTACATTTAAGCAGAAAAGTAGGTAGGCTATAACTTCTTCTTCAATTGCTGTAAGAAAAACAAATGAACCCACCGTTTCCAACCACTACAGAACAGCTGTTTTGCAATGCTGGTGTTTGTAGCAGCACTTGCCACCAGGTTGTGAAGTAACCATGCTCTCAAACACCCTCTTTTCCTACATTACATGGTGCAAACCCCTCAGTTCTGGTGCACACCATTATGCCAAATTCCGTGGTTTGGTTTGTGTTTCATCTCATCTCTGAGTAAATAAATTCTGATGAAATTGCAGCTCAACTTGGCTTCTCCTCAACCCCCTGCTGGCACCAGCAGTTGTTCACAGTCTTTCTATTGCCAGCAATATGGGAGGTTTCATGCCAGGCAATTGCAACTGCTAGTGTCAAGGGTCAGCTCCATGGCCTCTTGTCTTTGTCACCAGCTCTCACAGCTGGCTGGCATCAATTTATTCTATTCTTTCAGTTTACAATCAGCTTGAGACGGTCTTCCACACAAAGTTTGCTTCCCCCTGTGACCCTAGTAACCTTTACTTGAAATAATTTATATTGCTAAATTCTGAGGTAGTTTGACTGTGCCTCTGGGCATCGATTCAGTCTCTGTGTCCTTTCAACAACCTTATGTATGTATACACAGTTGTCAGATGCCATCAAGTGGCAGAACATGTTCCAGTTTTCTATTCTACACTGACATGGCCCCAGTATCGACCCCTGGGGTACCCCACTAATGACTGGCCTCCTGGTGGACTTCATGCTGCTGATCCACAACCCTTTAAGGCCAGCAGCTCAGCCAGTTTCCAGCCCACCTCACTGTCCACTTATTCAATGAGCTTGTCCATGAGGATGTAATGGAATAGCTTTCCTAAGCTGAGGTAAACAACATCCACTGCTCTCATCTCCCCCAGCAAGCCAGTCATCACATTGGAGAAAGCTATCTGGTTGGTGAAGGATGACTTCCTCTTCATAAACCCTTGCTGACTACCCCTAATAACAGCCTTGTCCTTCTTAGGTTTGGAAAATGCTTCCAGGATTAGTTGCTCCATCACCCTCCCCCCGGGATCAGGGTGAGGCTAACCAACCTGGAGCTCCTCAGATCATCCATCTTGCCACTCTGGAAGGCAGGGATTACACTTCTTTCTTCCAGTGCTAAGGAATCTCACCCGATTACCATGACCGCTTAAAAGATTATCGAGAATTGTATCATAGTCACTCTTCGCACAAGTGGTTGAGTCACCATCCCTGGAGGCATTTAAGAGACCTTTAAATATGGCATTTAGGGACGTGGTTTAGTTGTGGACTGGGCAGTGCTGGGTTAACGGTTGGACTTGATGATCTTAAGGGTTTTTTTCCAGCCTAAGTGATTCTATGATTCTAATATTAGGAGCATCTCTGTTCTGGATTTATTAGTTGTGGGCTCCTCATTGCTCATTTTTAAGGAGGTTATAATAGCAGTGTAGAAAGCAATCTCCCTCCATTTTTAATTTTTCGAAGATAAACCCTTTCACTGGAGCACCAATGGAATAAATACTAATTTACAGACTACTAGTCCCAAGATGTTAATGACAAGTCACTAAATAGCATAAGAGAATCAAACTTACATCACTCCATCTGGTAGAGGCAGAAGCTGAATGTCTACTTCAACAATGATCATGACACAGAAATATTTTGCCATTGTTTTGCATGCTCCCTAATAAAAAGACCTGAAGGAAAAAAGCTTGTTTTGTACTTGACCATCCTGCAGAGGCATTTTTTGTCTTGAAATCTGAGACCAGTTCTCTGATCACTGCCTTCCAACACAATTTCATTGCTCCAAGTCATTCCAGTGGATAGCTAGAAACCTCTGGAAAAATGGAAATTCAAATATACTTAGGAGTGACAACATAGGTACCTCATTGGACAATGCTGTAAAAATTTTAGTGAAACTGGGGTTATGCTATGGTATAGTTCTATATCTCTTACACAAATGAGTTCCCTTAGAGAAAAAAATGAAATGTTAATTCATAAGCCTTCTGCCTCTCCATTTTTCCTCAGGAAATTCTGAATCTCCAAGATGATAAATCACTTTACCCTTCAGTTCTTTTAAGTTAAAATGCTGAAGTCCTATTATGCTTTTCTAGGGCTCACGCTACATACAAAAAAGTGGGAGAGCTTTATTCCCTGCAACAAGCCTGTGGGGAGGCAGTTTATGACAAAAGTAGAAGAAACATTGTACTACAGACTCAGTCAGAACACCCTGAAGTAGGCTGTTCTTCCCTTTGAAATATTTTTTTCTTTCCTCCCACTTTAGTCTATCTTTGCATAATCTCTTTTATTTTTTTCAAGTGAGACAGCAAGAAATTCCCCCTCTTTTTTTTTTTTTTTTTTTTTTTTTTTTTTTTTTTTGAGAACTGCTGGTACTCAGCCTCTGGTGGGAAAAAGCACAGACTGAGGCACAATCCTAGCTCACTTCTCCCGCATTATTCACTCTGATGCAGTTAGAAGCCAATGTGCACGAATTGCTGTGATCTCTCCATTTGGCTTTTAACTTAAATAGCCATCTGTAGGAGAATCTCAGCTTCTTTCAGCAGCCAGAAGCACTTGAAAACAGCAGCCCTCTAACATTGTTTAACTTTTACAACTCTGAGGTCATGAAAGAGACCAATAACTGTTTCAATGAAACTCCATAGGACAGGCTTGGCTGGATGATTTGTTTCTGCTTTAGGATTAATTTGAACAATCTGGACTTTTCTCCATTAGCATAAAATAAATCAGCACATTGCACTAGTTTCCCACGCATCACTTTCAACAGGCTGCCAACATTAGAATCATGTGGATAGATGACAAGCACTCAAACTACTTACATCTATTAAAGTCCATTGGTCACATCAGCTCTTGGTTTTGATCATTCTTTTAAGTTGTATATCACTATTACTTGCTTCCCACAGTCACCAGGTTCAATATACACACACGCCTTGTAACTCAGCCACAGAGCATATTTGGACGGTCATGAATTCAAATCAGGTAGCAAGGGTTTGAATAACATAAGACATTTTCCCTCACTAAGGCAGTTATTTGAAATATACCATAGCTGTACTTGCAGGATTTCAAGGAGATCAAGTATCAGAATTCACATTTTCCTTCCCCAGCTTTCCATATTCGTGTTGGCTTATAAAATACTGCTTTATATACAAATGATTTTGTTCCATAAGTCTAAGGTAAGTTTGAGATTTACTGAACTAGAGTCCGTTTATGTCAGTTCATCTTCAAAATAACGTGGGATGAAACAAACACTCTCATTTAATAAAGGTAAGCCATTGAGCTAGCTGGAAAGAACAGTAAGCCCGTGAGCTAGCTGGAAAGAACAGAGTATTTTTCTATGACAGACTTCCAGGTTTCTCCTTCCCTCCCCACTCCCACCCATGCCTTATTGCACCATGCATAGGGGACATCACAAAGAGACAAGGCAACATACTGTATTTATGCAAAAACGAAGATTAGCACGTTCTGGATGCCTCTACCCATTACCAGCTCCATCATCCCATACCCTTACCAGTCACAAGGTACATGAAGCCACATGCTATCTCGGTTTGCAGACAGGAGGTCAATACTTCACGGACAGTTTGTTTTCACACAGGTGGCCTCAGCCACAGGGGCAGCATGATGTGATGCAACATGGCCTCCACCCCAGCATGCTACCTCGAAACAGCCCCCACACCCTTTCTCAGCAGCTCTTGAGGCTCCACAGTGCCCCCACCCCATCCCCACAGCCATACCCTGCTGTGAACTTTCTGCATTTGCCCACACAACACACTCCTCACCCTCAGGGGGGCAAGAAGCATCAGGTCTGCCTCCCCCCTGTAATGGCGGGCCTCCCGCCTTTCCCTCTGTAATGGCGCCTCCCCCTTGTAATGGTGCCTCCTACCTGTAATGGTGGGCCTCTCCCCCTGTAATGGCGCCTCCCTCCCTGTAATGGTGGGCCTCTCCCCCTGTAATGGCGCCTCCCTCCCTGTAATGGCGGGCCTCTCCCCCTGTAATGGCGCCTCCCCCTTGTAATGGTGGGCCTCCCCCCTGTAATGGCGCCTCCCCCTTGTAATGGTGGGCCTCTCCCCCTGTAATGGTGCCTCCTACCTGTAATGGTGGGCCTCTCCCCCTGTAATGGTGCCTCCCCCCTGTAATGGCGGGCCTCTCCCCCTGTAATGGCGCCTCCTTCCCTGTAATGGTGGGCCTCTCCCCCTGTAATGGCGCCTCCCTCCCTGTAATGGCGGGCCTCTCCCCCTGTAATGGCGGGCCTCCCGCCTTTCCCTCTGTAATGGCGCCTCCCTCCCTGTAATGGTGGTCTCCTGCATCCCCCCAGGGCTGCCTGCCTGACCCATCCCATTCCTGGGGAACTTTCAACCATTTCCTACTCAAAAGAACAGGAGCAGCAAACTCACCTCAGGCTGTGGGACAGGACAGCAGCAAGTCCTTTGAAAGGCCACCTGGCTTTTCTGAGGTCGGGTGCTAAGTGCCCCAGCTGGCACCGATCAGGCTGATGAGGGAGCAGGCTGTCCCCTCAGGGGAAGCCAGCAGCCGCCTCTTAAAGCATTTTTAAACTGCCACCAGGGAAAGCCCAAATTATACAACATGTTCTTTTCTACAGTAATCAGCATGGTGCTGTGTAAAATGCTGTGCCTCTCCATCTCAGCGAGTTGTTCACCATTTAAAAAAAAAAACAACAACAAACACAAACCAACAAACACCAAAAGTGGAAGTTACTCCAAACTTTTCCGTTACGCCTATGCCTATTGCATGTCTGACCCACACCTGGTACCGAGCAGGGGTCGGTGCTCCTGAGGAGCCTCACCACTCACGACATGGCCAGGAACCGCGTTTTCTGGGGAGCAAGTGGTAACGGACCCACGGGTGTTCCAGCCACCATAACCTCGACAGAGCAAAACCAGCCTTTTGTATCTGCTTTTACAACACAGAGGAGCCCTACTGGTGACTGTTCTCCGTAAGTTTAACGTTCAGTGGTTAACACAGAATATATGCTGGGGCAGGGGGGAGCCCTGGCAGTTTCGGGAGCTCATGTCAGAGAAGCTGCCGAAGGCCCTGACTGAGCTGCCCCTGCAAAGAGGTATCCATGCAGGTCACCTCAGCCAGCCCATGATTTCTCCCCTGGCCTGCCTGCATCAGGTTGGATCCCTCCGGCAACCACCCTTCCCCCAGACTGCCTTCAAGTACCCGGGACTCTGCCATCCAGCACTGCACCAAGGGAGGCAACACTGGCCGTGGGGTCATGCCGAAGCAGCATGACGGGATACACAAGCACCTCTGCAGTCAGTCCCGCGTGTACTGCTTGAGACACTTGCTCACGTGCAAAACAAAGCTAAGTTTGTAAAGCATAGCTGTGTACACCGTGACTTCTGCATACCAAGAAACCACTTAAAAATAACCACATTTTGTTGATTTTTTTTGTGTGTGTGAAGTAGGTATGTCCTGAACTATAAATGAGCTAAGATACCAGGTACAAAGGTTTGGTGATGATTTAAAAGGGAAAAAAAAAAAAAAAAAAGTAGGATAAAACTAATGAGTAACTGAACTAGGGCACAGGCAGGAAAAGCATGGGACTGCTGGCTCTGGCTGTCTTCTGGGTGTGCCTGTTGTGAAGAGAGTTCCTACAAACAGTTTTGCAAGTACAGCAGAGGTCCAAAATATTTACAAAACAATCAGAGATGCAGACTGTCATTCAGCTTTCTGCACCAAATGAAAATATGTATCCTACCCTTGTTAAGGGGCTTTACCTATACCTAGACATTCCTATGATCATCTTTTCAGATACAGTCCAAATCATTCACATCTCCAGTCCAAATTATCTGTAATGCTTCTTGTCTAGACCAATCTGTATATTGTATATGTAAACTTATACCTCAGTTTTAGTTATGGAAGAAAGATGGACTTGCTGAAGAGAGAAGCTGAATATGAATCCAAATACTACAATAAAACAAACTGCAGATGCTTCCCTGAAAACTATGACAGATTAAATATGCACGTTTTTTCTGAACACTGTGTTTCAATTGGCAGCTATAAGCCAAATTACTCTGCCTGACCCCAAACCAACACTTAGACAAAAGCATCAAAATTTCATGCAGAAACATTTTTTGAAAATGAGGGGATTTTTTTCTTAAGACTTTACATGGATAGACTAAACATTTCTAGATTTTTGAAAATATACAAAAATCAGATGCTGTCCACCTGCTAATCACTGAGGGCAGACAAAAAACAATCCCCAAATTGCTCCACATTCACACTTGAATTTTTGTGTATGCATAAAGTCTTCATTTTGTAGAACTGTTAGAGCAGTTTGGATTGAACCAAATGTTGAACTGAAGAAGTATCTTCATATTTTTTATTAACAAATGATCATTTTCCCTGTGTTGCTGGACAATTCTAGCACAGCTGCAACCAGCCTCCTTGGATGCAAATTCTTCCTTTCTTGCAATTGCCCAAGATTCCAGTGCTGCAATAGTTCAAAGACTATTATTATTTTTACCTTGTAAGAGTGTAATAAGTCTTCAGATTGTGCATATGTTTGTATTTGCAGAGTAGGTTACAACTGGAAAAGAAAGGGTAATTTTTTTGGTTTATGCAAGGAAAGGAGAAAGATTGGTGCCATAGACAAGGATTTCATTAAGATGAAGAAATCCTAATTCTCCAAAAGGAAAAGATCTTTCATGAAACAATTTGTGTGGTCTTCATCATTTTTCAGTCTCTTTAAAGACTGATAGCTGCAGATTTACATGATTGTCTGACATGGCCTTGAAATTTGCATTCTTCTTTAGCCTGTTTAAGCCCTAAATTCCATTCCCACCAAGTAAAGACAATTTTGATCAAAAAGTTATTGCACCAGCATGTAATCTTCCAATGAAATCTATCAAAACCATAGCAATAGGCCTAAAATAAGACACTAAAGCTTGACAACCAAAAAAATCAGCTGCAATTATGTATCATTGTCTTATCCTTACTGCATCTTCTAAAGTAGTCATCCTCTAAAGCAAACATAAAGCATGTTTTTGCATGTCTCCAAATATTTTCATTATCCTGAAGTATGACCGAAGGGTCTCCCAGTGATGTTAAAATGTTGGGAGCAGCAGAAGAAAGGCAAGGCATTTTTCTTATCAGAAAAAACCTGAATTAATAAAATGAAATTAAACATTAGTTAATGTGGAACAAACCCAATTTATTTATATATTACTTTCCATCATTTTAAAACCTCTTTTTATGTAGCTGGTTTATAGCATTTTTCACTTTCCTTTTCTGGACCAGAAGTGAAAAAGTTCAGTTAAAAATAAAGAAATATAGAAATGAAACCTTTTATAACATTTAGAAAGTGTCTGTTTCATGTAAAAATGAAATGTTTTGTTGTCTTCTAAATGCCCTTTTCTCTCTATTGTGGCTGAATCTATGTGCCAAAATAGACACAAGTTTTATAGTGCTATTCTTTATGCTTACTGATAAGGCTATGAAGCAGTAAGAGAGAGCAGGAGCTGCTGTCTCAGAGCACGTATAAGTGGATCATTTTTGAAGGAAAGATTCTAATACATAAAACCAGCGTTACCTAGTTGCTGTTAGTGTTTGTCACTTGTATCTGAAAGCTTCTTTTAAAGGGAGTCAGGGTCCTTTAGTAAGAGGCTTACTGTGCTCTTCTAAATAACAGAAACATCATCTACAGCACATCAGTGGATAAACACTGACAACGGAGAACAATTAGGAATAAACTGCTGTACTCATACCTTCTTAAAGAAAGACAGGAACAATTCAAAACAATTCTAATAGCTGACTGGAACAAGGGTGGAAACATTGAGAAAACTGCTTTCATTTTATTGAAGCAGAAACTGGCATCTGACTACACATGTATGAAGACGCTCCCCCCTAACAGAATGCAAGCATCTGAAGATCAGGACATTTGTATGTGTGGCTGCACACCAAGATCTGGTGTTTTCAAACTCAGCATAATACTCAGATGCCTAGTTGAACAGTTGCATGTCTCAATACCCCTGTTTTTGACATAGTTATTTAAATACCTTAGACATGTAGACGTTTTTGCCAGTTTCTACCCTAATCTGCTTTCACTAAAAAAAAAAGTAATGGCCTAGTAGAAATTACTTCACATTTAATTAAAGTACCAAAACAGGAGGTAGGTGAAAGATGAGGAAAAGGGACAGAAAATGTCATTCTAGACTACCTGGCCCTATTTATTAAAATTCCTTTAGACAAAAATTAGCTCCTCTGAAGGTCTCCAGAGGTTCCTCCATTGGTTGTGTAGGACTGCTGTAAGAAATACTAGGTGATTTCCACTACTTGGGATCCAGACTGTTTAACTTCATGAATACAGATGCCTCATGGAATGAGAATAGCTATTAAAAATAATAAAAATGTAATTCCACGAGGCAACACCAGCACCAGGCCTAACATTGTTTTGTTTCTCTGCATAATAGCCTAGTGGATAAAACCATTTTCTGGGAAGTGGAAAATCTATGTTCTAGGTTGGTTTTGCTTAACCTGAAAGGCTCTCAACTTAAACCTTTCAACTCACAGGGTTTTATCTTAAGCAGCAGGTGAAGGCCCTTTTGGGAGGGCTGAAGTGGAAGAGGGGGTGCTCTCCAGCCTTCCCATGGCTATGCAGTCGATGATGCCAGCCAGGGGCCAGAAGAAAAGTAGGCAAGCAGGACTCTGCGTGCTCTCATCTGAAAGAGGGCACAGCAGCGGGTATCACACTCTGCTACCAGGCAAGTGCATGTGTTTTACCCTACACTGTCCCTGCCTAAAAACCAGAGGCTATAACCCTAAGGGAGAGAACAGCTGTCAAGATTCATCAATATTGCTGGGCTGCACTTACACCCTACTTGCTTCTGCAATGGGACTAGAATTCATCAACTTCTTATCTGCTAGCTTTTTGAGTATTTGATTTCAATCTTTAAGTAACAGCACGGCCAGCCTTTAAGGGAGGGAAGAAAAAACCCCTCACTCTGAATTCACAGTACCTGGTGGCTGAAGTACCTTCCTGAAACGCGCATTCAGGCTACCTTAGATGGACGCAGCCTTGAAATACAGCCCTGCCCTCTTCTTACCTCTTGAGGCAGGTACTGTAGTGACCATCGCTGTAAGGGGTGGGCAGGCATCAATCAACTGTGTTCCAGGAGACCAGGGTTGTGTCTTGGGTGACTCTAGACAGACAAGTCACTTCACCTTAGTTTGCCTCATCTTATTAGCTTCAATTTTGAAAACAACAACACCCCATCCCCACCTCCCCCCCAACAACAACCGAAAGTAAACCACTTAAAGCTCACTGGTTTTAGCTACATTAAATTTTCTTTTCTACTTAGCCCCATTTTTCACTTCCACCCCATTACTTAGATATGATAGATGAAGTAGAGTAGACACAACAGCTTCATGTTCTACAGTCACAGGAGGGCAGGGGCAAGAACAAGACTATTTTCGGTGAAAAATCAAGGAATAATTTTGTTATTTATTTATTTATTAAAAGGATGGGGTTTTGTATCCCACTGCAAGCAAAAAATATATACTTCTCAATCATTGAAAGCCTCTGGAAAATTTCAGTGAAGTCCACAACAGGCTGACTGGAAGAATTACTATAAAACAACGATTTTGCCCAAACATCTAGTCAGGTTTTTCAGGAGAAATTGTCATCTGAATTCTTCCTCTTATCAGCATGTCACCTTGACGTAATGTGCACTACCACCACCACCTCCTGCCCATAAAGAACTGCATTTCACACACTGGAGCATAAGATTAGATTTCCCTGAAACTTCTAGCTTGTGGCATATGAAGGCACAGAACCCAAGTCAGGGAAGAAGTGATATCGTTTATTGCATACATAAGTGCTAGTTATATACAAACACTTATCTACCCAAGTTCTGCCCTGGAATGTGCCTACGTGCAGCAAAGCACCTGGGAATTTGTCTATGTGTGGCAAAGCAGTTACTCATTACGAGCTGTTCACTCTCTTGCAGTTTCACTGCCAGATTTGGCCGCTTATCTGTACACTTAACATTTCTGCCAATTCAGCCTTGTATCACTTCAAGGTCAATTTATTTTCATCCCTTACGTTAGCTGTCCATCAGTTTCACTTTTGTTTTGTGAAGAGACATGTTCATCTTACTATCATCTGAAGAGACCGTGGCACTTAATTTGCTAGTGAAAATGTCTATGTGCCATAGTCAGAATATTCAAACACATTTTTCTTTAGATACTTCTATTACAGAATTTCTAGAAATTTGTATTTTTAGAGAACTTTATCAGTTATTTCATGAAGCAAGGGAAGTAATCTGCACAAGCACCACGCCTATTGGAATTGTTCAGGACACAACTTAAAAAAAAATGAGCCTGTTCTAGAGTTTAACTTCTTTCATTGGAAGGGATTAAGTCAGGTTGACACAGAAATGAGTAATAAAGCATAAACTGGATCCTGACAAAAAAACCCACAAAAACCACAAAACCACCACCACCACCACCACCAACAAAACAAAAAACCAAACCACAAAACCAAACAAAACCCAAAAAACCCTCCCTCACCAAAACTCCAAATATGAAGGTTTAGCAAGACTTCTACTGAAAAGAAAAGAAAGATTATTACTAATCTTTCACTTAGGGATATAGTATGCATCATTAACTTGCATTGCATTTGTTTGTTGAAATCTGCATGTGTGTCCATACAACCAGACAGCAGGGCTGTTGTGTAGAAATCACCACAGAAAGGGCTTCTACCATTTGGAAAAAAATAAGACTCGTATTTAGAAATATCCACTCCTTCAGGCAAAACTCCTATTTCGTTATTTATCTGTTATGTAACATTCAGAAACTGCAAGATTTTCTATTCCATCTTGTGAAAAAACCATTGGAAATGAAACAGGTTTTTTGAGTTTATTTCAATCTGGAAATACCACTTCATTTGGATTTTTCTGTCAACTAAAAGGCCTTCAAGGAAAAAAAAAAACAACTGGTAGGCATCCTCTAACCAGCAAGCTGGTACCAATATACCGACTGAAATATAATTGAAGCCTATGCCTAACAGCTGTGTTTGCAAAGCTGCTGGAAGTACAAAATATGTTGTTCTTTTAAAAAAGGAGAATGCTTACATCATCACTATTTGGGCCAAAACACCGGGAGTTCAGGATAACTCCAGACTACAGTTTTGGTTTTCCCATTATAAAGACAGTCCTTGCTTCCAGTACTCAAGTCACACGTAATCTCTTATTCTGAAACACTCTGGTTCTTTCTAACGTTTGGACACTTCAGATCAATATTCCTAACATTGGTTTGCACTCATCTTTAGTTTTCCAAGGATAAATGTTGAGTTCCTTGATTTCACTTTCTAAATCTCAACATTTCCTTTTCACTTCCTTCTACCTTACACCTTCAGCATTCCAAGGCTCCATCTCCAGTTGCCTTCCCTCACTTCAGAGATCTCTGCTTCTCAGACTTCATCATTGTTGGTTGCTTACTATCTTGGCTGCTTTCAGCCTTCAAATCTCAATTCTCCATCTGCTCTTCTAGTCATTGGTCTTTTTATACTCTTTTTGCTAATTCATCCTTTATGCTTTTCTGGACTTCTTAGACCTATTTCTTCCACCTATGCAAACTATTTCTAAGCCTTGTTTCTGTCTTTGCTTCTTGTCCCCTGGGCATCTGACATTGTCACTAAAGCCTTTATATTAGAACCAGAATATTTATCCCATAGTCTTGCTTAATCTCTCCATTTCATTCATTCTTCACATGCTCCCAGCTCTCGCTTCAAATTGAAAACACAGCTTTTTGCCGTAGCATTTCAGAATTGCACTTTTTGATTTCTTACATCTTAGCAAAGGGGGGCATCTGTATCTGTATTATTTATATGCAGAAAGCATTTTGGTCATGCACTTTGTGTGACTACATAAAAATTGCATTGTTCTGTGTCTCCACACCACCTCCGAGGGTTCCAGGATTCTGTGTGGTGAAAAAACACAAGGGAATTTTAGAAGATCGTATTTTCCACTGACAGCTCATTCTGAGCTGAAGTGAGTACACACATCAGTGACATTTTTAGCTGCGAGTCCAAATGAATATTTTTTTGTGGTAAAAGCCAAGCAAACCCTAGCATTCAAAGGCCTGCTGCTATATCCACTTTCTTCAGTTAATACTTGGCCCAACCACATCTACCTCTAACCTGAAATTCAGCTTCAGTCTTGTGGCTTTTTTTTTTAATTTGGCATAATCTATATAGCTGCTAAATACTTAGTGCCAGCCTCCACTAGTCTGGAGTTGTTATTAAAACATACCTAGTAAGTCTTACAGACAGGAAACTGAAGATTCTGTGAAAAGCAGATATGTTCTCATAAAGACAGACCCTGCCATCAGTTGCCTTATGAGGACTTAGGACTGATCTGCAGTGCTTCAGTCCTACAGCACACAATCTCTCACCCATGTGCAATGCATCCCCCGGGGCAGAGGAAGGGATGTTGCCTTGTTTCTTGAGCTTGGGTAAAAAAACAGTAGGGGAAAGCTCCTGGTTTTTTTCTCCCACTTGCACCAATGTAAAGGGCTGAGAACGAAGTGCCTTAACAGGAGAAGATATGAAGCATATGCATCAAGGATGCACTCCCTGATCTAATTTTTATATTTTTTTTTTGGTAACTGACTGGTTGTTTGTTCAGAACAGAGCAATAAACAGAACTCATTAATTGCAACATTAATGAAGTCCATGTAGGTTGGGCTCAGACTTATAGTTCAGTTGTCAGAGTACCTGAATCCAATACAAACATTTTGGAGAAAAACAGAGACAAGGATTACAATATTGTCATAGGGTTCATGATTTTCTTCCAAGACCTTTCTGCTAGGCCCCATTCATGCTTACATCTCACTTTGTGCATTCTCGTGAACTCCCTTCATTGCCCATGAAGTAACAGTGGAAGAAAGTTTTAAGACTCTGGAGCCAGGAAAATGGAAAGTAAAGCTGTTTCTTCCTTGCTTGCAGTAGTTGCTTTCTCCTCTAAACCCCAGCTGTTAGTTTTGCACAGTCATATCTGAGTTGCTGATTCAGGCTCGTTTATGAGATATGGACAGCTGTGCCTGGTGCAACTTCTCAAGCACACTGCATTGCTCTGATTTACATTTAAGAAAGTTAAGGGCTTTGCTGCTAACCCCTGCAAACACTTCCATTACTGGCAAAAATGAAAGCAACTACCTTTAGTTTGGATTCTAGATATCTTTCTGTTACTCATCTATGGCTGTTTGTTACGTTTGTATGGGCAAGCAGATTATTTAGGCAGATGACAGCTGCACTCATATGTCAGGATTTTTGTGCATTTCGTAACTCTACTCACAAGAGAAGAGCAGACAGTTCAGAACGGCATACAAGTTGCAGTTTTGCCATGAATTCATTATCAGTGAGAAACTGGTGGCCTTAGCTGGCATTGGTACAGCAACAAACTGAAAGCTCCAACTCGGCTGAAGAGCTGAACTGGTAGGCCATAAAAAAGTGCCAAATCATCTACCAATGTTCCGGATAATTTCCACCTGAAGTTAAATTTTCAACCATTTTTCCCACAGTCCAATTGTGTTGCCAATCGTATTTACAATTAGCACATGCAAACCTGCTTCATTTTCTCAGCTGGCTTCCTAGCAACTACATGTGTATAGGGAAAAAAAAGAAACCATGCCCCTTACTGGTACTAACCAAAATGGTTGTTAGTAAAATGTGTGAATGAGAATTGAGGTCCAGATCTCCAATGATAGTGAAACACCTGCGAGCATTCCAGAAACAGTTTCAGTTTCCTTATAAATAACTAAGTAAACTGTGACCAAGGAGCCACATTTCTCTTTTGCTTGGTTAGCATAAAATAAGCAGAACAAAGTTTCTCCATCTCAGCCACACCAGCATCGGGAGCCTACTGGAAAGAAACCATTTTGGGTTTCCAGAGGCAACAATTTGCATTTCAGAGGATCTGACAAATTTTGATTGCTAAATCTCATTTCAACAGTACACAAATAAATTTTGATTTAATGTCTTAAATGCCTAAATAGCTTTCAAAAATGACATGTATCTACCCAAGACCCTTATAAACTGCAATAGTGAGCAAAGCAACATTAAAATAACTTTTTAAATCACAGGTTGAATTGAGCACTGACTAAAGCATTTTCTCTCCGTAAAAGGAAGCCCCATAAGAAATTATTTAAACCTAGGAACAAGCAATCCCTTATAAACCCTATAATTCCAACTTAGACATCCACGGTAATTATATATAAATGACAATGGTGGGAATTTTTAAAATCGTGGTGTAAATACCTAATTTACCAGAATAGCATCTATTTTAGCAACACCCCAAAAACCAAGTGAAAAGTAGGACAGAAGCTTGCAAAAACTAAATATGAAGTCATATGTTTGGGCTTTTTTCTGTCATTCCCCCCACCCCCCACTAAAACCACCAAGCCCAAACCAAACCCCACAACTACAAACAGAGTTCTGTTTGAATGGAACACAGAGAAATGGAAATAACCAAGCACTGACACAGGCTGCCCAGAATGTCTGTGGGACTTTCCATCTCTGGAGATTATTCAGAAGCTGTTTAGACATAGTCCCGGGCACCTGGCTGCAGGTGGCCCTGCTTGAGCAGGGCAGTTGGACCAGATGCCCCCCAGAGGTCCCCTCCAACCTCAACCACTCTGATTCTGTGAAATGTATAGATGCTTCACCTTGTATGTTAGAATTCAGCACAATAAAAGAAGAGTAGTTGGTTTGTCCAACCTTAAACAGCGAATCAGCAGAACAAACAATTTCTTGTGAAGCAGGCTGCTTGAATGCCCAGGTTGCTTTTTGATAGTTTAAGAGGTACACAGATCAAGGACATCTATGCCAAACTATGTAACAGGAACCACCTCAGTAGTTCTCTTTGCTGAACAATGTGGCTTAAACATTTATCATTTATACCTTTTAATCACAGCTACTTTGTCCTGTCACTACTAAGCTACTGTTGAAATTGCCTTCTCTCCCGCATTAACCTCACCAGCTAATACTTTCTTCTCCATGTGTTCAAAAATTTGTGAGCTTTACTTTGATACGAGCCTTCTTTGACGACTCATATCTTAGGTGAGAGCCAAACAGGCATTTTCTACAGCACAGCCACTTGACATCCCCTCCCTGTTTTTTTAAGTCTCTCCTGACTTGCTTCCCTGTTCCAGTCCTCTCCAGTCAGTGCCCTCCTGAGCTCTGAGTTTTTCAATTATGAGTGTATGTGCATATGTAAATCTTTATTTTAGACTCTATTCTCACCCCCAAAGCTGTTTTCTGACATAAATCCCATGTTCTCTTCCAGTATGCCAAAGCTAGCGAGGTAGACTTTTAAGGGGAACTAGACAGTCCTGGCTGCACTTACTGCAGCAGGTGGCCACCTTCTACTTTCTGGTATGGCAACCCACCCCTCAGTCTTTCTCTCTATTTCTGATTTGTTCGTTACTTTTCATGCATACTGGGTGATCCTGAAAATGCATGTCTGTAAGCAAACATTTGGAAATTTCAGTCAGTATGTATCCCAGAAGCCAATTCAGCTTCTTAAACAAAAGTATTACAAACATGTTTCGAACAGAAATTTAAAGGGTTTAATGAGATCTAAAAATACCAGGTAGGCGTCTTTTAAAAGGTAGCTTTTTTCCCTGCCCAGCTCTACATCTTGCCTGATGGTATAACAAATGCAGCTCCTGAACAGAATGTATTTTTAATCTTTGAAAACCTTAAACATGCTATGCCCTAATTCCAGTTGTGTGTTCCCTGTTTCCATTTCAGTTACTAAATTAACTCCTCTGTCTAGTATTGAATCTATGGGCTTCAAAGAAGTTATTTCCTTTTCTGCTTTGAAAGTTTTTTCCAATGTCATTACTTTAATAAGAATCTTTCCAATGATTGTAGACTATTTTTCTATCACCAAGGTCTATCATTAGCCTTGAAATTCAATATGCAGACAGGAAAGCAAATCCAGCTTTCTCAGTCACTAGACTGTCTCAAGGTGCTAAGATTCAAAACGCAGTGGTGATGAATTCATTCTTCTTCTAATCACAGCAGGATCAGAATTTGGGGTGCCATGTTAATCACCCTCACAGTAATCCCTTCTTAAAATGTACTTGTTTAATGCCAGGATTATACATCTTGATCAAAATGTATTCTTGGGTTACAATAGAGTGCCTGTAACAGGGCACAGACAGACTGCCTAGGTGTAATGAGGCTGATGGATGAATAACAATGTTGCTATTCATATACCCAGACCCTGCCGTATCTCAGCCATCTGGTGCTGAAATTGCAAATCTGTACTGAAGAATGGTAGATTATTTTTTCTCTTCTATTATTCAGACAGCGCTTTGCATTTGATATAACTTGCAGGCACTGGATCTACGCTTCCTTGTTTTAAGTGAGAATCAAGATCAACTTTTTACTGTCAGAAGACACTTCGCAAGCTCAGAATAACATGCAACTGTGAAATTATATTCCTTAAAAGAACATGTCTAACCGGATGAAACTTTAAAATGAAGTCCTTTGTTAATACAAATGAGATCAGAACTAGAGTTTTAGTTGTAAATAAGTGGTATTGGAGAATAAAATAGCAAATATCTATAGCACAGGGCAAGAGAAACGAAGCTCAGTAATTTGTTCACATGAATGAATGGTCTTGATGAATCCAATGGATTACTGATGTGAGAAGATTTTGCAGTTTGGCCCACAGTTATAATGAAAATTTATTTGTTTTAGAAGTCATTGGCAATACTTCTCCTGAAACCTGCTGAATGTTCTGGGCTTGACCCTGCGAGGCACAAAGCAGTATGGCTGACTTCTAGAAAGGACACACAGCTGCTTAACGCCAATGTTGGACATGAGTATTGCAGAACATTACAAAACCTGTGCTAGATGAAGAAGTGGTCTTTGCGCAAGCATTAGATTTTTGCCAACTATTACAAATGAGGGAAGAAATAATGTCAAAATACATTTTTTTACCTAGAAATCAATGGTTAGTTTACACTTTGTGATTCACGCTTTAAACAGTGTGTCTACCACTATTTACTGCTTGTTAACACTAGATGACTGTAGTTTGCTACTATCCCAGAATGCCCTGTTAGTAGCTATGTATCTGAAAGCCTGTTACAGTCACTTACTGACTACAAAGATTTGATTCCTCCACGTATTTTTAGTCACTGCTAACAGCAGTGATTTTTCTATATTTTGCACAGAAGAGAAGGGGCTGGACTTTGTTTTGCTTTTGAGTTGACTTTTTACTGATGTTGTCTTCCACAAATAAAAACGCAAAGTGTACAAGTTCAGCCTCTAGATATCCCTTCCAACCTCAATCATTCTGTGATTCCAGGTGTTTATGCGTACAAAACTTCCTGATCCTAACGGTGAATGTGAGACTACCCTCGTGGAGAATCTTTTACCGAGTAAGCAGCAAGTTCCATTGTCCCTCATCACTCTGCAACAGAAATAAGAGAAAACACCAAAGCATTCCTGATAGACATACGGTGCCTTGCTAGGATGGAGCCTTTTTCAGGCACTCACCGTATTTTCCCTGATGATCTTTCTCAGAATCCAGGTTTTTCCGGACTTTGATCACAGCACAGCCTTTACAGTTGATACGTTCTTGCGCCTTTACTGGCACCGCCTGTAGTTTCATACAGCAATTAGCATCCTACACATGATCTCTCGTTTCTTGGAGATGTGAAATAATCTATTTTTTCACTCAGAAAGCAATTATTGAGATATAGTGCCATCCCCGGTAATGTTTGTTGTGGAACAGACTTCATTAAGTTAGTCAAAATCCATGTCCTACAGTTCAACTCAGAAGAATTCTGACACTGGACAGGAGACTATCTCCTCAGTAAATTCACGACAGCATATATAGTTAATAACTATGTTAACAAGAGCATAAACCAAAAATTTTTCTGCATTGCTTATACATCCCTATGTTTTCCCACCCCGTCTGTACTATTACACTTTCAGAATTCCTGCTGGAAGTAGCTACAAAATATAACAGCCTACTGAAAAATTTAAGTAAAGGGTCCTCCAAAAAAGTCTTTTTCCTTTTTTGTTTAAATGGAGGTACAAAACTGCTGCCAGGTATACCTGAAATACATACAAGGTAGTTCCACTAAAGTTAGCCCAGGCATTCCACTTATTAAGGCTACACTACAGCTACTCAAGCAGCTACAGATTTCAGGAAAAAATTTCCTTGTCTGGTGTACTTTTGATAGCACAAACCTGGCAAAAGCACCTCTGCTGCTTTTTGTTCAAAACACCCCCTGTAGGCAAAAAAAAGGTTAAGTCCAGCATAAAGTGAAAAATGGTGTTCCTGGGTTAATTGAGGCAAGGGAAGGACACAGGAGAACATATCTCTACAGAGGGCTTTCACACAAAGCCTGTCAATGGCATACATTAGAATACACCCTCTCCTGCTCTTGTACACCAGCTGGAGTCTCTAAAGCAGATAGCGCAGATATTTTAATCCAGCACTGCTCTCTACTGTATTTGAGCACACATCCGAGGGAATAGAAAGTCACAGTCAATTATTTGACTAGTATTAAAACATGATCATCAAGTGACGTCTGACAGCAAAACTTAGTACTTTGAAAACAACTGGTTTGAAATTCTCTGTCAACAGACACATGTCTTTCTATCAAAAGAACAAGTGCTATCAACAAAAAGCACCGAGGTTGTCTCCAACATGCTTGCCTTCAGCCATCCAGCCTCGTTCAGAGAACGCTAGCAGGAACATTTATGACACAGAAAGATATTTCATATGTTTGTGTGCCTGTCTTTGTAATGCTTTGCTTCTTGGCAAGGACTACTGAAGAACAGAAGCAGTCCTACTGATTCCTGACAATCCACTGCAAGGTGCTTTCACAGTCTTGTTTGAGATGGTGTGAAATGGCCTGGCAGTGGTGATCATACTTACTGTCTGTCTAAATAATGACACACACACATATTGTTAAAAATACCCTGGGGGCTTCAGTCCTGTCTCACCCAGTATCATATTTATCATCTCCTGTATTCTGTTTGGTTTCAATTATTGGTTAGACCCCTATAAACAGGAAAACATGCTGGCTGCTGCTGAGCCTGCTTCTAGAATGTACAAGCGGAAGGGGAATAGAAAAGAAGTAGATAGAATAAATTTTTAAAAGCCTCAAGGATGACTTTGCATAAGAAATGGTTTAAGGGTTAAAAATGCCCAGGCTTTTACTGCCAGGTTCTCAATTTTAATCATATTGAAAATGTTTTCTTCTGATGATGAGAGGTTAATGCAACTTGTGGATGAATCCTTCAATGTCTGTTCATTATTATATTAAGTAAGACTAAGTCTTCAGTTTGATCAAGATGGCTAATGTGTATAAAAACAGGGATGACACATAACTAATCTGAGTGACTATATATAATACTATTGATGCTCTTCAGCAAAACATACTCAAACTGAAGCAGTGTATTTTTTTCTTCTAACTTGTGTTCCACACTGTAAGTGCAGATGCTAACTTTTAAACATTTTAAACATAAGCAATGCTTACTTTGAAGGACAAAGCAGTTATGCTAGAGGTTTATAATATCATGAATGACAGGGAAAAGGGAAAGAATGGGTTTGATCATAGTAAAAAGATGAAGAGGATAGTGAATAAGCTTATTAGACAGCAGATTTAAAAAAAGAGAAGAGACTTTGAGCTATGGAACTCACCTCTTCAGCATGTTGTATAGGTGAAGTCTGCACTGCTGAAAAGGCAGTAAATTTGAATGTAAAGAGGAAGATTACACCTTCCCTATGCTCCTATTTTTCCTAAGACGCCTGTTACTAGTGTTGCTGGCTGCAGGGTACTGGGCTCAGCGGTCTCTCTGCATTTCCACTTTTTGCAAGTTTTTCACAAATGGAGCTAGCTATTGTACAAGTACAACTAGCTAGCTGGGGTATTTATTATAAATTGGAAATTCAGAACTTGAAGGGACCTGCAGAGACTATTTAATACAATCTTCTTTGCATTGTCCTGGGAATAGGCGTATTTTGTGTAATCCATTTTTAAAAGTCATTTCCACTGAGCAGGGTTTTGACACCAGTTTGGGTCATTTGATTTTCCCTTCTTGTACTCAAAAAGATTTCTCTGTATCTGATCTACAACTCATTTCCTGAAAATTAAGGCAATTCCTTCTCATCTTTCCTATGCTGGCAAAAAGGAATGAATAAACTAACTGAAAATGGGCTTACCATTCCAATGAACATCAGGGCCACCAAACCACAGGTAGCATGTACTGCTGCTCTGACTTCCATGCCCGCAGCTTCTGCAGATCAGGCCTTTCCCGATTTCCACACACTTCTCCCTTTCCATTTTAACAAACGGTTCACCTCCCCAGTTTCACGCCAGTCGCCTCAAACTTTTCTATAATGCATACCTCATTTCCAAACCGAGCCACAGAATGCTGTTCTTTTAAGTTTTCTGTAGCTTTATTGTCTAAACCTGTTTTTTCAATACCATCTCCCCACTGTTTCCCAGCAAGCTGCTGCTGCCATCTACCCCATCAGTATGTAACGCCCGTCAGTCGCTCTGCTGATCAGCATGCAATGAAACCGCAGTGCAATGAGCCAAACAAACCACTTTGTGAACGCATGTGTCAGGCCATATGTTGCACTGACTTCATTGACACAATAATTCCAAGTTCACAGGTAGTTTAACTGCTAAGTAATTAGCATCCATTCTTGTGGGACTGGTCACCATTACTTTGACAATCACAAACATTTTAAACAGTGCAGTAACAAAATGCGAACACCAAGTAACAAACAACAAATATTATTTCGAGTACAAATTCTGCAAAAGTTCAGATAAAATACAACCACTCCAAAAACATTTCCAAAACCAGAATCATTCACACAGAGGCTTGCAAATATCAATTAAAGCGCTGTGAACATGGTTTATATGAATTATTCCTAGCAAATGGTCAAATGTTTGTTATTCTTACTTTGTCTGCAGTCAGCTAACACTGTTGCCCAGGGCCCTCTTGATCTATAATCCAGAAAAGCATTTAACCACTTACTGAACTTCTATCTAATGGAAGGAAAACAGAAGGTGTACATTAAAAAAAACAACACATAGGAAGCAGCTATAGCACAACTCTCACACCCCAAATAGTATTACTGCAGATATAATTAATATAATTACCTCATTCTTAAACTCAGAATAAACACACAAAAATGAAAAAGATATCTTTGAATATTGAGCAGATGGAAAAACTGGTGAACTTTCAAATACTCCTTTGCATTTTATTTCACTGAAGTCAACTGAAAATATCTCTTCAGCTTTCATGAAGTGCAGACCCTGGCAAGAAACTGCTTTTATTTTTAGAGAATGTCAATTAGCACCCAAAATTGAAAGCTGACATAGCATTCTTCTCTACTGTTACTGGGAAAAATAATAATGATTTGAGAAGATTTAAAGGCAAACAGAATCCGTGATTTCCTGCAAATTTACCAAAAGCTTCATTACTGTGGGACTTACACACCCCATGCTTTTCAATTTATTTGTCTTCACAGATAAATGAGGTAAGGACATACTGCTGGTTTTGTCCTATAGACCAGAGGCTCATTCTCAGAAATAAAGGTCACTTGCCAAAGCTCACACAGGAATATCTTGGTAGAGCCATCTCAGAAGATCCCCTGACCTCTCTGATCCTCTTTCCCCTAACACATTACCAGAGGGCAGCCCTTTGGGTGTGTATCTTCTGGCCCAGATGCCCCAGCCCTGGCTCAAGCAGAGCTCCATAGCAGTCACTTGCTGCTCAGAGCATCTGACACCAGACGCCTGCTAACGTAAGCGCCACTCAATTAGGGGAAGAAGTAGTGAAATAATGATGGTATCATCCAATAAAATTCAGGGTTTCAGCCTTAGCTGACTTGATTATCATCATCATCATCATGGGCTAGAATTAGGGGAAGGAAGGTCTGCCAGTTTATACCAGCCGACAAGTTAACCTTTTAGCCACACAGTTGCTAATTTTAACTGACATAATTTTATCAATGCATGAACTTCTTTCTTGCATTCTATAATTTTTTTTTTCCTGAAATATCCTTACTTCCTCTCTTACAAAATGGATGGTGTGCTGAACACTGAATTGCATGTCTTTGTTCAGGCTGTGGCATTTCTCTGGTTACTAGTGGCAGCCTTGTCACAACATGAGGTTTTTACACAGATTAATTTACACAGCCTTGCACAGCCATAGGCCAGGATATGAATTTACATTGCACTAGTGATTTCTGCATTCACTCGGCAAGGATGCGAGAGCTTTGGCCCAAGGTCAGGGTGTGAGGCTATTCTGCTACTCTCTTCTACAACAGTGTCTATCTAGCGAGAGAGTACAATGCAGTTTAAGTCTGTAAATTCACACGCCTGTTAAGACACCATAATAAGCTTTTAGCAACAAGCCTTATATTCAAGCAACTGGCATTTTAGACAGCTACAATGCAGCAGAGAAACAGAGCACAGTGAGTGAGTAAATCAAAGTTTGCGGTGGCCAGATTTGATTAATTGCTGCTAGTAATATCAATGAGTAGGCACGTCAAATATGTAATGTAAAAATATCTTTAAATAATAACATTGTATATCTAGACGAGTAAACTAAACAATGCCTAGGAAACTCCCAGGCACTGGAATGGCACAGTTTATGCTGGAAGTCTGGTTTTGGCCTGAGCCAAATTTTGGAAGCTAAAGCCTTCCAGGAGCCATTTCCAATAGGTAGCTCACACATATACAAGCACAGACAAGGGCTATTCCAGCTAGTCTCAATGGTAGCAATGTTCCTGTGCCGGTTTACTTTATTAGAAAAGACACAGCCTAAGTGTGCCATTTTATGTAACTAGGATCTCTATAATTTCAATAATTTAGCTTTTTTTAAGATACAGCTCTTTTGAGACTGCTGTTTAAATAGCTACAATTGCAAGGAATTTCTTCTTTCCTCCTGAAAAGGACATAAGAAAAGAAAAACATGGAAAAAAATAATGAAATAAGAGTAGGATGGCAATACAACTCATTGCAATATACAACAAACACACAGCGAAGGCCATAAATACCAATGATTAAGTTTCCCAGAGTCCCTATAACCACACAGTTCTCAGAACTCAATTTAATTACAGAACTGATGAGGAAAGAGATGATAAGGCTTGAGGCTCTGCAGCAGTTTGACCTTTTCTTCTTACGCTGCAGGCAACACATGCCACATCAGGTGGCATTTAAGAACCTCCCTGATTTTAATGTTTCCCCGGTTTTAACAGTTTACATAATACCACTGACTGAGATTCTTTTGGTAACGGGATTTTCTTGTGAATTGACATTCCAAATTATTTTGGAGTGATTTGAAACACTCAACTGAAAAAGGAAAAATTACTGACTCAAAGTCCCATGGTATGTGCAGTTTTGCCATACAGATGCACAGACCAAAGGGTCATGTAACAGCTCTCCCACTGTCACTGTCATGCTCTTTCAAAATGCCACTCAGATTGGTTCTCATATGCTGACATGTTTCTTAAGGACACTCCAGCTTCAGCAGAGGAGCCAGAAGTAATTTCAGCGGAACTTCCCTGTGCAAGAAATACAAATACGTTATTAACACTGCAGTATGCATCTGAACTACACACATACAAGATCAATAATGTCAACATAATGTTAGTATTAGTGCTGCTGATATTTTTCCTTATATTAACTTGTTTCATTAAAACAGTAGACTATTTTTTGCATACCTGAATCTATAGTAAGTGTTACTGCATTTATTCTTATTCATATGTAAGTTATGTAACATTTTAATTTTTAGCAATATTAGCTTATCATAGATAAGACTGTGGTTGCAAAACAATTATAGCATCCATAATAACTCGGGTAAAACTCACTTGAACTGTTCAATTGTCATGTCTGATGCAGGACCTTTAATAACAAAACCCTGTCATTAAAGGGAGAATAAAACTGCAAACCAGGAACCATTCCTACTAAAATGTGAGCAGGTCCTACCCAGGAAGAGAGATCAGCTGAGGTAAATTAAACCTTGATTACAAGATGACTCATTTTAGGAATGCCATCCAGTGGCAAAAAAAATTGCAATGGAAAAGCAACTAAAGTGCAAATGAACACCAGCAATCTGAGTGAAAAGTGAAAAAATTGGGAAGCTGACACTTCATAGTCTGTGATACATACAGATAAATATACATACATAAAGAAATATCCAAAGGTAAAAACGGGGGCTTACCTTTGGTTTCGTCCGTGCACACCAAACACCAATAATTACAACAACAAAAAGGAGCACAAAGGTAATGCTGATTCCTGCCACTAGAAGAGCAAAAAAGAACGGTACCCATGACTCTGAGCCATTAAGAAAATAAAAAAGGTACCACCAACATCTGTGGTGGATAATTATACAGCATAAAATGGTTACACGTGATACTAAAATCTAGGTATTTATCTTTCCTGCAAACAAAAATCTCATTCAGGTCTGGATTTGTACAGAAATGAGCCAAGCATATTACAACTCATTACAGTCAATGATTTTTTGGCAGTGCAAAGTACATGTTATATTCATTTCCCATCTTAATACGCGAACAGTTACTGATGCTACAGATTTTACTGAAAAAAAAAGGTCCAAAATATTAATTCAGCTAATAAGAAAGTAAATTATGACGGTTTAGTCTAGTAAAGCAATATTTTTATTACTCGAATCGCCAGAGAAATACCATGATTCGCAAGTAAGGAGTGTCTTTAATACTCTTTTATAAAAACAGAGTTTTTCAGGCTAATGTAGGCAAGTCCATACATACCTTTTGTTTTCTGTAACCAATTGCAGTAAAAGAAGTTAAAATTTCAGATTAGGTAAAGAAAAAAGAATTTTGAAGCAGAAGTATATATTGAAGTTATCAACCTACCTAATTCAGTTGCCAGATGTTTTTCTGTTAAAGAAATGAAAATTAGAAACGTAAGAAAATCGTACAACTGTATGATGAAGCTTAAGTTGTTTTCCCCATCTTTTTTTTGGTGATTACAAAGCACTGAATTTACAGCCAGGTGTTAGAAGGAAACTAACTCATTATCTCCCACCAAAATAATAGATGGCAGCTATTAACTACTCTGTACCTACATTCACCATACTTGCACACCGATTTCTGTTTATCCTGCTTCGTACTTGGTCTTTTGGCAGGTAAGGTTTTAGTGTGCTGGAGCTCTCTCATATGTTTAGAGCTGTGCATTTGCATATACACATAAGTAACATAACTAAGTCCAAGTCAGAACAGCAGCTTTCTTCAGATCCTGCCATGCTGAACAAGGAAAGAGGAAGCAAGCAGGTAAGACTGTTGCCGCCAAAAGTTTCCTCCTTTTTGCCTTTCATCTTCACCACTGAACCTGGAGTAGTATCTTGGTATAAGAAGCACAGAGAAGACATGAGGAAGGAAGAGGGTAGGTAAAATTCTGACTTTTCAGCTAGCAACATTGCCCTAGCAGCTGCCTCACAGACCACCACCACACAAAGCCTCACAAACGTAGGAATTAAGAAATCATTAGTGTTTTGAAGCCCTGGCCTATACCTATAAAGTTTCATGCAGTTCATAGCTGTGATAGGAAGAGCAAAGACGAGGCCTGTGAAAGCAGACAGAAAGCCTCCAGAAAGATCAGCAGGAGCAGGGCATCGCTTGAGACACACAGAGGCAGGTGCTGGTAATCCTGCACAGAGTGTCACAGAAGGAACCAAGACACTGAACAGCAGAAAAAGGCCCCTCAGACCTGCTATCTTCCTCATCAATTTTCTGTCTTTAGCACAGAATACCAAGCTATCCACTGATCATGCAAAATGCCTGACATTTTATACCAAATGGCGTATTTTCTGCTTCTTGACAGACAATTATTCAGGCTGTGTTATTTGAGATGTCTGAAATATTCTTTGTGCTTCAGCTTCCGCCTCTGTAAAAACAGGGGCAACTTGTTTAAATCGATCACGTGGTCATATTGCTGCTAAATTGGCTTGTGTTCACAATTTTTTTAAGGCTTTTGGACAGAAAGAGTCATTGGGTAGAAAACAACAGGGGGAAAATGGAACAGCATATTCACAAGACTTGGGTGTGCACAGTGAGGGAAGAACTGACCCAGGAATTGGAGGAAGAAATAAATTAAAAACCAGACCTGAAACATCATTGCTCTCATGTGTTACTTCCGATTCAGGAGTTTGCTTGACTTTGGAAGCAGGTGAGGATTTAAGCCATGATGGTGTGGTGCCTGCAGTAACACCTGCATTGTTACAAAAATATCCTAAAATAATAATTAAAAAAACCAATCATACCCTTGCTGGAGTATGCCATATCATTTATTCTTAAGGTTGCTTGATAATTTCAGTTAGAAAAATCTTGCTTTCAGATGGACAATCTTACCTGGTGTTTTATGTTTGGAATGTTTCCGTCCATCTGACTTTTCTCTATGAACATTTAAATTTAATTCTCAGAAAAAGTTTTGAAAAAAACAAGACTGTAATTTACTAAGCTTAAAAAAAATATTTTCATAGATACTCCTCTCAGCTATTGTTTCCTTGCTTTGGAGTAAGAAAATGAAATCCACAAAGGAATAGTAGCAGAGCTATAGCCTTTACTAGATTTGGGCACTCTGTGAAAATTAGCAAACCCATTTTCATTTGGTTTGATGGGGCTCAATAGTATACAGCAGCTAAATCAGTCTGGGTTGTTTAGTGAAATTCATCCTTGTTCTCACCTTTCCTCTTGCCCTGTATGCTTCTCAAATGGGAAGCAATCACATCAACACAGATGATGACACTAGCTTGCTTTAGTTAACATTTCTTTCACATTCCTCCTGAATTTCAGTTGCAGATTAATGAAAAAGATCTGGGAAGGGGTGAAAGATACTTTCCCTGAGCTATTTCTGAATGACAGGAAGAAAGGAAAACTATACCCTTTGTTAAGTTTTTGGAGCATTAAGCAGACGCTTTCTTACACAGTCTCAGTTGTGACATGAAAAACAAAACAACACCTCTTCCATGGAAGCAAGCTGAGCCAGTGAAGTGCCAGGAGGTTCCACACAAAGTGACTGACTCTGAAACAGCACAGGGGGACAAGGCTGTGCCACATGAGGTTCTTGGATATACAAGTAAAAAGAAATTGGCACCACGAAACATCTTACCTAATTCTGGTCTCCCCTGAGATCTCGTTATCTAGAAAGATCTTCCTAGAATTATAGCATCATCTCCAGATAGAACACCTACAGCTTCTCTAGAAGGGAGCAAGTAGATGCACTCGTGATGTTGGAATAAAAATTAACAGTACTTATGGGCAGATGCTGCCTCTTTCTCTGAGAATATGCTGCACTTGTTAGCATGAGTTGCTCAGTGGTTAGGAGAAAAACATGCTTTTTCACTTCAAAGCTTTTATAGGACTCTGCCAAGCGCAGTACAGCTCTACAGAAGGGGCCTGATGATATACATATCTTCATGAACTCCTTTGAAAAGGGATGGCATAAATTCTCATCCAGGCTCGTGCTCTGGAGAGCGCATGTACATTCACGATAAGAAGGTCCATCAGCCAGCCCCCTCCACCTCTTGCACCTTCTTAAATTCTCTCTCTGGCTGCCTTTAGTGGGACAGAGGTGTAAAGAAGAAAATGCCTTACGTCTTCACACAAACCTAAGACTATTCTTTCCTTTGTCCCAAGGAAATAATGTTCTAGTGAAAATTTGGGAAACCAATACAATCGGTCGCAAACTCTAACTGCTAAATAAATAAATCCTTTCATTATTGTCTAATATTAGCAGAAATTATGTAAGGGGTCTCTGCTATATCATATCCAGTCACAAATTCCAAGTATTAAACAGAAACATTTCCGTTAGACAGAAATTATATAAGGGGCTGGGGTCCTGCCAGTCCTAATAATGCAAACGGTGCAGTTGGGAAGTTGTTCATGAAACCTGCAGAGTGAGATACCACCCCTTCTCATTTCTATTCAGTAAATTTACAAAGTCTTCGTGGGATGATTAGGAAGACCTGGTGCTTATTGTTAAATAGCCTGAAATAATTCAATGTTTTGCTTTCTTTGCAGCATCACTGAGACACTGCCACTCTACCTGTAACTAGCAGTACTGACAAAAGAAAAAAAAAAAAAAAAAAGGAATGAGCTGTATGTATCTTTTCTCCAGTTCTACTATTGACTGTTAGAATACTGATCATTATTGATATTTACATTTACTTTTGACATCCATTAATGAATCTACGTTCATTAATATTGCAAGGTCTTACCTTTTATTGGCACGTGTCCTTCTGTACCTGCAGATTTCTTTAAAACATGACAACCTAAATATTCTTGAAATTTTATTATTAGGGTCGTTACAGATATTTGTACAGCAAAATAACTGTATAATTTTAAAGTGATTTATATTCTAGAGAAGTAACTGAAGTAATCATTCACATGGTATGATGTAATAATGCATAGAGAAAACATCTACAATGATTGTACAACCATTTATAGATCAAGTTATATGAATTAATGTTTAGAATATACTTAGGAATATCTTCAAAAAGCAATTACAAGTATTGAAGAGAAAATAATAGGTGAGAAAACAAAGAAATGTTCACTTACCTGTCAACAGCAGAATGAACAGAGTTATTGTCTTACACATCTTCATTTTTAACATTTGTATCTGGAAAAAGGGCAAACCCAACAGAAAACAAACCTGGAAAATCCCCAGGATACTGCACCCAGAGCACAGAAGCTGTGTTTGTTACCACCTGAGGGTAACTGACCTCGAAAGCCTAACCCTGCTGCACTTATCACCTCCTCAGCTGCCAACGGGCTGAACCAGACTGTTTCCTAAAACAGCTGTCACAAGGGCTTAGATGCCACATAGGCTGTGTAACTTCAGGAGCTTTGGATGTACTGAAAAGAATTTACTTACTACCAAGTGAAGTGTGCAGGAAGCACAAAAATTACAAACCCAACAGCTAAGTGGCAAGTTTATTCATATGTAAAACAATTCTGAACTGTGCATTTAATACAATACTCTAGTTGTGATGAGGATATTCATGTATGTCATGCCTACAGAGAGACTTTGTGTAGATCTCAAAGCTCTTTGTAAGCATGGAAAATGTATCCTTTAACAGATGGAAAAGCTTGGACACCTGAAAGTAAAATGCATGTTGATCACAAAAGACAACCATTTTCTTTTGCACTAGTCACAGATCATATTTCTAAATATTCAGCGCACCATAAAAATAAGTATTCAAAGCAAAAACATTGCCAGCCTGTACAGTGCAATGATTAGTCACCTATCTAGTTATTTAGGATCATTTAAAGAAACAATATTATACCTTCCACAGCTGCTTCCCAAGTGCATCTCGAAAATTGTTGGTCAACGTTCCAGGTGGTCTGACGCAGGTACGTACTTCATCCAAGGGTATACTGCAGGTGATGTTGAGTTAACCATTGACAATTCTAATAAAAAGAACATAAATTTCTCAAGCAAAAGGCTTTTGCTTGGCATACTATGACATTATTATTACTTTGTAACTATTTACATACTGTTACATTAACAGCTTTTTTTCAGTGCACACATCCTTATCTTTTCTTCTGAACATTTCTTTATCAGGTTGTAGCAGACCTTTGCAGTACAAAATACTGGCATAGAGTTTTCTGCCTTCCAAGTCTATTGCTAACCAGCACAAGAAACCACTTTCATTATGCATCCTTTTTCTTCTCATTGTGTGACAGATGTTTTCTTCTCAGACTTTGTTTGAAGAATATTTCTAATAACAATTATGTTTTCTGTCCCTGCCAATAATGTCTTACAAACGTTTCTACCGGAGTAAGAAATTAATTTCTTCATGCATCTCCCCTGTACAACAAAAAAGTATTCACGCGAATTCACTATGCAAGTGGAGAACCACAGCTCCTTCTACAGCCAACAGAAAGAGGCAGTTCAGAGGGAGACCCCAAAAAGGCACTGTGAATTTCTGAAGTGCCAAAGACGGTCCGCCAGTTCAGATGCATCCTAGGGGAGACTGGCCTCTTTTACCTGAAGTCTGACTATTTAGTTAACTCTCTAAAAGCTGTCTATTCTGCGTACGTTTTCTACCTTCAGACACTCACCTGTAAACCCTGAGAAGGGGAAAGGTACAAATAATGAATGCATCTACCCACCAGAGAGGAAGAGAGCATATAAAATTTATAGGATGCTCATTTGCAACTAAACATAACAGAAAGCTTCCCTTGGACCGCAGAAGAACTCTGTAAACCATGAAGGTCAGCTTTGTATTTTTGGTGCTTCTGTTTCCCCTGGTTTAAAGTGCAAAACCCTCAAGCCCACTGTTCCCTGGCAAAAATGTCTCAGTACTGACAAAATTTCTTTCCAACCTACAGTTTATAAAATGGTATCAAAAGACCCAGACCATTGCTTTAGGGGAGACTCCTCATCTAGGCAACCTGACTTCCCAGGGAGTACTGAGCCCTATCATTTCATGACCTTTCCTGAATTACTGACGGTCACACAGCACTTTCAGAAGGAAGGACTGGGGGTGGAGCAGTGTGCGTAGGAGAGATGCTTCCATCTCTTTACGTCATCATTTGTTTTACATCAAACAACATCAAAGTTTTAGGATCACTGCACATTGTACCAAATTTGTATCACATAGACATCACACTTACTAGATCCCTTACACTTTGCTGAAAGATAAAAGTTCTAAACAGTGTTACAGAAGATGGAAAAATATAGGTAGATATGACTGTGTGCATGTGTATGCTTTTTCTAAGTACTTTCTCTTACACATTGCCTTTGGAAAGTTCCATTTCTAATAAACAGTGCCAGTTAGATGGCCAGGTTGGTGGCTACTGTATTGTCAATTCATCTCATACTTTGCAGCAGCCACTTAGATGTTATGCCACTGGTACAGGTCCTCTTCCTATTAGCTCATCTCTGAAGTTTTGAGATTTGCTGTGTTTGCTCCTACTAGAATTGTTTGGAATAAACCCCTAACAATGTATTTTTGTTAGAACGTTTTGATTTTGAAATAGTTTGGGGGGTGGTTCAGTTCTGATAAATCTCTGATAGAAAACCATTACATTTCTGCCTGCCTAAAAAGCTGTGCTCCCAAAGTTTGCCGCTTCATGACAGATACGCACGGATTATTTTGGACATGGGAACACACAGAACTCAGACTCATAAGCAGCCTAATGATAGGTAGCCCCACAGCCAGGATTTTTAGGGTTCCCAGGTGTATTATATGCAAGAAACAACTTCAGAAGTTTTAACTGAGAAGGCATATTTCACAGATTTCCATCCCTTTGTCATCTGGAGCCTGAAGTGAGCCTTTAAATCCAGGGATTTGTCAGCAATACTGTACAGCTGCATTTGTGGCACCTCTACATTAAAAAAAAAAAAAAAAAAGAAAAAAAGTAAGGTGCTTAAACTGCAGTCATGCATCTCTGAAATCAAACATGATACAAAAGCTATGGCAAATCAAGCAGAATTGCTTTGTTTTGTAGAGGTTGTTTATATATTAATTTGGCCACGTATGCAAAAAGTTATTTATTCTCAGTAGAAATCATAGAAACAATAATTAATCTAACAGACAATTTTTTTTTAAAAAGTGGGCAGTAGTTATTATGAGTTGTCTGTCTAAAAGAATACTTGATGGACACCATATGACTCCACACGGTCTACCAGAGTGTGCACTGCTGTTCTGTGGGCATTGTAGATGCTTGACCAGGAAACAATGCTTTCTTTAAGAAATGCTTGACCCTCACATCTCTGACTGTATACCAGACGCAAAGTCTACAGACATCTGGATTCAAGCACAGTTGCCTGAATGAATGTTTCGGACTCACCTGACCTGATCCCAGGCCAGTGAGTTCAGATTTAACTGTAATTCTGTTCTTAAGTGCAGAGATGAAGTACTGAGAGACAGGCTGTTAATATATTTTCCTTTCTCCCTTGCAGGGAATGAGTCTCCCCTGAAGGTGGCAACATATACAGGTCTTTCCCAAAGAACATCAACAGCCATGATATCAGTGGAATTGTCATTGACTGGTTATTGACTGCTGAAGAAGAGGTGAATTTTGCTCCTAGTGTGATTTTATGATCTTGATCCTTCTTTCAGTTCCTGTGTCTCTCTTAGAGCCCATATTCTCTATAGAATGCTCTTAATCTTCACACCTGTCAATCTTTCTACTCTGGTTGCTGTATCTTGTGCTTCTGAAATGTCCTGTCCTTGTCATTACTAGCAAGAATGCCAGAGTGAATCCAGTCTTCCAATTTTAAAAAGCGCCACAGCAGCAATAGATGTACTTTATGACAAACAACAGTGACTTAAGAAACAAAGTGGAAGTGCAGGAGAAAATTCAGAAAGACATCTGTAAACAACTTTGCTGAGACTGCAAAATTAAGACGCCTTTTGTTAGCCCAGTTCTCCCTAGTAAGTTGTCTAAATATCTGGGATCCTTCTCAACTCCATGTTCTCATTTGCAGTCATTTTCTTGTATTCACACTTTCAAATATAGGCAACTCAAGATTCCTCTAGTGACAGCAAATACAGATACAGGCAATAGAGAAATAATTACCCACAAAAAGAGACCATATTCATGCCAGTAACAAAGCCTCAGCGCCCTGAGATTCATGTGAATGCAGGCCACTAGGTGAATGTACAATTGAGCTAAGGTAATGCAAGGAAGAACTTAAATCAGTACACTTAACAGCTCTTCACTTCAGCACATTAATCTGCAGTGGCTGACTTACTGCCAGCATGCGCAGTCCTGCTCTGGAGGAAATGATCAGCCATTAACATCAGTGGAGTTGCATTAGCTGCTGCCCCTGAGGAACTGAATTGTAAGAGTACCGTCAAGTACAAAGAACAAAAAGCAATGAAGTATAGTATGTTACTACTATAAAAGTTGCCCCTTCTCTTTCTAGAGCCTGTTAGCCTACAGAAGTAATTCTCTTTACATGAAATGAAAACTTCTAGCTCTATGGGACAGAAAGCTTGTCTCCAGATTTGTACATAAAGAAGCTGGCTTCTATAGGCTGTAAAAAATCAACCGTCTTTGGTAATAAATGATCCTGGCAACAAATACTGGAGAATAGGGTAAAATTATCCTTTCAGAGTAACTTACAAAATGTCTGAAGAGTTAAATATTTTTCCAGTGACTTCAGTGTCATGTGATCATTCAGGGTTTAAAAAAACCACACAGCCTGGAGTTCTACAATTCTGGATTTTTGCAGACTAATATTGCCAAAAGGAATGTCCAAGATGTAAGTGGAAAAAAACCCTCTCTTATTTTCCCTGTACCTCATGGTAATGCTATGTTATGTCAAAACAAATCAATGTGTGATTCTTTCCATCTTCTAAACAGACCTCTTAAAGTTAATTTAAAAAAACAATTCACTAGGAAGCACTCACATGACTGCATTACCAGCACTGCTTTGCATCCTATGTAGCAGGTCAGGTTCTACATACAGAATGTGATTGTTACTATATTTAATAGTTCAGAACCCTCCATATACTTAGAAACTTCTCAAGTATCACATGACTGCAAATAGCAGTTTTTACATCAAGTGTCACACACGTCGATTTTCATGTCTGTACTACTGTATGTGGCTGAGAGCTGCAAATAATGCAGAGTAGCAGATTGGTATGAACAGAAAATTGTGATTGGAAAAATAATAACCATTACATAAGAAACTGTACTACATTTAATGATCTACTCACAAGACAGCTTCTATTTACTTGTAAAATAACAAGTTACATACCTCCTAAACCAACAGACCTTTGCTACAAGATATTACCTGTAAGGTGACTCAAAGTCATTGCTGCTGCAGATTATGTCATACACATTGTTGTCTACTGATCTCTTTTCTGGTTCTCATACACGTACACCCACACTTATGTTGTTTTTTTTTTCAGGTGAGGTTAACGAGAAGCCCCATGGATATTCCTGCTGAATTTTCCTCAGAATCATCTCACTGAGGAAGCAGGACTTATTCCCCTGGGGAATGAGCTGCTAGGATCCCCCTTTTGCAGGTTTTCATGGAACCAGTTGCCATCAGTTGCTGACTTGTACAGTGTTCTTGTTACACAATGCCATCACCTACAACCGAGATAACTGAATAGAGCAGACTTCTTGAATCTCAGTGGTTAATGAGCGACATGGTTGTCACATGTGGAAGATATTTTGCCTAGTCTGATCTGCAGTGACTCACTGGTAGGTTTGCTCTTGAAAATTTATGCAGCACCTTGCAGATAAAAGAAGTGGAGGTAAGTAGTTCATTCCTCCTTCCTGCTTACCTTGGCATAAACTACTGACATCACCTAAGAAGTCTCAGTTTGTGGACAGCAAGCAGAAATCACAGCTGTCTTCTGCCTCGTATCGGGAGAACTTCAAAATCCATTTCATTATCTTTGCCTTCTGAATACAAACTAACATGTTGTCTTTTTATATTAACTCATTGTCCCAGCTGTCTGTACTAGGGCACCAAAGAAACTGTCCTCTTTATACTAGACACTGCGGACATGTACAATACAAAACTTCTGTCTCAAAGCATTTTTAGTTTCATTTAGGTCTGTCCTGCTCCTCCTACCTGCCAAAACTATGAATTCCCTATAATACCTACAGGAACAGAGGAGATTGATCTGTATATTGAATTAAATTCCCTTGAAGTTATTCCAAAAAATGTTCCCATTTACTGAGGAAGGGTCTTTCACAGGCCTGGTGAAATACTAACCCCTAAACCAGATGTAAGTTTGCCTCCTGTAGCAACAGCTCTCATTTTCATGTTTCTACGTTTGTTTTACAGTGGCATAGTCCTTCATTCACAGACTGCAGGTAGTAGTTTCAGTTCTGTGCCATATACAAGTTGCTGAAGTGAGAGACTGTCAGCTATTTATTTCTTCACACATGAGCATTTCACTCAGGAACTATAAAATGCTTCATACTCTCAGCATTTTTTAACGGAGAATAACATTGAGTCCCTTGTGTTTTAGTTCCCTTGATCTATTGACCACACATTTTAAGGAGAGGCTGACAGCTAGCATGTCAGTTATTTTTCAAATATCTGTCTCTGTCAAATTCAGAAATCCCAAGAAAATAAACGAAGTGCAGGATTATAAATACATATGAAATCAGAGCTGTCATCACTCTCAAGGATTTTCCATTGTGCCTGCTGCACTATTTTTAAGCTAAGATTTCCCAGATGTTTAGTAGGAATGTTTAGAGAGTAAAGCATTTCATTTTTCTTATGGCTGCAATGTTCTTAAATTTAACCTATTCAAAATTGGGGGTTTGTGCCCAGTTTGTTCTTCTCAACCGTATAAGTGGAATAGAATAATAAACCCAAAATTTAGCAAGCCTACATAGCTCTTGATGGCCTGAAAGCTGTTGTTTAAAATTTTCAGGTACCCTTAGAAGAATAGAATGTGACAGAGATCCCCTGAAAGGGTGCTCCTCATGTGTGCTTGCCCTGGTGTTCAGAGGCCAGCACTGGGTCTGTTTTGCTTTGAGCCATAGAGGAGCAGAGCAGGAACTATACTCCACATGGTGCTCCTTCTGCTAACTAGTGGTTTACTGAGTGCAGCTCAGACAAAACTGATTTAAATTACAAATTTTGATTAGGATTTAAAATAGGAAGAGGAAATTTTATCTAAAACATTCATCTTATCTTACCTTGCTAACTGATATAACTGAATACCTCCATCCTTCTGGTCAAGCAGGAGGATAGCTATATATTTTAATGTAAGTAAATACAGTTTGAACATATCTAAAAATCTAATTTTTATGCTGGTTGAGAATGCTGACTGAATCATTTTCTATGTCCTCTACAACAGTTCATTTTTACTTGCTTTTTTTGTCCAACTGCACTTGGAAGGAAACTGGCCTCCAGCTGAAAATACATAAAAGTTCTAAAACTAGTAGATCTTATAACCTTGCAGTAATAATGAGTCATCTCGTGATTTTTTTCTCTCATTCTAGCTCAGACTGTGGATGATCCAGTTGCTATCACAATGTTAAAGGCAGGAACTATCGCCTCTGAATCTTTAGAAGAGGCTGCTGTTGTCAGAATAGGTCTAAGGTACCCACAGCCTTCAGGTGCTTGAACACTGATGCCCTCACCAGAGCAGTGTTTTGGGTTTCTTTAAAACACCAGTAGTGCACATTTACTACCTGAGTACTATTTTTCTCTGTAAATATATATTTTTTAAAAAATGTATAACAGTGACTTATCCCTCAAATTAAGTTCCCAAGCTTCAGATTCAGCTGCTAGGTATGACATGGGACATATGGCAGAAATATGCCTTTCAGAATATTAGGGTACTGTAAGACATGCCAAGTGGCACTACACATGGTGGGCAACTGAATCAAGGCCCTACAGGAAGCCTAGTAATAAACTGCTATAAGAATAAGCAGGAGAATCTACTGTAATAGATCAAAAATCCCCAAATTTGGGTTTTTTTCACAGACTCTCCTGAGAAATAGAGACTGATGCAGGTTTCATCTTCATTGGGCTATGTCAGGCAAATTGTGTGTTACAAGCAGGGATGACTCTAGAGGCACAGGCGCTAACTACAGCAACGCACTTCCCTTTCTGTGACACATGTGTCGATACACACTGGTAGTAAGTTGTACCCCTGCACTGCTCCCAGAAACGTGCCTCTTGCGTTCCTCAGGCAATGTGTGCACTGGATTGCTATCACCTTACAGACCCTAGTCAGAGGACTACTGCTAGACAGCTGACGTGATAACAGGATAAAAACGTTTACCTTAAGAATGTTCTGCTCATGTTTGAATTAACATGCAAGCTGCTTCCTATCCCATTATTAAAATACAAAAGTTTCCCCATTCCAGAGTTTTGCTGTACTTTGTATATAGTCAGGTACTGTAACTTACTGTCCTGTTAAGTTCTTACATAAGCTGCAGAAAGCTTAAAAGATTGTAGCTAGGTGGCTTGTGTTCCCTGCCTATAGTCATCAAATTATGTCAGAAATGAAGTCATGTAATTGGCTTTGCCACCCAACACACAGATTTTAAGATTGCACTTACCTCTCTCAATGTGTAAGTGGATTTGGCATGGTTTATATTAAGGGAAGACTAGCTTCTGTACACACCTCCTTTTCTTCCCACACTCTCCTTTTCTCTCTCTCACACATGCATACACATGCTTTTACTCAAGAGATGTTAAATAACTTTAATGCTAAAGTTCTTTGACCCTGGGCCATTAGCCCTCTCAGGACAGACCTAATAAACAACTGGAACAGCTAAGAGTTTTAGGCATCTGATCTCTGGAGAAAACAACAGAACTCTGCAGATGTCGGTGCGGTGACAAGTGAGGTGAAGGCAAGTCGGAGTGGCAACCTACAGAGCCTGCACGCCGACCTCTGTGCTACCACACCACAGGGAATGTCCACCCTGCAACAGCAACGACTGTGCAACACTGCAACACGGAGCCTCTCTGCAGCTTAGACACTTGACACAGTGCTGCAGGAACTGCCTTCACTCATCCAGATTTTCAATTAAGGATCCATCTCAGGATCCTTCTCTTTTAAAATGTAATCAGAGAAGAGGGCAACTGCCCATCTCTTCTGCAACAGATTGCATTTCAGAGCACTCAGAGATTCGATTCCTTTATCAATATGAGAAGACTCAAGTCCACATTGCCAGTGTCCTTTACCACCACCAAGATGGCAAGTGTGAGTCTTTCTTTAAAAATTGAATTACAGTGCAGCGAAGTGCTTAAGAATGATGGGCAGCATGCCAGAGCAAAACTCTTCTTGCTGTTGGTTAGGGTACACTCTTGGAAGGAGAGATCTGAGATTCCCACCCCTGCTAGAAATATAATTTCTGTGTTTTATCTTGTTTCTATTACAGTACATAGCTACTAATTATTAATGCATACGTTCAGTTACTAACTCCTTTATATATGGTTTCTAGTACTTCCCTTTAGTATGCTTCTCTTGGAGCACAGTTTAATACGCTTCTGTTAACACTGTTAGACACGAATTATCTGTAATTTGCCCAACACCAAGTTAACATTAACCAAATAAAATTCCTTGTTACTTGAAGTCAGTGACATACAGAGATCCGCTTCATGGGAGGTATCTGTACACCCTTTAGAAGTTACATCTACCAAGGCACTTTGCCCAAGTGACATGGAGTGCCTGGATCTTTGTATTGTCCGTCACTTCCATTGACAACAGGGTAGCAGTGGAGTTCTGAACTGCTTTGCAGTTTGATCTCCATTCAATGATACTGTTGTGAAGGAAATACAAATGAGATACATTTTCCTATCTTTAGGAAACAACAGAGGAAACAACAGCCTGATCTCACGTCACAGCCTGCTACCTTAAAAGGAATGTCATAATAACTTAAATCTGAAGTTCTGAACCACTGTGGTCTTTAAGTGGATACTTAGGCATTCCATTTTCTCAGCTAATTCCAACTAGCTAATAGCAACGTTACCTGCTTAAGCCTCATGCATAGCTCAGAGGCCATCCTGAGCCTCCTCTGTGCTGCAGTCTGCACTGCCTGAAGTGTGACATTTCCGATGCAGGTTTGGTTCCTATCACAGTGTGAGGAAGTGACAAATGCCTGAAACAGACGATCCAAATGTGAATATTCTTGCACAGCATTCATTTTTACAAACAAGTGGTCTTCTAGAGTCTTACAATTAGCGTAATTTTTCTGCTTCCCCTAACACAGTAAGTTTCCGTATTAATACTCTTCACTCAAAATACTGCAAACTGAAAGCCGATGTCAGAATTTTTATCGCTGAAGAACACGACGCTACTGTATTTCATGTTCTTGCAAAGAAATGCTTTGAGAAACTGTGAATACCTGTTCGCTTCCTCGGGCACTAGAGGTCACCAGTGGCACGGACACGGGGAAAGGGGCCGGGTTTGTGATCTGCAGCGGTGCAGGCGGAGGCCTCAATCCCTCTTCTGTGACTTCTTTAAGTTGTTACTGGAAGGCCTTTGGCATCTCGATTTTTGGAAGACTGAGAAGATTAAACTATTTCTCTCAAGCGCAATAGGTCTCAGATGTATAGCTGTGAATCTATTTGAAAGGGATGGGTGTCTCTTGAAAATATGATTTATTTGCCCCCCTGATACTTGAGAGTTCCTTGGCTGATACCTGCTGTATTTGAGCTCTGAGTAATGTTGTTGAGACAGAACCACAGAACACCCAGCAGAAACACATGTTGTTTCAAACGAAATAGCATGGCCCATTTCAAGCAAGAAACAGTGCTCCTTTACTGGTTCCATCTGTGGCGTGTGAAGGGTTCACTGAAGCAGAACGTTCAAGAACACCAGTTGCGTTTTTTGACTGAAGAGACCACACCATCCTTTGAATACATTCAGGACTTTCAATTTCTATAAGTGACACTTGTGACAAAATACCTCAAGTCTTCTTGCATATGAAGAGGCTCAGAAATGCTCAGAAATCTATGCTAGAGCACACCCACTTCTTAGAGAAAATATATACACCTTTTAACCTCTAAAAGACAGACATTTGCTTAAAATACTTGTTAAATTTAACAACCATCCAGTTTCTACACTGTCAGCTATTTATATAATGCATGATACTAATATAATCCTAAATAAGAAGCAGGGGTTTTTAGCAATGATTCATTCTATAAAAGTGTTGAACTGGTACGGTACAACAAACATACTACTGCAATTATGGAGACTGACTATAATCAAACAGTATTAGCTAACAGAGAGTCTTCTTGGTGTGTTAAAAGCTATTGCCATGTTAATATCAACTCAAAGACTGTTCTGTCAAAAGATTTCATAAGATTTTTGATATTAAACCTATCACAGATGGAAATTTTGGTGAAAAGTCTATTGAAACTCTATAAATCCTGAAACTTGCAGTGAGTAGCAATACCACACAGGCTTTTTTCATGCTTGGTTTTTTCACCTAGGTTTCATCTAACTTTGAACTCCTTTTACTTTGAGCTGCAGTACATAAAGAATTTTTAAAGTTACGCGAAGTTAAAAATTAGGTAGGCAGGAGAAATCTCACCCTTGAAAGAAGTAAAAACAACTGGACACTATATGCTACATATTTTCACTACTTTGTTTAAAATAGCATATTGATGTACTTACAACACTTCAGATCTGTGTGTTATTTATGATGCTGTAAACATACAGAACAGCATGAAAGCCACATTTTCCACTGCATCCAAGGAGACAAATTTAAAATTACAGCTATTGGAAATCTGTTTTATGAGCTGTGTGAAAGGTGTAGTTAAACGCAGTGCTATAAACTTTGGTCTACAATACCCTATGTATTGTGACTCCTAAATAGCGTTAACGACAAGAAAAATCAAACTAGATTGAGACTTCTGGCTATGTTCTCATTTTTCTGCATCCTTCTGAAAGGAATGTGAGAGCACACGTGAGTCTAGCCCACATCTTATATATCCTTGTATTAGCAAGACACAAAATAAGAATACTGCAATATACAAGTTAATGCACTACTTATGATCAAAGGTAAGCAGAGAAGACAGCTCAGCTCAGCAGGGAAGACTATCAAGGGGTTATGTGAAGCTTTGTGAGTCAGGCAGCAGATCTGGGACACAGAACTTGGTGGAGGGTCTTTTCTTGTCAGCTCCTGCAGCTTCTGCTCATCGTTTTTTTTCTCTTCTCCCCTCCTCCCCCTTCTCTTCACCCACACACAGCAAACGTCAGCTGAGTGTAAGCAGAGTATAAGGTGGCATACTCAAAATACCACCATGCCTGTGCCCAACCCAGGGTATCTCTTATACCAGGACCAATGCACACGGGAGGGAGGATGAAGCCCCAGCAATAGCTGAGAGCTGTGCTTGCACGGGGAATTCACCGTGGGGCAAATCTAATTGCTTTTGGCTTCTTTTGGGCTACCCATCTGTACAATGCATCAATACATATCAGACATGGTCTTCACTGCCCACAGTACGTGTTCAGTAAGTCTAAACTGGATTTATTTAAACAATTATTTTTTTTTTTTTTTTTTTACTTAATGCACTCATTAAAAGGCTAGTACCAGTGAAGAAAGGGACTTAGATACTGGATTATGAGATACAGCTCTGCAATCACTCTACAACAACGACAAAAGTTAGCTTTCACCTGGATCAGTTCTCTGTTGCCTGTACCCTGCAGTCAGAGAAGTGTGTGTTGTATTGACACAAACGCTGGTGCTGGCACAAGACAGCAAACACAGGAAGGGATGGATGGGACCAATTCTTTTGGCAAAAATCTGAATTAGCTTGACTGGAAAGTCACCACTGAACTGCAGCATGTATTTTATGAATACACCCGTGAAAGACAGAAGCTGGCATCAAGAAACATGAGAGTGGGCCTTAAATTTCCCCTTCAACATAAAACATCCAGAGGTGTTGATATTCAGGATATGCTACTGAGCTCATCCCGTGCCTTGTGGATGTGGGTCTCAGCAGACGGTGAGGGTATTAGCATATGAGATGGGGCTATGTAACTGGGTTTGAAGAACCAAGGATTTTTCTTTGCTGATCTCAGGGAAGCTTCTGACATTTTTACTGTAATAATTTACTAGTTTTCATATTCGGTGAATATATGTCAGCCCTGGAAAAGCACTTCTGTATTTACATAAATCTACTGTAAATAAGGCTCATTTACCTTCATCCACCCATCATATAGCTCTGGAACTAGAGGAAGTAAATATTGGACCTGGCAAATATAGTATTTCATGTCTCTGGTCCCTTCCCATTTTCTTAACTTTCATCATCTTCCAAAATTATGTTTCTATTTCAATTATTCAGTTGTTGTGTTGGAGATTCTTTTTTTCCTAAAAATGTCTGCTTGATGAGAAAGCTCTGTTCAGCTGGAAAATGGCATTCTGACTAGAATATATGTTCAGGTTGGTGAACCCAAAAGATGGGCTAAGTGCATCCGTTTTCTGATTCTTTCCTCTAAGTAGGTGAAACCCTCAGTGGTTTCCACAAGAAGGCCAATGTGTTTCTCAAGTCCTTAGCCTTGCTCTACCTGCTTTGCACTGACCTTGCAGAGTATGGTAGTTTACTTGAGCATTTGTGGCTCTCTCTATAGCTTTAAGTAGCTCCTCTCACCTGAATTCAGGTCTGTGCTTAAAGAAAAGAGGCTGCACCCATCACCACGCTGGCTCAGAGGAACCTGGCTGCTAGTGTTGCTTAAGAGCTCTGCTGATTAAGCCAGGGTAACTTTTGGCACACATAAACTGCTTAGACGTGAGACCCGAGCACATAGCCCTGCAGTGCCAGGGAGGTGACAGAGGTGGCTTAGAGCTCCCTGTATGCTTTGTTCATGAACCTCAGCGTGTATTTCCAAAGTTAGGGTTTTCCACTAGACTTGTGCCATGCCAGGAGTGAAGCTAACTATCACGGTTACCTTTGCTGTCGGAGCCCCTGCAGTCAAGGCAGGAATGCAAGTACAGGCTGATAGCCAGCTATCCCGAGACCGTGTAGTTGCTGGACTTCAACAGAAATCAACTTGTAACACAGAGACTATGTTGGTGGGGGAAGGGACGGCACTCTATCCATGGCCACCCACTGCCTAGAAAAAGTCTGGCAACAGGGGTGTTATTCTTGTTCCATTGGCAATCGTGGGACTTCTGCTAGACTTGATCCTAAATGAATGCATTTTTCTGACCCAGAGTCCTTTTATGTGGTTTGGCATGGAAAAGTGCCATGGTATTTGTCACAAAAAGTCCTTGCTGGCTAATCTGTTTTTAGGATTGTTGATGGTTTATAAATTAGAATTATTAGTCAAACATTGCTCTGTGTGTGCAAACTCCTAGTACAGACTGGGGCTATAGGGCCAGCATGGAACCACCTTTCTATCTATGGGAAACTTTTGACACAAGGGAAAGATAGCTGGAACAAAACCAGAAGGGTACATAAGCATTTTACCCCTGGCACTTACTCTAACATACATTAATCGTTGTATTGGCCATGGAACATATATACATCTCCAATAAAAGTGAACTTCTTACATACCAAAGCCTTAGCAGGTCCTATTTAAATATGCCATAAGCTCTGTGGCAACTAACTGCCTTGCTTTTTCTCTCCATGTTAAATCAAACAGGGATATGTTAACAATTTAAAGATTAGAGAAGCAAAACTAGACTGCTACTTCTTTTTAATCAAAGGACAAGTCCTGCAGTAGTGCACCAGCCTGCCTTTCCTAGGCATACAGGATGCTCATCCTAGAGGGGAGCCGAAAGAGGCGTTAAGTGGTGAATAATCCTTCCCCCGCCTGTGACCATAGATCCCAAGTCAGGGAAGTTCTGTTACTGACAATAGACTGAAATAATGAGAAAATGAGAGTTGGCAGGCACTTCTGTACATCCATGTGTTGCTGTGCTAACCCAACTTTCAGATGTCACACTGCCAGATTGTCTTGCTCCCTTTGTATTCCAAATTTCTTGTTTATCCAATTAGCATAAGTAAAATTATATATAAATATACATATAGTGTTAAATTCTATGACAGATGTAGATCTGAGTCTTGAACCACAGAACGTTCAAAACAGCAAAAATGTCTCAAGTCATGTAGACCCTGTAATTTTGTGTCATTCTACACCTGGCTGAGTTTTGGAGCCCCCCTGCTCATTCTCTGGATTTTCTTACAAAAAAGTCTACTTGGTGAAAGGCAGAGTTGATGATAAACGTAAAACCAATACGGATTCATTTTTTTAAAAAACTGGGAATTTTTTGGCTGTGTTCCTCCCTGGCCCTAAAATTCAAAGCTTGAAACTCAGAAACAGGGAGTGTCATCAAATGTGGAAGAAAAAGACCATGTTACCTTCTCCTGAAGCTCTAAAAGTAGGCCACTTTCAATTGGATGATACTTCTAATGGATCTTTTGTACTAAGTGCCATGTGAAAATCTGTCCCTGCAGCTGTTGGTAACTATTTTTTGTATCAGATTGGTTCCAACTTTTTTATTTTTTGTCATATCCACACACATAGATACTTACAGCTTTGGGAGAATGACTTCCTTGACCCGTAGTTTTTCTGGTGATGGAATCCAAATTCTGTACATTCCACTCTTTTTCCAGGAATGCTAACTACAAAATTAATACAACATGCAAAACAAAGGACAAATCTAAAGATCAAATGGGAGGGGGGGGGGAAACCCACCAAAACCAAACTTCTGTTTACACTAATACAGAGTTTAACACCATAGAGTCATTATGCTTGCCATTCCCCCCACCCCACTCAATTTCATGTAAGTACCTACTAAATATATTTGCTTTGATATGCCTTTCAACCAAAAGAGTTCACTCTCTTTTCTTCTGCAAGGCAACCTGAAATATGTTATTTGTTTTGTGTTTGGCAAAAGATATTAGAAAGATTAGAAACGTTTGTATTATTCACAGTCACATTAGAATGAGAGCATATGGCAGCTCCTAACTATCTAGAATTTAGACAAAAATTCTCTGTTGAGCTTTCTTTATACATATGCGCATGTCTGTGTATATTATTAAAAAACCACATATACATATATATACACATACACACACAGAGTATGTGTAAGTACACAAGGTCAGCTTCCAGACAATTCCGCTACAGCATTTGATACAGCTGCTGATAGAAACAAGGCTACAAAAATATATAAACAACTGGTAAATCTATAGTGGCAACTTTTCCTTGCCAAAATTTGTTGGGCAATTTCTCATGCGGAGGAGGGTGCTGAAGCAGTGAATTGAATGGTCTGAACCTTCACCTTGCTACACAGCCAGAACCCCACAGCATTTTTAATCCTTTTCACCTCACAGGGGAGAAAGGATCCTCAGAACTGTGCTACTTCTCTAAAAGATGAACATAAATGTCTGAGTGGAGATCAGACTTCCCTGAATTTCAGGACAATGGAGGCTTTAATGGCACAGTGTGAAAGGAAGAAAATGTTCTCTTTTCCTACTAGTACTTGATTTTATTTCTTTTTTTCGATCTAGCACTATCAAAAGCCAAGTTATGACACACACACAACTAAGATAATTCATTTCATGTGAAGTCTATGATACTGGAGTTGTGCTCAGCTTTTAAAACACAAACATAAAAAAACCCTAGAAGTATGATCTGCAACAATGACATTTAATGTCACCTAACTAATTTTGTTTCCTTGATATCAAACATCTCTAAACCAAAGATGTTTGATACCAAACATCTGTGCAGACTAGAATAAAATCTGCTGTATCATAGGTGTGTCCTGGTTTCAGCTGGGTCAGAGTTAATTTTCTTCTTCGTAGCTGGTGCAGTGCTGTGTTTTGGATTTGCTGTAAGAACAATGTTGACAGCACACTGATGGTTTGGGTTGTTGCTGGGTAAAGTTTACACTAAGTCAAGGCCTTTTCAGTTTCTCAGGCCCTGCCACCAAGAAGGCTGGAGGGTCACAAGAAATTAGGAAGGGACACAGCCAGGACAGCTGACCCAAACTAGCCAGAGAGGTGTTCCATACCATATGATATAATGCTCAGTATATAAACTGGGGGGGGGGGGGGTTGGCCGGGCAGCCGATCATTGCTCAGGGACTGGCTGGGCATTGGTCAGCAGGTGGTCAGCAGCTGTATTGTGCAGCACTTGTTTTCTTTCCTCCCTTCCCTTTGGATTTCATTCCTCCTCCATCTCCCTCTTTTTCATTATAACTGTTATTATTATTATTGTTGTTCCTTCATTTTTATTTAATTTTAAATTATTAAATTGCTCTTATCTCCACCCTTGAGTTTTACATTCCTTTCCAATTCTCCTCCCCAGCCCTCTGGGTGAGGGGGAAGTAAGCAAGTGGCTGCGTGGTGCTTAATTACCAGCTGGGGTTAAAGCACAAGGTGACAACTATGTATGAAGTCAAGCTCATGCTCTACACGTGCAGAATAAGATAATATGCACAGAGTACCAACCTACCATACATCCTCCCGTGTAAGTGAACATTTATTATCCTTGTCTACAATTACAGCTACCTGAGGATAAGCACCCAATCATTTGCATTTTTGAGGTACATAGTCAGCAACACATGATTTTCCAAGTGTTAACAACGTGCAAATTTAAGACATTTGTGGTCACAAAGCATTATTTTAATTTTTCTTTGAAAAGTGAACATGTGAAAACAGGAAGGAAAAACGTAAATTGCTGAAAAATGCCAACTCATAGACTATACAGTTCTGACCATAAGACAGCCTGCCGTTTACAATAATGGACTAGATCCACCACCTAAATCTACAGAAGATCTGAAAAAACTTAGAGCCTATAAAGTGGCTGAGGCTGAACTTGAGATGTTAATTTGATTAAAATACTTACTGATTTTTGAAGTCTTGGTTGGTTGGTTGTTTTTGTTGTTGGTTTTGTGGTTTAGTTCACCTCAGTCAGTCCAAGATAAGACTGTGGTTTTCTGCAGTACGGATACAGCTCAAGTGTCAAGAGTAGTCCTGATTCATACATCCGTATTTTTCCAAGTCTGGCTAAGCCTATATGATCTTTCTTTCCTCTTCTTTCTCAGCCTCTATCCTCTTTTCCTGGTAGATCCTGAGTAGAACAACAAAGGGAATTTCATGACTGCAGAGAGGTACACTGGATCTAAAATACAAAAATTCCTAAATTTGACATTAGCTGCAGTTGCTTACAAGCCTCTGCCTCAGTCATGGTTTGATACTGTTCACAAGAAAAAAAAAGGAATGGTCAGCATATGCTGTCAAAAGAGTAAGTGACCCTGGTAGAATCGGTATCAGAGATCATGTATATTGCTCACCAGCAAGACATCTGTTTTCATCTACAGGGCTTTTATTCAAGAATTGATGAATAAATTCTCATGATATCTAAGTACCATTGCTAACTCTCATGACAGTCACAGAATTTCTCTGTCAGTCCTACCATCCTCCACTAGTGATGTTGCCCATACCAGCCTGTTTGCAAAGCATACTGTGGTCAGCATGCTCGACTGACTTCTAACTTGGAGTTGCTACTACTATATTTCAGTCATCAGGCCAGGCCAGGCCATCGTGGACCTAAGTCCAACTAATTTAAATACTGAAATTAGAGTGGGACAGATAAACAGTATTACAACTCTGAAAAGGAATTAACCTATAGAATCTTCCTTCCTTTTTTGCTAAAAACAGTCTTTCAAAAACTTACAATACAACACACGTCTGAAATTTACCTGCATATTGCCACTGAGCTGGCTTGCTGCTATACAAGAACCTTTACAACACCTACAAATCAATTAAATATCCTTTGAAAGGGCAGTCGGATGTAATGCAGACAAAATGCAAATAAGCTTCAAGTGTCAGAGTTTTTTAAAGAGATAATTCACTGTTATTGGGAGCGAGCGAGGGAGATGTTTATAGTAGGCTTATCCCAAAAGGCCACCACATGCAATATTCCCACTGACTTCCAATAGTTATAGTAGGTGCAGATTTATGGTTGGGTGTAAGGATGTTTCAGTCTTCACCTCTTCACCTCTTATTAGCACTTGTCTTCTGCTTCCTTTCCACAGTTTAAGCAGTCCCAGATGTGTACAGTTCCAAAGCTCCCCTCTAGCTCCCATAAAACCAGAAAAAAAGTATGCTGTGGAGTACATTGTGAGTGGTAGAAATGGGGCAGGAGGGCAAAGAGGAAGGATTCTCTGTGGAATATGACCTGATGAGCAAAGGGTGGTCTCAGCTCACTGTTAGTTATTGCCCCAAATACACAAGAATTTTCCAGCTTAACCCTTTTATTAAATTTCTTAGCAAGAAAGCATAACAGTGAGGAGACAATGCATATTAATAACCTAAATATCAGAAACATGAAAAATAAAACCATATAAATTTAAAATAATTTTAAGTTTTCCACTGCCTTGATGAATGAATCTGCTTAGGCATTTCAAATCTACAGCAGTTTGGTCAGTTATAATTTCAGTGATTAGTATAAATGAAACCTGAACAAAAGAATGAAGGCTAATGTGGTTTTATTTGAATAAGAATGCGTGGGATTAACTTCATTCTAAAGTTGCCATTTAAAAATATCACCTACGTTGCTCTAAATCTGGAAGAGGTTCCTACAAAATGTCTTAGGCTGTAGAGTGACATGGAGAAACGGATATAATTCTCTCTGGAGATGAATATATTCTTCTCAGAGTATTACAAGCCTTGCAGTTACGAATGATACTTTCCACAGTGCTGTGGTAAACAGGAATTTTAGCTAACCATATTCGAGCTATAATTAAGAAAGATGGTTTAGTCGCTTTGACTCTTTCTGTCTCTGCCAGAAGTTCAAGATTCATATAAAGATACACAACCATCTCTTCAGTATTCTTTTTCTTAGTAGCCAAATGCCTTTCCCTTTTCTGGCAATCACAGTCAGCCCTCATTATTGCGGAGTCAGAAATTCTGCCTTTTACATTACTATTAAAATGGCATGCAGGGGTCAATTTGATAAGACAGTGACATGTATACATTGAATGCCATCAGTATTCAGTTTTGAAACTCCTTCAGTTTTTTCTAAGCCATTCCCTAATCAATAAGTAAAAGCCACAACAAAAAAATACCTTTTTCTTATTAGACTGCCAGAGATCCCAAAATGTAGTTGATATCTGTTTCCAATTTGTCTTTGTGGAAAGGAGGCCAAAGAGTTGCTTTTCTTCCTCCTTGCAGAATGCAGCCAAAATGTAGCCTAACCTGGGTGCACCCACCCACACTCACCAGTGTATGCATTCTAGTCATGATTCAAGTTAATAAATTTGATTAGCTCGTACAGTACTTCAAGCCAGCAGCCCACAAGGCAGGTTCAACCAATACCTTTGCTTGACTCACTGCTCTCAGCAGACCACCAAGGCTCTAGTTTGTATTTTTAAACCTGGGTTAAATTGTGGCATAACCACAAACCATTGTATGCGATTAACAGTGGGGTTCCAATGACTGACTGACAAACAAAATCTTAGCACACTGAGTCTGCTTCTCCCAGTAGTAAACACATGTTATTAATGAAATGATTCTAACAGGCTACACAATTGGAAGCTTTCTTCTTGATTGACAGACTATGCTTTTCTTAACAGGCCAAATAAAGAGGGCATAAAGAGTACACTTGTATTTTTTACTTTGTGAAGTAAAGACAAAATTATTGCAATAGTTTCTCCATTCAGTTATAACCTAATGGAATGTTTTTCTGGCCAGTCACTGAGTGATGCATTACCTTGATACACGTGCTCTGTTACTCTGAACAGAAGGGATTAGCACTTTTTAAAAAAGCCGCCCTCCAATCTCTATTGCTTCCTTGCCATCGCTGACCCACTCCTCTGTCATCACTGACATAGCTTAACAGGAGAACAGTGGATGGAGGGGGTGTGTGGGGTGGGGTGTGGGGGGGGAGCTAAGAAAAGACGTCAACATGCATGTGGCATGAGATCATGACACCATCACTCAAAACTACTGCAGACTGATATGGTCTAATTGCCAGCTGCTCAAAACAACACTTGCTAAGCTGGACTGGGTATTAAGCAGCAGGATGAAACAGATGGGCTTGCTCATTCATAGACCCTATAGCTCATACTCTTCTGAAGAAACAGCAATGGGCAAAAAACAGGATGAGAAGTGTTACACAATTTCACCATGTTTTTTTTTCTTTCCACAAGAAGTGGATGAACTACATATCCAACACTTCTTTAATAACACAATTCATACCAAAATTGTCATCACAACTGTCAAGGCCCCTAAATTGGACCTATAACATGCAGGCATGGGATTTAGTTACACATTCAGTAGCTGTGTTCTTCAGGCTATTAAGCAGACCTCACTACTTCAACCTCTGCCTTGACGGTTCATACATGCTACCACAGCAACATTTGCCAGGCTGGTGGAGGACAGAGAGAGGAAGCAGTTGTTTCTGTCAGTGCTGCTGTCAGAAGGTAAAAATGCAAATTGAACTCAAGCCTCAGTCTCATTAAACTGCCCCAATTCCTGGGCAATTCACCCATCTGGGTTGTCATTGCACCCAACATTGCTACTAGCCAGTAAACAGTAACACAATAACACACATGTATACTCTTAGGGTAAACTTGCTCAAAAAGAAGGTTTGGAATATTTGTCTTCACTGCCTGTCATGCTAATGTGCATAACAAAACCACCAGCATTGCATCACATGCTTGGCCTCCAGAGGTGCGAAGAGAGAATGAGATTAAATACATGACTTTCGGGCAAGTTCTTACTGGGGAACAGAAAAGCAGCATTTTACACTGAGCACATTCGGTACTCTACCATCATCACTATCCCATGCCTTTTTTTTTCCTCATATGGAATACAGCAGCAACTAAAATAAAAGGTCAATATCAATATTTCTGTTTTGAAGTTATTACAAGAAATTGTTCTGTTGCATCACCTACATGTGAATGGCCATTTTGTTGAAAACAGTTTTCACGGGATTCAGTGTTTCATTTTAAAGAAACAAGCTTGTGAATGCTAAAGGAAGATTTCTTCCATGTAAAAGGTCAGAGTGCATGTTAGAGCAATCCATCACAGCTGAGTCAGTGATATTTCCATGCCTCACTATTCTCCCTGTATGTGGTATGCTGCATGCTGAACTGTCTGAATTCATATATCGTCATGCTAGAAAAGGGTTTGGTTGGTCACTTTTTTTATTAATTATTTTCCTCCCTCTTGGAGAACAGATCTCATCTCCCAACTTTGCAGCCTTCTTGGGCAGAGCAGTAATTTATGGGTGGGAGTGAACAGAAACTTAGAAAAGGAAGGACTGGAGGGAATGAAATAGCAGTGGTGCAGTCAGGCAGGACTATCTGTCAGGCTGTGACTCTGCCTTCTTCTAAAGGTCCACAAGGGATGGTGTGGATTCCCTCCAGAAAACTATTGCAGGTTTTCCTGGATGGTTCCTGTAGCCTGATATCTACGGCATGTTTATGCACCCACTCAAGAGTCCTTACTCCTTTCTGTTCATGTGAGAATAAAATGCTTCTTCCTCTGCAGATGTGACCAAACCCCAAAAGGCAGTTGTCCCACTACTGCTGTTCACCACCACCTCCTTTTTGTGGCTAAGTAGTAGCCACAGGCTTAACCTAGAGGTTCCCTTCAGATTCTGCTCCTGAGGATTTCTCTTCCCAAGAAAAGCACAATTTTTCTTCAAATGGAACTTCAAGGAAAGAGCTAAATTGCTTTTTGTCTGCTCAGTTAGTGTTGCATTATCTTCTGTTTCCCTCATTAATAATAGACTGGCAAACAAAACTCCCCCGCCTTCCACAGAAGAGGGGAGGAATGGCAAAACAATAGAAAATGATCCAGCTGTAAATTGCTTCAAACACTAGACTTAAGCAAGGATTTCAGTCAAGGCACTTTTGAATCACTCACACCATGAAGTACTCTAAAATAAGATGACACCCTCACATTAAGCCTTAGAAATTAACAAGTAACTGTCTTAAACGTTGAACTTGTTGAAAGTAGTTTCAATGGGATTAATAGCCTAAATGAACCAGTATAAATTTTGATACTAATATTCATTATTTTATATTAGGAAACATGCTAAAGGTAATCTGAGACATTGCTAATCAGGGATTCCTGCCTCTCCAGGACCAAGGAGTGAGAATATGAAGTCTGAGCGTTATTGCTCCACCTCGGCTGGCTGTGATGAGGGCTTGGTTCTCCTGTCATAAAGCACAGGCACATCCTGTTGTCAATTAGACTCACCGGTATTCTGTGGCAGCAGTATTGGGCCCCTGGGACGTTATAGAGTTTGTTTTGCTATGTAAACAGCATGAAGTAATCCAGGCAGCGAAGGACACAGATGAGCAGGAAATTTGCAGCATACTAAGTAAAAGAATAAAAGTCTGTGAGTGAGAGACAAAGAATAAACAGTAACAACATCCCTGGGATACAATATCCACTGGTCTGGGGTCATTGAAAATATATACAAAAGAAAGTTAAGGGACTAATTAAAGTAAAATATACCCTCTCTTCTGCTTCTGTGGATAAAGCAAGAGAAGGACTTAAGTGTAGGGAAAAAAATAATTGTTAGTTACTCAATTTGATTTTAGCACATATCAAACACAGCTTCCAGGTGGATTTTTTGTTATATAGTCCCTATTCTGGGACCTGATCCAAAACACAACCAATTCGTCGAAAATTTTTGCCCTCCCTTGTTTTCAGTAGGCTTTGAATCAGGTTATAAAACCAAACGTTCAATCTGTACCTGTATATTTATCTATTTTGTGAAAATAAAATGTAAGATAATGTCCTCAGACACATTTTTAATTCGTGTAACTTAGGCCCCCTTTGTTTAAAAATGCAGTCCCATATTGCATTAGAAAAATTTCTGTTTGTGATACCAGCATAAACTTGTACCAAAAATGAGACTGCAACAGATTTAAGAATGTGCTCCTGAGTCTGTCTTTCTCTCCTTTTGGACACACAGAAATGAGAAATGCAGGACGTCTAAAATCTATCAGAGTTCATTAATCAAAGAAAACATATAAATCCATGTTTATTAACAATGTTTGTGTTTAAATAAAACTTTCCACGGCACACAAACATCAAAATATTTCCCTTAGTCCCTTGGTGCTCATTGTTTATGGCATTCAGTATAGAGTGCGCCTTCCCACCCTCTCATTTATAAATAGTGCTTCCCTGATGGTAGTTTTCTACTATCAGTTTTACAACAGCATGTCATTCTGTCTTTGAAATTTCTAGATAACACTGTGGAAAAATTGCATGGTTTACTGTTTTGAACACAGGCTTGAGAACCAGGACTCCTGGTTTCTATTCCTGTCTCTGTCAGCACTTTGCTGTGTGACTGTGGCCAAGTTACTCATCTTTTCTACTCTTTGTTCTGCTGCATCTGCCATTTTCCAGATCATTCATCCATCCTAATTTCAGATAAGTGCAAGCAGTTTTCTGGATACAATAGAAGCTACTGAAGGCAGGGATAGAAAAGGTACTCTCTGCCCCAATGGATTTTTTTTTGTACTAGAAGACTGGACTGAAGACTGCACAGGGAATAAAACCCAAGAAGCAATGTGAACAGCTCTAAGCATAGCCCAATGCACCTTGGAAGGAGCAGCTGAGCACTCAAGAAAAAATATGGGAAGAGGGGATGTGAACATGCAAGTCAAAGAATTTCAGCAAAAAGAGAGAGAAAAAGAGAGAGAAAAAAGTTTAAAAAAAATGGGACAGTAGAAGCTTCCTTTCCCATGTAGAAAAATAAAGGAATTAATCATTCCCTACCCTTCACCTTCCCTAAAACAAGAGTATGGAAAATGAGGGGATAAAACAGAGAAGAAAGGAAGGAAACCAATAATGAGCAAGGATGTTAACAGGCAAGTCAAAATGCACATATTGCCAAGGTACAGAAATGGGAGCCCCAAATGGTAGCCAGGGCGTGGGGCGTTGAGGAGGAGTGCTCCTTACGTTACAGGAAAATTTCCTTCAAAATTTACAGGGAATATCCTCAATCTACAACCCACATTATCACGTTTCAAAAGTTGAAAGGCACAAACCTCAAAGATTAAGAGAGGGAGCTTACAAAAAGGTTCACAGCCAGGAGACGACCGTGAGTCACTGCAGGGATTCGGCTGGCCATACAGCGTGACCCCAGGACAACCCACCAGCACTGGCCCTGCTTGTTCCTACCGCTTTGCTTCCTCTCGTAGCCAGGGAAGTCAATAACCAGCAGCCCACAACTACCCAGTTGTTGCTGATCAGTTGACACAGTCTGGCACGAAAGATGTGCTTGAACTGCTTGATAATTGCAGGCAGCTCTACAGCAACAGCTTGGACACCCCTCTGATAGACAGTATTAAGATTGCTTGCTAGGAATTATCATCACTGTTTAAGTTTTCTCTCATTCCCTCCCATCAGAATGAAAATATCAGCTCCTCATTTGAGAAGACCATTGCAAAAACAGAGCAGGCATCTTTCAGGGTCTTCTTGTAGTCTTTCCTTTCAGTTGGGAGACTTCTGCGGCCCCAGTTAGCATTACCACCGTAAAAGAACTGAAATTTCCTCTTTTGCTAAAAGCACCTCACATTTTATATAGAGGTGGGAGTGTAGCCTTCTAGAAAAGACTGAAAGACAGGTCACCATTCTAGAGACAGGGAATTAATGGGGAGTTAATGCACACACCGATTCAAACTTAACTTTTTTTTTTTCGTTCACAAGAAGAAAGCATAAAAATTAAATTATTTTATGACAGTGTGAGCAATGGATCTGCCAAGCAGAATTTAAACTCTGCTCTGTAACAGAATTATATCCCATCAAGTGGCGTGACATGTAATATTTCATTTTCTGGCTCGCTACTACACTGTCTGTGAGAAAACATAAAACCAGTATCTTTGCAGACTCTATTATTCACATATTCTGAAATTGTGTGGTATTAATTAATCAGAAAGGAAGCCAGAATTCTTATATGAAATATCTTTCCATTTTTATCCTAATCAAAACAAGCTGAGCCCCAAAATTGTAAGAACTGATCACGACCACTAATTGCAAAAGAGGAAATAGGAAATACATTTACCAAAAAGATGTCCATTGGTTCACTTTTAATTTCACTTCTCTTTTTTCCTGAATGAATAACGGAAAGATGACTTTTTTGCAATTAATTTACCTTCTATTCATAAAATTGAAAAAAATCAAAGTTTTGATCACTTCTATTAACTATTGCACTGGAGAATAAGTTTCAGAACATGACAGTTAGTTTATAGTTAGATAAATGATTGCATTACTTTAAAGCCATCCAGAACCCCACCTTCCTGTGCTGGCACTATACAGCCCTTGGGATTTCCATAAGAAGTCAGGCTAGCAAAGATGTCCTTGTTTGCACATATATGCGATATTTTCAGTAATGTGTGTGCGTATTTATAATCCTCAGCTGGTGGATTTTATTAAGATAATTGATCGTATTGTTTGACTCTTAAATAAATGATAGGACATCCTGGTCCACAGGATACAGAACAACAAAAAATAAGGATCCTCCAAGAATGACACTCGCACTTCTGAAGATGGCCGGTATCAGGTCTGAATTAATTAGGTAGTTGACTATACTGTATCAACATCCACAATTGAAAGCATTCATCAATAATTATTGCCTAGACAAGAAACGTATTTCTCAAGTACAAAATTGCAAACTATGTCAAAACCATAAGCTGAGCAAGATCCATGTTTGTGAAACTCAAGCCAACTAAAAGCATAGTAGCAGAGCAATACAGCTTCAGGGAAATGTTATAGTTGGCTCCTATGATATGTACCTTCATTTTTTTCATTAAAAAAATAAAATTTCTATTAGCACAGGAAATAAAAGTTGATGACAAATCTATCAGCCAACGGACTGCTAACTCCATTTAGATCTTCAGTAAACAACAATGCTCATAAGCATGGAATGATAGCTTTCTTTGGAAACATTTTCTATCTGTTTTAATTTCTACATGAAATATCTAATAGACATATCTCATATTGTTTTCAAGCTCAAAACTCTTGCCAAACCAGCCGAGATTTCCTTGGTGGTGAAGACAGAGAAGAAGCTGTGGTTTTCCCACTTTTGTGCTGCTGCTTTCCTGCACTCCTCCACACCTCTAACCTTCCCAAATAAGCACCCCAGCTCCCTGTTGACGACATTTCATTTGACAGGCTCCCCCCTAAATATTACATTCCAGCCCTTCCTCCAGCTCTTTCTCAGAAGACCCAGTGATTTGTACAGAGAAGCCAGCAAAGGAGAAACAATCGAGGAATATCTGGGGAACAGAAAAGGAACAGAAAAAAGGACAACCATGAGTCATTGCATTCCCTGTGCCATCTGGCAAAACTCCTCTGAGGATGTTCCTAGGGTGGGACCTGGTGAGGACCTATTTGCAGATGAGTTCCAGGAAGTAACATCGTTTTTCCTTATTTTCCTCCTTCAGTGCTAAGTTTTTTCATTCACTGCCTAGACTATTTTTTAGACCACCAGAAAAAAAAGTTCTGCCAGAGCTCCCTGTATAACTCCTGGTCTCAGGGGCCGGCGTTACAAGCTGTCTATCATTTATTACTTACTCCAGAAGAACCCAATTGTACAGAGAGGTGTTTGGTTTGGTTTCTCCAGAGCATTTCTCCACCAACTACAGCCTTAGTAAACTTCTGTTCATTCACATTGGAAACTGATGTCTAGATTTTCGTTGCCTTCCTCCTTCATTTATAGAACAAGATTATACTTACACATTATATATATTTGAGTTGCTGTGAATACAGCACCCCAGAATTCCTCAAAATACAATATGCTAGATGAGGCATTTTTTTCAGACAAAATCTGCAGCAATTAAGACTTAAAGAGTGACAATAAAGCCATTGAACTTAGAACACTGACCACAGAGGAAGTTAAAACCAAAGCTGCTGAAAGACTATTATTGTACTTCCAAATCTATCAAAACAGGAAGCATGTTTCTAGTAAAAAGAGAGCACAGAAAACTGAATGATGCTGATACTAAAAAGTTGTGTGAAGCCTTTAAAAAACCTAAAAATCACTCTGCCAATTTTTTTTTATCCTTGAAAAACTTTGTAGAAAATATTTCTCATAATTCGCCACTTCAAGACTATTCTATAGAAGTTACAAGTTGCCACAGATAATGTACTGTTCTTTGACCACAATAAGGAAGGAAAACCAGATAAGTCTGATGTAGAAATGTGCCCCAAACCTGAAAATAGTTGTGGATCCCCAATGGCCCACCCACAGACTCAAAAGCAGAGCGAGTTAAAATATTTCTTCATAGACTGCAGTAACTTTCCCACATTTTTGATGCAATGAAGATCAGTGTAGCATCCTGTTAACATAATACAGGCTGTTCTCTACAATAAATTGCTCTTAAGAGGTGACAGTCCATTGAATACTGGACTGGGTCTGGGGTGATTTGGTTGCTGGATAGCCTAGCAGTCTTCTATGAGCTTAGAAAATTACCCTACTTCTCTGTGACTCAGAGCTAGAGTGTGCAATAATGCCTTCCTGTCTTTTCAGAGTATTTGGTAATCTACACATGAAAATGTATTTTTCTTTCCATTTATTTCATGGTACATAGATTTTATACAAGAAATTCTAGAATTTGGTAGATTTTCATACAGTAATAAAAATCTGTATCTCCTTCTCTGCCAATATTCCACTCTGACTGTTTTAACATAAATATTTTTGCATTGTTCCATTGCTATTCTCTGTAGGATTAGCAAGTTAATCAATAGGAATATTTGGGGGCCAACTTTTTTTGATTTGTACGGAGGGTCCAACTACAGAAAATAAAACATTCCCTAGCTGAGAATATAGTCCTTGAGTCTACTTATGGGTCCTGAGGATGTCTAAACACAGTAACATACTTGTACACACAACCAATAGTAACTGTTTGTAATCTGCTATGCAATATGTCTGACTGGTGGAGCTGTACAGACACCTTGCCAAGAGCTTACTATGCAATATAGTTTATACCACACCTAGCAATGGCAAAGCCCACGGTACTCTCCCCTGCAGAAGTGATCTGCGTTTTCAAGTGTCTGCTCAAGACATTGAGCAAAACAGCACTCTCGCTCTTTTGAACATGTAGGGTAGAATCTCACACCACCGAAGAAAATGTCAGTATTTCCTATGAATCTAATGGGTTCCTGGTATCTCTTGGGGATAAAAGTTTCTTTCTTAGAATTTATTTTGGACACCAATGCTTTAAAAACACCCGCTGGAAGCACATTACACTAAAGCTTCATTATTAAAACGAATGGAAGATTTAAGGAGTGTCTTTTTATCCTGTAGACTTTAAAAATACAAAGTTTCTTCCAACCTAAAACATCAACAAACAGAATTGCACTGAAGTTTTGAAGAGCCATGGCCATTTTGCTATTTGGAATCTGCATTCCACAACAAGAACTAAAGACTCGTAGAACTGGGGATCAAGACAAAGAACTGACTGCAATGAGACACCAGTAAAACTTCAACTGTTCATACAGTTGAAATTGCATCAAGTACCCCTTACTTGCCCTTTGTTGTTTACTTTTAAGTATTGAGGAGTGGGTTTTGGCATCTCTTTTGAAGGGAAGAAGTTGCTCTAGTCTCTGATTTTTACTTCTGTGGTGTCTTGCCAGTTGTGCTAACTGTGCTACATGGTGTAATAGAGAAAACAGAGTCATTCCAGGCTGCTAAACTCATTTTCACTTTTCAGTGAAGTAAGTTTTAACCAATTTTTTAAAAGGTGAAAAGCCAGTGCATTAACACACTAATACAGGCTGTGAGGTTTGAAGTCTAGAATTTAAAGTCTTCCATTGTAAAACCAAGTAATGTATTACATGCCATACAGATTAAGCTGATCCATAAGCCACCTTTGTTCCAGAGACTGTTACCCTCCATGGAATGGAATTCTCAAATCTCTGTGGAGAAAGATTCTTTTTACAGAGGAAGAAAATATTTCCTAACGAGAGTATTTACTGGAAATACTGTAAATTCATGCCACATAATACAGATGACTGGTAACTCCTTCAGTATCGTCAAGGACAAAAACCAAAGCCAAATGGGTGTCAGATTGCTTCAAGGTTTTCCTTTGCCTGATCTGGATGAGAACTTGAGGTTTTATCATAAAAGGAGAACACTGGAAACTGAACTGACTGGCTTGCGATTGCTGAGAAAAGGCATCAACATTTGTTTCTGATCTTTTGCTGAAGCAGCCCTTCAGCTGATCATTTGGATTGAAAGTAAATTGGTTTGTTTTCATAGGTCTATTTCTCCCAAGTTCAGATAAAATAAACCTCTCCTGTGGGCCTGAGGGTGTTCGTTCTGAATTCTTGGTTCATGTGGCAGAGATCCTCTGTACTATGTTGCTAACATATTACCCACCTTGAAGAATACAAAGCGGGCTATGCCTTGGCACGTTTCTGTAGCTTCCTTGTCTTGTTACAAGATCTTGTGAAAGCATGAAAATGAGAAACTAATTTCCCTATGGTAAGGAAAAATACATGTGTGCATATGTGTTTATGTGTATATATACATAAAAGGACATTCGTCACAAACGTCAGCTACAGCATTCTTGGAGGAAATCTAGTAGTTCTTCTCTGCTAGCAAATTCTACTCCTAGATCTGACAGATACCGTTCAGGTCACGTTACATCCCTGCCTTAGCCATGAATTCAAGGTTTGGCTGTAAGATTCCTCCCAGTTAGTTAGTGCCTATGTGCAACTGGAATTATGTTCAAGTCCCATCGCCAATGAATAGGAATGAAAAAAATACCTTTGTAGTCTTATCCCCTTTATACAGATTTTCTGAAAGCCTGAATTGGGGAACAGAAAAGCAAAATGACAAAACTTTAAAAAGTTTGCTCTGGAGGGTTTCAATCTCTTGCCCCAAAGTAAAACGAAACCATAAAATATGAATCCTACAGTGAAATTCCCTTTCTGGCAATTCTCCACAGGGTTAAATACTTAAGAGCAGAAAACGGTAAAGTCATCAGATTTTTAAGTGGGGAGGCAACATTACAAATATAAACCCATTCTAAAGCTATGATTTGTTGTGAAATATTTACTCAAACGCTGTAATAAATGAAAAGTAAGTTTCCACTTTCTTTACATCTTAGCGGAAGTAATAATACAAGAAGAAAGAGGAAACTACCAAGTCTAGTTTATGAGAAATGTATTATGTTTACCGTAATTCACCAACAGGACCAATTCTAAAAAAGATGCTCTCTGACCACCTGTATAATTTTTCAGAACACTTAACATGGGGCAACTACACTCAAGAAGCTAGTCAGGGAAAAAGCAGTATTTTAACATAGTTTAACAACCTAATATAGGATGAATAAAATTACTATTTCTTTATCTTTTTTATCTACAGACTAATAATATTTACATATTTACAGGATGATATTTACAGTTCCGTCATCTTACTTCCCAAGAAAGAAGAGCAAGTATTTCCTTTATTGATATTACAGTATTAAAACCCCAGAGGATCAATGGAAAGCATGAATATTTCGCTTACAGTGCCCTTCTGTTCAGACTGACATGGCTGGTTGAACGTTTTCAGAAGGGCACAATGACAGCTGAGGCACTGCCATCGCAAACTGTAAGAGTTAGGGAAGGCCACCATTGACCATTATGTCACCATCTGGTCTTGCGTGTTTTTGAGAAGGCTCAGTGGAGCACTACGATCAGGTGGTTGGTAGCAGCACCCACCTCAGCATACCCTTTATTGGCCTCCCCACTGATGTACAATGTTCCGACAGGCCTGTTGCCCATTCCAGAGCAGAGCTCCATGCAATCCACCTGCTCCTACACGTAGTGTACAACCTCCCTTCTTTGCCATTTTATAGGCTAGAAATGCATGTTTCAGTGCAATTCAAGCATTTTGCTTTTTTTCTGGCTGGGGTTTTATTTCATTAGAAACTACATATTCTTCAACTGTATTAAAGAAATAAACTGATTAATCCCATTTTCATGAAAAAATGGAAAATACCAATAATAATGGGTCTCAACTGACCACTACCATTATTTTCAGCAGCACTATTCTCAGCATTAGATTCACTATGTAAATCCAGTAACAGTTGTGCTGAAAAAAGATCAGCTTCTGAAATGTCTTTAGATAAACACAAGAAAGTACATGTATCACAGTTCATTCAGAAGTCAAGGTTTAAACGGATGTAAAAAGCCCTGGTTTTCCAGTATCAATAGCATTTGGAAACACAACCAAATTCTGAGTGCTGTGAGCCACAGAGGTACAATAAAACACAAAAATATAATAAAAATACTATCTTTTTGTTATTTAAATTCAGCTATACACAGACTTTTAAGTGCCAGCTGAAGAAGACTCAAAGCACAAACACAGACTTCTCTGTACATAATGATCGGAGTTTTATTACTGTTGAGTAAAATAGTTTTGTTTGGAACCTAATCTTAATTTCATTGCACCAAGTATAAAAAACAGCTACAACTGACTGAGAGGTGGTCCCTTCCTTTGCCAGATAGCAAAAGAAGCAAAAGGATTTCGTTTGATGAAATAGTTTAATGCGTAATTTTAAAATGCTATACAAACGCTTCCAAAGACTCAGTGAAATCTGGTCTGAGAATGTACACCTCAAGAACCCCTTATGATGTGCAGAAAATCCTCCAGGAGTGGCATACTCTTGTAACAGAGGTTATTTACAGCGTGAAAAAAACACATGGGCAATCTGGGATGACACAATTACCCAAAGTTCTGTATTAGAGAGTTCAAAAGGAAGAGATAGTGCCTACAGACATTTACAAACAGTCAAAATCATTATCCAGGTTAGAAATAGGACTGGTTTAGGGAAAAAAAAAGTCCCACAGAAGACTACAGAATTTCTGAGTGAAGTCTTCTCCTGAAGTTACATACCTATTGGTAATACATCACAAAACTGACACAGAGCCTTCAAAAAGATTAGAGAAACTTTTTATATTTCACTGGAAATCCAATTTTACATTAGAAAATCACAATTCTAGTCAAAATTATCTTCTTAAATATTAGTAAGAATTCTGAGGACACTTCTCTCACTTAAGAGACCTTAGTACGCCGCTAAACTACCTGCTTTACAGATACCAAGTATGGAATTCTAACTAAAATTAACTTACTTTGCTTTTTTTACCTAGAAATCAGATCTTTTGACAAAGGGTGATTTCTTTCTTTCTTTTAATGATTGTAAATGACTTTGTCATCCAGATTTTATATACAGGCTACCATCTTCATTCAAGACTTGGAAGCATGGCTGCTAAGTTAAGAGTAGTGCATAACACAGCACTCCTCTGTGCCTGCCTGAACAAAGAGCAGGCTGGTGTTTATAATGCACGCGTGATACAGTGGCGAGCATGAAATGGTGAGTCACTAGGACCATAACTGAAATAAAAGGGATATTTGTTAAGGCTTACTAATGACTCAAGAGGCCACCTGTAACCAGTAAATCATCACATCTTTAATATCTACTAATGCTGTTATGAAAATTTACTCACATAGGTCATTTTTAATGGCAGAGTAGAATATTTTTTCCATCTTCATCTTCATGGTGAAAGATTTTGCATAAGAAACTCTGCTGCACAGGTTGGGGAGGCTTCTTTATAAAACCACAAAGATCATATTTAGTATTAGGTTTAACTGTCCCTCCACCTTTTAAACTGTACGCTAAATGCATAGGCAACAATTTCACTTGCCTGACATTTTTTAATCGGTAAATATCCTAGAGCCATCTATGGGTGCTCTGTACAATCAGAAAAAGGATGCCTGCATTTTCTTACTCTACTTTTTCTATAACACACAAGTTACTTTTCAGTATGAGCACTTGAAACATGAAAATAATCTGAAAATTAGTATAATGAAAGTATGCTACAAATATGTTAGATCACTCAAGATCTGCAATTAGAAATCTTCATTCCTGACTCCATATAGCTGTCTGATGAACATTAAGTAATTCTTCAGCTGCTGGAACTTAAGGAACCAAAATTTCCAGTGAGTTATCTATTATAACTGATGAAGAGTGGTGTTTTCTTTAGGGTTGCCAGCACTTCTCATGCAAGTAGCTGAATTTTCCAGATGTTTCTTCAGCAAAGAGACCTACTTCTGCTTTCCAATATCAAATCTTTCCTAAATACTACCGCTTTCTTTTCACAAGATATTATCAAGCATCACAGCTATCACTATTCTTCCAGATGCACATTTTACATTTACATTGTTGAGTTAATTTAGCAAAAACCATAAAGTAATTCAAACATGGCAAGTTCTGGTCGAATTGTGAGTTCTGGGTAATCTTGCTGTTCCTGAACTAATAACAGCTTCTTTCAGCGCTCCTCATAAAGCAACCAAGTATATCTCATTGGCTTTGTCATCTAACTCATATCATGGGGTACTGAGACTTACTCCAAAGTATTTCAAAGTTTTGATCATTAAGAATCCTGCAATTTATATCACCATTCCAGTAAATTTTCAAGTGTCTCCTAAACTTGCTTTTGAGCATATTACTTCCTGAAAAGTAAATCCTACTAATCCTACTATAGGAAAACAATTACTTATAGCTGACCAGGCAAAAACTTCCATCTATTGAATTCATAGAGCATACAAGGCATTAATATCTGATACAATAAATACCTGAAGTATAGAAAACAATGTCTTTATTTACACATCTGCCAAAATCAGAAATACAGCAGTGCTAGCCAATTTACTCTCTTGCACTACATGACATAGGGCATGAGGCAGTTAGAGTGGTAAACAATAAAAATTCAAAATAATGTTAAATATTAATTAGAGCATTGTGAAAAAACTGCTCCAGCAGTAATTTCAAATTTCAAATTGCTTGCCTGCTGTTGATCATCACCACAATAATGCCAATAATTTCAAAGCAAAATTGAAAGAAATTCAGCTGTTAGGCTGCTGAACACGAGAGTACTGGAAGGTAGCCAGTAGACATGTGGGACGTAGACTGCTACATGAGACAATCCCTTTATGAAAAATCAGGACTATCAAGGCATGAGACATCTCATTCCAAGGTTACACAGGTTAGATGAAATACACTCAAGAAATGCCTATGGTTTTTACCACTGATTTTAAAGGGAGTTTGGTGACTAGTTCATATATTGGTCCTATACTGCTCATGTCTAGTAAGCAAAGGTGAATCCTGCCCAGGATACCTGAACTGGAGCTACTGAAGAACAGAAAGGAACATGATGGTTTCAGCCTCTAACACTTTGTGAAGAAGCAGGAACAGGGCCTGGAACTCTGAAGTTTCATGAACATGTCTAACTTTCTCAGTGCTTCAATGAACCAAACCACAGAAACGTGAAGCTTGCCCTTCATGAGCTAGCAGATGAATATTTTTTGGCACTCAATTTTTGTGATGATGTCAGATCATTTTATCGTATTTGAATGTATATGACATTTTGTTTATACCAGTTCTCTTTTTGTTCTCCATGTGTATAAACAGATACACCAGTGCTAAAGAACTACAATTTTGTCACAGACACAGATGTGGAGCAGTATGAAGGCTTTCAGAAAGTTCAGAGTTGCCAGAAATAATCTTCCACCTATCACCTCGAGCAACAGTGTTTCAGAAGGCTCTGTACACCACTGCAACCTACTACTCACATCAAGAAAAACAAGTATTTTGCAGGATTTGACTGCACAAGATGGCACAACTACAAGTTCTACAATGAATACATACCTAAACATATTTTACAAAGTTTCAGCCTCATTCTAAATGTCCAAAATTTCTCAGAATTTCATAGCGTTGAGGAACACTGTTTGAACAAGTTCAATGCTGTCCATACTACAAGGCCAACTGCGTCTTAATGTGTTTAGAGCTCTTACTGTAATTGGACTTTGCCAGAAAGCAGCTACTTGTGGTGTTTTCCCCACAAGTACATGGCCTATTTAAAGCTGTTTATGAAATAGTTTTTAAAAAAAAACTAGAGCTTGAAATCCACAAAGGTGAAGCTCTCCCTGAAAACACATTTATTAAATTGAAGAGCAGCTTCCTTATCCATTCGTTCTTTAGTGTGTCTTTAACAAAAAATGTGCCCACAGTGCAGCCAGAGGTGCGACAGGGGTATGTTTAAGCACTCGTGAGTGAGCCCTAATCTTGCCAAAAGCACTGCAAATGTAGCAGCAAAGATTTCAACACAGGCTGTATAACCCCATGAGATTGTGGTACTCATGCCAGCTGAATTAAAGCTAGCTGGGATATGTCTCTTCCTGCTGCAGGCACACTTCTGATTGCTTTGCAGACATAAGTCACCCTGCTTGATTTTGTCTATCTATGCCCGAGTCAAAATTTCCTCATGCTACCCAGCCTTATGCTGGCAAGCTTTCTTTCTGTGTAGAGTGAGTCAATATACTCTGACTCTGTTTTCAAGACTCTAGAAAGACAAGGCTGGAAAAGCAGTATAAATCATTCCATATTGGAAATAATTACTTACATTTGAATTCTGTAATCCTTATTTGAACAAAACTCACATAGACCTTAGTGGGAGTTCAGTTCAGTTAATGACTGCAGTACTTGGCCCTTAATTCCTTTTTCTGCCCTGCTATCAGATGTATTATTATTATGAGAAACATCTGTAATAATACTTTACACTTCCATAGCCCCTGACATCTGGAGGCTCCAACAAACTCTCTCTGAAATTACTATTAGGTATTCTTATGTTACTAAGGATGTCAAGTAATATGCCCAGGCCAGAGATACAATGTTTATGCTTTATGCAGCTCTTAAAAGTTAAATGAGGTTGCATTGATAAATAACATCCATTATACAACCCATGCCTTTATTACCAACTGGAGAGAAAACTGAAAAATGACTGACATTGAAGATTAAAAAGAATTGTAGACGCCTAATATCAAATAATGTCAAATTCAGCTATTCATACTTGAAAATTCTTGGTTTGCTTTCCAGACGCTAGAAATCACTTAACAAACACGAGGCCAGAAGTCTGAGTGGAACAATAATGTGGTTTCTGTTTATGCTTGCTAGCTTGTCTGTCTGTGTTTATCTGGGGGCTGCAGCTAGCTGATCACATACCGTATCTGTTCCACTGTGGCAAACCAGCACTATTTGCTTTGGGTTTTTTCCTTAAGGTACTTTTAAAAATGCTTCCAGGTATCAAGCAACCAATTATTTTAGGCGAACTTGGACCTGATCATGATCCATCACACAAAATGTGGCACATGGTAAGCAAATGCTCAAAAATGCACATGAAATGAGGTGCACAATGTACACATGGCTGTTCCAAAAGAAAAACCAACAAAACCATGTACTGTAAGAAAGAAATTACAGACTCATCTCATTACATGAGAGCAAAAAATTTGAAAAGCTGTAATATAAAGAAAATGCCTGGCAAACTGATCATAAACAGCAATATGTTCAGGACAATGAAAGGGAAGGATCTATTTTCACTCCACAGCTAGTTACAATTAATCTCTCATTGTAAGGCCCTCTCTTATCAAGACTCAAGAATAATAGCTCATTGTCCTGTTAGCTCTTTCAGATGCTCAGAACCACAGGATTGCAATTGTCCTCTGAATATCCCTGTCACCATTAAAATACAGAACACTTTATAGCTATATGTGTCAGCTGTTATATCCCCTTGTATCTTCTTTATGTGGGCTCTCAGGGTGATAACGCAACACAGTACCTCACTTTCTGGACACTTCTAGCTGTAATTTGTCTTTTATCAGATGAAGAAAAAATGCATTAAGGCTGAGAGTAGCTGTTAAGCAGAAACATGAACGGGCCCAGAGCCAAAACAAGTACTCCTGCTTTAAAATACAATGCGTAACTTACCTGTATTAACTCCATCACATAACAACCTAAAGACAGAAATAGATTCAGTCATCTTAAAAATCTGCTGGGATGCAGTGCCTTGCTGAAGCATTTGAATGGCTTAGGAATGTAAATGCTTCACAACCCTAAGTCTTCACATACACGCATGTTCTTTAAAGGGTAGAGGGCTGTCTGAAAGCATTGCCTTAGAGGAGGGGGAGTGAAAGAAAGTGAGACCAAGTGTGCTGCCTAGCTGCCTACAACTTTTGGCAGTGGATCAGACAAACAAGTTCAGCAGAAAGTCGATGTAATTTTATTGGACCACACTGTCTCAAGCAATTAGAAAAATATTTGTAAAACATCAGATGAGAAGGGGAAACGTGGAGCCCAATAACGCAAAACAATGTTTATAAGACAGAAATTGTGAAACTGGAAGAATAAACACAATTACTCTATCAGCACCTCCAGTTCTTCTGAAGATTACTTAGCTTAAAAGCAAAATGTTTTCCTGTTGCATTTAAAAGAATTCATGGTTAAAAAAATTCACAAATGTACACGCATACAAAAAAAGTGTTACATACGGATTTTTACTGTGAAGCTGTCAGTGCTCATCAACAGATTACATGCTACATGAATGCACTTTATGTACTGACATTCACATGCCTATTTGGGCAAGGAATTCAAATCCATGGTTGTGCAAGACGGGTAATTTTTAGATTCAGATTATGTTTTTAGAAGAACTACAGGTCATCCAATGTACGTGTAAGCTGCTCAGATAAATTAATACTGTGTGAAGTAAAAATCTTTCCTTGCAAGTTATTATTTCCCCCCTTTAAATACTATGCTGAGAAAAACAGTTCTGACAACCTGCATAACGCAAGCTTAGACACACACAACAGTAAAGATGGCCACATGCATTTCTTTTTAAGTTGCAGGCAAGTCAGGAATTTGTCTGCATCTTAAATTGGGACATTTTTTCTTTTCTACCGAGTAGAAATATTTCATTTTCTGCCCCAGTTAACATCATAAGACTTGTCACATTAACTGTTCTGTTCAAACTCCAGCTACTTAGGCATTAGCGCATGGGGAAGATTTATCTGTTAATTCTAGGATAACACAGTACTGCCTGACTGTTGGCAGTTATCTGAGTAATAGGATTGGACAAAATGCAAATATTACTATGTCCATTAGAGGTTTTATCAAGATTAATGATGGTCGTTAATGAATCAGAAGAAGGTTCTGAGCACCCTGGAATTCAGGTGTATTGTGCATATCAATTCAAATCTATCTTCAGCCAAGATGGAAACCCACTGTCCATGTTTACTTTTTGTGTATGGAGCCAAAGAATTCAAGCTGTTGAAAGGACTGTTTCGACCTGACACAGAATGCCAAATAAGAGAGATATTCAGGTGAGAGAAAGATGTCCTGAGCAAAGATTACTGGTGCTGAGTGACAGATGCAGGACTTTCATGAACACAGGCTGCCTCAAGCTAACGAGATGGCAGCCCAGGTTCTTGAAGATTTCTGCTGTTCCAACACTAGGAAGAATTCTTAGTATAGCAAAGACAGGGATCCAGGACCTGGAACTGCTGAAAATTTCAATAGTTTATAAACTACTACAGTTACTCAGTTGCAACCTCAGCAAAAGCAGGAACAGGCCTTTATAACACCAACCATCAAGTTTACCTTCCGGGCTCGAATCCAGTGCCAACACAGTCAAATAAAATCCAGAGAGAACAGCCTGTGTTGCCCAAACAGTCTACTCGTACCTAGCTGTACAGCAACGATTTCTGGGCAACCGTGAAAATTCTCTACAGTATAAAAGACTTCTCCCACAAGCACATTCACAATGAAAACAAGCTGTGAATTTCAGGATAAACCTAAGTCTAGAGAAAGCAGCTCTGTTTGAAGTTGTGTTTGCAGCGAAACTTTGGCAGTCCCAAAAAACAGCTAAGCTCCGATTTCCGTACATCTATATACTCTGCAATATATCTTGTGTGGACTAGAAATGAATCCTTTGCATTCCAGAAGCATCAAAGAATGACTGCTGAAGAAGACTAAAACTTCTGTGAGCGATTGCTCTGTGTGTGTGTGACATAGCTGTAGCCAGACAGGACATTAAATGTCCCAGCAGAGCTGTTGCTTACACACATCCTTTAGTGTACTGTCAACACTGGAAAAGAATCCGTGCTGGAAAATATTGAGAAATTATATTTTTCAATACATATTACATAGTTAGCTGGGCTAAGAACTAGAAAAAGCACATGAATAAAAAGCTGATATCCTAAGTTCAACCAGCAGCGTGGAAAAAACCATGAAGACAAAAAATGAACAGAGAAAAGGAACTAGGCAGACGAAATGACAGCATGGAAGATAGGAGAGAGAGAGTTGTATGAATAGATTACATATGGAGTTTGTATGATTTTAAGAAAAAAAAAAAGTTTAAAGAAGAATGTCATATAACCAGATTTTATTCTAAGAGAAGTACTTCAGCAGATCAATTTTCTACTGGATGTCTTCATTGACCACACAAGATTTTCTTTTTCCCAAGGATTAATGCTGAGCAAATACAGGGTAAAGAAACCCTTTGCAAGAAGTATTTACAAACATCCATTTGAATAAAACCACAAAGTGCTTTGGATGGTATTCGGTTTACCTCATCATTCATACTCAAAATAATGAATATTACTTGTATTTGCAGAGAAAAAAAAATCTCCATTAGTATTTTTGAGAATATTAAACACAAAACAATACCTTTAATGTTTGTGTCTGGAAGTTACAGTTGTTTAAAGGATGAGATGCAACAACTATGTTTATAAAGCCTTTCAGGAAACACTCCAAAAGTATGAATATTCTTGACTTTCTCACCTTCCATACATGTACCCTTCACCTCCTCAGACAGCCTGCAAGCACAATTATCTGTGTGGCATACCAAACCACCTAATAACAATGCGAGTCAACATGTATGTAACACACGTTGGCTCCCACACTTGCAGGCTCACCATCTGCCTGGACAGCAAACGTGGCCTCAGTGGAGCATTCAAAGAACTGTCTAATGGGTATCCAGTGCCTTACTGTCTCGGTAAGGACTGCCTCATTCCCAAAATCAAGGCCAAAGGCATGAATAGAGCTATCAAAACAAGGTATCTTGTGCATACGGAACCCTGAACCTCACTGGCCTGACTCCTTGAACAATTAGTGTGCTCCATAAATGTACCTTTCCTATAAAGACATATTTTAACATCAAGGATTCACAAATTTGGCATTTTTAACATTTAAAATTTTCTATGCTGATTATCTCCTACACTCTCCTTTAAAGAGGTCCCATCCCAACCTTGAAAGAAAAGAAGCTTGCTGGAGTTGTTCGAGATGTTCTCCTCCTTACAAAGCAACGTCACCTAATTGGAAATAACTATATTCTTGGGGAATTCAGGAAAGAGCAAGATTAGACATGTCTGTGGATGATGAAAATATCAAAAGTTGCATTCAATTTTACTTTTTTTCTTTTTTAGGAACAGTATAAACTCATGTACTTTAGGAAATACGCTAACCCATAATATCCTAGGATAGAAAGTTCCTTTCTGGACATAATATTCTTAGTCTTCCACTATGGCTTTTTTTGTTGTTTGGGTTTCTTGGTTTCTTTCTTTGGTTTTGTTTCTTCTCGGAGCATTTGCTATTGGTCACTGTCAAGACAGAGCGCTGGCCTAGATAGCTTAATGTCTTCCTCCAATAAAACAGTTGGTATGTTGCTGTGCATTAAGTCAATAGTTTGCCTTGACAGAGTACTTTTTCCAATCCAGAAGGGAGGGAAAGAATCATGCTGCCAGTTTTTCCTGCTTCACAGGTCATTGTTTTTTCATATTAACCTCTCTGCGTCTTCTCTTTGTAGCATCTCTCTGGAATAAAAGCAGTCTTATTTTTCTAAGGCAGGAAACAATCTCATTCTCCAAGGACACAACTTCACAGTCATGAGCAAGTGAGAGAGATCCTAACATTTTTCCACAGTAAGGCATTAACTTCTTTGAAGCACTGGGTTATTCACCCTGCATTCCTCTTCATCTTTCCTTTGGTATTCTTGATGTACAGGTGGGGCCGAGGGACTTTTTTGTAAATGAACTGGGTAAGTGCTTATCTTCCTTGATGTCAATAAAAATGGCAAAGTAATTTCTTCTGAAAATAGTTCCTTTTCACACAAGCACAAAGCAGAGCAGTTTTGCATATGAAGGAAAAACATGTTAAGCTATGACAACTTTCTATTTTTCTCGACAAGCTCTTTTTTTCTGCATTGAAGATTTGCTTCTAGAAGCAGACAATGATGTTTTGCCTTTGCAAGTTCTGAATACCTGGCAGTCCAGCTGGTAGTTTTGTGCAGTTTGGTAAGCGGCATTTCCACAGCAAGTGGACATTTGTACTGCACAATGCATGAGAAATGAGTGTGTGATTTTCTAGAAGTACCAGGTTTACTGCCCTGCATCATACATTTGATTTGTGCATGCACAATAAATGCATGCTTCTCAAATACATCTGCTCATGTGCACTTCTTTGTTGTGTCCAGAAATTGAATCAAGTATTTGCCACATACTTTACCAATGCTCTAAACTGTATCCGTATATATTCCTCTACCAGAAAATTCAGGTGTAAACTTGGCAGCTTACACATTGGATGCCTGAGATACAAGTATAAGAACCTTACCCCAAGCTGAATTCAGGCAGCCCACCTTTTTGAAATATGTAGGTTAAGGTCAGAAAACTGCTATTTTTCAATATGGCAATGAACTGTAAGACAATATGGAAAACAGTCTAAAATATGAGTATCATTATCCCACTGTCACATTTATCTGCTTCCTCTTATGGTAAAGCAGTGAGAACTAACAGAAACAGTGCTTTAATTGGGATGCTCTCTAAGTTAGTCAAAAACTAGGTACATTCTATGCAGAGTTCAAGCACAGCCTTCGATTCAAATTGCTTCATTTCAGTTTGTCTTCCAGGATAAATCAGCATTTTTCAACAGCTTTTTTCTGTGACGTGTCTTGCCATCTCAAGAGATACCATGCACTAAGCCTACATCTACCGCAAGGTTGAACACAGAAGGGAATGATTTGGGTGACCTTTCTCCTGATGTGACCACCTGACCTGGCAGAGTATATACCATAACACGACTGTAAACACCCCAACATACAAGATGCTCAAGTACAGGATGAAAATACCATTTCTGACAATGTTTCAAACAAAACCAGGACACATTTGCAAGAAAGTCTGTAGTCTCTCTCTCTTTTCCCATCTTAATTACCTCCACAAAAGGGTCAGTAACATTTGGCAATAGATGAAGAGTAGGAATCTACAATACAGTCAAAAAACTGAACTAGGAAAAACGCTGTTTTAGTGGAAACTAGTAAAAGACTTGCTGTAAAGACTTGTATGTTAACTTCACCTAGAGTAAGTTACTAATCCTAAATGCCAGTTCATTCTAGCTGTTTAAGTATGAGTCAGTGAAACAACCACCCATGAACAAGAAAAATACACACAGTGGTTCTGCAGGATGGACTAAATAATCTGAAGCAGGAGGCAGCAACAGCAGTTTTATCTTGCAAGTTCCCACAGTGGTTCTTTAAAGAAGGCAAGATAGAAAAGAAAATGTAGGGATTGAAAATGTAGGGATCATACTTTCACATTGAAAAAAGTAAATAGAAGAGGTTTTCAGTTGTTCACATACAGATGCATTAGCTTAAACCTCTCAAAGAAAAAAAAGAAAACCAAACAAAGGCATCTTTGTCTTGCTTACTTGCATCAGTTGACAATCATGGTCCATCACAATCAGCTTACACTCAGGTATAATAAACAGTATTGAGGAGGTTATATTTTAATGTGAGAGATAAAATTTGCTGCTGGTGATAGGTTCAAAACATGCCTGTAAACCCATCATATAACACATCCTCTTTTAGTCCTACTTAGATTAAAAATAATAATACTGAAGGATAGGTTTTGGCTTTGGTATTCACTGCAGGCACTTCAAAAGGACACACAGTGAAACTGGGTGCATTTTGATTGACTCACCCAGTGGGCTTTCAGGGTGCATCCAAAAAAACCAACTTAAAGCATGCACAAGATCCTATCCCATAGTGGTTCTCCATTACTTCAGCCATGTGGGCATATGCATGTCTGTGTAAAAGACAATGACACAGAAGGAGGAAACTTCTCACCCCATTAGGCACTGAGTGCTTCCAGAAGCTCTGCAAACCATAACAGCAATTTCCCTCCCTGCCCTGCCCCCAGGGTTCATCTAGTTCTTGCACCACCATAAAAGCAGGAAAGCTGTAGAATCACACAATCCTCACCCTATTTCTTACACTTTTTCCTGAAGCATCTTCTTGTTGACATCTTAGGTTAACTAGACCTCCGGATTGCTCCAGTACAAGCCCTGCTACATTTGGACGTTATGTTCTCTTTTCCTTTGTGGAGGAAAAAAAAAAAGAAAAGAAAAAGTGAAGTCAAACTGAAGAAACTTCTGCTTTGATGTATTTATTCTCTTGTATTAAACAACACAGAATTAGAAATTAACTGCCCCAAAACCATAAACTTAACAGATTTAGTAAATCTGAATAATAGTTTATCTCAAATGAGTCTGGGGAAACCAGTTTGCCTCCAAATATTTGCCCAAAAACTAAAACAAGTCAAGCCTTTGTAAAAAGCCAGTTGGTTTATTTCATTATTATTTTCCATTCTCCTATCCCTGGGAATAACTATACCAGGTCTGAAAGGCTGGAACTTTTTGCAAGAAAGTTTGCCTTCTCTGATGGTCTAACCCCACACCTCAGATTCTGAATGTCAGCGCAGTTTAGATAAATGTTTGTGATTTTAGGCACCTATCCAAGACTGTTGCTGTTTGCGAATTAGGATATAAGAAGTTAATTGGAAGGACACACTTTTCCTTAGTGGTAGAAGCAACTGATTGATTACATTATGTGTAATCTCCTATTCATAGAAAGAGCAGAACATAGCATTCTACAGGCAGAGATAAAGAGTGTTTGTGTGTGTGTGGCTGAGGGGAAAGGGCACAGCAGGGGAGTAAAATACTAAGAATATCGGTGCACCAGATGAGATGTCAGTGGAATAGAAAGTCATCACAGGATAATGGTCTCCTGCTGCTAAATGAAGGCCAAGGCAAAGCAGATGTTGACTCTGAGCAAAGAAGTTTATTTTTAAAGCACAAGACACTGATCCTGTCATAGTAGTTACTCTGCTAAACTGCTGGTAAAGTATCATTCATTTCACTTGACAGACATTTTTAAGAAAAGCATCACTTATTTCATGTTATTATTGAGTTATATTTTTATTGACTTGATAAAAAACCCACCCCCACCCCCAAACTTACTGTTATGTTCCATCAAGCAGAAATGAAACCAGTAGTGAAAATACAACCTTATTTGAAAATTGCACTGAACTTTCACGGTTCTGCAACTTTCTGACAGAGGTTGCTTTACTGATAGGCTTCAGGCCATTAAAAACTAAGTTATCTATCAGTGCAACTGGCTGACTGGTTACATCTATTCCTGCAACAATCAATCAGTTGTCCTAACATGCAAATACAGGAAGGAAAAGAACCTTTGAGTAAGGAACCCAATCTTTTTGTTAGACACTAGTATTTTTAAAGCTTGGACAAGACTGAATTCTAGATAGACATCTTGCCTGAAATCTTGGTTCCACTTACACCAATGGCCATATACCCATTGATCCATAGGGACTAATGATTTCATCACATGTTAGTCTGCAAAATGGCCAGTGCTGGACATTATTCTGTCTGCTGCCCACTGATACACTTCAACTTTGCTGTTGGAAAACCACCTCTGTGAGGGATCTAATATTTCCTCTCACTCTATGGTCATTGTTTATGGTCTTTGGCAAATCCCTTAATCCCCAGTTTCTCATTTGTACATTATATGATCGCCTCTTTTTGTGTCTGTGTGTGTGTGGTTTTGGGGTTTTTGTTTGTTTGTTTTGCTACAGGATCTTCAGGGTAGGGACTGTCTTGAACAGACAATGCATGAAGAGTGGCTAAAATTCCCAGGCGTTTATATCAGTTATTGCCACTGAAACTACTATGCCAGAAGATAATAAAAATATATCTGACACCTCATCCAGTATGCTTATCTGTTCACTGGCTTTCTGTTGAATGCAAACACAAATGAAAGGCCTTGACAGTCACATCCAAAATCTTTTACAGATTTGGGTATGGTTATTTGAAGCATTATCTCAACTTGAGTTATGACATTTCATCAAAACTACATTTAGAAGAAACAAACTCCTAAACCAAGACAACAAGAAACTTTTCCTGGCAAGTTCTGTACAGCTGTGTTTCGGAAGAAATCTACTCTGGAAAAAATCTTAACAAACACAAATTTGGTGTCATCATCATCTTCTTCTTCAGGGATCCATTAGTAAATCCTTCTTTAGAGTCCACATTTTAAAAAATCACGGACACTCATGAGCCGAGGCCTCCTTAAAAAACAATGGAAACCAGCCTCCCAAGTCTCTGTGTTGCTCTAGATGATCAGTTACTTTTAAATCACTCAGGTGCTTCAGAATTGTATAGCTGTTCATGTCTCAATAACTTCTTGGGTATAATAGACAGCATTCCTAAAAAATGAGCTAATCTGTTAAACTCCTCAAACCAATGCAGTAGAACTATCAGGCAAATCCCTTTAACCTGTTTTATTTTCTTTTAATCCAAGGTATAATGACCAACTCATTACTTAATTGAACATACTGTAGTAAATCAAACAGCTGTACCATAATTTTCATACCCATCATATTCCTATCAATCAAGGATAGTTAAAATGTACACACAGAATGTATGCTCTTATAAAAATCTCAACTGCAAAAATCAGTATTACTTATAATTAACAATATAGACAATTAAATCAGAACTAGTTTACTAGCTTTACATTTTTACAAATGCAATAAAGATAACAGCATCTCTCCTGAGAAAATAGATTGGGAATTATCAGTGCCAGAAGAATCATGTAACAAATTACAAAAATATACTGCATTGCCAATTAGGCAAGCAATTCTGAAGTAGGCAGCTATACTTTAGAAATAACCCGGACAGATTTTTAAACAGAAGCAGTATGGTACTGTGAAACAAAGACAGAAGAGATAACAAGGTTTCCTTATCAGCGACAGTGGGAAGAGCACAAACTTTCTAGGAAAGCAATTACCGTACATGCAAGTTTTCTCATTGCAGTTAAGGACAGTACAATAGCTACATGTTTTGGTCTCAGCTTTGTCTTCAAATACATGAGATATGTAATACTCACTGGAGTCCCTGGGAGCTGTGAACATGGAACTGAGAATATAACTAAGCCAACAGAGTCTAAAACGGTCAAAATTTTTTGAAGGTTTTGCCAAATATTTGGTGGTGCTGTTATTGTCATCCACAGACAGCTAGGAAGTTCAGAGGCATGCAGAAAAGAAAAATAACTAGTATGAGGACTAACGTAAAAAATATATGTACTTTGATTCTGAAATTTAGAAGAGATTTATTACTGTAATTTAACACTGGCAATGTATTTGGCTTAACACAAGGCATAAAGGTCATTTAATGAGAGCACCCTGCTGGTCTGAAAGATTGTCGTGTGGCATTGATCCAGCTGGTGGTCTAGATTGAATGGATTTCCACAACATCTAGTAACCACTGGTTCTGCCACAATAAAATGCTACTATTTCAGTAAGGTGTTGCGCTCAGTTTAAATATTTATTTATACAAAATTGGAGGCCATCAGTAGGACCATTGGCAGCTTGGAACTGACTTTGCTTGAACCGTTTCATAATATCTCACTAACTCATAGAATGCAGAATAGTACTTACCTGACAAAAGAGACAAGAAAAAATTTCAAATGGAGATACCTTCTTGAGTAAAAAAATAAGCAATCAGAATACTAACTTAAAACCTCAAATGGAATGCTCTGGAGCAGAGACTAATGTTTAAATTAACCATTCACAGCCTTGTGTAAATGCCTGCTGAAATCAACTGCAACCTTCTACCTTTACTCCATGGGCAGCAGGCCAGGAACCAAGCACGCTTATTCAGATTCTCACCTGCATAGATTGCTACCAACTCAGGTAAGCCAAGCAAGCTCTGAGAACTCATGCTAGAAGAACATCTGCTCATTAGAATTAAAAAAGATTCTGAGTATAACATACACAACTGAAGAACATACCTTTTTCTTAAAAAGAATCAAGCATTGCATCAATACAGAATAGTAAATACCTCAGGCATTGTGTCACTTAAATGTAAATACCAAAGTATGACCCTGAAAAGAGGATTCGTCTCACCTAATTCTAGCTATCTAAGGATCAGGCATCTGATCTATCAGCTGGCTTCCCAGTAAAATGAGTAGAAGAAACAGGTGCTTCCAGCTACAAAACACCTCATCTATCCATGGAGTGCTTTTAAGATAGGATGGAATTTTAAGTACTATGGATATCCCACCCCAGAATATAGAGAATCTTGATAACAAACTTAGCTTCATTGTTTTAAGTTAAAATTTACTAAAATCAGGTGAGATAAATACAATTCCAGATGCTCAGCTTTAGACATCCTGTTGTGAAAATCCTGCATGGGTAAGTCTTGATAGTGTGTAACTTTTCCATTGCTTTGATTGATGAAGAGTAAGCACAACACTTACCCTTTTTCAATTTATGAAATGCAACAAAATTAAATTAGGTCATTTTGCTATGCCCTAGTTTGTAATTTCATGACTGGCAACATTACTATTTGAAAACATTTCATAGTTGTAATAAAATATTCTTTCAGGCTCTCTTTCTAATAGCTATAGTAACAGTCACAAACATGAGATAGAAGCAAAATGTCTATTAGTGACTTTTTAAAGCACACTACACAATTCTAGCACTTGTTAATGCAGTTCAGCTGCTGTAACCTATTTGCCCCATGTTTCTAGAAAATGACACTTGCAAGCTGTGGGATGTCAGCTACCATGAAAGGATATTAGGGACAGTAAATGGAAAGAATTGTATTATTTCAGTCAGCTCCTACTCAAAGGATTTTTGTTTAAGAACCTGAAGAACTTGGGAGCAGCTGAGAAGCTCATTTGCCATTTAGATATTTCAGATGAACCTTCAAACTACATTAACGTTACTCAGTGATAGCAGGAATGAAAAAGTACTTTAAAATCCAACTGAGTTTTGCAAAGACATTAAACTAAGATATTAGTACTAGTTAACAGAGATTAAGTATACATGTTTTAAACATGAGTGTTGTTATTGGTAGTAAACTTCTGATGATATTTAAAACATACTACTTAATACTATGAGTTTCTAGTTAAACACCATTTTCAACTATAGGTAACTTCTGGAGCATATGTAAAAGTTGGCTGTTCTCTGGAACATACTTTTTAGAAGTGGCTCTGAATCCCCTTTGCTATTCTCCACCTCTGTCATATTCCTCTGTCCTCACAGATTTCTGGGACTGTGCCAAAGAACAGCAAATCCATAACCCACTATTAATTTATTCCCTGGTTATTCTGTATGTCATTCTGCAGTTAACCACTGCAGATTTTATAAAAAAAAATAAACTCACAAGATGTTTAGGAATTAGTAACTGGAAAAAGTAAGAAGGACAAAAAGATTTTGGAGTTAAAAATAACTCCTGGAACTAGATGCCACTATCTGAGCTGTACAATAGTTAACCTGTTGAGCCATTGTTTACCACGTACATAATATTACAGGTAAAACATGACACAAGATGATGGTCAATGAGTTCACATTTTGGATATAGCTGATTACAAGTAATAACCTCTGTGAACAATCACAAAAGTGAAGGGTGGGTGTGGGTGTGTGTGCACGTACAATCAGGAAAGCATCAGAAGAAGCACACACAGAGCCTCATTCAGGTGAATCCGAGTGGTTGTTGGAAAGCCTGGTGAATGTGGATTTTACCATCTGGAAATGAAGCTGCCATATGTTTACTAGAGTTTTCACAAAGAAGATTGATCATTTCCAGATTTCCCATTTGGTTAGGATGGATTTACATCTGGAGAAAAGGAAAGCCGTGCTTGCTCTTGCAGAAATTTCTACTACTTTTATGCATTTACTGAGGCCTGCAAAGTCCTGGGATATCAAAGTTTCCAACTGCTGACCAAGTCTTTGCACTTCCTAGATAGCGAAATTAAGCTAAGAAGGATTTTGCCTGTTCTTGGTAAAACAGTTACTGCTGCTGTATAGAATGACAGGATATAGCTCACTTCAAGAAGCTTATGTTAGATTCTCCAGGAAAAGTCTCACAACGTCAGTGCTTTTGTCAGAAATTGTTTTGGTGAAAGCAATGGTGGGAAATCTTTTAAGAGAGACAGTTAAGCCTAACCACTATAAGTCTGCCAGGTTCTGCTGTTACCTATTCTGAGTAGTTGTCCAGAGTTCTGCATGACAACTATAAATATTTAAAGAATCAAGTACATACTAAGTATCATTGATACCATGGATTAATGATTCATGTATCAGTCTTTTTGGACAGATGAGTTAGAGCTAATAAAACTTACAGATTTGCATTTTTATTTAACCATTAAGTGAAACACTTATTTTGTAGACTGTTTTACTTAATTGCACATAATTTTGAATACGAGTCACACAAAGGTACTTTTCTGAAAAAACTCCATTTTATGTATTTTTCACAGTATAATCTGGAATGCCTCTTTGCACATGCATGAGAATCTGTGGAGGTTTTGGACAAGCTTTATGGCTCACCTTGGGGTTTTTTCAGATATTTATTAATTTTATTAAAAAGATGGAAGACATTTCCTGTGAGAAAACATGGGCATTAAAGCTAATGTATTGATGGAAATAAAGTTATTTTGAATAGAGAACTGAGCATTATTTTTAGAAAATAGAGAGCTTATCTTCTGTCTGATTAGGAATTGCCTCTATAGATTTCAGGGGAAAAAAGATAGCTTTTATAAGCTCTAAATCAGCAGTTTGTTTGTACTCAGAAAAGTGATTTAGTGCATGTTTAACTTTAGGCACATGCTTAAATTCCATTGATTCCAATGGAAATAAAGCAGATGTGCTTGGAGTTTATCACATGCTTAAATAGTGTTGAATTAGGGCCTTTATACTTTACAAGTTCAATATACCAAATGTTAATTAATCCTTGCTGCACTTCTCAAGGAATGTCTCATTACTAAATGCAACTAGTGGGAGTGGAGATTGCCTAATAACTCATGTAGTAACTAACTGGTTTGTGCTACAAAATGTAGCTGCAGACCTCCTAAACTGTCTCATTCTTCTTGCACTGTGGAATTGTAGATAGGAAGAAGGTGCTAAGGGTAAAAAAAAAAAAAAGTGTCTTGTCAATAGAAGAACTTCAGTGAATGCTTCTGGGTTTGTGTGCACATTCACAGTAAGCAGCCTATATTTCAATCATGGTTGGTGATATACTAAGAATGAGAAAATAAATACATGCAATATGTAGGCAGAATATATTATTAGTGGTCAAAAACATAAACAGGAGATGAAAAAGGATGATAGTGAAAAGAAGCTAATTCGATTGCATACTATAAAAAGTAGAGCCTCATTACTGTGGAAATGTCTAAAACAAGTAGACTCTGGCAAGCAAAATCCTTCACACCTTTTAAAACAATAATTATAAACAACAGCTTGTGAAGCATTTAATTGAAACTTGCCATTACTTCACATGCACAGTCCCTATAAGTGTAGGGAGGGAGGGTACTTCCATCATGTCAAACTGCCAAACAGCTAATATTTTTTAACATCAGAGAAGGGTTAAGTAAAAAGGAGGCTCTTTATACTTTAGGTAGTTTGTGGCAAGCATGGTTTAAAAACTCCGAACCAAAGACAACCAAGCTTTCACCAATCCCACAACAAGTTTTCAGGGTTGACTTCATTAACAAATATACATATGCCTCCAACTAGATATTTCAGTTAGTTGACTTAATCAAGAACAAATTAAGCTTTATAGTTCTAGTAAGAGACATATGCAGACTTAAAACAATTCTATAAGATCAGTTTCTACAATTACTTAATAACACAACACTTTATTACTAGATCTACATAGCTCCACCTTCACTGAGTCCCTCCTTTCCATCAGTTTGTCAGTCATTAATACTGCCATAGGTAAGAGCCTTTCAGTATTCATCAGCACCAGAGGGGACCCATATCCAACCTTCTTTGCACAAAGAAGCAGCTGCCTGAAAATGCTTCCGATATCTGACTCCCCTCTCTCTCCCCAGTAATTTGAAGACTGAATTTGAAAAAGAAATTAATGGAGAGTATCTTAAAATTAATAGCTCATTTCCCTTACAATTTTTCTCCTGCTCTCCCCGCCAGTCTTAATGTGCATGAGGTTTCTGAAGAAAATACCAGTATCCAGCCTTATTTACTTTGAAAAGTAAGAATTTGATGTGGAACAAAGCATTCATTAAAAACAGGACATCATGAGGAGCTAGACTGTTTTTACTCATAGTCTTGAAGTTCTTTGAAGATGTGCTGCCTAAATTCATTTTTCCATACTGATTCTGCACTACATCCTTCCGACAGAACACCCTCCGTGGCACCTCCCTTTAACAGGTAGCTCTCCCTAGGAATCCCCAGTGCCAGTACTGAAAATGTGATTATAGACAAGAAATCTGTTGTCTGATTTATATGTCCTGATGTAAACCGGGGTAAAAGGTTTCCCAATGCCAACGGGTCGGCTCGTTGGAACAAACATAGTGGTCAGTGGCTTGAACCTCCTGTGGCCAAGTGTGTCATTAAAACCTGGTGGTCCATGTGTAAGGTGAAACCACGGCCATATAAACATACATGCCATTTCCCACACGTCCAAAGGAATGCTAGAACCTCCCACTTCCCCACTGAGTGATGCTGTTTTGTGGGCAATGGAACCTGGGAAGTAAACCTAACAGGCTGCCTTTTTGCTCCCTTCAGTTAAAACTCAATTGCTCCCCAGGAATACTTCTGTGGTAGTGCAAATAACCAAATGAAGCATCAAAGATCATCTCCACAACAAAAAATGACTGATTAAACTGAATCATACCAAATACAAAATTTCTCTCCAATGTGTATTCCTGGATAAACAGTTTTCCATTAATGAAACAGAATATTTAACATGTGACTAGTACCATTAACCCACAGAAACTCCTGATGTTCCTAATATTAACTGTTATTTGGGATCAAGGCCAAAACACAGACACTGTCACAGGATCATGACCAGGTTTAATCTAAGAGTAGTACACATCCTTGTAACACACTTCGGTACAGTGACACAGAAACAGTGATGTACTACAAAACAAAATTGAAAGCTGATGCAGCAGTAACTAATCATTTTCATAAGTAAACCTAAGATGGAGTTTTTGACTGGCTAGCTGCTTGGTTATCACTGTCTTCAACTCTAGTATGCCACCCAACGAGCACTACCAAATCAAGTATCACAGTCAAGAACCCTTAAGTGGTAGGGGCAGGGCTGAAGTCTAGAAAAAGGAGTTCAAGTCTTGCTCTAGTTATTACTGATTGCAAGAGTTGTTCCCTCTTCTGATAGGAATGGACAGAATACCAAAGATGGCAAGAAATAATCAAGAAAAAAAAACAAACCTAAAAACCCAAACCAGAAGAAAATACAAAGAAAAAGAATGACACAAAGATACAGCTATGTTGGCAGAGCTCTAGGAAGAGAGTTCAGCACACACTTATCAGTTCTTGGCACACACATACAGCCCTGCTCCCAACAGATCCAGAGAAACACAAATCCAGAATGAAAAAAATTGGGCAACATCCCCAACAACAACTTTCAGGTGAGTTTCCTAGTGATTATGAAGGTTCCCCTGGCTGAGAACAAGTTTTGCTCAGAAAAGCCTTTAATTCCACTATGAATTCTGCCATGCAGTACCTCAAACCTGATCTGATATGCTGCCTGCAGGATTATCCAGGCAGTAGCTATGCAGCTTATTTAGGATAATCATTTTGTATGTGGTCGATTTAGAGGCATTAATTGCAGCAAAAGTATGCTTTCCTTTGACTCTCCAGCAAGCCAAAAAGAAACAACAACATAGTGGCAGAATTATCCCAGAAGTATTTACATGCTGATATATTTTAAGAATACTAATTATTTATTTTAGAATGGCTCTTTGTTCTAATTTTCCTAGTTTGGAATGGTTTTTCATTAATGCTTTAAAGCCATATGCTGTAGTAAGGCCCAAAATAATGTTTAATATGTATCTCAAAAACTGCAGTGAGTGTTGCAAAGAACACACTTATATTTTGATTAGCTCCATTCCATGCTATGTGTCAGAACAAAACCTCTTAAAAACATTGGCCCTACTGTATTGTAGGACCTATGCATAATTATTTCAAAACACACAGAAAGTGGCACACAGAAAAGTAATGAATAAAATATGTGAAAAAAATCAAGAAAAGTTTTAGATATTACAAACAAAGCACTTTCTGTAGGACTAGCTTCTTTTAAATTGAACATATTAATAAGGGTACCCGGCTAAAAAAAAAAAAAAAAAAAAAACAAAAAAAAGAAGCTGTATATAAACTAGATAGCATACATAGCTGCTCTGTTTAGAAAACAGCAAAGTACCATGTAAAAAAGTCTCTGTTTAGTCAGCCCACCCACTACGAAAGAAAAAAAAAAAAAAAGGCTGACATTTAGAAAACAGGATATACTGAACAGTTTTCACAATTGTGCCCAGCAAATATGATAGAGCTTTTTGTGTAAATTCTGCAGTATGAGCCAAATCCTGAAAGTTACCACCTATTGAGAAATACAAGGTGTTCAGGATAAAAGTTAAAACAGCATTATAAGCCCAACCTTCCTTTACAATATGGCCTTTAAAGAAACCACCAGTTATCAGTGAAGCAGGAAATCAAACAGTAAGTCTGAGGCAAATACCGAAATACCCCCACCTTTTGGGAAAGTGATCTTTTCAGTCCTACTATAGATATGACAAAATATTGTTGCTCACAGACCAGAAGAGAGGTTAAAAAAACCTGAAAACCCAAAGTACATATAAACGTGAGAAGAAAATTCAAATAGTATTACATAAAATTTTCAGAGCACAGATTTTCCTGTGTGTTTGGAAAATGCTGAACACAATGAGGTCCAGATGCTGATGGGAGCCAACGAGCTTAATGCGAAGCAAATATTGCACAGAATTATTATGCGTGTCACTTGCTGCACAAGGCTGCCTCATGCAGAGGCAGCCGGTGTGCGCTGCTCAGGGTAGTCTCAGTCCGGGTGTGACGCCTACTCTCTCACGCTGCAATGAATTAAGCATGCTACAGCGTGGCAGCATGTAATCTGAGCACAGGTACACTGTGGGTGACATCCAGCCTCTAAAACCACATCAATATACACACTCCTTAAAGTTTCAGACTTTCAACCTGAAGACACATGAAGTCTGCGTTTACACACAGACGTGCATGCATGTAGATGTGTGTTTCTGGTGGAAAATACTGCAAAATGGAGCACACATATTGTGGAAAAACAGAATAATAAGGAAATGTCATTCTATGTAGCCAATGCAAAGTTGTTCTAAATAACTGGACCTACCTTTGTCTCTGCTCCTGACCTGCCTGCCTCCCTTTACCCCTGCCCCCAGTCCCTGGTGCTTGGTAGTTTAACCTAGAAAGCTAATAGAAACACACATACAGAACTACCGACGCTACGGTCCTGTATACAAAACCCTCCCCAGACTCCACTGAGCCAGCCAGGGAGCTCTCAGCTCGTCACCACTGCCCCCTGAAGGAGTCTAATTAGACCCGATGATCAGCCAGCAGAGATGCTCATCTGACTCCTCAAGCCTGTTCCCCTCTATATGAGATGGATTAATTTCTGTTCTCCCTCAGATGTGTGAATGATACAGGACACAGCCGATAAGGAACAACTTTAAACACTGCAGAACTTACATAAAACTTTAACTGCAAGCTGAGTGATTTTTATTACAAGCGCACATGGTCCAAAGAGCCATCCTATGCTAAAAATTCCAACACAGAATTCCTGCAAAAGGCAAAATCCAGTGCCAAGGAGTCTCCCCTCGAGTATTCACTGAGCTTTGTTAACTAGACAGTGGTTGAAGGGGATTCCATTGGGGCACTCACAAAATCAGCCCTTGTCCAGATTTGTGTCAGCCTTGCATCTCGGAAAGAGAGTAGTCTAAGAAACAGCAGCACACTCAACCCAATCACAGGCCACCACAATTCAGCTCCAGACAGGTTAAAACAGTGCTCATTGTCTGAGCAGCAAGTCTATGGAAGCCAGGTAAAACTTTTAGCGATTAGACCAATGGCTAAACTTCAAGGAACAGAGGAAGTTATGCTGAGGAATCCACTGCCTTTTTTTTTTTTTTTTCTCCTTCCTGCCAGGGAAAAAAGGGTTAGAGCTGCTGTGCAGGCTAACAGGCAAAGCAACAAAACAAAGGAAGCTTCCCTCTAGCTCCTTCTCATCCAAAATTATAGTGTGTTCTCTCACTTGGTTTCCTTGAATACTGCTGAAAGATAAGAAATTACTAATTACTATAAGCAAATGGTTTCCCTTTGTCTTCTGAACAGAGGTAAAGGGTTTAACTCGTTGAAGAACTACTAATTGCAGGATCATCCCTAGAAGTCCTAGAGCATACTTTCAGTTAGAATGTTTGCTAAGCTTTAAATCACCCTATTTTGGGGAATCCTAATTTTCAATTATAAGTGCAATGAAGATAAAGAGACTACATACACCATTTTCATTAGTGCTTCTCGTAGTTTAAAAAGATACTTTGCATTTCTCTTGTTCCCGTGAATGGGCACTTAGCTCCCATATGTCCCAATCAAGCAGATTTACATCAGCCAGTGAGATGCATTACAAGTGACTGAGTTCTGCCAGAAACCCTTAAACCATTAAAAAATGCTGTTAAATTATATAAACTTTTTAGATGCATAGGCTATTGTTTCCACAACAAAATGTTCTTCAATTTTTCACAACCAGATATCCAATAGTTAAAAGCTGGAATTCACTAATGTAGGGCTCAGGTAACAAGTCTGACCATCACTTTTTGCATCCACTTGTCCTGGAAGAAGCAATGGCACTTCAATTAAAAACTGTTAATGAAAACGTTCAGAACTTTCACTACTCTGTGTTTCTTCAACCGAATTTTTATCATACTTGAGGACGTGCACATTTGGAATTTGGTCTAGATGTGGCAGAACTGAGAGCAAACAAAACTAATCCAAGTGTCATTGAATGATGATATAAAGGAACAGAAGATGAGCAGATGAATAAATCCTTGGTTTTTTTCCCCGGAGTCTCAAGGACTGAGTGTTTTTAGGAAAAATTCTGGTGTTTTTTTAGTTAATGGACAACTCCAGGTATGGAGAAGTGCCCCTACATTCATGCCCCTCTCATCCACATCTTTTAGACTCATGAAGAATTCCTTGACAATACCAGAAGAGAGAGTAGTTCTGTTCTTTGCCTACACCATATTTAGAACCACTATAGTAAGTGGTAAAAAAATTACATGTGTTTCTTTTGCCTCCTCTTCCAAATTTTATGGTTATTCCTTTCCTGTCTCTAAAATGAATTGGGGTATTCACTTTAGAATTAACTGCTGCCATATATTTGCCAGACTGAAATGAATATGTAACTGTACTTGTACACATTGAATTAAACGATTAGCACAGTAAAGAACTTGCTGTCTGGCAACTGGATTGAACAAGGTGGTTAACAGCAGAGGATATATGTCAGAAACTACATTAACCTAAAACAGTGCTTCCAAAATGCCTTGCACAAAAAACAGGTAAAGGTGTAATACCATTATCAATGAAAAGCAAAGCAGAATCTATTCACTCCAAAACCTGATAAAGCCTCAGTAAATGTAAGGACTATCATTCTGTATCTTTGTTAAATGTGGTCTTAAAAATATTTACTAAATGGCTAACCACGAGACTAAACAAAAGCATTACCACCATTGTAAATCAAGATCAAGGCAGTTTCATGCCAGGCAAGGAGGCAGCTGATAATTTAAGAAGAGTGCTACAGATATTATGAGAGGTGAGAGATGATGACGATCCCATTGCTGCTTTTTCTTGAGATGCCGAAAATGTATTTAATAGGGTAGGATCAAATGCTGATATCTACAATATGGCTTTTGCAAGTTTTGTTTTGGATTAAAACTCAGAAACCCAATTAAAACAATTTACTTTCACCCATTAGCTTTAATCCTTATGAATGGCTTACTGTCTTCTCTGGTTATTTTACCAAGAGGCACTTGAAAATGATGTCCTCCCTCTCCTGTCCTACTTTGCACTTGACCTTGAACCTTTGGCCATCTCCTGCATTTTTATTCTGAAAAAGTATTTGGCATCCAGAAACTATTGGTATGTGTAGGTGACATCCAGACAGTTATTAAAAGGCTTTTTCAAAGAACAACAAAGACATCTGAAGAAATAGCTCAATTTAATTTTTATTTACAATAGTATCCTCTTTCATCCCCTTGCAAGACCAAGCTATATCTCCATTACAATGCACTGGTGTACCAGAGTCATATCTAAAATACCTTAATATCTAAAATTTTGCCTAGATACACAAATAGCTGCTTTGCAGGACTGTAGGTTAGGGCCTAACTCCCATTGAGATCAATTAGTGTTAAGAATTCTGCCTGCTTAGGGTTTTTTAAGAAAAGTAGTAGATGCTCAAAACTAATTCTAAGTAAGAATCAGTCCTATCATAATTTAATAGTTCAAAAAACAAAGCTCTGCGAACTGCAGAAGGACATTCTTAATTCTAAGCACTTAGCTTTTAATCTTTAATATTTCCGAAGTGTAAAATGCTTACAAGTAAATTTGGAACTCAAACAAAAGTAAGACAGACATACAGCGAATGATAAAAGCATAGAAAATTAAGAAGTTTCAAAATCGAGATCCTCTGAACTGTAGCCTTTAAAAAAAGACTATTAACATTAAGAAGCTTATATAGAGATAGTTTCTCTGTATTTGCAAGCAAACATACAGTCCATCCATTTCTTCTAAAGAAACAAAATATACTTCTAGCAGAACAAATTCATACTCCTGGGAAGTACGTAAGGTGTTGTTTCTGCACCTGACTTACCCAGGTTCCTACTGTACCATCAAAGAAAACACCCATCTTTAAAGATGTTTCTGACTAAATGCTTAATAGATTTGTTACAGACACTGAAAAGGAGAAACAAAAGAGAATTCAGATTCTGTGATATACCTCAGTCCAGGGTGACCTACAGATTTCTGAAGGGAGGGTTATAAGTCTTCTCCCAATGAAAATTCTACTCCTCATAAAGAACAAAAAACTTCAGGGCTTCGTCATGCCATTGCAATGCTGTTTCAGAAGACAGCCTCCTATCCATTACAGATCTCACCATATACTGGTGAAAGGGCTTTCCTGACATGATTTCACCTGCTTGCAGCACAAAATACATTTTAGATTATAAAGAATTTTTCAGTGTTGCTTTATTTATAGATTTTTAGCAGCAACATTCAGATTGTTTTTGTCAAGGTCTTGGTCAGCTTTCAAAGTTTACAAAGCCAGTACACACAAAATCTCACCTATGAACAAGCAAAAGACACAGCTGACTGGGTTTTATGACTCACTCAACAGATCTGTGCATGTCAGAGACTGTCAACGGCTTTGGAAATATCAATAATCCATGTACAGTAGCATTTCCAGCTTTTTAAAAAAACACCAAGACTCACTCTTTGGTAAAACAGAAAAATGGATGTTGTTGAACGAAATGTCCTTGAAAAATCTTAAAACACAGAGAAAACTAAGTGAAAAACTAATCAATTATATTATTGCCGAATATTTTCTTCATTATGAAGAGTTTTTAAACCTTTTCACTGTACTGGAAAGGCCAGCTTGCTAGTGTGTGCTTTTGTCCTTCCAGGCTCTCACTGCTACTCTGCTTACCAACTGTCAGCTTAGAAGGATGCATGCACATAGTTGACTTCTGTTTCTTTGTGCCATTTTTCAATCTTTAAACTCTTTATGAAACCTACCTCTCCTGACATATTTTTCTCCCTGTGTATACACTCAGCTAGAAAAATTACAGATAGGTCTCAGGCAAAAGCCACAATGTTCCTGAGGTTGGAAGGGATCTCTGGAGGTACCCCCTGCTCAAGCAGGGTCACCTAGAGCAGGCTGCCCAGGATATTATTCAGTTGGGGTTTGAGTATGTCAAGGACAGAGACTCTACAACCCCTCTGGGCATCCTGTGCCAGTGTTTGAGCATCCCCACAGTAAAAAATCCCAACAACCAACAAAAATATTCCCCCCAAACCAAAAAAACACACCACTATTTTAAAAGGAGACTATATAATAATACCTTTCTTCCACTCAAAAAAACCCCACATTTTTTTCAAACTGTGAGTGATTATTAAGCATATGCAAACACGAGTACCTAGGAACCTGCATGTATGCAATTCTCTTCAGTATTTATTTAAGTATTTCAATAGGAAATGGTCCATTCAGACAAAAATCTTTTATCTCCAATGATATCCTAGGGCAGGACAAAACCAAGACAGGAATATGTATCAGTATACATTTCAGCCTAGAAAACATGTTAAAAACAGCTGCACACTGTATTTTCTAGAGAACAAACTGCAAATTCTGCAAAGCTGAAATAGAATATATTTAGTGTAATAGCTTACGTTATTCTAGCCAATGTCTGAACTTCTGTTACCACACACATTAATTTTCAAATATTATTATTATGATTGGGTGCAGAGCATATTTATTAAATAACCTATCAAGCACAATGCATGCAATCGTATATCTAGAAATGGATTTGATACATTCCATTTTGAAGAAAAGAGTGGGCAGAACCATGGTTTATGCATGTCACATTTCACGACAACACAGGAAAACAACAATTGTCAACAAAGAAAAATAGGTAAAAACCTACTCTTAGAAAACATGTCATTGTTTTCTTAAGTTTTTAGATGGAGTATGAGAAAATGTCATTTTAAAGTCTCAGCTGACAGTTCAGTCAGTTCCGTTTACAGTGCTGTAAACCCGAGGTTCACATCTACTGAGCACAAAAGCAATCTCTCTCTTTCTTAAAATCTTTACTTTTTTGGTAGTTGTCCTCCTCCACCTCCCTTAAGGCCCTGAAATATGTGACTTTCCTGCACTCTGAACAGGTCTGCATTTAGAAGAACTGAGAAAGATCACATTTCATCAGTAGTGTCATTTCAGGGAGCCTGACTGGAAGCTTTTCAAAAGAGAAAAGACAGCACCCAATTCCCACTGATTTTCTGTGTCACATACTCTTAAGAAAGCCTCTGTTCTTGCCTATACTTCTAGCAATGACTGCTTTATATACTCTATGAGTCTCCACCTATTGCTGCAGATAGTCCTCATCACTTGAGCACCTACAATTATTTTCTCTGACTACTTGTGTGTAAAGCTTATAATAAATTTCACCTGTTCAAATCCAACACTGACATTTGTTGTTGCCAAAAAAGTTAAAATGTCTTTTCAGCCAATAATAATATCGGTGTCAGCTGCCAGGTCCTTTCCTTTGTGAACTTTTGCCCATTTAAACTAATGGTGTCTTATTTGTTTTATGACTGTTTTTTTTCTAGTAGCTGCTCTTCTGTGAAGCCTTCTCTTGGCTATGTAAGTCATACACCAATCTGGAGGACACCTGCTTTTTAGTACTTGCTGCCAGACCTATTTGAAAAGTCAGATCTCCACTAAGCACATCAAACACTCTGGTCTCACTAGATCAGAAACACCGAGTTGTTTAAGAACGTGGCTTGACATTATACATAATCTGGTCTAGCTGCAGGTGGCTGCCAACAGGGGAAATCCTGCTCCCCCTACCCCCCTGCCCATGAGCTGAACACTCTTTCCCTCCTCTCACTTTCATTTGGAAGGAAAGATCCTGAGGCCCCTGGCTGAATCAGTTCAGTGAGCGGCTCCAGTGAAAAAATCCTTTCTTCCCCCATCATGGACTGAACGATGTCTGCTGAACTGACACCCTGGCAGTGGCATGATGTGCTAGACCTAATGTAGGTGAGAATGAACTCCTGGCCAGGAGTTAAAGGAAGACGATAGGAGCACCTCCTCTTCTGGTGACAACCAGCAGTGGGCAGTTAGATTAAAAAAGATAAAACATCAAGCAGCCAGTAAATGAGCAACAGGTAAGACAATGAGTCAAGATACAGAGTTGAAGACAAATATGAAAATCAGCTGATATGTTGGCATAATTCGATTTCTCCTAAGATACTTTGGCAAAGAAAGATGGTATTAATTAGAGAGATTAATTCAACAGAGAATGTTCTGGGCTTCAAACCTCATCCCGACTGCGGTTTTCTTACACAGAGTAAGATTTAAGTGGCTTCAAGGTGAATTCTTAGAACATTTTTTCCCCCAAGACTATTTATGATCTTTGCACAGGCTGCACTTTACTATTATGTATTGCAGAATACAGCGTCTCAAAAGCGCAGATAGGGGAAATGAAATGATCATCCTGTCCTGAGACTGTAGAATACATTTGGCAAAATGCCATATGGGAGGTAAATGTCTACATACAGAAACACAGATGAAGGCAAGAGTTAGTGCAATGATTAAAAACTATATTAAAAAAGCAAAGCAAAAAAGAAGCAATAAGCTATATGTGGAAATTTTAGTGCCAGGGTCTGCATCTAGCATTTGCTGATGTTAATGATTGATTCTAAATCTGAAAAAAAGTAATTTCAAATTAGGTAGAAATCCACAGAAGTTAGTTTTCATAGTGACTTTTATCTGAGGATCTGAAATTGTTTGGCAAGTAGTATGGAATTATGATGCACAGGTCACCTGCCTGTTTATGGAATATTCATATATACATTTCAATAAGAAGAAATTAAATACCAACCAGAATGTGATATGCCCAAGAATATTCTACGACAGAAGCAAAAATAAAACCCAAGCCACTTGCCTCTTGAAGACCTATACAAATGCAAGCAATTACATGAATTACAGACACTATCATCTACAAGACTAAATATTTCAGCATATTGATTAGTGAATGGCAAAATTCCCAGTTGTCTAGAAAACCTTCTCCTGGACAGCTGCATCACTGACTTACGTGTTACATACCACTAATAATAGTTTGGACCAAGAAGATGCATATAATAATCTCTGTGCTATAAAGACCAATTGCCCACCAACCATGTTCAATAAACTACTGTATAATATTAATAGATCAGCTCCCTGGACAAGAAAAGTAAGCCCTGAGGATGAACAAACAGGCTAAATTACAGCATTTGGCTATAATAATTTAACCACACTAAATATCCTAAAACTGTATCAGAAATTCCAGCAAGCAAAGGTATCTTAACTTATGTTTTGGTGATATGGAAGTCAAAGACAATGATCCCATACACTAACAGACCAAAATCTTTCAGATCTTATGACGAGCTGTCACAGAATCATGAGAAAACCCTGCCCTTTGACTCAAGAGCAAAACCATGGGAAATGTATAGGAAATGACACTGACAGAATGGGAACCAAAGCAGAACAAACAGAAGCAGCACATTATTATTTTCTTTAAGTGATAGCTATCACTGTACAAACAGCAAAAGCAAACTGAGCAGTTCAGGAGACTAGCAGCAAGAAGCGGCAGATAGTAGAGTGAACCACCAAGCTGTTGCAGTCAGAGTCCAACTCAGTCAGCCTCACACGGGGCACCAATTGTTGCAGCACAAACAAACTATCAGGCTGCAACAAGGCTTTACCGTTGATCAGATTCTACTGTCTGTGCTGTATCTCCTTCCTCCAGAGGCCAGACCACACTGCTCCTCCTCCATCCAACCCTCTCTGCCACACTCCTCAGGGCTATGTAACCACTTAGCGGAATGAGCTACAGCTGCACATCATCCATGTCCATCAACCCACTGCCTTCGCGGCAAGGCCACAGCTGCACATTATCAGTGCTAATCAACCCACTGCCTTCATTCCTCTACACCAAGCTACAGCAAGCCAGAGTACAGACTACATGAAGTGACATGAAGAACCAGTAGCTGATTATATGGGTCGGTTTCTTTGCTTTACCCTGTGAACTCTGTATGCCATGAACAAGCACACCCAGTTCTATAGTCTCCACGAGCAAGCATAGGGGGATTATGGCTGCAACACAGCCTTGACAAAACCAAAGAATGGTTGATGAGATATCAGCATAATGTATATCCCAAATGAGGACAGATTCAACCCCCGAGTGACATCTGGTAGTAATACTGTACTATAGCAAATAAAATAACAGTAGTAATAATTTACATTTATATATACTCCACTTTAAGGCATTTGAAACTGGCTACTGTCAGAGAACAGATGTAGGACTAAATGGCATATGTCCAATACAGATGAAAAACTTGATTCCCGAGTGCTACGTGGGGGGGGGCGGGGGAGGGAGAAATGAGGAAACCCAGGTTTTAACTGTAGTATTTCTTTGGGTACAGGCAGACCCCAGTAATTTATACTAGGATGCCATTATCAAATGCCTAAATTGTAAAAAACCAGTGAAATTAAGCCAGCAGATCACAGAACACAACTGCCTACAACTCTGAATTCACCTATATCTTGGGTGAGAATATCCCAAGAGCTAATCTAGCTTTTACCAGTTGGCAATCTCTGAAGAATTTCAGAAATTCAAATTAACATCTCCATGCCCTTCACCTTTTAGTCACAGAAGGCAGGTGCTGTCATAGTATCTGGAAAATATTATCTTCAGGAAATATGTTCTCAGGGAAGGATCTAAAGCTACTGAATGTATAGCCACTTTACGTCACCAAAGCACTTCATAGTGACACAAGTCACTTGTGACTTCCCAGGGAAAAAGGAACCTACTGAAGAGAAAGTTGAGGTTTTCAGTCAAAAATCCCAGAGTCAAGTTTACAACTTGCAACCTAGAACTCCTGGAATACTAATACAATCCTCGTAAGTCAAAAACTGAAGAGGCTGTCTTCACAGGGGAGAGAAAAACATCCCAAGTCTGTACCATTTGATTTATACTTGCAAAGGAAAGCTGAGCCAGTTAAATGTGTAAACAGGGGTTGAGCTGATGTGTTGCTTTTCTCCTCTTCCATTCTGGGAAATGACTGTGGGTGATCCCTCTTCTTTCTTTACCTCCCACTGTCTCTTCCTCCTCCACCAGAAAAAAAAAATTAAAAAGAAAAAAAAAAAAATCTGTTTGCCAGTAGACAGTGTGAATACCAGCTGAAACACCTGCATGCCAGACACATACAGCTGTCCTCTCCCATGCCTCTTGCTGACAAGGCATCTGTGCTGCACACCACACACCCAGCCTGCATGCTGTAGGTAAGCAGACTTTTAGTACTACTACTCCCACTCCTCTTGTACAGTTCTCTTTACCATCCCCCATACCCTAAAGAGGGGAACTTCTCCGCAGTGTATAGCAGCCCAACAAAAATGTTCTGTATAACCCAAAGAAATGACTTTTCAAATTCTCTTACAGCACAGTCACCACATCATTCTAGTGTTGGATTACAGGGCAGCATGAAGTCAGCGCCCTCCCCTAAACAAGAAATACATATATAAGGTTAAAAAACAGGCCTCTGCTACAGAATCCCCTCACTCCATTTTCACAAATTTCTGTGCTTAGATAGCAGCATCACTGCTGATTCCTTCACGCTTTCTCTTCCTGGTTGTGCAAGAATCAGGAAAAAACTAAGCACAGCAGGAAGCCTTCCACCTTGAGATTTCTAACTCTGTTCCAGATATCCCAGAAAACTGGACAGGAATGACAAATTTCAAACCAGAGTCAAGCAAAAGTTTCAAACCTCTCTGCCTTAAGATTATGAAATAGAACTGTATGAACAATTTATTTCTGTTCCTGTCTATTGGGAAAAAGGATTTTTAAAAACTATTTCAGATTAACAACTTATTTTCAGGGCTTTCATTTGACAAGATACAACTGATGCTTTGGAATTAATTAAAAGAAGTACTATGAATACACAAGATTGTTTCATAATGCAAAACTGAAATATATTAGTTTAAAAAATGTAAAAATAATATACTTGGTCATTTCAAATTATATATTCTTCACCAAATAATTCCCCACATTTGCCTATGTATATATTTTCTTTCATTTGATGCCCAAATTTAACTTTCTGTAAATATAAATATTGCATAACTTTTCCCCCCAATAATATTTATAAGTAAACATGGCCTGAATCTCAAAACGGCAAAACACTTGCAGCACTCTCACTTCAGTTATTCTTCTTACTTCTGTGGATTCTCAGCATTTATAAAAATTGATGCCTGTGTGCAGAAATATGATTTAGGATCCTATCATTTGTCATATAGATTGTAAAACTCTAACTGCAAGACAAAAGTCTACAAGACTGCAAGACAAAAATGCAAAGACATATATTTTTAATTTTTCCTGTTTCACAAAACTTAGTGACAAAACCCAGCTGCTTTTGTTTTGTCAGGTATTTGATACTAAAATGCCATAGGACATGATATATTGCATTTTTTTCCTTTCTTTATATGTTTGACAATAATTCAATAACTAAAATAAATAGTAACACTAAATCTTGCTTTCAGTTATGCTGGGTTGCCTTATACTTACTGGAGCTGACCAAGACCTACCTATGGGAGGATGGAAGAAATCTGGAATGTCAGTTCCTAGAGCTCTGTATCTCCCTGCCCACCAACCCCCCCACCCCACCCCACCCCACTTTCTTCTAGGTCTCTTTATAAAAGTTGTGCTCACCATTTTCAGATAACAAATAACATTATTCAGAAACAAACAAACAAAACCACTAGTAAAGTGATTAATATTTAAAGTTCCACTAGTTTTCATATGCAGCATGAAGAAAGATATAGTGCTGGGAACACAGAATTTCTAAATGCTTTTTAAAGACTATAAAACACCTTAATTTTTTTTCTCTCAATATAGGTGGTGGTGGTGGTGGTTTTGTTTTTAATATGTCCATGTGAAGCCACAGTAGACAAACAGACAGAGTACCTTAACCTGCCCTTAAAAGTCAGCAAAATCAAGTAAAACTAGCAGCAGCATTGCCATAATAAAAGACTGATTTCGATTCCTTCCCAATCAAGAATGTGTGGTTTTGCCATTCTCTTGAGTAAGGACAGAGGCAGACTCCTAACATAGCCCCGTGTTTCATCCTTTAAATCAGAGACAGTAGTGTAATTCTTCTCCAGCAATGATGCTTAAATGTTGTCCAAACCTGCCTTCCTTTACAGTTCTTTGCAATATATAAAGAAAACAAGTATTAGAAAGTCACGTTATTATGAAGGAAAGTAGGAGATGGGAAAAGGTAAACAATAAGCCCCATAAAACTCATGAACAAACCAGTACATTTTGAATTGCTCTTTGGTAACTGATGAAAAAAAGTGTTATGAGGCAAATCCTTCACTGGGTCACTCACTGGGGAGACTGGTAAAAATAAATTGCACAGCTCTAATTTTCCTAGCAGCTTCCATGCTATTCTTTGAAACTGAGTAAGAAACCCTTGGCCTAATCCCAAGAGCCAATCTATAGTAAATAGTGCACACTTAATGCCTAAGTTCCTTTTTAGCACCATTCAGACAGTGACTTCAGCCACACAGCTTAGTCATAGCAGACATTTTTGTGGTGAAAGCATTAAACCCACATGCAGCTCTCTTTCTGTGGCCACTGGGGGTCATGCTCCTTTCCCATTAGCTGAATAAATCATAAAGTCTGCACAGACCACACAAGAAGCAAGGCTAGCAAGCCACAGGCAGTGCCTACAGCCTGCTATTTCTTTTCAGAATTTAAAAAAAAAAAAAGGAAGAAAAGAAAAACAAGAGAGAAACACAGCAAAACAGCCTAGCTTTAAGAAATTATTTGCTTTTTTTTTTTTAATTTGACCTCTTTGAAGTCCACAGAGATTTGTTTGTTTGTTTGTCTTTTAACCCAAGCAGCTACAGTGAAGAAGAAAAGCAGAGAAAAATAAAAGAGCCTCATGCAATTCCTTTGTCCTATGCTGCAACAGCAGAAGGTAAAAAATCCTGGCAGTCTGTTAAATAACAGAGGTTGTCATACAATACAGGGCCTCATCAAAATACCCACAGAAAACAAAATAGATGTTGATAGATAATACATAATATATGAACAAAGAATCAAAATATTGCATAATATTTTTCACATCGAATGATTTATTCTGCCAATGAAAATGACAGTAACTGAGCAAGGTCTGGAAATCTAGAGGTTGGTTCAAGTTCCCATCAATCAGGAAACAAGATAAGAAGGAATGTTAAACATAGCCATTAGCATGGAACTAACGAACATGAAGAAGATATGCACAGCTCATTATGGTAAGGAGCGTTTCTTTAAAACGCACCAAACCCCAAAATATTTTTAAAAGTGCACTGAACTTCAGAGAGACTTTACATAACAGCTTGATTGGCAACTAGAGCATGCCCCTTTTCTCAGAGAACCCAGATAGGGCGGGTGGGGGGAGTGCGTGGGAGGGTAGCTTTTCAGACTATGTTCTGTTCCATGATCCCATCTAGATCATTTGGACATGCAGTGTTTAAAAAATAACATTTACATGCTTCACTCTTTACATGCTGAAAAACTTTTTTGAACAGGGAGGGCAGCTGAATCAAAGATAGCTGGGTCAGTTTAGGCGCTGTCAGCTGAACCTTTGTTTGCAATGCTCTCTTGTGTTGGCACTTTTGGTGCAGTCTAGGATATTCCTGGATTAATGGTTGGACTTGATGATCACAAGGCCTTTTCCAACCTAAATGATTTTATGATTCTATGATTTTTCAGCAAAACAAAAAAGCACTCCAGAAAAGAATAATATCAAAACAAACCAAAAAAACCAAAGGACAACAGAACAAAAAAAAGGAAATAAAAGCAAGTAAGCACCAGCTAGGGTCAGATAGGCTTAGACCAGAGTTTGGAAATCTCTCTCCATCAGCTCCACCAGTAATCTTATATCTTTACCTGCAATATAACTTGCTCTTTAGCTGTTATAGTCCTCCTGAGCAAAGACAGATAATCATGTTGAATTGTGACAAATTATACGGTGGTTTTGAGATGTGAGCAAGCACTCACAAGGGAGTAGGGCAAGACCACTTAAATCCGTTTCATTTGTGACTTAATATTGTGGGTTAAAACTTGTGTGACCTTTGCCAAAGACATCTCATATATGTGCAGGAGAAAAATGAAATCCCAAGTCTCAAAAGTTTCCTAGCAATAAGATATACAGTTTCTGACAGGTCACCCAAGGCACAGCCTGAATTTTATCATGGAATTCTTACTCATGGATTAAGTACCACTTTAACCAGAATAACAAATCCCTCAGTGGAAAAACGTAGAACTGTGTAAAATCAAAGATTTCACTCATTCCAGTGGAACAGCTAGCTTTTAACATCTTCATACACTTATTTTCCACACACACAGTAAAAGTAAAAGACATTCTTAGACAGCTCATACAGAGCATCCTTCCTGAAACTGGAGTGCTCAAAGTTCTCTAATACTTGAGATTTCAAACTGATGCAGTTACCAAACAAAGCTGAGTTATGCACAACTCCCTTCTGGCCATTATAAGCCCATTTTTTAAACTTTTCCTCAGGCAAAACTTGTGTTGATCTCACTGGGAGATTTGCTTGAGTGAGGACCGCAATATTAAACTCCACTAGCACCAAGAACTAAGAATACCACTTCAATAATTTTAAAATGAAAACCATATAAATATACTTGTTTTATCCGAATGTGTATGAACATTAGCAACATAAAACATTTCATAGGCCTGTGTAATACAAGTATAGCTACAGATTCCAACTTGGCTACTTTCAAAGCAAATATAATGCAAAAATTGTGAGGTCAATTTCTCTGTCCAGAGTCTGGCATGTGTACGTGTTCTCCAGAACCTGGCATGAGCCCAGGATAGGGGAACACAAGATGAGTAAATGAAGGGAAGAAAGGCTTTCTCAAGGCAAGCTGAAGGGAACCTAGAAGTGTCAGGTGAGGGAGAAAAGGCCAGTCTTCCCCTCTCCCTCTCCCTCCTTGCCCGAGTGCCATACTAAGAAAAAAGCAAGCACAGCTTAATCAAAACTCCCAACTGAGACTAGTTCTGCCATTCCCAGAATACAGAAACTGTGATGTATTTTTGCCCTTCTGCAAACAAAGAGACAGGAAATGGTTTAATCCTTGATAATATGTGATACCAGCAACGTAGTACCTCTGTCCTAACATGTACTGATGAGAAAACAGACAAATGTTTGAGAAAGCAAGGGTTACCAGCATACACCCACCAGAACAATCACATTGATTCCTGTTGTATACCATTATTTCTACCTTTGCAAATGAAGTTAAGATTCAGGACGCTTAAATAGAAGAATAGTATCTGACAACTTAATTCTCCATTGGTTTCTTTCGTACTAATGAGTACCATCAACAGCAAAACACAATCATACAAATCCTAGGAGACAGAAGTTTTCCTAAGTAAATATGGGGTCTTCCATCCTCGCTGCATAACTGCATTAAAACTCTCATCTTCATGCAGTGCAAACCAACCAACATAATACATTCTACAAAAAATTACAAGCATCTCCCATAGCAGTAAAGGCTGAAAGAGCTGGGACTGTGTAGCTCAGAGAAGGCTTCGGGGTGGGGTGCGGTGGGGGGGATGTGTCTTACCAATGTATATGAATACCTGATGGGAGGGTGCAAAGAAGACCGAGCCAGGCTCTTCACAGTAGTGCTCAGTGAGAGGACAACAGGCAGATGTTGTAATGCAGATGGCTCCCTCTGAACATCAGGAAACATGGTTTTACTGTGAGGATGACCGAGCATGGGCACAGGCTACCCAGAAAGGCTGTGCAGTCTCCCTCCCTGGAGATACTCAAAAACCACCTGGTCCTGGCCAACTGGCTATAGGTGGCTCTGCTTGAGCCCTGGGTTGGACCAAATGCCCTCAAGAGGTCCCTTCCAAGCTCAACCATTCTGTGATTACGTTGATTAAAAAGAAAACAAAATCACAACTGAAGTTTTCAAAGTTCCAGGTTGATATTAAATGCCTTTCCACTTTCAGGCCACAACTGCTAGACAATACCATAGTCTTGCTAACTGTACTGAAGAAATACGAAAGACAGTGCTTCCACATGTTGCATGAATTGGGTAAGTCAGTTACTACAGGTTCATGTTTTCTGCTTTTTTAAATAAGAGATTAACAGAAAACGTATTTTTACAACATAATACAAAAATCAGCCGACTCTGCAACACTTCAATATAACAAGAATGCTGCACACTCTGTAACTCTGCATTAAATGTGACTAGGTGTACATTAAATTTCAAGTACTCTGGACTACTATCTCATTACAATTTTCTAACACACACACAAGCACATGCACATAAAATGCAGCCTCACTTTCCAGAAAAGGTCTTAGAAAACCACAAGGGTAAAGCAAGGGGTGTGGTTATGACAAGAAGTACCAGTCAGTCCTGTTGTAAAGATACCTATTCCATGTTGAACTTCTGATATCCAAGATAAGGAGCATCTCACACTAACCAGCTTCTCTGTTGTGCCTAATTAGTGTTTTGCTACCTTCCTCTGCATCTTCACCACCCCTTAACATTACAACAATAGGACATTTTTTTCATCTTACTCTTGTTATCTCAGGATTTTACTAACTGGTCAGTCAATAAATTCAGGAAAACCATTAAAAGCACACTAGTCACAATATTATAGGTAGGTATATTAACAAAACATAGGTGTATTCTTTCATTATTACAGAACTGTTCAGAACTGATGGACAATATCCACAGATAACATGCACAGTGCTTCAATTAACTTCAAAGGAAATTACTGAGGACATAAGAAACATATAGAGCTGTGAAGTGCCATTTACCTATATCCCATCAGTTAAAATTAAACCTTAAAATTTATTATAGCGAGTGATCATTTTATATTCTTGAATCTAAATGCTACTAGAGCTATACAAAGAGGCTCAAACCTTGGTAACACAACGGTAGATTAGGACCTGTTCAAACAAGAACTATTAGACTAAATCTAGTTATGCTAGATACTTGTCAAAATGAAGAAAGTGTTAAGTTTTCTTAAAATGTTTCTTCAAAAATGCAATACAAATGGATTCATTCTATTTCCAAGAATATTGCTGTAGACAATATTCTGAGACTGTTATGCAAGAGTGAAAGGTATTTATATAAATATTGCTAATTTTGAAAAAGTCAATATAAGAACTGCTCATTGACAGGACAGCAGATCACTCTTTTTAAATGCCAACATGAAAATGCTGTACCTGTTGGTCAAATAGTTTGTAGAAAAAAAAAAAAAAAAAAGATTAAATAAGCTATCTCCCTGAAATTATCAGAAGAAAACCTATTGGTGTAAAACAGACTGTGTCTTACTACGAATTGTTGCTGCTGTATCCCCTCTCCCATTTAAAATCACTTTACTTGGAATTATATACATTTTGAGCATTGGAGTATATTTGTAAAACTAGTAGTTGCGGTAACCAGACGAGGTTTACATGTCTGTCCACATCACCACCATGTACTCAAGATGGATTTCAGCTGCCAAAAAGGTCAATCCAAACTGCTTGCACAAACCTGTCTTTATGCTCCTGTTTATTATGCTCCCATGTAGTAGATGTCTCGTGCACTAAAACAGTGCAACCATATGTCAACATCTCTCTGGTGGTTCCGAATGTTCTAAACAAGAGCGAGGGTGCACTGAACCTCCCATGTAAACTTTATACAACAGATTCAGCAGAACTGTAATTATTTACAAAATGATGGCATGAGAAATCTCTGGATTTATATCTCACTTTAAAGTAACAGGGATTGTGTCCACATAATTCTTGAGTTCATGGTAGGTTTTTAATTTACTTATTTTTGGTATGATAAGATACAACTCGGCACTCTAAAAAATTAATGTAATTACTTTTTAAGTTATTAATGTCTTTCTAAAAATCACTTCTCTCTCTCTCTCACTGTTTTTTTTCTTTTTTTTTTTTCTTTTAATAAAGGCACTGTATTCAATTACAGATGAACCTGTATGTTGATTTATTGGTACTGCATGACACTTGTGTCTTGGATTCCAGTTATTCCCTGGACAGAAAGGTGTAGGTAGAACAGGAGAACACAGAATTCACTCACTCATCTGCAGAAGGTAAGTACAAAGCATGATCGGTAGGTAAGTTCCACTGAACTCAATTTTCAAGCTTCTCTCAAAGCCTGACATATTTGTCATTACATCAGGTGCTCAACTGAAAAACTAATGATTATGTCTTTTCCGTTGTTCTTTATAGACAGATTGAAAAGAACAGTGTATATAGTCAGGCCTACCTGAAACAAACTGCACTCAGGGATTCTGACCCCAACCAATACCAGTTTTACAGGATTATACCTTGCCAGTCCTCCCATGCTCTGAACTTAAAATCTGTCCCTCTCTAAGTCTTCTTCCTTCTTACTTTTGCATCTTCTTTTAAATACTTTTTTTCCTCTCCTCCCAAACAGTACATGTACAATGAAACAAGATCAGAGTAAGTAAATACAACACCTTGGTTTTTAACTTAATTATACCTCTTCTACAGACAGCCACAATGTTTATGAACGTTTGCATCAACTGCTTTTCAATTGACAGTTAACATTTTCATATGTAATTAATACATTTTAAGTCAATCCTACACAATATATATTGAATTACTGTCACTCCATGTACCAAAGTCTTCAGTTGTTTTTGTTGCAAAGCTAATACATAATGAAATAATAATGATTATTTGTAATAAAGTGCTTCTCATCTTAGAATCTCCAATAATTGAGTATAATGAAGTATTTATTATTTCTAGTTCAGGACAAGCAAACAATGGTAAATGGCTTCTCCAGAATCCAGGGCTTATGGTCCTCAGCTCCAGCCACTCTCCTACTACAGTTTGTTTTCTCTATGCTGGTGGGCCTCTTGCCTGAGTTTAAGACAGTTAAATAATGCAATTAAATAATTAAGATGATTGTCCTTAAATGATCAATTAAGACAGAATTCTAAACATGCTTCCTCATTTGGAATTTAGCCTACTTTCTATCTCCTTCTGTGTATCAAAGACAAGGCAGCTAGGCTAAATCCTGGAATCACTGCACTTCTTTCATTATATGGTTTATCTTAAACTTATGTGAGTGCTATGTGGTGAGTGCTATTTTCTTAGGGCTTGGGAAAACTTATACCTACACAGCCAATCAATGCAGCCCACAGATGTATTGTTTTAACAAGAAAAAAAGGTAATTTTTACTTCTTGCTGTATTCTCCCCACCCCCCACCCCCCCCCCAATACCTGGCAAATCCAACAAGTTCGTTCCAGATTTGCAATGATTGTCCATGTTAAACATCTGAAGTCTTCTGAAAAAGCTTCACAGGCTTACTTAGAACACTCTTTGTTAATTAAATTTGGACTAGGGCAATAAAAACCAAAGCCAGAGACAGCACAGTTACCATACCTGTATTTAATTAATTAAATTAATTACCAGGCAGAACTGAGCTGATAGAAATAGAGAGACTACAGGGAGTTTGTGATATGTAAATCAAACTGGCATGCTTAAGGCAGGTTTCATCTCTAATTGCAGATATTGCAATTTAATTTAAAAGGAATAATATTTCAATAAAAGATAACCCACTTAAAAGTTTTCTCTCCAAGCCTCCCTCTCACAGCTTTAAGTCACTCTGTTTAGATCCTTTGCAGAAATGGTGTCTTTACTACTTTCATTCTGTATCATAAACATTCAGTGTTATTACAGACATGATGGTATCAAAGTCCAGATAGTCTGATGTTTTAGGGGGAAAAATTAGACTATTTAAAGTGATTATAACTTTCCACTTGATAGTTTAACATTCTACAATCATTACTGAGTCTGCAGGCACTGTTAACCTGTTCTGGTGAGACAAACATGTCTTTTCTAATGTTTACTAAGATATTGTAAATTACTTAACGTACAGCAGAGTACGTTTTTCTCAGTTAATCTAGATCTGATCCCTGAGGGGCTATTTATTACATATGTATACAACCTGTCTGTGGAAGTGAAGTTAATGTAATATGACACAAGTAGCACACATTGTTTAAATGTGTTCCAGAAAGTTAGCAAATTTAGTTAAAAGAATACTTACATGCTCTTCTGCCTGGAAAACAATAAGGAAAAGGGTTCTAAATATTAAACACTGCTGTTCGCTGTAGGTGGCCAATTAATACACTGTATCCAAGCTGGAACAAATCCTTCAAATATATACATAAAGCATATAATCTCTTATCTGCTTAGGCATTATCAAATTTTTAACAAATCCTAGTAACTTCAAACACAGCTTTAATGGGATGTAGTACTAAAACATGCAAAGTAAAGAACAGAGTTTTTAAGAACATAATCTGTTTTAGAATGTTTCAAGAGAACTGCTTTGAAATGCAATTATAATCTTAACCCATGAGTAAATGTGTGCCATCTTGCAGAATTATGTTACATGAATTAATATATATAGAAAGAGAGAGCCTCGTGTTCCTAACACCTATCACAATTTGAAAATGGGGGTTTAGGCAGAACTACCTCGAGACGGTTCTAAAGGGTAGCTATGTTTGAACACAGGAGCACATTTATGGCTACAAGTTTGGTCCCTGTAAATGTTCTATTTGATGATGAGAGAGAGTTGACTTGAGAGAAAATTCTAGGGATTTTATAACTATTCTAGCCCTGATAAATAGTTGGAACATATTTTAATGGAATCTATCTGTACTTTAACCTAAAATTACCACAATGCATCTTTTTCTCAGGGTGCAAAAAGGACATTGTGTGAGTTGCTGCTTCCTCAGACTGTCTCAGCTTTCCCTTACACATACAGTGAAATATCTTATTCCAAAGGCTACACTTCTAGTTTCCTTTGTGCATGCAGAACACAAGTTTTCCAAGCTGGTTTGGTTTCTTTTTGTTCTGGTTTACAGCTCCCTTGTCTGCACGACTGACATAAATGAGACCTATTTTGAAAACAGCGATATGGGTTTAAAATATCTTCTATTATTTTGAGGACAAAGTGACAAAATGTTTCAGGTCATAGAATCATAGAATCATTTAGGTTGGAAAAGATGTTTAAGAAGGTCAGTATGTTCTGTACTGATAGGCACAGTTCAGACTCACTGCTTTTTGTTCTGAGACAAAAAGTATTACTTTATAAATTAAATTTCCCTTCTTTTCCCCGAATATGTTGCAATTATCAGTAAAGAAACAGACTGTATGCATGTGATGAAAGCCTTGTATTTTAATACAGTAAGCAAACTTTTAGACTATTTACAGACCACCCTGTTAAAGAATGTCAGCGTACTCAGTAAAGATGCTCTTTCTAGTACTTTGATTTTAAAAGAAAACTCAAAAGCAGTGGGTTTTGGCCATATATGGTAACTGAGCAAGGTATGATTTTGATCTTTATTCAGTGAACAGCCATGGTCAGATGCAAAAAAAGATGCAGAAATATAACTGAAATTTAGGTAGAATTTAGACATTTATGAAAAGGCTGTTCAGCTACCACCAAATATAATCAAACTCTAAAAGTACCTCAGTTTTCGTTTTTAAGAGGCCTGAGTGCCTTCATTGCTGCTTTCAAGCCTGCCTTTAAACACACCAGTTACCACAGAGCAGAGCAGTTCCTGCCTAACCACTAGCATCCTAAGGATCTCTGTCTGACAGTGCAGTTTGCAGACATTCTAGATGAGGTTCCAAAAATAATGCAGTAGTAACTACAGCCTCTTTTTTTTTTGGTTTTTTTTTTTTTTGTTTTGTTTTGTTTTGTTTTTTGTTTTGTTTTGGTTTTTTTTATTAACAGTTCAATGCTTGCAGAATCCTCCACATAGGAAGGTTTTAGAATCCTCTGCCTAAAAGGATTCAAATCCTGATCGCTTACTTGCAAGTGAGGTTAACATTGTGGGGCGGAAAAGGCAGGCATGTGTATGTGTATGTGTAGAGAGCAAGAAGAATCACTGTGCTGAAGCTGTTCTTGAAAACTCAAGGTTTCAAGGTTTTTGTTCGATGACTGGAACGCAAGAGGAAAAGATGAGGAACTAGTTGTGATTCATGCTTCAAGAACAGTGTATATAATTTACATGGAAGAAAAATTTGTAAGACCATAAACAGATGATTCTAGCCCTTGTAAGGTGCTAGGTCTCCTGCTGCTTAACTGAAGGCTTCACCACTATGTCTGACAACTGTGTTCATACTTGCTTCAAGAAGGTCATTTGTAGTAGCTAAGATTCAAAAGTGTCCCTTTATCCCTCTGAGCCAGGTATGGACTACACTAATTCATAGCAGAGGATAGGTTTGAGTCCTTGAAAGTGGAAGAAGGACTCTACTTCCCATGCATGGTGTGTGAGCACTAATAACGGATACTTTATTGTTTTGGAGGTTGTCATGGCCAGTGGAAGATTTAAAAAGAAACACAAAAACAAAAACCAAAAAACCTACTGAACTTCATTCTGTGAAGACGTAGGAAGTTTTATTGGGAGAGGGACCTCTGCTGCAAAGTTCTAGCAGAAGAAAGTGGTTACCTTTCAAACATCTTAAGGCAGGATTCAACATTCACCTCTGCCTTCACCACTCCCAACTGAATAACTAGATGCTCAGTGGCTCTGGTGCCTTCCAAGGCCCTTCTCTCTGTATACATAATATTACTGTTTTAAGTCTACTGTGCTGGCCACGTATATAAAATGACACATAGCAGAACATCAGAACGGCAGTATGGAGTAGTGAGCTCTGGCCCCTTTTTAGATCTGGCCTTTACTGTGGAATGACATTGCTTGTACCTTGGTATCTGTGTGTTTTTTGAAACATAGCATATCCTGTTTAGATTTGCAAGTGCCAAGCCGTCATTCACTATATATATCCTGGTTTTAGCATTACTTGAAGGTCTTTTTTTTCCTAATGAATAGCAGTATCCTGAATAGGAGAGGAAAAAAGCGCAAAAAGTGAAGGTAGTTTTTTCCTCTTCAAATTGATAAGTAAACTGTTTTCTTTTTTATTATTATTATTTTGCTACAAATTATAATACAAAGACTATACTATTTGTCCCATGTTGATAACACAACATGCTGACTTAAAGTGTATTTATTACAAACCTGATTTATGTAGCTTTCCACATCTGCAATAGCTCTTGTTCTAAAGGGAGTAATGGGGATGTCAAGTATCCAAATAAGTAATTCCTTTTGTAGTCAGTATAAAGCAGAAAAAAAGAAGAATTCTGCAGTAATCTGTTGTTTGGGAGTGCCTCTGAAATGCATACAAGACTACAGATTCCAAAATAGGATCTTGATCCAAATCCCAGTGAGTTTAAATGAAAGACCCCCCACCAAAGAGGGCTAATTCGGTAGGTTTTGAATGAGGTCCTAATACCTTTACATCACAAAAAGTGATTTGAATGTTCTTTTCCTTGTTAATGGAAGATGACAAGTATATTCTGACACAAAACTGTAAACACTTATTCCTGGTCTCAGGAAAGTCACAGCAAGTTCTACTAATGTGAAAAATAAATCTGTGTGAAAATATTTTTCCATAATTTCAGCAGTATAATCAATGAAATTTATGAGTCAACATTTTCTTAGCACTGTTTGACTAATGGCTAAATGCTTGTATCAAGGACATACACAACAAAGATTATTTTATCAAAATATTCCTAGATTATATGGCTGGTTTCCTCTGAGGAATTCCAAATAAAATATAAGCATTTATAAGATCTTTTCTTAGGAATGGAGACACTAAAGAATAGGGAGAAATAAATTTCTCAGTATCAGAGAACAAGCTAGGAGCAGGTTATTAGGCCACACCAAACCATTGCAATCATCCTTTCTGATCTCATGAATAACACCAGTCAAGGACTCTCCAGAGTTTATCTTGTTTAAAATAAAGCATGTCTTCTAGAAATAAATGGATAGAAGTCAGAAATAAAGTACAATTTTAAAATGTTCAGTGACAGATAATCTATCATTAACTGTTCTGTTCCTGCAAAATTCCAAAGGTTAATTACCTTCTCTCCTCACAGTAACACCTTAGTTGAAGTAAAAATTTTTCTAGCCAAACTATCAGTTGCACTGACTTCTAACTTTGCCTGCTAGAATGAAGAGCTCTTTATTAGAAGATTTCTGTTCCATATATACATACTTATATGGATGAAAATGCAAAAATAGAATTTCAGTTTTCCATCTGATTGGCAGTAAGCCACTGTCACTATAGTCCCCCAGGACATCTTCCCACAACTATAGCTAAGTATAGTTTTACATTCACTTTTGAAAATAATGCATCATACATATAACTTCGGTGTAAAATGAATGACATAGGGAAAGGACAAAATATCTTTACACCAAATTAATTTGGATTGTATCGAAGTTAAAAGGGAATAAAAATAAAGGCATCTTATTCTCTGGAGACCTTTATCTTCATCAATTTGTTTTCCTTAAATTGTTGCCAAGCTCTTAACATTCACCTGTATGGAGATTTTTGTGTGTAAATTAACCTAGTTGTTATTAACTATATGGACTACATAAATCTGCCTTTTAACAAAACAAGAAAAAAATCTTCCTGTATTCAGTTGTGCTATAGCATATCTCCACAAAAACCTGAAAATTGTATAGCAAATCTCTCGCCTGTATAGGTTGGTATGTGCCATGAAACTAAGCTGCCTCATTGCAGCTTCTGTCCCAGCCTCTGTCCCTTTAGAGGTGGCTACAGGTAGACCACGAATTCTGATCAGCCCCAACCGATATAAGTTCCCCATATCCACCAGTGCTAGAAGCATGAAGAATAAACTGAACAATCTAATCTGAATGACAGCGTAGTCTAGAAAGCAAAATTTCTGTCTGTAAATGAATAAGGTTCATGTTTTATGTTAACAGTGGATCAATTTACTTCTTGGGTACATACCACTACAGAATGCCTATCAACAGGTTGTATGTTTTCTGAAAAAAAGTTTTACGGATTTCCTAATGGCTGTAGAGCAGAGGCTATCCTGCTTCACTGTAGAAAAGAGAGTAAATTTATATCTGAAGAACAGCCATCTTTTAAATTTTGTTTTCTGAAAAGCTCTTCAGCTCATGAGAATACAGAGGAAACAACAAACATCCGAGAACTTGGTCTACCTCAAGAAATCTAATACTTATACTTCTAAATTATAATTTATTGTGCACATTTCAAATTTACAACTATAGATGGTCCATTGCTTCCAAAATTAGGAAAACAAGAGTTTAAACGCAACAAGAACAGCATCTAGGTCTGTTTGGTGTTCTGCCAGCACTTATTATAAATACTTAACACGATACAGACTTCTTAAAGATACTTATTTAAAGTATACAGTCACCTTACTTAAATCACATTAGAATTAAACATAGGTTGCATTCCACACTGAGAAAAGATTAATAAAGTTGAAACCAAGATCATGTTTCTCCAGTTAGCCTCTTGTCAGCTCTGTAGATCTAGATGATATCAAGATGCTTTAGAGAGAACCAAGCACTCCAGCTAAATAACTAGTAAGGTATTTGTTTTATCAGAATCTACACACACAAAATGATTTGAAACTTCACCACCCAGAACAAATATCTAGGTCCTTACGGGTTTGTTTTTCTTCGTTTTCATTTTCTAAGAGTAATAAAGATCTTGGGGCAGGGCATTTCCTTTGGATTAATGACTGGCTGGGGTTAATGGCCAGGAGCTGTTCTTTGGGCCATCAACTCCCCTCAGCCGGTCATTAATCCCCAGGAAATGCTCTGTGCCTCAATCATTATTGCTTAATTTCAGTGCAAACAAACTACTGTGGCAGACAGTGTGCTGTATGCTATCCCTTAAACACAAGAAACAGATTCAGTTAATTTAATCAATTGTTTACGCTATGGTCTATTTTCTGTAGCAAGAGGAAATCCCAGATCTTTTGACTGTTCTATGAAATCTGTCGGTTGGTCTCATGATCATTTGATGGACTGGACTATTTCTGCATGAGTTATTCTGTCACTTACATTTTCACTGTTATTAACTATAAGCTGGATGTCCAGCACACACTTTATTTCCTAGCAAAATTCATACAAATGCCCTAAACAGTATTTCTAAAACACATTTTCCAATGACAGTGTTACCTATCCATGCATGCACCTCATCTTAAGTATGAGGTTTTTAAATTTTACAGGATATTTCATTTGACACATGCTGACATTTACTGTACAATTTCAAGCATGCCATAGAGTTATTAAATTATCAACAGTAAAATATAACATGGACTTTGTCCAGGCTTGTGCTATACAAATATTTACTAGAGCACAGAACTTTGTTATATTTCTCTAGTCTACTTGATAATCCCCTGATTAGCCATCCACATGCTTGGTGGAGCCAAAGAAAAACTGTAAATGGTCAAAGGCAATGCAGCATATTTGTTTTTAAAGGCTAACTTTAAAATAGTTTGACTTAAGAAAACTATTTAATCAAACTGGCCAACCTCATTGATTTCTCAGCTTTGGGATTATAACAAAAGGATTCAAAGAAGCTATTAGTGGTAAAGAAAGCCACTTTTACTACAGCTTTAAAAGCTGAAAACTTCAGGAATGTAGATACTGCTAACTAACTGGGGCACTTAGCCTGTGCCTCTCCTGTGCAAAATTGAATTAAAAATTCAAAATATGGACAATAGGTAGGTGCTTATGGTTAAAAGCATTTATTCTTTTCCAAACCTTTATTTTTAATGCAAATACTAGTACAAGGACGATACTATGCTAAAGTAAGTGGAACAGAATAAGTGGAATAAATGGAATTTAGATTACCATTTTCAAATACCTGGTGTATTCTTCAGTTAGATGCATTTACATTTACCATGCATGAAACTTCTCTGTGGTATGAAAACTGTCCACTATATCCTTCCTGTGACTATTCACAGCCTTACATTGTTGTGGTAGGCATCTCAGTGACTGTTTCTCTGAATCCAAGAGAGAGAGTACTAGGCTGTGAAGACAGTGACAGGGAAAACAGTTGGGTAATAAAAATTCTTCATCATCATCATCAACTTGACTAGGCAGAACCCAAAGTACAAAACCTAAACAGATATCTAGGCTGCATTTCCAAACAAGTTTACCCACCTCACATAAGCAGTATGAGTTCCTAGAAAAGATGTGGGAAGCTGTATTAGTATATCCTATTACTAGTACTCTGCCAGAAGACATTCAAACTTTAACGGTGTGCAGCATGTCCATTAAGAGCCTGGGCTGAACTTCTGCTAACAAATTTGAGTTGAAGGTAAGGGGCAGGGGGGGTCTCTTGCAGAATCTGTTTTGACAATTCCCTCTTTTTGTCTCCTGAAAGACAGGGTATGTCTTAGGTTGGCTTTTACACGGGTCTGCAGTTAGGATGTAGTTTCAGGTAATTCTGTTCTTTCAGATGTTAATACATATAGGAGAAATATACCTCTGCAAAGGGTTGCCCTGTTTGTCTAGACTGCAATATAGTAATGGGAACACACTTCTGCATAAAAATAGGTTGATATATAAAATATTAAAGAAGGTTGCCAATTTGAAAATCTATGATAGATCTCAAAGCAAAGAGCTTTGTCAAGATTGGAGGAGTGGAACGAAGTACAAACAGGCTAAAAAAAAAACCCAAAAAAAGCAAACCCCAAAAAACCCAGAAAAAGAAAAAGCACCAAATATATTTCAGATCCAAATATGGCATTTTAATCTAAAAACTATGAACAATTGATTGAGTGAAGTCACCCAGGTCATTCTAAGAATACAGATGTCAGGTATTGAAAAACACTATGGCACTTTGATTCTCTGAAAAAGAATTTCCAGTCTTTTCCTGCATGGTTTTGCTTTCAAGTATAAGCAGACCACATTCATTAAAACCAGATGCTACTGTCTCTTTGCTCCATTTCAGTTATCAATATCATGGTTGAATGATTCAAAACATTTTAATAAAAATTTGACTGTGTTTGTGATCACATCAGGCGAGGCTGGGTTAAGATGCCAAATTCCATAGGCTTTCTTGCAAAGAGAAAAGAAAAATCCAGATAATTCAAACTGTACTCCCCCCTCCTCTTTAAAACAGTTATAAAATTACTTGTGCATTCCACAGCAAAAAGCAAACAAATAAAAAAATCTTCAAACCCAAACAAAAGCTAAAACACTAGGTAATAAGAAAACATATGTCATCTGATGACACACCCTGGGGACTTTCTGTCAGCTGGATGGCGTACCAGCCATGCTTTTTCCCTGTTTTCCTCTACTGTGGGAGGCCTCAGAGGAGGAAAATACAGAATACATCTACTTTGACTTTGCTTTTGCTTCACTAGTGAGTGTTATTCTAAGGGGATCTATTCTCTGCTTCCGGCATGTTACTCCAATAGCTGAAATGGAGGTGGTCCAGAAAAATCACATTCAAAGCCTGGATGCTCAGTTTGCAGCTCAAGCCCATTCCCATATTCTGAGACCTACTAGGCTCCAGGGTTTATGCCGAAGTTCAGAAATCATTTCTGTAATTATGATTATCATTATAGGAGCTTTTAATGGATCAGTGTCCTACATTTTCCTTGTTTAGGCAGATATGACACAGTATGATGCTTGACATTGCTCTGAGCTGCTACATTTTGAACTTTTAATTTCTCAGATTTCTTACAGTTGACCAGCCACAATATTATTCTCAAACATTCCATTGCTGGCAGTTGTTAGATATGACTCCGTAGCGTGTTCAGATCCCATTACCTTTTGATTTATTGATTTTTCCTCTTTATTGCTACTTCTCTACAGAGCAGATTTTCTTCCTTCTAATTATGCTGCAGATTTCTATAATGAGAACGGCTCCTTCATTTCTGTCACATATAGTGTTTCTTTATATTATCAAGTATCTGTATTTGCAAGAAGCTAACATGTCCTCCATCAGAACCTTGTAATAAATCACTGGATCTGCCCTACTTAATTGTGAACACTTGCTTCCATCACAGAACAGCTCTAGAGAAAGACAGTCTTGGTTCAAGTGGTAACAGCTGAGCCTTGACACCAGCAAATTAAACAGCAAAAATACTTGGTTTACCCAGGCCAGAATTTCACTCCAGAACTGGAATAAAAAAAGAGCAAGGATGGGACTGAGGCATATTTAGATGAGGAAATACTGCAAATATGTCCTAAAAGTTCTAATTCTTCAAATGGTATGTCTGTTTCACTTCCCACTCCTAAGATAACACCTAATGGGTCTTTCAGTGAGATTGTGAGTAGCTGGCTATTTCAGTCACAGGTAATGATCTGTTCTTTTTTTTTTATTTATTTTTGCCTGTTTTAAAAACAAAGCCATTTGATTGAAACAAGAATAAACAGGCAGTGATATAAGTAACTTTAGTGATCCTTTCTATGAGAAAGATATAATTGCCTTAAAATTACTCCACAAAGGTACATTACTTTGAAAGCGTATGTTATGAAACTTCCCTTTGATACATGCAAAATACTTTATGTATTTTGTATATTATATATATCATATAATATTTATGTATACACTTCACTTTTCAAGATACTTAAATGTACATATGTCGAAATTAACGGAAATACAATGCAGCTTTTAAATAGAGTAGCATTCTGTTTCAGTCTTCTATAAGCCACACTTTACACAACTCATTTTGAAATTCTCATGTCCCCACATCCTCAAAAAAAGGCCATGAAAAATATATCCCTGATAGAACTATCCTGACAGATTCCAAAATTTGGCTCATGAGCACTATTAATTCACAGATCTTTATTTCACAGGTCACAAAAATTCTGCTCAATAATAGTTCTACCCCCTCATCATTCCCATCTACCAAACCACAGTTAAATGCTGTTAAAACAGAAGATCTGGTCTGCACTGCTGTAAGTTGCAGGGTCCCACTGTGATCATGAATCAGATGAAACATACCTGGTGTGAATGCAAACATGTAAAGAAGTACTGTGTAGGACCACCCCTATATTTTGATGTCATCCACACTAAAAATGATTGGGAACCTTGAGGTAGGTGAATGTACCATGAATTGTAAGCACTTTCACGCAGGCTGAATTAGATTTGGTAAAGAAAGACAGTTTGAAAGAAACAGATCTTTTCAAAGAAGAACTGAGTGACTTTCCATTGGTTCACTGTTTTGTGGTACAATGGCCACTGCAGTATCTACAAAAAATTGGTGCTGATTTCTGTTTTATTTTCCTATGTTGAAACTAAAGTTGAGATACCGTACATTTTAGCTCTCCCAGCCATTACATCCTTTTTCCAGCTGTAAGTTTTGCCTGGGCAGACAAAGTGGACTCTGATGATTCATCAGAGATTTACAGACAGCCAGAAGAGAAAGGAAGCCTTAGCTGTAAACCTGCACAGCTAAGGCAGTACGCATGCAGCTGATCCAATACAAATTGGCCATATTGGGCTATCCGCACACTACCTGACACCTGTGCAAACCTATCTTCAGAACGAGTCAGGCAGAGTTGTCAGTAACCTTGAAAATCATGTTTAGTAAAATCTCTAAGGAAAATCACTAAAGAAAGTGTTCCCTGAGTAGGAATTTTAACCTTAGTTTATTTATTGCTCCTTTTTTTCTCCGAGAGGCTTCCATTCTCTCACAGTGTAAATACTATTAAACATATCTCATGCAAAGGGAGCAAATAAGAAATAGGCATAGACGTTCTCCTTAGAATAAAGGATTTCCTCAGCTATTGGGTGGTACTGAAATCCATTTGTCCACTCTGAATATAACCACAGTTAGAATGGAGATCAGTTTTTTTTAGTGTCAAGATGATATAATAAATTCCCATTTATCCAGGGGGTCCTGATGGCTAGGCATGACTTTTTGAGGGATTTTCTTTGGATGAAAGAAGAATTCCTAAAATAGAAGGCATTCTGCCTCACATGCCATGCTTTCAGGGTGTGGCCGCTCTTACTTGGAAACCTTCACTTCTCAGATTAACTCAGATGATTTATATAGCACTGAAGACACAGTTGTCTAAATAAGAGAAAGGAAGGAAAATCACTTTGTAGGGCCACCGTGATGGTTAAAAGAGTGGCTAAATTCAAACAAACTCTCTTACAAAATTGTCTTGTTTACCAAGTAAAACCTGAGGTAGTCACATACTGTCTACCCAGTGAATCTTGTTATATGGGCTTTCTTTCTGTTGGGGTTTTTGGTGGTTTTAAAGCTACAATCTCTTCAGGCAATCTGTGGTGTAGTTTTTATTTCCTCAGATCATATGCTACGTGTATTTGAAACATAAAGGATCACAACAGCCTACAGCTGCAAAGGAACATTCTCTGTAACAAGTACTCCAGGTACTACTCTCTCTACCCTATTTCAAAGACAACAAAAATGTTGTCTTTGAGGAAGGGTCCTAAAACTACATGTAGGTCACATCTGATACTTGTGGATCATAACACTTCAGTAACTGTAGTGCACTAAGGAAGCTCACAAATATGTTGCTCCTTGAAATTTCGGGGTATTTTCTAAAATACATGGCTGACTTGCCTGCCCTCACAATTATCAAGCCAAACAGAATTTTAGAAGCTCAAGGAATTTATATTTTTGGGTTTAATTCTTGCTTAAGGACGAATCCACTCTTCCTAGAAGGATGAGTACTAAAAGCAGGAGTAAAATATGCATTGTCACCAACAATGTTTCTTTAATTTCCTCTTACTGTCTTTACTGGCACATATAAGTAAAAGCCCACCTATCAATAAAATGGCAACTCATTGCTAGACAGCAACACATTAGTGAAAAATAAAGTGATGAGGCTGGGATTTCTTGACACACCATTAAAGCCTTTCCTTGTCACATGTCATGAAGCATCTGCTACACTGTATGGTGTTAAGTGGAGGCTAATGACCCTTTAGGTCCCCTGGCAAATTCTCCTTGACAACAAAGCTAAATGGCTCTTTAATACAGCCAACCCTATTGAAATGAACCTTCTAAAGCCAACAAGTAATACCCGGGTCTTCTTTAGCATGACATCTCTTTGGGATTACACTGAAGGAGAGGACCTCAATTAGCTGAAAAGCGATTTATGTAGGCTTTACATGTGAACAGTAACTTACAATTCTGTAAGTTCTGTGGTTCACTGTAAGACTGCTTGTGGGTGTAGCTCATCTTGAATGCTGTACACAGGAAACTGAATCAGGAGAAAAGTTTTCCAAATTAAGAAGCAGAGAAGGTATACCTAAGGGAAAATAAATTGAATGCTATGGAAGAAGTGAAAGTTAGCCTTTTTTTAACTGTACTAATAAAAAAGAAGTCAAATGCCAAAAGAAACCTAGAAAATAACAGAGATACAAAAACCTGGAATTTATATAGATGCCTTTGAATTTCCTTAAATATAAACACAAGGGCACTGAGAAAGTTTTTCAGGGACCAAAAAAAAAATAATTTGCTCAACTGTTGGACAGGAAAATAAGCAGCAAGACTTCTGAATTAATTTCAGATCTGCCATTATCCTGATTAGCAACCTTTACATAGTTATTTACTTCAGTTTAGTTATTACTTAAATGGGAATAAAAAATAATCTCATAGAGGAAACTTTTCAACTTCTTTTTTGTATAATGATATAAAGACTAAAAGTCCTATTTTAAAGGCTATTAATGCAGAAAGTATATTACTTTATTGAACAGTTTACAGAGGCTCAGTAAAAGAGAGACTGACAAACTGAAGTGATTCCAGAGGAGACTAAACTGCTCTGGAGCACAAGACGTAAGAGAAGAGGCTGAGAGCTGAGTCTGTGAAAACAAGTCTTAGGGCTTCTATTGCTCATGTACCTGGTGGGCAGCTAACGAGAAGACAGTCAGGCTCTTTGCAGAAATGTAGAGTACAAGCAAGGAACATGAAATTTTGATTGCGTAGAAGTCAAAAAACAGTGCAAAGAAGGTGGCTATCAGGGAACAAGCTTATTAGGCTGTGAAATGTCTGTTCTTGGATGTATTCAAAGCTTTACTAGGCAAGACACGGAGCAACCTGATGCAACTTAGCAGTTGGCCCTGCTTAGAGCAAAGGACTGCACCAGAAAACATTCAGACCTAAAATATTCTACAATTCTATATAAATGGACATTGATACTAAATTTGATGCATCTCTCAAGAAAATTTTATTGGCCAAAACCACCCTACAACCCACCAAACAAACCCCATTTATTTGATCTGGCATAATTTTCTTCACTATTATCAATCAGTGATGAAACTGTTTCATTGTTGTTAACTACCATGAAATACAAACTAGTGATGATTACTCTGTCCTCTTTCCTAAGCCCCTTTTACATCATTACTATACAGTTAAATTATAAGCAGACATGACCTTAAATTAGAACTTCAGAGACACTCCTCCGAACTTGTGCAAAAGCTGGATCCACAGCCAAACTTAGAAATCCTAAGCTAAACACTCTGAATTTAAGAGGGGCTTATTCTATCAATGTCCTAAAAGCAATGGTTTGCCCAGCTCCTCTAGGAAGCATAAGAGGATGAAATCTTGGCGCCGCTAAAATTATAGGAATTTTGTCATAGACTTGGCAATGAAATTACGATTTCCTAAGTTTGTAAATTTTATAGCCTCAAAATTTTCTCACTTCCTTCAGTCATATTTTGATGCAAATGTCATTTGTATAAGGAAGGCACATGGAAGTTGGAGCTATCTTTGGAAAATGTCCCATGGGCTCTTTAAAAACTTTCAGAAAGACTCTGCTTTAAATCTCTGGTTACATTTATAAAATAGGTTTATAAAAATATGCACAGAATCAAAAATTTTGATCTTGAAAAGAGCATATGAATTTAAAGAACATGAGTCATAAAGACAAAACTTCATTTAGATCGAAGAATCCAATTCAGGGATTCCATTAGCTTGCATGTTACAATGAAGTGAAGTTACTTAGTGAACTCTGCTTCATTTTCTTGAGCAGTGCATTCCAAAGCAGTATTTCAGTCAGAACAATAGTAAACATTAATAGAAAAGTGTCCTTTTCCCTATGTTAAAGTAACATAATCTTCAGTAGCATGCTGGAAACTGTGTGAGGATTCCTTGAAGTTAAAAGGATTGCTGCTTACTGTTCAACCAAACTGCAATGTGTAGGAAATGCCTCTGGAAAGTGTTTGTATTAAGTAGACATAGGAGAATAAGTACAAAGAATAAGATGGGTCATCTGTTAACAAATTTCTACTTAAACAATTGATGCTAAGCCGGACATTGCACAGAACTACTCAACTTCAGATCAACAGGTCATTCCAATGGTTCAGTCTCTGAAAGGCTGTATGTAAAATGCAAATAAGATGATCTCTCTCCTGATAAAGTTTTGTATTATCTTTGTAAGACTCAAGCAACTACTGATAGGAGGCGGGGGGCAGGGGGGAAGCACATGTTTGGGTATCAGTATCATCACATACCTCTGTATTTACTGATTGGCTCAAATTTAATGTGGAGAACCTGTAGTATTCCAGAAAGTGGTGTAACTAGTACAGCAGCTTGCTATGTATTCTTGTGAAATGGGCCCTAAACAGAAGGGCATGATAGTGATACTGTACCTCTCATTACCTTCTAGAGTTACAATGGTCCTGGAAATACATGCAGCCACGCAACACCTCTTCTGAAGTAAACTTGTCTAAAGGGAGTACTTTCAAAGCTGTGAAAGTCACTCCTGCTTGTACTTATGCAAGAAGATAACGGAAGACTGCTCCATTGCTAAACATTCTCAATTAATCTAGAAAGACTAACAGCTTTGTTACATAAGGAAAGGAAGACACTTGAACATCTTAAAATTGCACACCACGACTATGCAATTTGATTCATTCAAGGAAGACCAGACTGAAGCTAAAGGCATACCTACACCCAAAGGAACACCTTTTTGCCATATAAGATGTTTGCTAAGAGTGAAAAGCAACTCATCAAGTATGAGAATCTTTAAATACCAGTGAATTACAGGAACTCATTTTGCCAAACTATACCGATCCCAAGACCCATGTAGAACTTCTTCATATGCTGTACCACATGGTTTTTTCACTATCATATTCATTGCACAGGCCAATGTCTTTTTTTCATATTTGAAAGAGAAGTCTTCACGTGTTTCAACTGATATTTGCACTACTTGTTTTTTTCTGGATAAATGGCATAATAGGTGGAACCCAATATAAAAACCACTTTTTAAAAAAATTAGATAAATATTTTGTATTTATTACCTTTATTACAGCCTGCAACATGAGTTTCTCGCTTTCTATATACCTGTTTAGAACACAATTGAAAGTGGCTTGAAATTCACAGGTTTCTACACCTGTTCCTAAAAGTGATTTCAATGACTTCACACTTTTGAAACTGCCAACAGACAAGAATGAGAAAGGTTCAGTTACGAATAGTCTATTCCTTGAAGATGACACATTGGGAGACAGCCAAAGATTTGTTACTGTATCACTATAAATGACTGTTTGTCATTATTTATATGGAAAATATTTTCTCTAAAATTAATGACCAGCAAAAATCCCAGAATAATACCCATGACAAGATCCTTAACACTCTACCAAAAAAATGAAATGCATATTGAATGTTTGTGCTCTCTCATTGGTTTGAATCAAATAATTATGTGGCAGCATTCCCCTTGGTTCACAGCTGATACAAGGAAAACAAGTACCCTCATTCAACATGGCAGAGCAGACTGGTGGATATTCAGCATAGAGGATGACAAACCCATGTTAACTAGAATCAGCAGTCAGCTTTCCGAGCTACTGCTGATGACTCTCTTGTATGATACGCTGCCTTTCCCCAGACGACAGTCAGGGGCAGTATCTTGCTAATATTCCTGAAGCTAGTATCTTATTGCTATTTCGCGCTGCAACATGAAGATGGATGCTGAAGTGAAGTCTAAAGAGATGCACTCTGTGCCACTGGTAAGTCCCACTGACTTCCAGCATTATTTGAGTTAACCAGAAAAAAAACAAAACACAAAAGCTGAGACAAATATTAACGATAGCTAATGTGATAAATGGCATGGCAGTCGTGACTCCTGTTGCTGTAAATCTTTCTGAAGTTTTTGGTTTTTTTTTTCTTTCCTGTTAAACTTGTTGAACGAATATTAGCTTGTTAATTCAAAAACACAAACCTACATTAAGGGGTGTGTGTGTGTGTACTTATTTCTTAATTCTAGGAATTATCAGTATACTCCCTTTTAACTAAACAACTCCATGCTCATACTGGAACATGCAATCTAGCATCACAGAATCTTTTAAAAACAATGACCAAAATAGAAATGGCTTATTTCTTTAAATCCACAGAATCTCTCATACCTTACCTGCAACTTCCCAAGTGTGTTTTCCATAGTTACCTTGGACTGTTCTCTGTGGAGGTGAGAGGAACTAAGGAGCTTACATCAAAAAGAATTCAGCACTACTGTGGCCTTTCCAGAGTATTTACTGTACTGTTTAATAAAAGATTAAATACCTTTTACATCTCGTTACTATGCTCAGGAAGTGGTATAAGAAGCTGGACCACACTCCTTAAGGGAAAGTACAAATATTTAGCGGTGAGATGAATGTAACAGCTATCTGTGTCATGTTTGCTAAGAAAGCAGATCTCTTTGCTTTCTAGTTTCGTTTTTTTTAACAAATATAATGCTTTTTTTTAAAAAAAAAAAAAAAAAAAAAAGCTTTCATTGCTCAACATCTTTTAATGTGGTTGCTTTCTTGAGCTCCTTGATATCTTATATTGAACCATGCCCTCCCTTAGGTGGAGAAAAACTGAGAAAGTCCACCCAATTAAGTTAAGCAATGCTAACTGACAGCAGCAGAAGGTATGTAGACCCTACTTGATCTCTGTGTTGCACAACACTAAATATGACCTGGCTTCAACATGGCAAAAGACTAAAGGCGAGCTGGCTGAGTTTTTCCCTGCAGGTTCTTTGTGGTCTTTCTTGGAATACTGGACGAAAAACACCTATAACATTTTTAACTTGTCATGGTATTAGCAATTTTCATGGTTTTTAACACTAAAGACTTAAGTGGAAACCATTATGGCGGCTTTGAAAAGTAAAAAATTCTAATGAAATATCTCCCACCCCTGCAGAATACCTTAATCTCTTTCAGGCATGTACTGGATAAGCTCCAGGAAAATCAGCACTCTGCCAGAGTGCTAGAAAAATGGAAAAAAACTGTGGATGATAGTCCAGCTGAGAGACAAAACGCACCAACATTCTTTGAAAATCATCTTAGTACACGAACCAAATCAAAATATTTTAAACACTGGCTTATCAAAGTACCATGTAAAACAAATTTCCACTTTCTGTGCCAAGGCATGAAAAAGTTGTAAACAAGAATCACCCCACATTTGAATGGCCAACTTAATGCCATGCTCCATCAGAAGTAAATCAGAATTTCTTGTAATTGGGGGAAAAAAAGAGAAACAGCTTCTTTTTGCAGGAAATAAAAGAATCATATGGCTATTCATTATTTTAATGCTACTAAAGAACTATCTTCTTTTAATGTTTTCAAATTATTTCTTCCCACAAAAGCCCCAATCTTCTTTTTTTAAAATTAGTATAGTATCAAAGCTAACTCACTTCTTGCTGGGAACTACTTCTCTAGCGGAAACCTAAAACTGAAAATTTAGATACAGAAGTGCTTTAAATTAGAAACTTATTTCCTGCATATAGGGGAGAAATCCTGTGGTAACTTTAAAAATCTGCAGAGACAGCAATTAGACTGACAGAAATGGCTCTTGCACTTCTTACTGTCCATCTTGTCCCTTTTGCTTCTCATGACTAAACACCTCGATAAATTAGAAGACGAGATGTTGAAGCTCAGTATTAAAAATATATGCATTCTGGTACTGAAGTCAAGTCAAGCTTTTCCACATCACGATCAGAGAATACCAGCAGTACTATAGGGCAAGTAACGTCATAAGGAATATGCAGTATAATCAATGGCAGTATTCAATTTCATTATTTCCACAGTTCATATATTTACACGACAGTGCATAACTTTTAGAAGGATATTCACAAGATACTGAGAAATAATGACTGGATAATATCATAATTTCCATTTCTACCACCCTCAAACTCTGTGATAGTTAGTTCATAAAAGTTCTATGGAGCACTTGCAGGTGAAGTAAGCTAGTCTGCATCAATCAAAATTTAGTTTGCTTATTTTAAGTCCAGTACAAAACCCATGAAGTCAAAGAAATTCCTTCCAACAGACAAAGATGTCATGCTGGCAATTACTGGCTGAATTGTAAAAACATCTTTCAAATTACTCTCTTACAGAAATTCCACAAACCATTTACAAATATAAAAGCCAGCAGATTTTTTCCTGCTACTTAGTACGTTATGTAAGGCTACTGTAGGTCTGCATTACTAAAGACTAACAAGTTAGTTTGGATAAAATAAAAATGCTGACACTCTAGCATTACCCGGACTCGGACTTTAAAATATGTATAATGCCAATTATTCTAATGCTGCAACACTGAGTGAAAACCAGGTTTTATTTCCAAACTTTCAACGAGTTTGGTTAGCTGAAATGTACAAGCAAAAAATCATACTTCTCCATACTTTCTGATTTCAGTTGGAAGTACAAGTATCAAATAGCTGCAAAAGAGACTTTCTCAGTGATATTTCTGACATGTCTGAAGCCAGAATACTCATGAAACACCCTGATGCAAGAATTCCAGAGCAAAAGGTTAGGAGTTCAAATAAGCAAACATTTTTTCCCCTCCAACTTCAGAATTGCAAGAACAACCAAAAATATTCTGCTATTCTGTGAGCATTTTTCTCCTCCTCTGTATGTGACGGTAATATAATCATAATAATAAAAAAGCAACTAACAGTTGCAAATGGATGCAATAGGAATGACCTATTTGCTGCAAATCACCAATCTTCTATATCAAATAGATACATAATATCAATAATTGCCATGTAACATGAATTCTTCTGAAAACACTTTTCAACTTCAGCTATAAGGAGCATTGGTTAGCAAACTAATTTCTTTGTTAAGTAAATTTGGAGAAATATGTAATTTAACCACAGTTACTGCCTACAACTTGTAATGCATTATTGCAGCTTTCTTACCATTGATTACTAACATTTACATTTAAAAATAAAAGAACACAAGAAACGTCATACTGGGTCAGACCCATGGTCCATCTTAGCCTGAGATCCCGAAGAGTGGCAACAGGAGATGCTAAGTAGGGAGAATATACAAGCCTGGTCTTCATCTAAAGTCATTCCTCTGTTGTCCAACAACCAAAATCTCCAGATTACAGATGTTAAAAGAGTACCTCCCTGCCTATTTTGTTTAGTGTCTGTTCATGGACTGGATGTTCATGGATTCATTTAAACCCTTTTGAATTCACTGATTCTGTCTACAAACAGCAATATTAGCTATCTGCCTTGTAAGAACGGATTATTTGTTTTAAATGGATCTCCCGTTAGTTTCAACAAGTGCTTTCTAATTCTAACACTGCCACGTTAGCAGCTAATTAATGTTTTGCATTCATGTCATCTATCACCTTCATGTCTTCGTCAACCTTGATGATAATCCCTTCCAGCTTTCTGTTTCAATCTGAACAGTCCTAGCGGTTTCCCTTGCTCTTCATAAGGCAGATGTTCCATTCCCATTATCATTTAAATTGCCCTCCTATGAACCTTCTCTATTTGCACTATCTCTTCTTGAAATGCAGAAATCAGAAGTACACACAGTACTAAGCATATGGGCACACCAGGGTTTTACATTATTAGGCTCTGGTTCCTGTTCTCAGTACCCCTCCTGATAATGCCAGCAATTTATCCGCTTTTTTTGGCTGCTGCTGCACACGGAGATGGTGATTTCAGAGAACTTTTAATTATGACTATGGATTCTCTTTCTTTAGATAGAACTGCCAGTTCTGATGCAGCTTCATGTAAGTATTACTGAATAATCTTTAATTTACCATATTGCATTATAATTGATACAGGTACTCAGGACTCAGAATCCCTCTGACCTGTATCCATGAACACCCACTTGTATAAGATAGCCTATGACAACTTTCTTAGTGCCTTGTACATTTCAAGAATGATCTCTGTAGAAACTTGCAAATAACAGTGCTGCAAAGCACACATTTTTATTTTCTTGTATTACTTCCTGTGGCCCACCATAGCTCCAAAGAAATCATAAAGAGAAATGACTGCAACCAATACCACTGTTTTCCTCCTATCCAGATGGGTAACTTAGCTCAGTGAGAGCAAACCAAGCAATGTGTTGGAGGCCATCACTTTTTGCTGCACTCAAGAAAACTTGCTACAAATCACGTTAGAATACTGCACTTAGGCCCAACAAATCATGTCAAGGATGTAATTTCATGCTACATGTATTGACATTCATGGGTTCAATTGAGACTCTTAATGTTATTAGACTACATTTCCTGTGGTTGACTTTTTCTGTGGTTGACTTTTATGGATAGCACATTTCTCCTCCAGTTTTGGCCCTGATAGAAACTGGGTTAACTAAACCACGCAGAATTCCAAAATTGGTAGCCCGGGTACCCACATCAAAGTGGCAGGAATTATCATACTGGTGGTTCTGGCCATACATCAAAGCCAGACGTTTTACACTTTATCATTCCTAACAGTAAATTTAAACCTATCATATCTTCAGTATCTTTAAGTCAGCACTTGTTAAACACTTATTGTTTACAGTCCTTCTGGTATTTCTTTTAAATTTTGGGACCTCCTGCAGTCTTTATTAGCCTTCCAGATATTTGATTCATTCATGTGTTCTCCTGGATGAATTTCAGACACCTCTACACATTAGATGTAGTGGATACATCTCTAAATTATTCTACTGAAACACAATACTTTTGTTACTATTAATAAAATAGGTTTTAAAAAAATAATTAAATCACAGTCACTTTTAAGATGAGAGTGTCTCTTTCTAATATGCTCAGAAGTTACTACTTATCCGCTGATTCTTTGTGGTTTTAGTCCCATGATAAGCTAAAGACAGGGACCTTTTTTGAATGGGTATAGCACAATATCGAGCAAACTTCACTCTACAAAATGGTTTAAGCCTTTATTTGATGTCTCTAAGTTTGTCATGCCTCAAGGGCCTGTAGAAAACTGGTGCAGTCCTAGACCTTAATGAAACCAGATGGATGCACAAGAGAAAATTAAAAAATATAAACCATTCTGCACCTCCAATAGCTAATGAAAAGCACAATTTTTTGCAGGTTGTTGCCTTCAGTTGTCTAACTGCTGCCACCATCTTCTCTCCTATGAGCCACTGATGATACTTCAAAGAGCTTTTTCTTTTGCATGCTGTAGGACACATTCCTATTCCTGGTTGTAACCAGACACACTTTAAGGCAGTATAAAGTTTCGGTTGAATTTGAATATTTGGACTGGGTGGAAGATGTTCCCTAGAACTTGTGTGTCCTGCTGGTAAGGTTTAAATCATTTAAGTAACTTTACTGCAGTTCCTGCAGTAACTTAAAAGAGTCCAGGAGCTCAGCAGGAACACTGAAGAAGCAGAGGTAGGCTGACAGACATGGTGGTGGATATTATACTGTTTCTTACCACCAACATGAGACCACCAGAGCAGTACGACAGACCCAAACAGAAGGGACAGAGCAAAATAAAATAAAGAAACAATTCTGAATCAATGCAAACATTTGAAAAAGGCTTGGAATTAGTCTGTAAACATTTTAAAACAACAGACTGGGGTTGTTTGTTTTTCTAAATCAGTTCACCCTTTCCTAATTCACTTGACGAAAATGTCTTTGGAGGGTTACCTCTGCAAAAGTGTTCTGTACATCAGCCATACCGTGTCTGCGATATGGCAGGGCTCTGAGTGTGCTAATAGGCCTTAATAGCCCTGATCAGTCTCTTCTGGGCCCATACTCACATGCCCTGCCCATTTTTCATTCAGAAGAACAGAAAGTGGTATCTGGAAGCAGCACTCTTTCTATTCACCTTCAGCAAGAGGTGAAGCGATTTAATAAGAAATCCTTCTCCATATGTATCATCAAACTTTAAACAATTCATTAGTTAGTTCCTACAAACTCCTGTGATAGCTCTGCCTTCATTACATGGATACCTGAATTTAGATTAATTCTGAAAGGTTAAGGATAAGTTTAGTAAAGCTACCAAGATAAGTGATGGTAATAATAAGCACAGCCCACAGACCTCCTCAGCCTTTAAGACAATCAAAATAAATTAAAAGCCAGCTTATATTTAATCACAAATGTCAAATATGTAAATTGTTAGAAAAAAAAGTTAGTAGGAGCCAGGTTCAAAGAAACCAATGAAACAATAAACCAAAAAGAGGTTATTTTTTATGCTGGGAGTAGCAATTTTATACAACTCCTTGCCAAAGGATATGAATGCAAAATTTTTCATGGATTCAAAGGAAGCCTGGATAAATTACTTGAGAGGAAGATCTGTTGCAGGTACCTAAACAAACAAGTCAAATCAGGCTCACCAAATCCCCTGAGCTTAAAATTATTGGTATCCAAGAAAGTATTAGAGGGACTACATATGTTCCTACTGTTCCTGTTCCTCTTCTTCCCAAGTCACTATCTTATGGCTAACAAAACCAAAATACTGTTGAAATAATTGCTTGTGCGGAAAGTGGAATACTAGACCAGATGGACCCTTTGCTCAAACTGCTGAAACTGTTCTTAGTGCTTACTGAGTAAAACTAGGAAAAAGTGGTTAGACGCTTTCCCTCTCATTTCAGGTTTTCTTCTAATGACAGGTCTCCCTTCAAGAAACTCAACGATACACCCACAGAGATGCCAGTGCTTTCACATGTTTGGGGTTTTTAAGTGGGTCTTTTGTATCCTAAATGTAAGGTCATCTACCTATGTGATCTTTGGAAAAAAACCACAGATGCATTCCTTTAAGACTACCTGTTTTAAACACAGCTCCTCATGGATGGCCACAGTCTAACCTAAGGACCACATCTGGCCCAGTTTTGCACTCCATACTGCAGCAGAAATGGTTCTTTCTGTGGCCTTTTTGCAAGACAGGTAGCCCACAGCCAGCTACTTCTATTTGTTCTGTCATTTGTTTTTTTCATAAGTTACTTGAGACAGAGATAGGAGCGGAGCCCAGCACAAAGCAGAAATAATGGAGTGATTTGCACCAAAAGGAAATGTGGGATAAGAACTATAATAAGACTGAAAGGGTAAGCAAAGAGTTTGCGGCTTAAAGCAGTGCAATGTGTCAGCGAGAGAGAACAGCAGCCTTGCTGGCACCGTTGCAGACCAGAGCCTTAATCTGTAAATCACCATGCAGCCAACACGTCAAAAAACTTTGGCCACCCCTGGTGTACAGGCATCAGGCAACAAAATAACCTACTGTGCTAACCTCCAGCGGATAACCCGTGCAAGCATGCAAAACACCCAGCAGTCCAAGAAAGAGGAAAAGTAAAATTGCCAAAGTCCAATTACTTTTAATCAAGGGGCTGCAAGTGATGAGAGCCTGTCCTATAATCTTAAAGGAGAAAAAAAGTCTCAGGAACAGTAGTCTGTAAATTTCCTCATCTCCATTTGGGAAAGCACTCCAGAATTTTTGGCACTAAATGAGAAGTCAGTAGCAATTTAACTGAAATGTCAAATATTGCTGCCAAGTGCTGGTAGCTATTTCAAGGTATAAATCCAGGTTGCCCTGAAAGCCTGAACTGCTACCTTCTTCCCCACTACCACCACTAGTATTTTACAGGAATCACTTAGTCACAACAGAGAGGTTCAGATTTTTAAACAAAACAAGAGATCTGCAAATTTGAAAGTTCTTTCCTCCAGTTCTGTAGCAAGGCCAAGTTATGTTCTCTGCATCATCACACCTGGAAGCAACACACAAGGTGGGGTGCAATCTCCTATGAGGACTGGTGAGTTTCCACGGTGAAGAATATAGCATGTCTCACTAAGGCAAATGCCCTACATAATCACACTGTGAGATAAATATTGCATAGACCCAGTCAAGATTTCTTTTTTCCTCCTCTCCTTTCTCCTTGCCTTCCACATATTTTGGTTTTCTAATTCAGAATATCCATGCACCTAAACAACAACTGCTCAGGGAAACATACTGAGCTTTCACCAGGAAGTTCTGTCCTGTCCAGACAGACATTTCCAGACAAATCTAAGGTCAGAAATGCAGAAACATCAAATCTGCACCTATCCTGGAGGTTATGGCACTAAGACGGGGGGGGGGGGGGGGGGGGGGGGGCGGGGCAGGGCTAGACAGATTCAAATTTCTGCTTTATTTTATTTGAAGCAAGAACAAAACTTAGACTTCCCAGGTGAACATCCTAACTACTGGGACACTGAACCAGTCCTTCCTGACAATATTATTTTACTTTTTTGGGGAAAAGCAAATACTCATTAGGACACAGAAAAAAGCAACAAACTCTATAGTCTCGTAGCACGGGAGCTCTCTTTGATTAAAAGAACCCTAAAGTGATGCTCATGTTTTCATTAAGAAAATTACTCAAATTTGCATGCCTATCATGTCAGAGGCCTACTCAATGACTGGTTTGGTATGGATCATTCTCCTGTGTTCATTCACAAACCATATTGAGAGCTCCTGTTTCTGTTATGTACTATGAAAAGCCTCCCAAATCCTTGAAATTATTAATAACAATGGTTTTGGATAATTGTAATATTGGATTGCTGAACCTGTCTACCAGAAAAAGCAGTAGTAACTCCTATGCCTACTGAAGAAAACAATCTTTGCAACTGGCTCACAGTGAAGGAAACCAAAAAAACAAAGTGGGGAAATAGTGGCACTAAATGGCAACCGATTTCCCACTGGCCTTTCACAGGAATTCTTTACGAAACTTGATTTTAGCTCTGACAGTCTTTTCTCTGATATATACTTGCTAATCTTTATTAATGTACCTCTACAAACCTCAAAAGACAATGACTTTAAGGACTCTAGGAAGAAGGCTTTATATTACATGATTTGCAGACAAAAAAATTAAATCTTCTATTGTGACTTGTTGTATTTTTTGTTGCCAGACCCATATTGGTTTAATTTGTGCCATTCACAGAATTAAGTGCAAACCTTCAAGAGTCAGGCTAGAAAAACTAAACCTTACTTATTCAGATTATGGTAGTGCTGATTTGATTTCCATTCTTAAAGTAACCACTTTCTTCCTTAAGAAATGCTTTATAAAATGATAGCACTTATTCTTTGAGAGCCAGTTTTCTGGATATTTACAAGTAAATCCTTTAATCAGCTGATGAAGTAAAAGTTCTAAAATTTGACCTTTTAAGAAACAAAGCAATCCTATAGCCTGAGATCAAATAATAGGAAGAAACTTGCACTAGCTGCTCTGTTTTATAAAGCTTCAATGTAAATGCAAATGTGTAGTTAAAAGAATTATGTTTCAGCACCACCAGCCTCCAAACTTGTCCTTGTTACGGGCTTTTATGTTCCTTCCCAGGGGTGACCTCTGTTTTCTCTATTAACAGATGACTGCCTAGCGAAACAGCAAGGGCAAATACAGTTCCATTTTTCACAGCAGTTCAGGAAGAGGTAAACACCATTACACTAGCGTAACAGGGCATCCAGTGCTAATTTGTAAATGAGATGAGTATCTAAGACACTTATTAAAAGCTTGATGGGCTAGTAGCAATATTTTAATAATCACATTTTAGGCTTTCTAAAATGTGTGTGTGATCAAGGTCACAGTAAGCACACACCTGCCTCACAGCGCTAGCATCCCAATAAACTTTTTGAACTCTTTCCTTAAAACAAATTGAAGAGTTCTATTCAAAGCTAGCACATATTAATAATACTGAGTAAATGTAATTGCAATAGAACAGTCTTTTCCATGCCAACTGCCAAACATGTATTAAGTCAGGTTCATACTGGCATAAAAATTACTTTAAAAAATATAAAATAAAAGTATTCTTTGAAAACTTTATAACACCTCAACATTTTGGCTAGCATGCAAATACCCATAAATGAGTCAGACCTTGTTTTCCCCCTAAGGAAATATTGCTTTAACTTAATTGAAAACTGTAGCAGAAATTCCATGAGGATATGTCATTTTGCTTAATTTCAATATAAGAAAGGGATATTTTAAATTAAGGAGCTGACTTTTCAAATGATTTAACACAGTGTTTATATAAAAATTGAAATTTCATAAAGGTCTTCTCACTGAGAACTCTAATTCGTTGTAGTTATGCACAGAACCAAAAAATGTATTCTTTGTGCTTCATTTTCTCCATGAAATCTGGAACAAAGATGTTGAATTATTCAAATTTTCTCTGGTACAAATGTCGTCTTTCTTAGTCACCTCTAAATGAGCCTAAAATTAAAACACTGACAGGCAGAAACTACCACTGACAATTATTTATCTGGGCTTGGTTTGAATCTTAAATCAATCTAGACAGCTACCAACATAAGGTACCAATTCTCCAAAATTTCTATTTGAACACTGTTAAAAAGAACTATGAAGAAAAAAACCTAGGAAATTGTTTTGTGTCCAAAATTTATGACTGAGTCTAAATAGAGTCATTAAAGGGTCTTCTTGGCTACAACTCTATTTGTTTTAGTAGCTGTGTCAGAATTCAGGCTCATATTTACTGGCTTGAACCAAGTTTCCATATCACTAGGCTTTGTTTGTCTGTAGTATCAGCTGCATCCACATTGAGCAGGGCTCCATTTGGGTTTACCACCTGTCTCTAACACCTTTGGGCCTGTATATGTCTACCATTTCCCAAAGGACTATAACGATATTGATGAAAGGTACTCTACTACATCATAATAAAGGCTCTAGTAGGCCACTGGAGCCTTGTGTGGCTGATGTGATGGGGTATATCAAAGATTGCCTCGTAATGAGGATTTGGGCCTCTTCATTCTTGGCCAACTGCCATAGACAGCAACATTAGTGGGCAGCAATTTGCACTGGACCCAATATACACATCCTCCTTCTGGAACTGTCACATACCCCTGGCTAAACAAGAGTAACTCTCACAAGTTTCTAGTTCCTACAAAGTGGTCATATGGCTTTTGGATTGTTAGAGGAAAAACGGAAAACTGCAATAGTTGTGCACCTGGGTGAGCACTGGTATCTTGAATACTGTACACATTCTCACAGTCTGTTTCATGTTCCCCAGCACACTAGGCCATTTCAACAAAACTAGTACCAGTAGTAAAGATTCCTAGAGCTATCCTCATGGAGTCCAATACCACTGGAGGCAGTGGTCTGGCTGCGAAGGAAGTGCAGTCTGAGGCTGAACTTGTCCATGTCGCCCCAGATAACTGCTACAGTTACCTAAGTAAGAAGCACATTGGCCATCCTGCCCTGAAGCATTATTCGCTAACAGTCTCTGCTCTCTCTCCCTCAGTCATTCACATCTGACGTTCTTTCCTTCTGTTCCAGCTGCCATATGAAGCAGCCTTTTTGTCTCTGGTTTCCCCTGAAAGAGACAAGTTGCTTTCACCAAAGCTGAAGAATGCAACTGCCTCTTGGTCATCTGGGAAGGCTTGGCTGCACCGACTATGACTTAGTAGGTGTTCATGGTAGCATAAGCAAAGACCAGCTTATTTCTTCAGAGCTGCTGATCTTGCTTAATAACCTTTAGAAAATAAGGCAAGGCAGCTAACGATGCCAGTTAGGTGCTGGTTATTTCCATACTGCTGCTTAGAGCTGAGTTTGGACTACTCCCCCATCCGTGTGTACCTTTCTCCCAATTTTAAAGTGAGTCAGAGTTTGAACCAACATCAAAATCTGCAGTTCAGACTAAATGACAGACATTGTTTTTTAATGGTGATCTTCCATAGTTAACACTTCTCTTCCTTCCAGAGAGGCTACTACAGAATGAATCATTCAGCCTCCTTACCCATAAACTTAAAATTCATACGCCTTCCACCATTTTTTTGGTGGTTTTTCTTTTTTATATCAACTTTCAGGTTAAAACTTCCTCCTGCATACTTACTGCTTGAAAAGGCAAAAATCAAATTCCATCTTACAAAAAGGCTATTGACTGCACTGCAGATAGTATAAGCTTATCTTAAAACAAGCTAGTGTGATAACAGATAGCACTCCAAAAATGGCAGTGAAGGAATCAATGCAGGTTAATTTAGACATAACTCCAAGTACAGCGTCATATTCATTTGTCAAACATTATATTCAGAAGAACCATGTGAACTTTCATAGTGTAAGAAGCTGTTCTTAACACATAATCATGATAAAATACACAATCTTTGAAAATAGTTTTGATCAAAATGAATGTCTTGCTGACTCTCAAGTCAGCTAGCTGCCTGAAAAATGGTATCTTTTGGGGCTATATTAGTCATATGGAAGCTTAGCTAAGAGACTGCAACTAATTTCTATCCTGCTTTAATAACGGTTTAACAAAAGAACAGCTTAGTTCCCACACTGCTTCTACAGTGAATACAGTCCAAACATTTCCCTCCCTGGGCCCTGTCTTTTTTGCAAACACACAGCAGCGGCTACAAAGCATAAATCAAAGTGCAAGTTTTCTTCTGAGCCTGGTGGCTCGATGTGTTCTTTCATTGCTAGACTAGCCACTTTTGCCCATCGTCCCCTTATTTAGGGTTTCCCCTATCTACCTTGACAAGACAGAAACACAGAAGTTCTTTTATATTCCTGCATTAAAATAGTAGGCCTAGTTGGTCTAATGGCAGCCTGAGTTAGCAAAACCACCTTCATCGCTGGGTAGGGTCCTAAGAATATTTAGTATTCCTCAAATAATAATCTCTTTGTATTATTAAGCCACTTTGATTGCCCAGTGTTGATACCCAGTATTTTATGGTATATTGTGTGGCCTGTCACAAAATCTGTTACTTGTCAACAAGTAGGCCACCAGCAGCAGCATGCCAAATGTTGTGGAATGACAAACGTAATTACAAATGGTATTCCAAAATGCATCTCACAGTCTCAATGTGGAGCAGGATTACTAGTTTATTCAGTATTCTTAGAAAAGGCTTGCAATAGAAATGCAGGGAAGGAATCTGGGAACATCTGAGTTCAACTCCAAATGTGAAAGGGAAGGCCATTACAGTTTATAATACTTACAATCACACTCTAAGATAATTCAGGCATCAGCTGGCACACGTGTTGTAAGGCATTTAATATAAAAACACTGCATAGCTATCCATCTACATATGAATATGCTAAAATTCTGTGGAGGAAACAGTAGAGAGAAAGGGGAAGGGACTAATATGTATATGAACAGGGGATGGAAAGCTTTCAACTACTAGAAAGATGAAGCACTTCATTACAGAAACAAATTGTGTGGGCAGACAAAGACATGATGACGGAGAAGGAACATCAAGAGCACAAATGGAGGGGGAATAAGAGGTCCTAAAACCAAGTGAGTCAAATGCAGAGGTTCAAGCTATTGGGGAAACCCAGAGGAGTGACTGGAATGTGCTTAATATATTCCATGTGAATATATGTCTGCCAGCTCCCTTTCACCATCCTCTGTTCCCACAACCCACCACTCTTCTCCTGTGGAAGAACCTGCTTTGAAAGGCCTCAGATGGAGGACTTCCCACACACCCTATGTGGGTCTTCCCACACACCCTATGCATAACTCACTTCACATATCTAGGGCCTCTTTACAGAAACTGGAATGAAGAAACAAAAGTCTTTATTAAAAAAGAGGAAAAGTTTAACTTCTGTTTCAGTAAAGTCCACTTACTCCTGTAAACAAGTACTGTGTGTACTATTCCGAAACGATTGTCCTATGAAAACCCATAAATTAGAAATATCTGGAATGCAATAGTAACAGGATCTGTTCCCTCTATCCCATATAATCCTTCCTAGCTTACACCACCCACTCAGTTTAACGTTGTTCTGTCATAAAATTGGCAAAAGCATATGTAGAGGGCAAGATAATATATTGCTAGAAAATTATTTGAATCACATTTCTTATTCAAGAGTCTAATTTCCTAGTAAATATCCTAGTAATCTGTGGTTTTGACTCTTGCATGTAGTTCTGTGAGTACTAATATGAAATTGTCAAATGGACAGTGAAAACTGCATGGGCTATAATGAGTGATAATAGATCCAACGGCAATCAGCAACTAGCTGGAGCACTCTTCATTCCTAGGTTTTCCTCATATTTGAGGTTTTAGAAGTTTAGATATTTTCAGTGTGTACATTGCTTTAGGTTGTTGGTAGGGGTCCATTAAAAAACTGATGTTTCTCACCACCAACAGCCACTGTTCTCAGTGTTCTGCTGGCTGAGAGATGTGGTCCCAAAAGGAGAAGTGCACAGTGCTGTTGTGATGGTCAATCAGAGAGATGATGAAAGATACTCCCGGAACAGCAGATGCACATCATGGGGGATTTTTTCTGTTCACTAAAGATGATCAAATCCAGAACACGAATTTTATCGACTCTAGATATCATTAACCTCCTTTTTATTCTTAATTCAATTGTCTCATTGAATCTAACTTATTTTTCACAATTCCTATGCAATGTCTCCGTGGCAGTCATTATCACTTTATATGGCTGAAAGAACCTGTATGTCCATCCACAATGAAGTAAGTTGTCATGATATGCCATGGCTTTTCAACTACATGACTTGGGACAGCATCCAGCCCACACATAATCAACATTCAAGAAGCACATTGATATAACTAGAGAAGAAAAGGAAGATATCACCATGGTGTTGCTTGAAAGCAAAACCAACCCATCAGTCTCTTGCTAATGGATAATTTAACCCCTTGCCTCCAGCCAAATTTATGAGCCACGATTATGGTCAATCTTGTGATAATTTTTCCCCACACAGAAATAGTGCAGTATGTAACCCTTTATGTCCTGTAAAACAGTACCTTATTGATATGTCATTTGATTTTCATTGTCTTCTCAATCACAGCTAACTTGCCTTCTTTCATAAGTGCTATTTTCAGCTAGATCCCTCTTTAAAATTCTGCAAACACAATTCAGAGCTCTTGTCCAAACTAGTCATTATTGCAGATTCCTTTCAGCGCTAAAGACTGAATTCAGTGATGGCAAGAAATAAGTTTTTTAGATTGCTCAGACATAAATCCAGACATCTCCTTTTTTTCCCCAGTAGTTTGATATAGAACTCAAGACTACAAAATATTTTCATCAAAACTTAACAAAAACAATACTGATTATACAACTAGACTTAAGAGTACATGACTGGAGAAAATCAGTGTGTTCCTAAGAAAAAGCAAGAAAGACTGTAATTGGAATAGTTTTCCTCTTATGTCACAGGTCTTGCATCAAAAACCTACTGGAACTAGTTGCAATGAACTGAACAAACATAAAGGCATAGGGCCTGGTCTTGCTCCTATTTAATCATAGCCACTTTTGAGAACTGATATGTTGCACAAATGTGACAGTGAACTGAAAACAGATTACTGAGTCAGTCATGCTCCCTGCAACATGCTGCGACTAAGGACAACAGCCTATGCAAGGACATGTGCAGTCCTTTGAAGAAAGCATTCTGGCAAGCTTCCAGCTATAGCTGCCTTTCCCTCTTTGAAAATCTCACCACTGCATGGCATTTCTTTTTTGTGCTTTTTTGGCAACCCCAGACCTAGTGTGTTGTAAAACTGCTGGCATGTCACTGATTTTAAATTATTGTGTCAGCTCTGGTTTTTGCATCATAGCAAATAATGTCTCAAAGTAAGCACAAGTGAGATGCATGAAACGTCCTAGCACTTGAAGATTTATAAACAGATGGCCAATAAAAAGAGAATTCCTCATATCAATATTTTCCATTGTAAATTTTTTTACAATACATTGCAGTTCTGCACAGCCAATAGTGAAAGAAAGTGGTTCCGTTTCAGTTGTCTCCAAAACCGAGATTTAAAGATGAGCTGTTTGTACAAGCTATACACTTTAAATAATTGTATTAAAATAGGCTGTTTCACAGTATCACAGTATAAACACCTCAAAAAAAGACTAAATCTAAAGTGTCCAAATTCCAAATCTAAATACGTCAGCATTACCTTAGAAGCCTGCCCTATTAAAAAAGTAAATATAGGCTTGATTTTAGTGATATCGGTGGAGCTACTCCCATCCTTAAGTACATGCCTCATTAAATGGCCTTAGCCAGTGCTGGAAAGAGAATCTTGGGTATTTCTCCAGGAAGTATTAAAGCTAGTAGTTTTAATTCTGATCTTTAATACCTTTGGTTGAAATACAGCTATCTGACAGAGTCACAGGAAAGGCAGAGGCTGTATACTGCAAAGAAGAGGAGCTACTCTTCCAGGGCTTCAATCTTTTATTACTTTTCAGTGTTGAAATTCATATAGTCCAGTGCCTGATGGAAGAAACACTAGAAATACAAGCATTATGGGATTTGTAAGTCATATGCTTCTTTCTTATTTCATTCTCCAAAACACACATCCCTGTTCTATACTTGATTGTAAATATTTCAGGTAAAGAATATGACTAGTACTTTGAAAAAAAGTTAGTGTCCTACACAAAGAAGCAGAAGTGCATGCTATAATTCTTTAAAATAATATTCTGAAATCTTACTATTTTGGTAAGTATTCAGTAATACAAAACTCACAGTTCTTAGTGTGAATTTTGCTAAAGTCAGGAATTTAAAAAAAGAAACAAACTGAAAAGTACTTCAAGGTTTAGTTAAAAAGAAATAATTATTGATGAAACCATAAAGTCTAAATCCTATAAAAACAAGCAAAGCTTCCATAAGTTCAGTAGTGGAGTAAAAATTAGATGAGCAGGCTTTACTAACACCTTAAAAATTGGTATTGTAATATATATTTTCCTAGAGAAACACTATAGGGTAGTGCAACAATCCAGGAACGTCTGATTTCTGAGAGTATTTTTGCTTTACCTCTCAATTGGCCTGGATACAGAATTGTAACAATGCTATACTGCTGCTCTTTAGATGTTTTATAGCCTTTTTCAAAGAACTGTTTTATAGCAACAGCATAATACCTGAGAGCTGAAAATTAGTAAAGCCCATTGGAGAGTATCTGATACCACGCCTGTCACATCCTACTGTCCTTTTTTCCCCCAAAACAATTACTTTTCATAGATATAATGTATGTTTAAAAGGTTCTTGGAGCATGACCAAGAAACTAATAAATCTGAACCCCATCTGGGCAAACTCCAGAACCAGAATCCTTCAAGTTGTTAACTGTTTCTCCTTCATGAAAGGCTAGATCCTGCTCTTTTTTCATCTCTGAAACTCATCTGACGAAAAACAAATGGACATTGAAATACTTCTATCTCACTTGCTTCTATTATTTGGAGAGTGTCAGCAAAAGATAAGAGGTGCTGGAACATGGCCTTTATAAATAGGAATCAGCATATTACTTTCTTCTTTGAAAGCCAGTGGTGTATTGCTTTTTTTTTTTTTTTTTTTTTTTGCTTAAATTAAATAGATGTATGGGTGTTAGTTTGAGTAAAATCATTCCCCAGTACAAAATAAATTTGTATAATCCAGACACCTGACATAACCTACATGATGGCTGTAGAATGGCATTCCACTTTTTTCTTTTCTCCTTAAAATCAGTGGTAGAGTTACAGGCAAAGAAAAAGGTGATCACTGGATTCAGCAGTTATGATTTAGATAAGACAGCACAATTTTTTTCTGTCTATTGTATCTGTCTTCTGAGATGGATGAACAGGCATGAGAAACAAACTGAAGACTAATAGGATGACTGTCTCTTCCTACAGGATGAAAAGACAGTACAAAGGCTAGCAAAGATGCATACCCACACACGCAAAGACTGCAGATCTAAGAATATGATGATGGGAATTTGAAAAAAAGAGTACCTTTATTTTCCTAAGGAAGTCTAAAAAAAAAAATTGCGTGGAAAAATATTCATTCTCCAACTAAGTCTGGTTGTGAAAACTTAAATGATAATCCTGATTCAGCAATATTATTGACTTTGAATACGTATACAAGTTATTCAGCAACATTTACCAAATATGTGATTAACCTAATATTAGATTAGAATTAAACCTCATGCAGGTTAAGGGGGGACAATAAGATTCTTGACAAAGGCTAAATGATTAAATTGGCAACATATCAATATGCAGAAATAAGAACAAAAACCCCACCGCTGATTATGTGACAGATGGAAAATTTTGCCCAGCATTGACACCTTAATTAGTACCACTGTAGCTGCAAAAGGTCATCTATTTTCAACTGCAATAGCAGCACTGTACAAATTATCGTTGGCAGACTGGTATCTCCTCAATCAAAATAAAACATAAAGTGATCCTTAGTGGACCAACTGCAGCTGTTCAATCATAATAAACAAAATTCCTTAGTTGATTTCTTTTTCTCGATCTATGTTTTCTTCACCTTTTCCAAAAATTAAATGGATAGAACAGAGATGAAGGAAAAGACATTTTAGGCTGATTTGTGTATGTGTTGGATTATCTGAGATACACAGCTAAATCTGGGTGTTAGACTGAAAATTGATCAGTGTCAATTTCAAAATAAATAATGTTAATGGTATTTTCAGGATCAGCTTTTTTTTCCTTTTTTCATGTTCATTGCCAAAGCATTTAGAGTACTCTGTTGTACTCATAACATTATGTGGGTGGTGAAAAGAGTTACCTTTACACATCTGTTGTTTCTAGAGAACCTACTGCATGTCGCTTTAGAGCACTGAATGCAAAGATTAACATAATTAACCTGGATACTGCTAAAATGCAAAAGAGCACATTAAGCAAGGCACTTAAAATAACTGAAATAGTAATTAAACACTGAGTTTAAAATGTTTAGAGTAATTGTCCCAAGGAAATGCTGTAAAGCGTTTAAAGAGCAAATGAAGTGTTTTTTCCAAAGTAAATCTTTTGGGCTAAAATCTGAAGGCCTTAGTAACACAGTAGCAATTTACTCCACAAGTCCCATAAACTTACCTGAAGAAAATACAACCCAGCCATGACATGTGTTCAGTAGGCTAAGTTTAAACACAGTAACAATTACATAGAGTCTCACTGGATCAGTGCATGTTAAAGTTATGAACAGATGAAAAAGCTTTGAAGGTGGAGCACGCAAGCCCACTCTGTTTTATCATGCTATAAATTACGGGTGCGCAGTTACTTCCCGTGTCACAGATCAATACCAGTAATTTTCAACTAATTTCATGTGACTTTCACTTCTCAGACTGCTCTACCAATTATTACATGTATCTGCCTAATTTTACTCATGGGTGATCTTTACATTGTGTAAATCTAAGAAAAACACCTAAGCTATTACACAATGTGAGGTATCAGACTCAGACAGTATATTAAATACCACGTATACATCCAGTACAGAGTGTGCAACAAAATAGAAAAAGTCCTGCCTCCAAGGTCCCTGAGGATCAGCAGAACACGATCTGGTCTACTGTGATCCAGTAAGTGATAATAAACCTTTGATACTCATTAAAATGTATTATTACATTATGAATGGCTTTCATCTCGCCAAACTCCAGTAACTGCATGTAGACTAAATTTACAAGCTAAACTCTATTTCTAGTCAATTCAGACAGATGGGCAGCTACACTGGATGATTTATCCTACCTTAGATATGACTATGACTAAACTTAAAACAAATAAAATTTTGCCTCAGTTGATAAAGGTCTGCCCCCAACTTAAGCAGAATGAAATCAGTGCAATCGAGATAGAAAGAATGCCTATAGAATATTTGCTGGTTTAAAGAAGTTTGAAGCTATTCTGTAGCTTATTTCAAGACACAGTCTCCAGTCACAGTTTGTCATTGTGGATTCCCGTTAGAGTGATTTAATAAACTTTTACTTATTATTCACAGCTAAGAAGTAATGACTAAATGAATTTCATAGCAGATCTCCCTTTAAGCCTCTCAGGCAGAGAAAAGTTTTATTGCAGATCTCAGTTTAATCCTTCTTCTCAGAAGCTACCGGGTTTCATGCTCTTTGATCTTTTCCCCAGCATCATCTTCCCAGTAGTCCTGTGTCTAGTATCGTTAATGGATGAGCCTCAAGTTCTTAAAAGTCCTTTCCTGCAGCCTGCAATGCAGGCCACTAACATTTCCCTGTGGGTAGCAACTCTCTATTCTGCCATTCCTCAACCAAATGCTGGCAGTCAGACAAATATTCATTCCATGGTGATTCCTAGCAACCAGCTGCGCCTTTATAGAAGCTTTTGATGATAAATACCAACCACAAGTTTCATTTTCCACAATCCTATATATGAAAATATAATTAACTCACCACTTTACTCAACAGTTTTCTCACCTTGCTTTCTAATGTACATCCGTCCAGTTGCCCGATGCTCAGCAATGTGTTGGCCAACTAGCTGCATGTCAGTAACAAGTTTTGATAAAGATTAGACAGAGCTCAGAAAAGAAGTATGATATAGTGAAAAGAACCTAAAACAATGACTCAGCAGGCTTACGTTCTAATCCTAGCTCTATACCTGATTTGGTAGATGGCCCTTGTTTCTTGGCTCCCTCTTCCACAGCTTGTCTAGAGCATAAGTTCTGTACCATGGCTTAAACAAAGAACACTGATTTAACTGGCTTTTCAACTTTTCTACTGTTTCCAAGATTGCATCCAAAGTGGCATAGTGTAAGCAGGTCACAAACGAGTGGTACAAGCTACAAAATGCGGCAGTAGTCATTGGAAGAGGTTGGTACTGTCACAACTGACCTATTGCCCCAAAGCAAGGAAATTTTTCAAAGGGAAGCTGCTAGAGAAAGAATGATCAAGGTAAGGTAATTCCATAGGACTGATTAAGCCAATGGAAAGAGTGCTGCACTAAATGTATTTCTCCATATATTCATCAAATTCCACAAACACAGACTTCTCAGGGTTAGGTAATGTCTGTTTAAGCCAATGGTTCTTAGTCATTTTAGATGTGCAACATACTTTAAATAAGTTTAAAATGCTAAGGCATCATTTTTCTGATTTAATAATCTTCCATCAGAAAGAATCTTATTTAAAATCAAATGTCTTATCTGATTTCCAGAAAGACTGTAGGGAAAGGTACAAAATCACATATGAAGTAAATGGATTTATGTCTCAGTCTGATATATGTTGATCTCCATACAAAAGACCCTTTTCATACTAGTGACTCAGGAACTGCTCCCAAAAAATGCACAACTTCCTCAGCATGGAGATCTCCCAGAAGCTTCTGCTATTTGTGTAACAGCATTTTAATAACTTCTTTTATTGATACAGTTTTAAAATTAAAATTTGTATTTACACTCAAAGTATGAAAATGAAAATTTTTATGTGTTTCCAGAGACAACAATCTTCATTAAATATTATTTCATTTTTTTCTGAAATATACTCCTGAAAAAAGATCTAGTTAAACAAAATTGGAAGATAACTAATAATCTCTGTTGATGAAAGTGCACAGAGACAAATATTTAATTGCTCTTGTCCTCATGAGGGAGAAAATATTGGTGACATCAGGTAGTTTCAGAAAAGCGGAAACTTAGGAGGCTTTTTTACAGTATTGTTTAATTCCACGATGATAAAATAAGCACTTTAATACTGCTGTGTCAACAGAATCTGAATGCCTGTTGATGATGACTGACATATTAAGATAAATATTTCCAATATAAAATGTTGTAAGCCCCTCATCCTCTTTATCCATGGCCTATGACATCGAACAGGCTTCTGTACCTCTTCATTTTAGTGGTCAAAACATTTAAACTTCCAGTCATTAAAAAAATTACTTATATGGGCATTACATTGAGATACTTAATTGCCCTAGCTACTTCTTGACAGTCATTCAACCACAAAACATTTACCTTGCAATCCAGATCTGATTCACAATGAAGATGAAAATCTTGGCTCTGATCTACACTTTAATTCATTGTCTTCTCCCTTAATAAATCAAGAGGATTCAAAAACAGGAATAAATTTAATGGTTCAGTCACACTTGTCTGTTTTAGCAAGATATAGCTTACCCTCATGTTGACCCTTTGCTCAAAAGCTCACAAGCATATGGGGTTAGGTATATAATCCTACTTGTAAATCATTAAACCCTGGACCTATTACTTTGACTGTGAGGTCAGATTTTAGTCTCAGAATTTTCTTTCAGGCTGCCAGAAAACACTTCATATTAAAGCAGAAAATATACAATTACAGTGATTGGTATACTCCTTTCTGAGTAAATGTGTCACTTTAAGAAGGACAGAACACATTGCAAGCAACTAAATATATTCCAAAAAGAACTAAAATAACATTGTCTTTGGTCCTGATTCCTGAATGGGACATATTGAAAAGTCTGGAAAAAAAAATCATGCACTATGTCATCTCCTGTTTAACTAATGAAAAATTATTCTTAGTTGAGATAATTCTTCATAACACCACCCTACAGAGTTCGTAAGTCAAATTTATATGCAGCCTTCTTGGATGAGCAAACTGCACAAGGCTACTTACTGTGCACAGGCTGCAAATATGTCAACCAAGGGAAAGGCAAGTCTACTGCACAAAGCCACATATGAAAGAGGAGAAACCTCCATAACAGGAAGTTGTGGAGCTGCCTGTGGGGTGGAAAGCTCATGGAACTAAGCTCCTTGCCACCCACACACTCAAATTTTACTGGAGCCAGGTACAATATCTGGTATGATTTCCTTCTATGTCAGTGCTTCAGTAACTTTCCTGCACAGGCCTGCATGCATAAAGGACCTACTCTGTTAATTTGCTTAGGGGATGGAAGAGAAAGTGAGGAACATTTTGTGGTAAGGAATAATGCCTTCCTTTCCTTTCCCTCCCTCCCTCCCTCCTTCCCCAACTATCATTTTGTTTTAGTTGGATTTGTTAAACGAAATGGCCAATATTCTTCTGCACGGAACATCCACAGCTATGTAATCATCAGGAGTCTCCAGGTTTCATACAAACAGAATTAGACAGAACCAGCAAATCCATCTCAGAAAAGGAAGCCCTGGGTGCCTGTTGGGGCAGACCTGTTCTGACATTTAGCCCATTACACAGCTCTTTCTGAGAGACACCTACAACCTCTGTTACCCTTAATAGTCCTCTGTGTTTTTGCCCAGTTCCTCCAGATCTTAAAAGTATACACTCATTTGCTCTTTGAATCCACACTTAATTTGCAGTTAGTGGCATGAATTAAAGCCCACACTGTGCTTTTGCTTTTGCTGGACCTACCACCTCTGCAGTAAGGACAACCTTTCAACATCTTTTTCACACTTCTTACCAGAAGACGCGCAAGTTCTTCTGCTGTAGAGCTAAATAACTGCAATAGAATCCTAGAGTGTCCACACAAAATCAAAGAGTTGTCTGGACTACACAAATAAGAAGAGTACCTCAGTGCTTTTGTGTAAATGGATGAGGCCCAGCTAACATGCTATAGATCCCTGACAACTGGTACTTGAGCAAGTGCTTAGCTAGGCAACTGTTGATGACTTTTTGCTGTAAAAAGACAGTAGGAAAAGAAAGAGGATGAGAAGAAAGCAACCACAAATGAGCAAAGAACTCTGATTCATGAATGAGAAAATGCTGAGCTTGGCAGTGTTACAAAAGTAATATTTTCACTAGAATGAACTGTTCTCAAACAATTTCTCCAATATTTTAGATACAAACAAGTTCTCCTTCAGTATTAGGCATGCATGTCTTCTCTTTCCACCTCTTTTTTTTAGTTCCAAACCCAAATTTATTGTGGCCAAAAGTTCTCCCAAAAAATCCCAGTCTCTGTTTGTAGTTTATCTGTGTTTCTCTCTCATGGTATACCAGAGCAGTGACACAGTATGGGATCTCGTTCCAGAACAATATTTCTTTTTCTTTATCCTTCTCTTTTAATAGTTCCTTGCCATAGAGAAACTACTAGCATTTAGTGAGTTTCTATGCCAGTAGTACTCAGTTTTGGAAATGAATGAGATTTTCTTTGTCTCTCAATGATATTAGTAACTCAAAGAAATACTAATGCTTTGACAAACTCATAGTAACCAATAACATGTTATGGATTACTTAAACCACAAGTGAAACACAACTGCCTGTGGGAGGAAATGTGGCAATTGTTAAACAGTGGTTAGCTTCAGAAACACTTTTAAAGTTTAGACAAGAAGCAAAGTAAAGAACCAAACTTAACTGAAACTAAAAAGGGGATGAAGGCACCTCAGACCTGGAGCTTGGCCACAGTTAATCCCCCTCCTTTTGTAGACACAGTTTAATAACTGCATGTGATGAACACCACCAGTTCACAGTTCTGATGAAATCCAAATCAGCTGTTATCTAAAGGGATACAATTCCAGCTGTTTTCAGGGGGAAACTGAATGTAGCCTTCTAAATTGCAAAAGCACCCTATTAGGAGACTGACTTTGCTATTGATTCAGACAGGAGACCTGAAATTAGCATTGCTGCTCATGAAGGCAGCCTGGGGGGATCTCCACTTTAAACATAGATATTTTATGTGAAAATTACATACTATTTCTTCATTGCTCTGGGAAGACACTGGCATTAATAGCCAACATCTTCCTGTTGGCTACGATGAGTGTGGACTCCAATTACCTCTTGGGGTAGGAGCAGGCCTACCGGGGAAGTGCTCCTTCCTCTGCTGCTTTGGCTACATCTTCCCCACTGAGGCATCACTAGAAACTGAATTTAAGTTGTATTAAGGTCTAGCACTGCAAAAAGGTTCCAAATTCTTTTGCTACAAGGGAAAGCAATAGCTTTATCCTCCCTCCCCAGAATGACAGCACTTTAACACTCCTTACTGTGAGAAAAGAAAATACAGAACTTAGAAAGCTAGCAATAAATAAATAAATCCAGCAGTTTAATTTTATGTGCTCAAAAAAGCTGAACTGACATCCCTGGCCGAGTAATGTTTTGTGTTATGCCACCATACAAACACCTTTGTTTTAATACAAAGATTTTTGTTAGTTGAAGCTCTAAACAAACCAATGCATTGCTTATTTGTAAATAATAGCCCTGTTAGCATTTTCTACTATGGGTAAGCTTTCTACAATGTACAAAAAATGGTTTACACCCTGACACTGAAAAAATCCTAAATATCAGAATTATGACACTGAGAACTTGCACTCTTCTGAGATCACACAGAACATCTGAATTAGTCTCCTGATTTCCAGATTTCTGAGATTCTTAGGTGTTCGATAAAGCAAGAACTTTTACTGAGAATGAATCTGATAATGTTCTAAAAAGTATGACAAGAAATTGGCTACAACCCATTATATTAAACTGACCGCCACAATCTCTTTTCAGTGGATGTAATTCCTATTTATTACTTGAAAAAGAAACTGGAGACAAATCTTAAAACATGTCTTGAAAGAAGACAATACTTCCAAAAACGTATTAGTACAGTATAGTGTTGTGAAAAGTTGTTTTTCATTGCAACTTCAGTTCAGTTCTGCCCCTATATTTCTCCGTATCAATAAAATATTTAACATGGAAAAAACTGGCGTGTGATGTTTTTGCAAAAAAAGGACATGTTTCAGCCATGGAATGTTCATAGATTTAAGCTCCAGTCTTGTAAATGATTTGAAGCAAGAACACCCTTACTCCAAAATACTCTGTGAAGCAACAGTGAGACTTTGTGTTTAAACAATGGTCCATCAGATCATGAATCTAAATTAAATTTTTTAAGCTTTAAGAGATTTGAAAAGAACAGGTCATGTTATGGAAATACACGGCTATTAGAAAAATAGATGAAAATGGGACTGATGAGCTACTACACATATACAACTTGAGCATTTATTTTTTTTTGGTTTTTATATAGGTGTAAGTCTTTAAAATATATTTATATGAGTAGTACCAGGAAGTAAAACCTGGCAGAGGGCAGTTTTGGTGGCACTGACTTCAGCATTGTGAGATTTAACTGAAAGAAATAAAAGGAAAATTAAAAGAACTCATTGGATTAAGAATGCAAAGGAATGCACAGTAAAATTGGATTTTAGATAGAGATGTCTCCTTGTCTGTCAGTGAATTTACATTTCCCTGTCACCATAAGATCCCCAATCCTGGAAAACTCAGAGGTAAAAAATGAAAAAGCAAATACTGCTTGCTGTGCTTCTGAGATAGCACCACATCACACAAGTAACTACCAGTTGAGATTATGAGCTCTTTAATGAGGAAATGACTGAATATTAGAATTGAGAATCATTAATGTCAGATCCATAAAACATGGGCTCTCAGAATTTTGGCTAGAGTCTTACAATGTTGTATAATAGTGATCTACCACATATTTTCCAAACTACATAATAGCAAAACAAATGATAATACTTTACATCACAGCAATTTAGCATTTTGCATTGCTGTCATAAGTTCAAAAAGGAGTTTTGTTGTTTAGCTTCCATAAAAATTGTGGAAAATTGTTATAATACCTAAATATACCATTTAAGACAGGAAAGAAACTTTAATTCAAGACACTGGAAATTTCTGAAGATTAATAGTATCACTATGCACAGGAAAGGCATGTAAAATGTGTGAGTGAATTTAATGAAGCAGAAAAACGCACACAAAAACCTACAGACTCAAGAAAATATCTTATTTGTTATGTAAAGGTAATTAATCACTTCCTGTCATTTCATATGCATAACCTTCCAATACTGCAAGTTCACTCAAGCAGCACCTTGGATTAAAATTGTATTTTCCTATGTATGAAGTAAAACATACTACCCAGCATGACACAGAACCATGTGCCAAGTTCATATTATTATCTACAAAGCAGAATACCCAATCTTTTGCCTGCATGTCTTATACAGTGTTCAGCTGGACAAAGTTCATTCATGGCATCCCTTTTTGACAAGAGGCCAACAATGATCTTCAGTCAAATTGTTATCTTGATATATTTCTGGTCATGTGATGGAATAGGGACCAAGGGACACTCAGGAAATGCAATGGGTAGCTTGTACTTGCTCCTTGGAAGTTACCAAAAAAACACTAAGAAAGAAAAGAGGTGGAAGATATTTACATGAATTATTCTGATACTGGGAGTCAAAGTCCGGTCATTCAGGAGGCTGATGAGACTCTCCAGGGACCTTCTGAAGCATACATCCTATCAGCTTTTGAGAAACATCTAACACACTGCTCATGTAACACCAGGTCAGCGATGTTCAGCTCTTTCCAAGTAGTAACAGAAACGACTGGAGACTCCAGCCCTGGAATGTAGGAATAGGTGTTCTCATTCAGCAGCTCTTTGGAACAAAAGAAACACTTTGCAACTGTAATAAAGACAGCAAATGTATTCCAGTTTCAGTCCTTTCTCTCCCTCTCTCTTCATGCATCTACATCCCAGAAGACTTTTTAATTACCAGCCTGTAAGGTCTGAATGTTTGTCAGCTCTCTTGCACTGAAGCTGTTCCACCTTGCATTAACATTTAAATATTTATTTAATGATTTTTTCATTAAATGATTCAAAAATCATATTTAATGATAAATTAAGTGAGAAAAAATGCTTCTACAATCCTAGAGACTATGGGCAACTCAACAAGGAAACAATTCCAGTTCTACCATGCTAACAACTGTGGCAGTTATCAGGCCCTGCAGGCAGGACAGAGAGAGCAATGCCTGTTTTACAAATCCTGCTAAGATGGTAACATGAGTGAACATGTAGCTATTTATTTAGGACACTCAAGACTAAGGCAATTCTAAATCTTCAACAGAGCATATACTCAGAAGATTTTAGAAGAGAAAATTCCAACACCTATGGGCATTACGCACTGTGAGCGGCAGCAAAAGCTAAGGGGCTTGCTTATCGAAACTTCACATCTAGTTAACAAAAGTGAGCTGCTAACACTATAAGACTGAAAGAAAATAAATGCCTTCCTGGGTCAGCCTAGCCTGCTGTTCTGTTTTCAGCAGTGGTAGTAGCAGATGGTATTTCAGGAGAGTACTCAAGCCTGGTCCTTGTGTACAGGTACCTTTTTTTAAGGCCTTATTTTAATGACACTGTCAATACTGCATGCTGTTGCTACACATGCTTATTTATTAACTATCAAGAAGTTTGAAAGAAACCAGACACAATTATAAAACACAGATCAATTTGCAATATAAAGCAAAAGGATTTCTCTAGGTGTTTCCATTGAAACTTAGTCTGAGCAAAAATTACCCTTCTAAATATAAATATAAAAAATACAACCAAAGATGGATCTGACAGCATATTTGAAAAATAGCTATGTTATAGCATCAGGAATAGTTTAATAAATTCTGAGTCATAAAGATATATTTCAGTTCTGAATAAGTAAATCAAAACATCAATTTAGATCAGTATTTGAACACTGCTCATCAGTATTTTTATATGTTGCTTCCATTTTACAAATGCTGCTAAAATACAATGGAATTTCAAATGCTCTCCACATTGATTTAACTCATCTGTCATGGAAATCAATTGGGAATTCTTTTGAATGTTCCACTTACAAAAGAACAATTTCACCAGCCCATCCTTGTCTCCAAAAGCCAGAGTTCCAGTGCAGTAGCTTGCTGTTACAATTTAAATATTTCCATAAAACCAAATGTCAGAGGATTTTCTGACAGTAGAATATGCAGTGAAAATTGAAAACATGTTATAAACAGACTGAATTACTGTATAATTAGGATTTCCAAGAAGGCAGCTTGCAGGCTAGTCAGCATTTTAAAGATGCAGAAATAATAAATAATGGGATTGTTCATGTAATCGCTTCCCAATAAATACAAGTCTGTTAACACAGATCCAAATGACATGGATCCAACGTTTTATGACTTTTCTAAATCAATATTTCTTAGGCTGTGATTCCATTCACTTTATCAAAAAGCAGTAGAAATGAAAATAGTCTATCAAGGTGAAGTTTAAAAATAGTATGAAAGGAACAGAATACTGTGGAACCTCCTGCTGCACAGAGGAACAAGTGCAGGTGGCTAAGCATGGAGGTATAGAACATTTTTCAACTAACTCTCATTATATATTAATATAAGGCACTCATATTTATGTTCTGCCTGTTTACGCACTCTTCCAGGTTTGATCACACAAGTCCAAACTCAGTGAGCTTTATTTCTAAGTCTGCACATCAATAAATCAGAGTTCTACTGGAATTGAAGGAATGTGAAAAAATAATCAAAGTTTACAAATATAAATTGGCTTCCTGTTTTAACTTGGCTAAGGAGTAGAGCCCACCCTCACCCCTTTTCTTGGTTTACCTGGACAATGGCTGTCAGTCAACGCAGTGCAACTATATAGGAACTTAACTTATTGCTGATATAAACTATCAAATAATGTTTTGTCACTAGAATAAAAAATGATATATACAAGGTACTCCAGGGATGAACTGACTGCAAATTCTAAAACCTAATGACTTCCTTGAAAATGCTCCTGTCATTTCAGTGAACATAAACCTTGGAACCATTTTTAAATCACTATAGTACAATTCTAACTTTTTTTCCCCAAGCGTAAGCTTATGCATAAGAATAAATAATTACCAGTTCTCACACTCTTACACATTAAAAACAGAAAAAAGTTACAGTTATTATTTCATTGCACAGAATTTTAACCGATGGGGCTGATGTTCAGGGGAGTAATTTGAACATATTACTATGTGTAGCACTTTGTTTTTAAATTTAGGAAAGAAATGAAAACCATAGAAGAGCTTAATACTGCCGTTTTATTAAGGCCATGAAATACCACAAAAATTACAACTGCAAGCTGTTGCAAGAGTAGGCCATAAAACGCCTGTCACCTCACCGTGCTATTTACCATGCATCTTGGGAGATGCATTATACTTATAATAACCTGTCCCTAGCAGTACAACCTCCTTATATCACATCTTCCTCCAGAGTGATGTCAGGTTAAGTGCAATTGCTATTTCATTCTGTGAGTTGATTCAGAATTAGACAGTCCTGTACTTAAATGTGAAGCCACTAGAGTAAATAGGAGTGTTTGCATCACAAGGTTCATGAACTGAATGTATTAATCACAGAAATCAAGGGGGGGTTACACATCCTAAACCATGCCATGTATGTCTCTTAGGGACATTGTAAAGCTGGCCACTTTTGCCTGCCTGTCTGTCTCTGACAGGTATGCAGCAACTTGTCACTACATAGGCCTAGAACATTACCTATGTTCTTCACACCCAGGACCATTACCATGTTGACCACGACTGTATCTGTTGAAGTAGCATATTCCCATGACTATTCTTATTGTGCCTGGCACATCAGAAAGTATTTCATGAAATGTATTTATAATGCACTCATATCAGATATGTCTGTAGCAGCCATTTAAATAGAACTAATTTTCTTTGTTTCTTCCAACTTTAGTTCTTCTTACTTCTTGAGCTACTAAATCTCTTCAATAGTATATAGGAGTAAGCATATACAGGATCTGTTTTTTAGTTGGTAACCATGTGGTTGACAGATCGAAACTGTAAGCAAAACTTGTGCTTTGCAAGCAAGCAAATGTGCAGGTACATATTGCTATTAAAAATAGCTTTGAGCAAAGCATGACAACATATAACAAACTACATAGCAGAAAAACACAGTGCTCAGCCAGAGCCAAGAAACACTGAAAGTACTCTGAAATACCTACCTTAAGTACTTTTATATGTACCACCCATTTAAATATTTCACACACATTTTTGAAAAACAGTTGGTGAAGACTCCAAAGAAAATTATTCTATTGTCAGGTAACAGGAAAGAATGCTGTCATGAATAGTGATATCCTTTTGAAAGACGAGTAAGGAAAGGAAGGAGAAACTACAATGAGTCCACATTGCAAGCTGAAAGCAGCATGAATGTAGCATTTTGTGCTGCTGCTCAGCAATGAAGAACAAGAATTTCTGTATCTTCTGGACTGTTCTGAGGATCAGAACAACAAGGTCAGATTACTTGAGCCGTGTGTATGCTTTTCTTTATTTGTATGTATAGTAACTTTCAAGTTACCTATTACATTTCTGCTTCTTGAGTTAGCAAAGGGGGGAAAACTTGTTTCACCTCTGTGAAACAAGAATTAATTAAAAGCCAAGAATTAAATAAAAGCCGAGTACAAAATGCATATATGATCACATTCAGATCTACCAAATTGTGCTGCCACAAGGAAGCAAAATGTAAAGTTATTTTTAAAAATACTTTTGTACTAATGTTCAATGCTTTCACAGATTGCTGCCAAACCCAGTATGTATCAGCAACAATAAGAACGCTTCTTCTACAGTGGTCAATCCATTAGATAAACTGATACAAAAATTGGAACAATTCATTACCAACATTGCCTTGATATTTAGCCAGAGTGATATCATACTTTTAATAACATTTTCCCCAAGTTCCAAACTCCAATTATTCATTGTAAAGGCATTCCAACAGAGATTAACATCATACTCCATATCAATTGTTAATCTAAAGACTGCCTGACAGTGATTGGCTCAGTATTTCAAAACTCTTCTTAATAGCGGATACTAAACATACTGAGGTCATTATTATTTCTTCCTACAAGATAATTATTCATGAGTATCTCCTTTATCAACACAAGGAAACAGAGGAAGAGAGTTATGTGTGTTGGTAAATATTAATGGATTTAGGCTGCCAATTATATTTCTGTCTCTCCAGAAGTGTTTCATTATGAAAAAAATGATTAAAGATTGGTGTAGCAAACCCCTGCATCTCCTAGTAACATGTATCCTGGTTGAGACTGATAATTTTTCAGAACTACTTTCAAGTAATTTTTGGTCTCCCCAAAGAATCAGTTGTCAGTGATGAATTCAATACTCAAAATTAAGTGTTTGTTTTAATGTAAAAGTTATTTAATCTCTCATTTGCATATTTTGTTATGTCTTTTTAGCTGCCAAATTTATAACAAAGTGATAAATAAAGCCCCCTAAGGGATTTATTTCAATTAAGCTTGGCTTCAGGGTGGTCCTTATTTCAGAAAATTGGTGCTTGATTTCCAAAGCAAAAGCCACACCAAGCTGCACAAAAATAATTAATTCTAACATTTTCCAGAGTTTCACTGATGTGCGTTCATGGTATGTTGCACATTCTATTAATTGTTTATGTATTTTAGTACTGTATTTCCAGTAGTCCATAAAAAAATCTTTAAACGTGGCTGTAAGAAACAGTATAGATGACATATCCTTTAATTTTTCTTCTAACCTAAATTCTTTCAATGATACTTCTTCTAAGCTAATGAGACTTTTTTCCAAAAATAAGCTATTACAGAATACTATAAAACTTTCAAACCATTAATGTAAATACAATGAGGAGAAACCATCAAAACTTTTTTTTCAGTCAAGGATCACCAGGAAAAGAACAAACATAAGGAATCAAACTAGAAAATTTAAGACATTGGAATACAGGAAATACAGTGCTTAAATGCAAATGAAAATCACAAGATTTTTCCAGCTTATCTTAAAATGCAATGCTGCATTTAATGAAAGAGTTTTTAAGCAAATATCATGGGGTTTACATGAACTATGATGTTACTAAACACCTCATTTACTTCATATTTGTCATAGAGGTAGATACCAAACATTACCCGCCCCATTTCCTACCAGCACAGTATTTACAAATTTGTTGAATGTCTTCCTGCCACTGGAAAACATCAATACAGTAAAAATTACATTTGATTGGCCTCTCTGCTCACAGTTGCATTGCAAGTGTACTGGTAATAGTTGAGATATACTAATATCTACTATCTACTATAACTCTTATTTCAAGTAAACATATTTAATAATCTCAGCCATTAAGTTTACAAATGAGTCTCACTTCTCACCTGCAATCTTTCAGTGCAGGAAATCCATCTTAAAATATGAATTTGTCCTTCTTTAGGAAATAGGCAAGTCACTTCTTTCCCAAAATGAACACTAACTTGCCACTGGATTTCATTTATGTTTGGATACATAAAGCATGTGTTGCTGAAGTCTACTCTTTATCTACTCTGGTGGGTCTGTATGTATATTAATCTGAATGTTTGAAGATGCATGTGCACTTCTATTTGAGCTCAGAGGTTGTACATTCTTTCGGGCCAACTTTCCCACTGTGCATTGAAGTTGTTAAGCACTTTCAGAAAACTATTCCCAGCTCCCTCCTGGTTCATAGTTTTAGCAGATCATAGAAAACACTCAGCAGAGTTGCAGAAATATACATTTCAAGATACACACAGGCATATATTATGTATGTACATAATTATTTTGGACATAAAATATATTTGCTTTTTGGCAGTTGCATCTCCAACTATCAAATACAAAGCTTAATGCTATGCTTACTGGCACAATTAGTGTATCTCTGGGGGGAGGGGGAAAGCTGTTTCAGTCTCCTCCATAACTGTATCTGTACACATCTGGAGATGACTTTCAGAAGTAACAGTGATTCCCATGTAGGTCACAGAACATAACAAAGCAGAGTGGCCATTCCTGTTCCTGTGATGACATCCCTTCATTCTTTGTGATAAAGCAGTTGAATTCTATAGCTTTAATATTTTGCTTCCTTTGAACAATTGTATTGGCTTCAGTAGGAGGCATGACAACATGGTGAAAGTTAAGGTGATCAAAATCAATCCTCTCTTTTTTTCTTAGCGCCTTTAAATCATATTTGTTGAAGTTAACACCATGTTGCATACTGGAAACACGTGGGTACAATGCTCCTATTTGGACTAAAGACTAAAACCATATGAGTACAATCAGGTAATTACACTGCTGAATGTCATCATTCATAGAAACAATTGATTTTACTTCCAACTTGCCATCCAAAAAAGTACATGTTGTATTTCAAAGAAATCATATCCTTTATGTTTAAATGCCAGTGTTCTGGGAAATAATGGTAAGTTCTCAAGAACAGGACTAAAATGGAATTGCAGCATTTACTGATGTCAAAGACATGGTGTCTTGCCACAGTTTGTAAAGCAGTAAGACCATTTGTTTATAATGTAGCCAAATAAACATTTATCTTAATTTTTGTCAATTGAAATAGCGTCTCCAACTATCTTAAATAATTTCACTTATATAATACTCCTTCTGAATGCAAGTATTAAATATTTTAATGTTCACAATAAGATAGCATTCTCAGTGAAATGAAAGAAACAGAAATTTTAAGTTATTTTCTGTTACTTCAATTTACTTAAAAATTGTAACATGAAGACTTAGAGTAAAAGATTAAAAACTCCTGGATGTTGTGATGCTATTGCTTTAGCAAGTGTCTTAATCAAAATAATCAAATCTGCTAGACATGGATCGAAGAACAGGCTTCAAGAAATATTACTTACTGTTTGACATAACTATACATCAAGCTCCTGAACACTGGAGAAATATTGTCTCATCATCTACACCACTAATTAGTAATTGCATGATATTACAAGCAATAATTTCCATCAGTTCAATTCCAGCCAAAAGAAACAAGAATTACTTTTCCAGAAAAAAATTAAAACAGTACCAGTGTGTCCTATGATACAAATGGAGAAGCTCCAGGCATAGGCTAAAGAATGGAAGATACTGCACTCATGTCTTGAATTCTGAACAAAATAAGCCCTTTACAGTTCTTAGTTCCCATCTCAGAGACCAGCCTAACAGGACTGAAGTAAATTTTGCTAGTCTAACTGCAAGAAGTATCATGCCTAAAATATGACTTCAAATATTTTTCATGCCCTAGTTCCAAATAAACTATATGGGATGTTCAATTCTAAGATACATAATTCATAGGCAGAAAAAACGCAGACATCCTACAGATAACTGCAGTGAAGGACAGCAACATTCTTTTAGTACTTCCAGTGAGTGTGCCAGAAACGTTGGTCAAGCACATCAGCTTTCACTCTGCAAGTGTTTCTGTTCCAACATTTAACAGGGATGAGCCAGTCATGAATGGCTGTAGTGATCTTTCTCCTTATTTCAGTTCCTACCAGCGTTGCCGCATTGTGTGTTAGAAGATATTAATGGTTGTCAGAGTTACAAAGTCACCTCATCCAGCCCTTGTTTATTCAGAATATTTTTTCCTTTCACTTATACTCTGTCATAAGTAGACTGAAGCAATAGGATTTCTCCTGATTCCTATGGAAATCTATTCTATAGGGTCCCAGGAAGCATTTTATTTTCTACTTGATATTTTCACCTTTCATGCATTCTGTTCTATTACACATTGTCACATTAACTTTCTATTCATTCTTCTTAAGATTCTGCTCATCATTACGGCATTGTGCATTACAATTAACTTCTATGTTTGTTAATCTTGTTGAAAGTGCTACAAAACATTTTCTCTAAATCTGTGTCCGTATTTTAAGATAGTTACTTTGCATGACATGCAAATTCTACTGAATGCAACCGCATCAAGATTCTCTCTCTTGATGACCAGGGTGTTAAATGTTAGGGAAGCAGGCAGGTCCAAGTCTCTATATACCTCTCTCACTATGCTTTACACGTATAGCCTAGAAGAAGAGTGTTGACCTTATGAACTCTACAAAGTATGTGCCTCATCAATACCCCAGACTGCATCAAACCAGTTACAACTGCTTGTTATATAGGAGAGGTAATGGGCTGTCCTGCGTCTTAGGTCACTGTGCCTAAAATACTATAACTGAAAAGCATCCAGAATTCTAATTGCACAGTCAGGATTTGAGGATTCAATATTATTTGAATCAATGATTTGAACAGAATACTGATTTATGAACTTAGACAGTCTTTCAAGACAAGACAGTAGTCCATTTCTTAATGGTCCTGTTTTCTGCACCCACAATTTATTTCCTACTCTTCCAGTTCCAAGATGAATCACCACCAGCCTCATTCCCAGGCTGTTTCACTAATAACTCAGAAAGCCATAGCCCACCACTACTTCTGAGCACAGCCAGGGCCACTCTTTCTTCTTCCTAGCCTTTCCTTATGTTGGTACAACGCACAGATCTTATATACATCCTTGTCTTGCTCTGGTTTCTGCTGTTCATTCCCTGTAGTAATTCCATATGAACTGTGAGATTAGGCAGTGAGGTCTGAGAGGAAACAAGAGGATCTCCGGTGTACACTGAGCCACTCTCCTAAGAGGTTTCTTGAAATAAACTTCCTAATACACAAACTCCTAAGGACATCCTCCACAAACCTCACTGATAAGATGACAGAAATGAAGGTCTATATAGGAGTCTGTCCTAACATAACAACGACCGCAATCTGAGGCCAGTCACTTCATAGCCAAATAAGCCACTCTACTCATTACTCCAGGTCACAAAAGTCAGGTAGGAGAGCCAAATATTTAGGGCCAGCTGGTCTAGTTAATTACACACTCTACGGCAATCATCAGAAAGGTCAAGGACTTCAAAAGGTGTATCAGGAACTTATGCTACTTGGCCAGGTGCCATAGGACATAGTACACTAGGAAGGAGTAAATAGCATAGCCTGACTGGAATGAGGTAACTGCCTTCAGACCAGAAACGCAGTGCTGTGTAAAGCCCCTTTGATGACTAGACTCTGTAAATGGGACTCCTCAGACCACAGGATTAAAGACTGCATTAAAAAAAAAAAAAAAAAAAAGACTGAGGCTAAAGATCTGGGGTTTTCCCATGTTTTATATGCTTTCTTTCTCAAGTATCAACAGAAATATCTGCAAAACAACATGGGTGTAGGTAGCCACATAGTTTGGGCTATTTTATTTAACCCAAAAAGATTTAAGTTAACAAATAATGACAGCTTCTACGGCATGGCCACTGCCTCCTCCCATTCATTTCCAGGAAAGTAGGTGTTTAGCAGCTTGTTGTGAAGAATAGTTATGGTGGATATGTTTAGGCTTTGTTCAGGATAAGCCACAGAAGCCACCATCTAGTAAAATGTGCCTAAGGAATGATACCGTTATGCATAACATATTTTTGCTACCTGAGAGCAGATAAACGGGGTAGCAAAATAGTTGGAAATGTCTGCTGCCTGGAGAGCCCTAACAAACATGTCAGCTGTCAGCGAACTGTCCTTGACGTACTCAAGGCTGGGCTGCAACCAGATTGTACACAGATCCCAGAAACTTGACACAGGTATGTAAAATAGAGGTTGGTATGAGAGATGGTAATTATATTCATACTGTACGTCCACTATCATCTCATGAAGGCATGGCTGGGATTAATGGAGTTTTCTAATATTTATTCAGGTCCTGCTGTATGTCCATACCATCCTCAAAATGCTACCTCTCCTGAAAATTCTCTCATGGTCAGTTTTCTGTTTTCTAAATCCCCAAGGAACTTGATTTGTTCCTCTTATTATTTACTAGCTTTTTAAATTCTCCAAGTATCCTACAGGCCATGGATTGGTCAACAGCACTGATAGGCTATGCAGTTAAAGAAGTCAGTGGACCAAGGGCAATACTCATCAAAGACTTGGATGGAGGTGGCCAAAGGCATCACAGAACTGAGGGTGGGCCTGTTCCACAACTAAGCACTGCATAGCCTCAGTAGGCAAAGAAATTCTTTTCAATTCAAGCCTCCCCCATGGGGCTAAGGCCAGAGTAGGTGGTCTGCTGGTCCTCTGCCAATCTTGTTTCCCCAGCTCCTCCAAATGTCCAGACATAACTAAGGGAAAACATACCAGCTAACTTACCAAGTCTGCTTCACCCTACACCACTCACCCACTGACCCTCCCTGTCCCATACCTCTAACGTCAGCTCAGTTGCTCCTGTATCCAGTCTCATAGTCTTACCACCCCACTTGTCCCTTGCATGGTCCCCCTCATGTCCCTGATAAATCTGTTGCTATTTCCCCCTCTATCCCATCTCCTAACACATACCTTCTGTGCCTCTGCTCAAACTGTCTGCTAACCCAAAGGCCTGGATGAGCATGAGGGAATAATGGCTTTTATACTGGTGGGCAAGCCTTGTTCCCAGTTTGGGAGCCTTGGTTCTGATCTTCCTGGGTGGGCTAGTCATGACCCTGTCTTGACAAGAATTAAGGACTTTCCACATGGGTTGGGCAATATTTAGGCACGCGGCATGAGGGAAATGAATCAAAACAGGGATGGGTGGAGGACAGAAGGCTAAGTTGGCAGGGGAAAATCCTATGAATGTGAGAAAAGCAACTTAGAAGGCCAGAGAACTTTATAAATCTAATTCTGGATGGCTATCTGATTTAGATGAGTAATGCATCCTTGGGAGGTGGGGTTAAGGAAAAGAGGAAAAAAGGCAGATAACATGGACAGCAAGACTTAGCTACTGACTGTCATCTAACTAGCTAAATAAGAAAGAGAATCCTAACATTAATTTCAAGAATCTTTGCCAGAAAAACAAATTACTGACCCAACTATATTGAAAATGTATAATCTTATCTTATAAAACATTTCTGTAGCCTAATTTCTTTACTGCACTTTCCAAGGATTCTGGAAATTTGGTGCTTAGAAGCAAGCTGCGGTTTTCTGGAATAAATAAATACTATAATCTCCCTACCTCCATAAAGATATATTCAATGTAGAAATTAACTAATTGTGATAACATTTATATTGCATTCATCTCAGCAAATACTTCCATTATGACCACGGGATTAATTTTAAACTTCAGTATCAGTGAAAAGCAAAATTAAGCATTTACATCAGAAATCGGAATTTAAGAGAATTGTAGCAAGTATTTGACCAGGACGCAGTAGTAATACTGTGTAAGTTTTCTGACCACTAGCAGCCAAATAAAATAAGCTTTTAAATTATTTTTTCAAACTGTAAGCCATACTATATTCCATATTTATGAAATGTTTTGTTAATAGATTCAGTTTCAAATAACTAAATTTAAGATAATTTCACAGGTTTATAGATACTTAGTAAAGATTTTTTTTCCTTGGCAAACTTGTCACTACTGTTTTTCTTCTAGCCATTCAATTTGAATCATGTTAGTGTCAGATAGGAACTGATCCATCTGCCACCGAAAACACAGTAGTTTTTCTATAGACTCTTAAGAGAACTGGATTAGGCCCACAGAGAAGGAATATTCCCTCTTCACTCTATGATACAGTTTATAAACTTCAAAACTGAATTTTTTGTTTCCTACAAGCACTTCCACTGGTTATGCAGTACCCATTCACAACTTGTTAGTTCATTTTTTATTTCTCCATCCTCTCTAGAGCAGGCTGTTCATCACAATTCAGGCATAGCTTCACAACTAGTTTATTTCACAATCCACATCCACGTTACCACCAAAAGGGAAAGTTCTCCCCATATCCTTGGTTCTTCCTTTGTGCCAGCACTGGATTGCTGGGATCAGATGGATTGACTCTATTCAGCTGAAAACTACCAAAATTAATTAATTAGTTTTCAGGCAGATCAGTTCTCTGATCCAACCAATTACACAGCTGCATGAATGTTGGTGCCAGCAGAAGAATGGCATTGCAGCCCACTGCCTGGAGCAGAAAAGTGGTGGGACAGTAGCAGAATAGACTTAAACTGGTTTACACCAATTGTGAAACTGCAGCCTTAAAATCACCCGTAACTTAACTGAACATAGTGATTACCACCTTCTTCAATAAAGGGGATAATAAATAAAATGGGAGCAAACACTGATCCAAACAAAAGAGCACTTTGAATACTAAATAGTTGATTAAATAGTTGTTAATGTGACTGTACAAACTAGATACTAATATATGACTTTATGAAGTACTGTATCACTTGTTTATTGAAATGCATATTATTTTATATTTATCTTTACTTAAGGATTTTACTGAAGAAGGGACCTCTCAGAAATTTTTACTCCTCAGTGATTTTTTCTGCTTCACAAACATTAACATTTATACTTTATTAATACCTGTGTAACAAAAGTGCCAGGATTGTCCTTTCATCACACAATGAAAATGTTAAATAAATTTTATTCTCATCTTGTATCAATTCCCTTAAACATAATTGTTACTGTTACTATACACATATCAGCTATATCTTTTAAATAAAATTGGATGCGTACTGTTTTGAACAGTCCAATAATTCACATATTCATGAACAAGTTTCATCTACCTCCTCACTGTTCATATGTTTTGCTTTACTTGTTTCTATAACTTTTAGCCCCGTTGAAGATCCTGACAGGTAAACATAAATGGATGATACATATGTGAAACAAGAAAAACATATCAAGTAATGTAACTTACTACGGTGCTTAGCAGTAATTTTCTAGAAGTATACAATTCACATCTGTTGAAACTATTTTGCGTCTAGAAGAAAAAATACAGGTTCAAACTCTCTTTTTTATCTCTTTCATCTGAACTAAACAGTGCTCAACATAGATAATATCTTGGGGTTTGCTACTGACTGTTGTTAACAGCCCACAGCTCAGCTCTGGATCATCAGTTTTAGATAGTCAATAATTTTAAGGCAGCACCACAAAATGTTATTGCAGAGCTCTGTTGAAAAATCAGAGTTTTCTCAAAGAATATTGAAGACTATGTTCAGCTATTATATACTACTAAGGAGAAGATTGTCCCAATATGCTGATGCAATTAAGAAATCACTAGCTTCCTTCTCTCAAATATCATAGTTCTAGCTATTCCAGCAAAAACTTTGTCTTGTTTATTCCTCCCATGGACCCTCTAGTCTACACCACCTAAAATGCTTAAAATCACAAAACTACTTCACTGTAAGTGACATCCTTCTACTCTTACCTAATTCCTGTACAGACCCATAAAATTTGCACTGATATCAGCATACTGCAATCAGGAATTAGAAAAAAAAAAAAAAAAAAAAAAAGCCAAGAAAAAAAACCCAACCAGAAAAGAGTCAGGTATTCTGGCTGTAGTTTTTCCATTTCACCTTAAAATGCCAGAAGTCATTTGTCACTCTTACTGAATTACCTCATATATGTTCAACGTCCGCCAAGTCCTTTTCGCTATTATTTCCATCAACCTTTTGATGTGATGACTAATCTGCGGCAGAACTACATGATGTAACACAATGGTTAAAAATAGTAAGGACTATCTTTGCTTTCTTTTTTTGCCAGTCATTTCTAGAGTCCTTCATGCCCTCACATAACTTTCTGTCCTTATAAAATTGTATATCCTTTATGTCCTTCAGTAACACTTATATATCAGTTTGTTTGCTCACACTATATTGTATATATATCAATGCATATGTATAATTATACACCTGAAAAAATGAAATATTAAGATTAAAACTTTAAGCACTGAAAAGTTAGGAAATAGTGGAGTTAACCTTGTTGGTGCAACCTTACTTAAAATGTTAAGAGTGACAGCGGCCTCACAAAAATCTCTGAAAAAAATTAATAATCTGCCTTTGGACATGGATTTGAAATGTCTGCGGTAAGTAGGGCTTGGAGCCATGAACGATAGGGCAAAGCAATATATTTAATAGCTGCTCATGTAAGTGCATCCTGCATGAGGTAGGAATTCTGTGGAAAAATAGTGTCATCTCATAATTAAATGTAAACATACGATGGACCAATTTTACTCCATCAAAAACTCCCAGGCTTTTTCTCCTTCCTTCTCCCTATCTACTATTGCAGCTCTGTCATCCTCAATGCCCACACCTCTCTTGTTCTTGTCCCAGTTCTTTCCTTTTACTCATATATATTTGCCTTTCTCCCCCTTTACATTCCTCTTCTGTGTTTCCATAGGGGTAACAAGCAGCACGTGCAAAACAGATTCCCTGACCCGCTGCCTTGACTGGATCCAGAAACAATCCAGTTTAAAAACAGTGCAGGAACATATGTGAACAAAGCAAGAGTTTTGTTCAGGTTATTGTATCTAAAGAAGAACATAACTGAAAACCTGATTTTGTCATAGGCTGAACTGAACAACTTCAGTAATGGGCAATACTATCAGCTTGCCTACGACACAGAGGTCATGTCTTAGTATGTGTTGGTCTGTTCTGAGTATTGTCAAGCAACATGTGTGAGGTCATGTAACTGAACATGGTGCATACATAAAAGCTCAAATGGAGTTGCATGGGTTATGCTAATATAATAAGTCCTATCATTTGATCGTTGAACTGGAAAACACTAACAATGTTCTTTTAATACAAGTTGTCTGTGTACGTGCTTGTGTTTGTGTGTGATTTCTTTCTCAATAAAACTGAGAATTTGATCTATGCCTTTGATATACAGGTTTGATTCTCTTTTCACACTGCTTTACACCACAGAACTACTTTGATTTCAGTGAAGTTATTTCTGATGCACATTAATCTGACAGTAAATTATTGCTTTCTTTTCATACCAATAAATACCTGCACACATACATCAGGTTTTATACAAGCAGGCATATATGTACATGTCCCTGCATACTCAACCATTCTAACAAGGAAAGCGCACAAAACAGTTTAGGTCTACTACATTTTGTGTATGGCCATGTTTGACTACATTCATACTATTGTGTTTTCTTGAATATTATCCTACTAAGATCCTATTCAAGCTTCCTGCCAGAAAATTTCAGTTTAGCCCTAAACTGAAAACGAAACTAAGGCAATAAACTAAACTTACCCCTTACTCCCGGAGGGGGTCCAACAAAAAAAGAACATAAAAGCTGCTTGTTCAGCTGTGGCACTCCTCTTTTAAAGCTATTGTATGACTGCCTTTATTTCAATGACACATGCTGCCTGTCAGAAGCTGATAGTCTCTGTCATATTTATTAAAAGCCATTTTGGTACTAAGCAGCCTGAAGTAGCTAACTAAAAACTATGACATAAATCATGTATGACGTTGTGAGACATGAAAAATGTTTCTCAAAGTGGTTACTAACCAGTGACCCTACCATGCAATATTTTCAGCAACACAAAATGAGCTGAAAAATATTGATTTAAAGGGCAGGAGCTTCAAATTTTTGCATGTCAAAAGCCATCCTTCCCAGGAATTTAATTTGATTTTGCCCCTGACTACTGAAAAGGTATACAATCTTGCAAACTAGAAGTTTTTGTTAGCTATGCCTTTTGTGGGACTCATGAGAATTGTTTTATCCAACAGTTTCTGCATCTGATTAACTCTGTTTTTTAAAGTGTTCCTGACTGCTGATCAAAACATGCAATAAATTATGCTTTCTTTCAGAAGTACTTACTTACTATACCTTTTCTGGAGGTAACCTTCTAATGCATTATTTTTTACACAGCAGTAAAGTAGCATTTAAGACTGGTATGGCACCGCTAATTTACATCACAGAAAAGTCTGTACAAAAGACTGAAATGCAGAGATGTTAAAGCTCACTTTAAGCCAGCTAACAAGAAACCATCCTGCTGTATGGCCATGGAGAAACATATCAGCTTATTTTCTTTACAAAATTTCCATATTTCCCCAGCAAGATTTCTTCCAGTGGTTAAACTTCCTTATTTATACAGGTATTTGGGTACGTTTACATTGTACTGAATATGCAGGTTACATTTACACATCTCTAGTCCACCTGAATTTAACAAGACTTCTTGATATGGCAGCACTTGCCATGTTGCTGCTACCATAAACTTCAAAAGTGGATTCCTTTTCCCTTGGAGATAGCTCATATGCAATCCTGATATCTGGATCACGTACACAATTAAGGTTTATAAACACACTAAGCATTATTTTTCCCGTTGTACCTAACACTGATGCATTACTGGGTTACCAGCATTAAAACTGGGGAAGGTTTCTCCTTTGAACAGCAAAATACAAGGCCACGTCTTTTATTCTGTAGTGTCCTTTTAACAGTATAACACAGAATATGAGGCTAAATACCAAACATGGTTGTGTTCATAAGAAAGCTGAACAATCTCTTTGAAAAGAAAGAAGTTGGTTTTGGCTACATGAGAAAACAACTGGTGAAGAAGGGACTCTGAAGTCCTCCTTACAATATTTACAGTAAAGCAAACTTGCTTGACTGTATGACAGAATAGAAAGACCCGATCTCTGCTTGGCTAAAGAAGGACATCAAGAAAGTCAAGGAAGGCTGACAGGGGTAGTGTGGAGGCTGAAGGTAAGACCTAAAACAAGCTGTTTCAGAAATTGAAATGAATATAAACCACCAGAAACAAACGGCTGTGTGATACAGTGCTGCTTATTCCTCTCCGCAAGGATGTAGGTAGGAATGTTTGATACATATTGCAGTATAGCGATATTAGGTCTTCAAATTACGCAGAAAGAAAATAGATGGGTTTAAGGAAAAAAAGAGATGAAAGCTTAATGTACTGTCTGTACTACCTAACAGTTTTCATGTTAAATTCCATTTCTGATTCCTAAAGCCTCCATTATCATTAGACTAAATAGATCCATTTCTGTAAAGCAATCAGAAGCACCCTCCTATTAATAACCTATGTATTTTGTGGGTAAGAACTTGTAATTTTAAACCTGGACAAAAAATTACTTAGAATGATTGCTGCTGACAATTGTTTTGCTTCAAGCTATTTCTTGACATTGTAGCTGGGTGGGAAATAGTTCCTTTCCTGTGAAACTCTGAAATCTCAGAAATATTTTTCCCCCCATTAAAATTAACCCCAGAAGTTTCAAAATTTTTCCACATAAAAGCAAGGAAGAGAGACTCCAGAACAGCAAAAAGACATCATGTCAGTGCCTTTATTTTAAAATCAGAGCAGGGATTTAAAACTTAGCCTTCTGCAACCTAGTTAGTGCCACCTTCATTTTTTTTAATTTTTCATTCATCTTTTTCTTTCTTCTTCATTCCTACTAAAAGTGTTCATGAATTAGCATTTCCAGCCAAAAAAAACCCAAAAACCCTAGAAAAATTTTATCACTCCCTACAGCTTTCATACAAACCAAGAGGAAATATAGCCAAGCATTTTGCTTGCTCTTACTGCACCAAGCAAAAACAGATATGCCAAAGAAGCATTATCATTTGCTTGCTAAAAATGTATTTATTTTAAGCAACTCAAGAATATTAATCAGTTCTAAGGTGTGAGTATAAGGATGCAAACCATTCTGTTGAATAAGATATTCAAATAAATCAACATACTATTAATAACTATTCCAAATATTCTAGACTATATATAGAAACTGGAAGTGAAGAAATCAGGTTAACGTTATTAGCCAAAGAATTTTCACCACTCATGAACTTAAATTATTTAAGCCAGTTTCAACATTTGAAGAACTTTCCTACTCTCAAGGGAGATATTAAACGTATATGTCAGTAATTCACAGATTGCTGCTGCTGCTAGTCATCAGAATCTGGCTTTAATTCCACCCAGTTAAAATTTCTCTTCAAATAAAGAGTGTTTAATTCACTAAAAACACCTCAAAATCCAACAGGGAATAAATAGCCTTGTTAATGATAGACAATTTAAAATGATACCTTTCCTTTAGGACCTGAGAAAGGGAGGTACCCGATTATCCAAATTATCTGGAGAGCAAACTGTGAGCTAATTTACATAGCAGTAATGAGCACATAGCTTTCATGATTTCCTGAACAATTTGCACATCAAGCTGACTGAACCTGGAGCCTAAAGAGCAAAGAATATGACACTATAGGGAAAAGGAGATAGCCCAAGCAAGAGGTGGTAATAATAAACATTTGGATGCGATTTACATGGGTGTGAGGAAAAAAACCGGGTCATACTGTGGCAAAGAGTTCAGTAATCTTAATTCTTAATTTCTCACCCTTCACACATTTTAGAGCTACTGTAACGCTGTACTGTTCCAAAAAGACACAGAAGATGAGGTAGTGGGTCTTGCAGTTTCAGCCTGTGTTGGGCAGGGCTCTTGTTTGTTGTCTCTTCTTAAACGACAGTTTGGTTTCAGAATGTCCAGCAGAAGATGTTAGGTGGTTAACTTGTCCTTTCATTCTCCCCAGCTATTAATCACATAGGCAGGGACTTGCTTCTCTGTTCTCTCTGAAATTTTCGTACCGTTCCTAAATAAACCTAGCTATCAAAGAATAGTCACCAACCATGGAAGGGATTAACAGATAACTTAAATGCTACATGGCTCTCTTGAGGAAAGAGGGGATTTATACTCAAGATCGAATACAGTCTCTGCAGATACTAAAGCTATGAATCTATGAAAGCTATGAACACTATGAATTGCCAAAGAGTTTTCAAGGAATGCAAAGTGGTCCCATTGCTATCTAAGAATGAATTTACACTTGTATTTATTGAAAAGTAGGGTAAGCTATTTCAAGTGTCAGCTACTAGTTGACATTTAGTGGAACTACATTACTTTACATCACGTGGGAAAGCTGGCCTGACAACCTTTATTTCAAGTAGAGAATCAGATACACATGTTAAAAACTCACACTGGTTTGTTTTGTTTTTTTCCCCCAGAAAAAAAGGTTTTGGTTTGTGTTTTTTTTTCTAGAAACATGTTTTATAGATGAATCTGGAACTTTCTGTTGTGTTAGGCAAATAATGCTGTTTCTAAACCTGAGTCTTCTAAACCTGTGTCTGATTACACATTTTGATTTTATGGTTTAATTCCATTTATATAACAGTCCCAATAAACAAGCCTCATTATACACTTCTTGTATTAAAAAATTCTTATAGCTGTTCCACTGAGAGAGTCTTCAACCTTCCTTCTTTGAAGAAAGGACTTAAAATTTGTCAGGATGCTTTTCACTGTCACCTATGCAGTCTCACCCTGCTATAAACTTCTGACAAAAATCAAGAGTTTGCACGTGCTTGATGAAAGCTTGTTAGAGGATATCAAACAACATTCTTTACAGAGACTGTTTTCACATTTTGTCTTCCAAAGCTGAACAGAGCTTTTCCTTGCAACAGCTCCTCATGGCTGCCAGAAACAATTATGGCACTGGGCATTGGAACAGAAAAGAGGCGAACAGTCTTCCTGTGTTCTCAGTGTTCCTCTTGTTACACACACAGCTCAGAGGAAGAATCACTTGGGCTGGAAGATGCAGTGCTCACAAAAAGGTAAGTGAAAAGTGAATGGGAAGACCTGACAGGAGAAAAAGGACTACCAGAAAATATTGCTGGCTGTGTGAGATAGGTTAATGGATCAGAGCAGAACGTGCAAACTGGTGGGAAAAGCATGCAAAAAAATAATTAGAACTTAGTACTAGTACGTACAACTATCTTCCCCAAGAACCTGGAATAGGGGGGAAAGTTCTCAATTTTTATGATTCCATTGCTGTAGGGATATGGTCAAGAAAGTCATTGCTAACCTGCATGTATCTTTTCCACACTGTGGCCAACCCACAGAAGAGATGACAGCTTATGACTGTTGCCAAATACTTAATTTGGAGACATGCAAGACTGTGCTGCAGGTCTGTAAAATCTGTTTAACACCAATGTAGCAGTTTGCATAGCTCTACATAATGACAACTCTGTTTTTCAGGAAGGTCTTACTTTGTTACTGTATCCTACCTTGTATGATAGGATGGTACATTAAAATTTGGATAAAATGTGATACATGTTGCAACATCTTACTCAAAATTTAGAACATACCAGTATTCAGTTCACCTGCACAATCTTTAATTGCTTCCTGCATACATAATGATTCTATTTCTTTTTTTTTTTTTTTTTTTTTTTACATTAATATATTCTGTCCTGGATCCCTACATCATTCAATAGTCAGAAAGTACAATGTTTAGGGAATGATTAAGGCTTAGGCATTGAATAAGCATATTGTCATTAGACTTCTGCCTCATTTGCTCCAGAAGGTAGATAGTGCCCTAGAAGGACCAGGCAAAATCAAAGGCTGGTTTTCTCTTCTGAATGTGGGTTTAAAACTCTCTGTTGAGCTGCACAGGAGGCGATCCAGAGGGAAGGATCAGCACTACAGCCCTTGAGGGACTAGACTGTGTCTAGAGAAGCGTGAGAGAAGAGAAAGCAAGGTCTCACTAATGCAGCGTAAGGCTGCTTTATTGGAACTGTATTTTGCCTCTGAGGTCTGTCAGAAGACCTGAATACTTACAACAGCAGCGTAAGTCAAGAGCTCTATTTTTCACACTTCAAGCTCTATAAGCAGATCCAAACCATATGAGCAATCAGGCCTAAATTCTCCCATATTCTGAGGATTAGGCATTTTGGACAAAACAGGATTTGCTCTCTCAGTGTTTCAAGTACACAGATATTTCTGTGGGGGCAGCTCATTTCCCAAAATAAATTATTTCTTGCTTGCAGGGAACTCATTTAATATAGCAATAATTGCATAGAAAATCCCACATGGAAATTAGTTACTCAAAGCAGGGTTTGGCTAGAGGTCACAAACAAAGCAAAAGGGGAAAACATTGATTATGCAACTACAAAGCTATGCTGCGTTGTCAACTCAATTGAGGTATATTTATTTAACTGGAGCAACACAGTACCATGTATGGATAGACAAGGTTGCCCTGAATGACAGACACTGCTCCCTCTGGGCCAAAACACCCTACTGCTCAATAGGACTATGAAGATAACACAAGATTCCTGAATTAAAGTGAACTTATTGTCCAGAATTAATTGATATTCCTGGAAATAACAGGTGCATGCTAGGAACTAGAATGTAGAGCTACAGGAATGCAAAAGGACTAAAGCATCCCCAGCTGCCATGTCAGCTGAGGAGTAGCCAAGAGAATAGTGTCCTCAAATACCATCTCTTTTCTGCACATTTAGTTGGGAAACAGATGAACCCTTAACTCTTTGCCCTCCACTAAATCTGCTACACTGGAACATAAAACTGCAACATGTTTTACTTACACATTGAATAACCTCAGAGATACAGTATGGATTACAATTCTGTCTGTTTTGGAGAGCTGCAATTACATGTCTTTTCCACACAGGAGCTACACTTGAAAAGTACAACCAGCAACTGATTTAGTAACCCATGCTCCTCAGACAACAGTAAATTCTGCTTATTGCAAGAAGTCCTGAATTCACAGAAAGTTAAACTTATGAAGGACTGTCTTCATGTCTAAGGATCAGATTTTTATGGTCCGTCCTGCGTAGAAGTTGCTTACATGGCTCTTGGCTCAACTAAGCCACCACAAATGTTGTATACTATGGAGCCACTCAACATAATCTGAAGAGAGTATTTCCTTCAGTGAAGCTGCAAAATACCATAAATAGGCATTCCCTCTGCTTCCTTACAAAGAACAAAATCTTAGATTTGGCTCATTGAAACATTTGCTTCACTTGGGGGAGAGAATCCCCTTCATTTCTTTCCTATAAATGTGACTATGTAATAGAATCAATATTTTTTAAAAAGGCAAATCTAAAGGATAAGCCTACATTTTGCTCATCTCCTCTATCTTCATTTATATCTGTAAGAAAAGATTACAACCCCATCCTGGAGTAATTTCCATTCCCTATATACCCTCAAAGAATAGTTAATGCACAGCAAGGAAGGGGACAGAATAACCTGGAAGTCCAAGGGCTGTTGTAACCATTCTATGTCCTACTTGCCCCAGTCACTTTATGGCTTGGAAGCTAAGGAAGTTGGGTTTTATTTTTTTCTTTCTTGTTAAGTGGCTATTGACTTGAACAGATTAACTTGTCATGAAAATTGTTTCGGTATATACACTATAGTAATAAGGGACATACACACATGGTTCAATCAGATACTAAGACAACCGATGCCTGCTACAACTGACAAGACTTGAGATGGAGTGCCCATAACCATTCAAAGTACAGTACTGCCTGTTCTTTTTCCCTTATTGTCTATAAATTGCTATAAAAATTAATCATTTCCATCTTAAAATAACACTACTGTAATGAACCTGTAAATGCAATCCAAGATAAAATGATCATTTGGTTTTTAAGGAAAAAATGTGATGTCTATTATATTCTTCTCTTCCTTGAGACAATAGCTGTGAACAACCAACATATAAAATATTTCTTATTCTTCATTCTTTATGTGTAAACCCCATGGACACAATGAGCATAGGTATAGTACTATGTGTCGTCTTCCCTTCTGTCTTTGTAAGTTGGGTTTTCACAGAATCATAGAATGGTTTAGGTTTGAAGGGACCTTTTAAAGAACAGCTAATCCAATGCTCCTGCCATAGGCAGGGACATATTTCACTAGATCAGGTTGCTCAAAGCCCCAGCCAGCCTAATCTTGAATACTTCTAGGGTTGGGGCATCGATGATGTCTCTGAGCAACCTGTTCCAGCATCTCACCACTCTTCATGGTAAATAATTTCTTCCTTATGTACAATCTAAATCTACCCTCTTTCAGGGTACCTCTTTCATTACCCCTTGTCCTGTCACTACAGGCCCTGGTAAAAAGTCTCTCTCTGTCTTTCTTATAAACCCTCTTAAAGTATTGCAAGGCCACAATAACATCTCAGTGGAGCCTTCTCTTCTACAAGCTGAACAACTCCAACTCTCTCAGCCTTTCTTTAGAGGAGAGGTGTTCCAGCTCTGGTAATTTTAGAGGCCCTCCTTTGGACCCACTCTAACGGGCCCATGCCCTTGTACTGGGGACCCCAGAACCGGATGCAGTACCCCAGGTGGGGTCTCACAAGAGTGGAATACAGGGAGAGAGTCACCTCGCTTTTGACCTACTGGTCATGTTTCTCCTTATGCAGCCCAGGACACAATCAGCTTTCCAGGCTGCAAGTGCATGTCGCCAGCTCCTACTTCATTTTTCATCCACCAAAATCCCTAAGTCCTCCTCTGCAGGGCTGCTCTCAATCAGTTATCACACAGCCTGTGCTGATGCTGGGGACTGCCCCAGCCCAGGGGCAGGGACCCTGCACTTCATCTTTTTGAACTTCATGAGGTTCATATGGGCGCAACCCTCAAGTATGACAAGGTCCCTCTGGAGGGCATCCTTTCCCTCTAGTATACCAACTGCACCACTCAGCCTGGTGTCATCCACAAACTTGCTGAGGGCACACTCAACCCCCCTATCTATGTCATTAATGAAGATATTAAAAAGTATTGGTGCCAGTACACACCCTCGAGGGACACCACCTGTTGCTAGTTTCCACTTGGACATTGAGCTGTTGACTGTAACTCTCTGGATTCAGCCAGCTAATTCCTTATCCATCTAACAGACCACCCCTCAAACCCCTACCTCTCCAACTTAGAGGCAAGAATGTTGTGGAGGACTATGTCAAAGGCATTATGGAAGTCCAGACAGATGGCATTGATACCTGTTCCCTTGTCCACTGATGCAGTTACTCCATTGTTGAAGGCCACAAGATTACTCATGCACAGATTGCCCTTGGTGAAGCCATGGCAAATGGCTAAATATAATTTCTGTAAAATGTTGCATACCTCATCAATGTTTTAGTTAAGTTGCTTCCTTCACCTTAATCTAACAAAATTCATGGTACTCACATTTGTGTTACCATTTCCTAGCCTAATACTTCCAGGAAATGGGACTTTCAAGCAGAAAAATGTTCTGGCCACAAAGGTTACGCTATCCAATAATTCACTGTGCTGGAAAACTACAGACAATCCATTGCTATTACTATCATGTTATCAGTACTGTTATAACACACACCACCTAACCATAATCTTTGATGACCAATGAGGTGTGACTAGCATTTTAGGAATACTGACAAAGCTACTAAAATGACCTTTTCTTTTGGAAACTTGAGTATTTGCATATATTGCAACTGAAAAGATTGTCACACTTTATAGGACTGTTGCTCCAGTTATGCCAGCAACTTGACTAGATTCTGCCTGTGGCTGTGACTTCACTAAATTGGGGTAACAACTCCGAGAATAAACTTCTGTTAGAAAGCATGAATACACACAGCAAAATCTAGATAAAAACTTTGGATACTATCACAAATAAAACGTAAAAATTTTGAGAAGCCACTCTCCAATGGGTAACTATGACCTAAATTCCTTCCAGTTGAGCACTTTCTGCCATCCAAACAAGGAAGAATTTGAACAGTATGAACTATATCCTCTTTCAAACCCATTGGCTTCTTAGCACTTCATTGTCTTATCCAGAAAGTTTTGCATCCTGCTTGAAATTACTTTAATGAATAGTGTGGGTCTGGTACCCTCAGTAAGCTGGTTCTGCTGCCATTTCCACTGCTCTCCTGTTTTTTCCATCTTGTATAACTGAATAATCACTGCTTGTTCTCAGTTCTGTGTTACTTTTTTCTGTCTTTCAACCTGCTCCAAATATTTGATGCAGGTCTTTATTGCTGCTGATTCACCATCTTCTCATACTTCATGTATGACTGCATAGTTTCCCCATCATATTTCTATATTTATTTGTTTCACTAGCCTTTCCTTATCCTCCAGTGCCATTTCTTTCTCCGTAAACATTTCCAGAGACATGCACCCTACAACTGTTGAATAAGACTATTTAATAACTATAACTACGTTTTGCTTCTACTTAAGCTTTATCTATTTTTAAGTATGCTGTCACATACTCCTTCTACAACATTGCTGACTGTAACTGTCAAGTAAAATTCAGTTTCACTACTGCATAATTAGCTATAAATAATCAGGCTTTTTTGCTGCTGTTCCTGTTTGATGCTTCGATTCAATTATTTATTTCTGAACAAAATTTTTCTCTGAAAGTTAGCCTACATCTTCATTTCTTCAGCTGTTGTCTTCCCTTTTTCTTTTCTGTCACCAGCAGTCACCTTCCATATGTAAGACAACATTAGGGAAGAGAAAGGAAAACAAAGAGGAGTGTAGGATAGTGCAATAAAGTGAACAGAGCAGAAAGAAAAGGGCTAAGACAGACTGAAGGATATGGGGAGAAAACTGGGGAGAGGAGAGGAACACCAAAGGAGGAAAGGGGTAAATCAGTGTGAAAAAAAGAGCTGAGCATGAAAGGGGCTAAGAAGGAAAAGGAAAGACAGACTTGGGGAAAACACCATAGTGATACATAGCATAAAGAGTAGACAATAAGAAAGAACAGACAAAGAGGAGACAGAAAACAAAGATTAATAAAGACCCAAAAAAGCCCTGGGGAGATGATCTGTATCAGAAATAAGGGGTGTTTTTAACCAAAATTGGAGATGAACAGTATAATAGGGAACACTACAGACCAAAGTAGAGGGCCTAGGACAATAAACAGAAGAAATACTTTAAAATAAATGAGCCCAGAGTGAATAGAGCAGTTGTGCTGCTGTACACTCTAAACAGGAAAGGGTTTATAAGTTATGAACATTAATCTGGTGTTTCTCTACAATTTAAAAGGTAAGCAGGATGCTAAAAGGCATTAGTATAAAACCAAGATGTTGTATTATGGTGGGTTTTTTTCTACTATATGCTCTTTGATAACTTTACGTGCTGCAATATACTGAATGAGGATACTAAAATAGCAGAGCTCTGCTGTCATCACATAATGATATATGCTAACAGTAAATGTACATTTGGGTATATTTCTCCTGACTGCTTATTTCAGCCTTTTGCCAAGCTGCAGTTTGCCCCATTCTTGCTAAACATTATAAATATTTTCAATGGAAAGGGAATACACATCAAAAGATGTGATATTACTGTTTTATGAGGCACTGGTTAGACCTCATGCTTAGTTGGGCTCATTTTGCTACAGAAAAGCTATTATTGTACAACATAATGGAGTACACAGGATAAATTCAGCTTTTGAGATAATTTCCTATGAGGAGCTGCATGTTGGCAGATGCACTGATTCTAAGTGAGGCACCCATGTGCATCTGAAGGTAGAATATTCTCCAACAAAAAGAAAGGTGCAAAGTAAACAAATTAAATCTTTTAAAATTATATTGTCGATTGGACAAAACATACTTGGTTCTTATGGGGCTTTCAATGCATGGTGCTTGGTTATTATCATTATGCTCATTTTTCATAAGGGAAGAAGACACAGTGTCTTGACAGAAGGCAGTTATGGAGTCAGATGTAAAGCTAGCAACAATTCCATGAATCAATAACATCAGCTTTGTTGAAGTTGGTATTAAAATTCTAATTAGCTCCAACTGTCCCGGGGTTTAAGCAGTTTTCCTGTTACTCTTTCAATTTATCATTCTAACCAGGAAAAACAACAGTGGCCTAGCTTTTTTAGGGACAGGTGCAATCTTCCACTTGTAGCAACCTCTTTGAAGACTGTTTTGAAAGGACAGCTAGCCCCTCTAGACACCTGGCTGTGCTTGGGAAAAGGGATGTCTAGTGCCAATCTCTTTTTCTGGGTGGATATGGCAACAGAGTTGGGCTTTAAGCATGGTTATGTATCTGAGCAATAGGTAGTATTCGCTTGTGAGGGCAGTGCATCCCCTTACAGGCATTTCCTAGCTCCTCCTTGGCAAATGCAGCAGTCCAGATGGAACTGTTCCTTGGGCTGCCAGTTGGACCACCCTGGTTTGTACCAAACAGGATTTTAAAAAACCCAAGGGGATGGAAAAAGTCTGAAAATTAGCAACTAAAAATAAACAGGAAATGAAGGCAGAACTGTTTCACATGAAATGCCATAAATACATGGAATAGAATTGTCCAGTTAAAATTATCAAAATGATGAATTTAAGCAAAAACACTGGAAATAGTGAAAATAATGCCAGGGCAGAAGGGAAAGGAAGAGCTATATTTAAACAAAAAACCTTAAACAACCACAGCTACAATGCTATCACTAGAACCACACATGGATATATCTTCAATGGGAGGTAAGGGAATGTGTCCAGAAGTATGGGATTTTGAAGGTCTGAAACATGTTAACTTTAACAAGGTTCCTGTAACCTCCTTCAGAATTCAGCAGCTATGTTCTGTAGCTTAATTTTTTTTTTTCTTGAAGTAATAGCTTTGAGTTACTACGACTCAGGCCAAGTACATAATGCCAGTTTGTATTCTATCATTCGTACTGTCTAAGCATGAGCAATTAGATAGGAGAGTTACTGCATAATAATAACAACAACAACACTTCACTAGTTATCCAGGATCAGTTCTTAGGACTTAATGCAGCTTCTGTTTCCAGATGGATGTAAGATGCTGTCAGTCTGTGAGGACACGTTATTTTCAATATACATTATTTTATGGAAACATAATGCCAAAGAGAAATAGCACCATCTACAATTCAATAGTACTGCTAAAAGCTGAAAAAGTCAGAAGAATCTTTCAAAAAATACAGTGTACAATCTTCTAGTGCCAAGATGAAACCTGGATGGTCTACACATGACCTTGTTCTTCTGCAGGTTCTGTTACTGCAAAGAGCTGTGAAACTGCTCTCTAACAATTCCATTTAACACTCACACCAACAAAACGTAATACAGTAAATAAAGTATAAACAGATATTATTTACACAATGTATTGTATATGCTAATGTTGAGATATTGAGTAAAATACTGCAATATGCAATTCCTTCGGCATTTCACTCATCTGAGACCTCAAGACACTAAAGGCTGCGTTTTCTAATTTTGGAGTTTTACATAATTGCAGGCACTGGAGCACTTTTGTTATCTAAACAGTTCCTCAAAAAATTTAAACACAGTGAAGCACAATCACGTCTTATCAGATAGATTATTAAGTAGGACTTGCTAGGATACTTGAACTGCTAACCAAAACAACATATGCAGCACATGTTTGTGCAGCAGACTGGGAGCATTAGTCAGTCTTCCTGTTCTGCAAGGTGAATTCCACTTGGTTTGGGGGGGTGGGGTGGGCGGGTGGGGGACATGGGAGGGAAACAACATCACAACACAAAAAACCAGATATACCTTTCCTACAGGAGATACAGAATGCGAAGCATCCAGGACAGCAAACTGGAGAAGTATCACCTTAGAGTTCTTTGGATTTGGTGAACTCTCCCTACAGTTAAGGCCAGCAATACAGTCAGAATCTTAGGTATTTCCATGGCAGCTCTAAGTCAGCACTTCTTTAGGCATCTGTTTCTGAAGCAGCACCATAGAAACTATCTCTCAGTGACTGTGACTGTGCACCAAAGCTCTTAAGTTAGCAGGTAAAACAGCATTAGGTCTCTTTTTAAGTCCCAGTGCTACAAGTATAATCTGGAAATGATACTAACCTTTTCTGGTTCACTCTGCCTTTCAAGCACTAACAATATTTATATATTTGGAATTAAAAGTAATGAGGATAAAACAGTAATTCAATATGAGAGAAGCCAGTTAGCAAAGAGGAACATCATAAGACCATCTAAGATGGTGGGTAGAAACTGCATTCTGCTTTAGTTGGCTGGCCACCTTCCTTTCTTTTGCTACTGAAGTGACACTACACTTTAATATTCTAAAACAATAATGCACAAGACAGAGCAAAAGGCATTTTGCTGTTGTTTCATGGCTTTGGTTTTTTGCCTTTCAAAGAAAATAACACAGAAGGGTCTTTACAGAAAGACCTTGGGGCAGATTCTTAGGTAGCAGAAATTATCATAACTGAGATCAACAGAGACATAACAGTTTCAAACAGTCGATGAGCCTCCTCTTCTCTTTTGTGAGTGGGTCTTATGAAAAAGATCACAGGAAGTCCCATCACAGAATTTCCAGGCCTTGGACACCAAGGACAAAAATCTGCCTCTGCTACAGGTTTCAGCAAATGCACTACTGGTTTTAATGAAGCTCAGCTATTTCTACTTCTTTAATTGTTAGAGCATGGACACTTCAAAAGCTTAGTATTTTTCAATTTTTCTGTAACTTAGAAATTTTCAGTCTCTTAGAGAAGTAATGGGCTATGTTTTCCTCTCCCAAATTTAAAATTTACATTAAGACCTATACAACAAATAAGGAGACGAACCAACCTATTAATTTAATATTTCCCCCTTTTTAAAAAAAAATATGCAATCTTTACTCATTTACTAAGAATTATTCATAGGACAAAAGCAGGAAATCATCATTCTGAATATTATCTATAGGACAGACTTCACACCAAAGTTAAACAAGTCTCAGTATCTCTATCTACAGATATTTAATTAAACAATAGAAGGGAGCATGCATTTTCTCCATACACAACACTACTCTAATAAATGTTCCTTCTACAATCTCTATACTTCCAGAGTTTCTTTAAAATTTACTCTAACACTACTCTACAGACTACTGTAATATGAATTAGATGACAAAATCAAATGTAGATTGCCACTGTGCAGGGTAACATATAATTACATATAAAATACAAATGGGAAATTAAATTCCAAGGGGCTTAAAACAAAAGACTAGAAATATGTTAACTAATTTAAATAATAAAGGTTCTTAAAATAATTGTATTCAGATTTCTGTTTCACTGTGTGTCTCATTCCACTATCATTGCTGTAGTCAGTAAATTTTGAAAAGCTAGGGGATTCAGACATTATTTTACCCATTCCACTATGTGAAAATAGAATTATATTTGATGTACATTGTACCAGAAACTCAGTACAGTGCCAGCAAATAGTGTTCTGTAGCAATATTAATATTTTTTAGTGTTAACTAAAGTTTTTTAGTGAAAACTAATTACCCGTTCTCAGTATGAAACGTCGATGAAGCTGGCGGTAGACTCATACTTGGGTTGCAGCACTCCTCACCGTCTCAGCCAAAATTCACACAGCCAAGGGTGTTGGCTACCTGTAAAACAGTGATATCATCACTGCCAATTGTCTCTTTTCTAAAGATATGTAAACAAAACCATGGCATCAACCAATACGGCTCTTTGCAAAGCTGTATTTCCATGAGCAAAGCTAATACAAGAAATTGCAACTCAAGTATTTTACATTTTGAAAATGTAAAACTGTAACTATGAAAAAGAAGGAACTTTTGTCATTCACTTGAACAGGAGTATTTGTGTATTCACATGCTTCTGACACATATTGATCTGACAGAACCTCAGTTCTTTTCCATCAGGTCAATAATAAATATTCCACAATGTTTATGAATATGCAGGCTCAAAAAGCACCAAACCTATAAGACAAAGAGTAAGATCTCTCCATTTTTGTTGCTTTATGTTAAAACAGTTACTCAGAGCACTTGATACCAATGAAAAATGCATCTTAGGTAGTTTGGGAATGCAAGAAAAATTTCCTATTATAAACAGTACTTAGACTTACGAAGTGCTTTGCATTTTCACAGTACTCTTCAAACAAGTGTGTAAGTACTGTGCCCATTGTACAAGTAAGGTCACTGAAATGGACATGTTTTTCTAAGAAAGATTTAAAAGTAAATGTTTTCCCAAATAAGAATCAGAATACATTGCAATGGTTTCTGTTTCAGAGCTAACCAGAAACCATGGCTTCCTCAACTGTTCAAAAGTTAAGTGGTATGTGAACCAAGTTTATTGTCCTGTCAAAGCATGAATGAAAATATTCCATAGTAATGTAATATTGATAACATAAGTGTAAAAATAAACATAAACATGTAAGTGAACAGATATTGTATACATAGCTAGCTAACATCTTTGCACTCATAAGAAATAAAGTATCAAGGTGATGTAACGCTCAAGTTCAGGCCCAGGCTAGAAGGGGCCTGAATAAGGGGATGAGCAAGAAAGAACTGATAAATTTAGGGGAACCTGTTCAATGGGCTCTAGATCAAGCCACAATGGAGAGGATAAGGTATATCTGAAAGAACTTTGAATTCATTATTTACTTTTCCTGCTCTCTTTTATCATTATTTGTTACCCTTTTTTCCCCTATTGTTCAGTGCTAGTCTCTTTATCCTTTCATTCATAATTTTTTACTTCCTCAAATGAAAAGGTCTTTACTTAGCTCTGTATATCAACGGGTGAATTGCTGCCTACTCTGAGAAAGGATGTAAAAAAACATAATTAACCCATTTAAATGTTACCTCTTTTCAGAATTCCATCTCATCCTAATGGCTGTAGGTAGGTGGATCTCAAGATAGTGTGTGGAATCTTATTTGAGAAATCTCTAAATTAAGGATCAGTAAGAAAGAAGGACAGGACTGTTTCCTCATCAAGTTTGTTTTTCTAGAAATGCCCTATTGGCGTCCTATAGGACTCCCTCCCTGTACGAAACCAGGAAGATAACTCATAATTACTATGTTATCTGCTTGAAATTACAATTTTAACTTCATGTTAAAAAATACTAGTAAAACTTTTTAAAGCTCTGTCTCCTAACCAAAAATACTGGAAACTTTAGAATTATTACCTGTCCACTCAGCTCTGTCAAAACAGTTTAATTCTGCAGACTCCCAGATTAGTTCATCGATTCCTTGGCACAACAGCACTCTCAGGGAACATACAGCTGTCACTTAAAAGTGTTTCCCCAAGTTTTTCTGTACAGATTACTGACTCCTGAGACATACAAGTGCCCTTGATGTTAAAGTTCAAACCCTTTGGAAAACCACGCTTGGTGGAGCGATACACAAACCTCCCAGAAGAACTGAACATTCGGTGTGAGGTTATATAAAACACCACAGGTCCAGAGAGAACAGCCCACACAGTCCCTCTGCTCCTTCAAGCTGCCAGAGGCACAAGATTTCAATGTCCTCAGGGCCTTCCTCCATTACATATATTCAGGTAAGTTTATCATAAACAGTTCCACTGAAAGTACAGTGCTAGCATCCCGGACTTTATATTAGAAAAAAATGACGGCTGCAACAAAGTATTCCCTCGTGAACAACCAACTGACCCTTGAGTTTCCAAAAAACATTGATTGGCAGTAGAAACTCATTTGACTCCCACTCATACTTGACTGATTTGCTAGCAAAATTCAACAACTAGTCCATGATATACACATTGTCCTGCAAACAATGTCTTTCATTATTAAAAATCATGAAATACCATTATTCTAGTGGATGGGTCTGACAAATTGATCCTGATTATCATCCTTTATGGAAGTCACACTTAATGTATTGATCATTATATCATATCTGAGTCGTGACCTACACCTACTAATCTTGTCCCAGACATAGAAAGTAGTTGGTAACTGGAATGCTATGATTTCTGTTTTAAGTAATCATTTAGACCCTGCTCTAAAAAATTATGTGGGGAGTAGGAAAGTTAAAATGCTGGAATCATGACTACTTTAAATCATACTTTTGCCAGAATCAGAACCGAACCTCTGCAGTAAGGGTTAAAAGCAGTCTGTTTACCTCATTCAAACAACATCTAGTCTGCAGTGACCATTCCTTGGGAAATTAGGGATTCCCTCACATCTGTAACAAATTACATGGAGCAGTACAGCTCATCCTTAAAGTTCATTTGATGGTGATTGTAATACATGCCTTAAGGTTAGGATGGCATGCTTAACTCAATCACTTGATTATACACATAATTTCAAATGCTGTAGAAGCCAGGTTGCATATAGAAGTTGTAGGATTCAAGACAGCTGACCTGGAGATCAGGGCCGTTATTGTTCATATCTCACCACAGGCAGACCGCATTCATACAGAGAATAGTACTACCTAATGAGGAAACATACAATAGACTAGAAGAAGTTTTCTATTAGAGCTGTCCAGGAACAGATGGTTCCAGCATCTGCTATTGTGTCTCCTTATCCTGTGTTATTTATTTTTTAAAATATGGTTTGGCCTTAAGTTCAATCAAAGTTCATCTGGCATCCACATCAGTTTCCATCTTTATCCAAAGATCTTCTTTGTTCATACATCTTACAGTCAAATGAAAGGAATTATTCACACATTGCCACCTGTGTGTGAACCTACCACCTACTTAGATTTATTTCCAACCAAAGTTAATGGACTCTTCATCTCAAGGTTTAGAACGTACATGGTCCAATCTGTCTTTGAAGACCACATTCCTGGCAAAATAGTATCAGCCTGCAGAACCAGGGACTCCCAAAACCTGACGGTTTGACAGTGCTCCATCCGGATAAAGTAGCTTTATAACCACATCCTAAACTCCTAGCCAAACTGGTGTCTACATTCCATTTTAATTACAGTGAAGTCGAGCATAATTTTTTAGTTAAAGGTTGACTACTGTAAATAATCTAAAATCTACATGCTTGAAATTTGCTGTGCATCACAGGAGTGTGAGGAAGGGCAAGCAGGCCAAGCTCAGTCACTTCAATGATGGGCTCCCAAAGAACAGCCTCTGTGAGAATTAGCTGTTTACAAAATCACCTGCTTCTTCCAATTTTTCCTTTGCATGACTGGGACTCAGGCTATAGCTTTAATCCTCTCCAGGCTGATCTAATTCAGGCAGGATTTAGGCTGCTAACACAACACTCCCAATGCCCCTTCAGGGAAGAAAGGTAGAAAAAGTTACTAAGGGTAAAATTTGTAACCACTAAATGGACACTTCAAAAAGATGGCACTAGGTATGCCTTACACTGGCACAGACCAGGCAGCCTGGAAGTGCACATAAGCCTGCAGAAGCATGTGTGCTGTTAGAAATGTGAGGCAGCTTTCGGCACTATTCTGATGCCATTTAACAGAGGCCAAAACAACTGATTTTGAACATGCTGTTAGCATGTGCCTGGGAATGACAGTGAGGTACACTGGGACTTCTGCTCCGTATGCCAGGGCACTTGGTAGTTCTGAGAATGATGTGTTGAGGAGCACATATATTTGAGATGAAGTCCCTACTTTCTGAAAGTTATGCTACTGAATTGGAACACACATTTCTGAAAGCTACATTACAGATACAAATTAGACACATGCTGTTCTAGGAAAATATATGACGATGGTTGTTGACTCCGCCGTTATTTTCCACCTGTGGGAGAAAAGGATTTTTACTGTTTGGAAAGGAGCCTCGAATAGCACAGTTAATATAGCCTATGTGCTCTATATGCAGCAGTGCTGTACGTGGTGCCTGAGCATGTATTCTATCAAAGCTTCTGTGAAGAATTTCCCAAAGCTTCCACATCAAATATGAATTGACTCACACTGATTTATTTAACAGAGCAAAATGCACGTGCACTGCATCAACACAAAGAAAATCTGTGGAATCCTCTCTGACATCCCAGCCACCAAGCAGCTCGGAGCAGAGCTTCATGACCGCTTCGTTTTAACACTGCCGGGCTACAACTTCTGTCCCCACTCTTGGCAGGAAACAAAGAACACTAGGCACAAATATTTAGGCCCATTATTTAGTTCTGGTATGAGCAATATCCCTTATTCGGAAAGAATTTTATTCCTTTGGTAACTACTACAAGCATTTCAGTTTCCTTGATGGCATCTTAAATAAATTGTTCCTCCAGCCAGCTAAGGATACTTTAAACGCTGGAGCGAGGGATAGCATACACGTGGCTGGTAAACTGCAGTAGGCAGTGGGATTACTACAGTACCTGGTAGGAAAGAAAGATTTTCCCACAGCAGCTTCCTTTGTCTCTTTGTAACACACATAAATAGAGACCCGCTGTTGAGGTGAATTACAGCAGGTAGTGAAAGTATGCAGACCATAGGCAAGAGGGCCTCTTGAGTCTTCATTCCCTCACAAAATGGTTTGCTTTATCTGCCTTCTAGTTAGCCTAGCCTATGTTGCAAAATTGAACACACATAATTGAGGGTTTGTGTTAGCAGCTGACGTGATGTGCTAAAATAATCTGTAATTCACATTCCCTGATGGGCCAATCAAGTGGAGTTAACATCAGTCCAATACTGCTTTTGTACCCAGAAGGGACTCGGGCTTTTTTGAAGTCATGTTTAGAGAGTAGATGCATTAGTTTACAGTCCCAAATGGTCCAGGTGGCTTCAGCTGGTTTAGAGGATTTCTAAGAGCCATGGGGAACTCTGTGGTAAAGACATACCCTAAAAACCTGTCTGTGACTGTCTGAGCACCTATTTTCCATAAAAAATATCCTAACAAGTCCTGTTCATTCATGTTATACCAGCTTTCACACCTCGTATTTGTGGTATGCAAAGACAAGCAACATGTTATTCCCAACCCCATGAAATGATGTGGGCTATAGTATATGGTGGATAGAACCAACCAGAAATGCTGTAACCAAACTGAAAAAATTCTGTTACATCACAAACAGAAATATAAGCAAAAATATAATGGTTTTATAAACTTCTGACTAACCACAAGATGCTTTAATTAAACCATTCCAGCAGTTTTCCTTCTTCATTACCAGAGGAGCTGCTGCAGCAAATGGAATTGCAGAGTCCACAGCTGTGGGGAACTCCTGCCATAAAGACTGTCCCGGAGTCAGGATTTCCTGATATTACAGTTCTCCGCCTTTAAGCCACAGGAACCCTAGACCCAGTGATGTAGCAAAGAGCCAGAAAAAACTCTCAACTTCACTTCTAATGGGACTCTCAGGACAGCTGGGCTTTCACTCAAAAAAAGCCAGAAGCACAGGAGCCCAGACTGCCAAACCTTGAGATTCCTGCTCAGGTCCTCACTCCAAATTTCCAGGTTCCTGGGTCTCTGTATATGTAGCTGACAGGAAACAGAGAGATGGGGCCTTTAACTTTCAGGAGCCACAGCTAAGGCAGAAGCAAGAGCTTAAACTCTTAAGTTCGGTTTCGTTTCAAAGTAATTTAAATGAACTATCTGACTCCTATAGAAAGATTTTTCTGCTTTCCTTTCTAAATGAAACATGTAGAATTCAAAATTAAATGCTTTTTTCCAGAACTGAATCTGGAAATGGAACTCTTAATTTTGAGCATCTACAGTGGAGATTCCATGATTGAGTGTTCCTCACTGTTCTATGATAGTGATCCCAGGAAGAACACAGAATCATAGAAGAGTATCTGAAGCTGGAAGGAACCCATAAGGATCACTAAGTCCAACTCCCTGCTCCTCACAGGACTACCTAAAACTAAGAAATAAGGTAGAATCATTGGCTTCACAGCACATCCTACAGTTTAGGAAGAGCGCTCAAAATAACAAGTGTAATGTTACAACGGACTCAGGAAAAGTGTAATGGTGCTGAGATATGGAGAGATTCCACCCTCATTTCATCTGACAACAAAGTGGTTCTGAAAAAAAAAAAAAAAAGCTTTTTTCTCTTAAAAAAAGTAAATAGCAAGGCAAAAGTATGTTTCAGAAGTTCAGCTCAAATGCCAGCTAAAAGAAAATCTCAGCCACACCCCAAGAGCTGAAGTCCACCTGCTTCACCTAGTGCAGTGTCCCTGATACAGAGGGGTGATCTCCATGTACTAGTATTTTAAATAACATAATTTCTCAGACACAGAGCAAGGTGAGTGCTGGCTTGTCTCCTAGTCTGCTCCAACATGGCAACATTCCTCCTCATGGCACGCCAGGTATTTGCCACTGGTGTGGCAGGAGATGGGATCTAGCCCTGATACCACTGCTGAGAATACACATCTCATACTGCATGGGTTTAGCTGTGAAAGTGTGGTGACTGCATGTGAAGTTCTTCTGTGAATCACAACAGTATGTAAAGATATGCATTCAGACAACATCTGTTGGGAGGTTAGGAATAATCTGATGCTACTGTTTGCTTCCATCAAATATGACACCATGAGATAACTTTGTCCAGCCTCTGCTCCTATCTGCAAACTGATATGATAACTATATTTCCCAAAACTGACACTAGCTGCTACACATAACTGCACGTTTCCTCTTTTGTTCAAACTACCAAAGGAATTCACTCACTTTAAACCTTAAAGCGGGTTTCTTGATACAATTAAATTCCTTTGCAAAATATGTATGACTGTCTGAGAACAAACAAAATAATCTGAGAAATAATAAGTTCAAGTGCACGCTACAATCAGCCTTCTACTCTTAGAAGGGTATTCTGAGACATTTAATTCACACGATACAGGTACCGTGATGTATCATGATATAGATAAGACGACAGACAATGAAGCTAATGGCATAAATAAGCACAGTCTGCTTATCTCCTGGGTGAAACTACAAGAAAATCTAGCTACATTCAAACACTGTAGCAGCAATAGCTTCCTTTTTAAAAACTTTCTAACCTCTCACACTTAATTGCATTGTAACCCAAAGATTCTCATCTACATCCTACATATTCTGAACAAATTACAGAATTTATTCAATTGACTTACAGCATTACCATGTTTAATCATTTCTAGTAATGAGCTTCATATGACAGAATCCAGGTTGTCTTAAAAAAAATGATGTGTCTATTAACCATATTTCCTATGTGTATTTTTTTCTTTCTTCTTAAGTATTCCCTTATCTCTGTTTCTCAGAGGCTGAAAGTCACCTGAATTTGACACTGTGAACTGGCATATACTAATACTGACCTTAACTTTGCATTATTAAAAAGGTTTATAAATAAAATCTTGTATCAACCAGCTTGGAGAAAGTGCTTTGTTAAAGAAGCCATCATGTACTTTTAAAGTGTGGAAAGGAATATAAGATTCAATCGGTCCTCTTGCACAAAACCCCAAGAATCAGCAACTTCTATTCAGAGGTTTTAAAGGTCTTGCTTATATATTTTTACATCACTCTATCATTATATAGCTTGAAGTTTTGAGCACTTTATGTTATACAAGGCAACAGTACATTCCATGGAATTTCTGCAAAATATCTCCATCATAGATCTGTGTAAAATTTCTGTGTAGAAACTGACCTTCACAAACTGTCAGCTCTTACTTAGTCTGGCAACTTGATCTAAATCCCATTTCGGGAAACCATTTTCTAATTAATCCACCTCAATCTCACCTCCTCTGAGAACTGGTACAGGTATACATAGAAACAGATATTTATGCAGGCAGCATTTGAAGGAGGAAGAAAGGTTATTTACCGTAGCTGTATTACTTTGATCATACAGATTTACATTCCTCACTTCCTCTCTCCTTCAATGAGACAGGAGCTGCAAGGACCAGGCCACAACTGCTCAACAGAAATCTGCACTGAACTTTTGTTTTTTCAAGAGGGAATCTGCCCTGCAGCCACTTCCTTCCACTGAGTTCCAGCTTCCCACTCCCATAAGGGAGATGCAGGGCAGAAGTATGTGAATCTGCTTGGAAAATATGAGCACCTGTCTACACAGGGAAAGATGACATACAGGCCTCCGGCTGTGTCCTTTTGCCACTACAGTTCTGCCAGTAAAACCCTCTGTAAGGTGTCTGCTTGGGAATAGAAGTGACTTTCTTCTGCTACCGTTATTCTGCTTTATACCAGTCACTTTTATTTCAGAATAATCTATGTAATAACCCAGCGTAACAAAAATAGCATAACTGTTGAGGTATAACTACATTGCCACAGTTCTGCTAGTCAGGTTGCTCATGGAACATGTCCATGTATCGCCAAGCGGTACTTTTTTCTAAAGCTGCAAAGCAAGGATGCTGTATCACCAGTGCTGTTGATATTCTAAGGGTGCCATCCTTATTTGCACTCATCAGCATGGGTGCTGGGGCCCATGCCATACCACAGGCCTGCCTCATTGATGTTGATGTAGCCCAAGCCTTGGTCAGGAAGATTTTCACCCAAACAAGAGTCAGTGGTAAGACAAGGGCTGCTCACGAGTTTAGGAACTGCTAGCTTTTAAGAAATGCACCTAAAAGGAGAGGAAAGTGTCTTTATGTCTGCTCAGTGATTTATCTGACGTCCTGTTTGTCCATGCGCAATTCCTATTTAGTTCAGCGTGGACCACTTAAGGATAAGAGTTTAAATACAAATCTGAAAAGACTAATTTTCTTTGGTTAAAAATAAACATGAGGAGAACAGTAACAGGCCCTAGCTGCCTCAGAAAAAATGCTCGTGAGGAACTCCAGGCAATACTTCTTACACTTTCTCCCTCCTCAGGGGGCTCTTTGGGTGCAAGCCATTTTTTCCTCTATTTCAGGGGTTAGCAGCAAGTCCCTAGCAAATACGTCTTGGGGCTCTTTTTCTCCAGCTGCCTTTTACCCCCAAGTCAGTGGCTGTGCCACTGCTGCCCCGAGGACTTCCACTCCTCCCTCTCCCCCAGGGGAAGGAGCCAACACCTCCTCCTACCCTCTAGCTCTCTCTTCCCACCTGTGGGGCTCTGCAGCACATCCTCCCCGGAGGCCTCTGCCTCTACACCCTGGTCTGGCATCTTTCTCCTTTTCCCAAATTCATTTCACCCCTGTTCGTACTGGGTTGGCCCTTCCCTTTCCAGCTGGCTCCTTCCTGGTCTCCCAGGTGCTTTCTTGCCACCAAGTGCCAGATACCAGGCTCGTCCCAGTCTTCCCAAACAGAGGTCTCCCATTTCTAGCCAACCAGGAGGATGCTCGCCCCTGTGCACCACGCTCCCTTCTGCCATTGGCAACGGCCGCCATGTCCGCGGCCGCAGCCGCCAAGGGGTCCTGCTCCGAACCTGGTGAGCGTGGTGACAGGCACCAAGGAGCCGGCCCGCTGGCCTACGCTCCTCCGATTCCTGGGCGGGAGTGAGGATGCCAGAGCCCCGCCAAAAAGGCACCTGGAGCTGAGCGACACCTCCACCGCTCGCCCCCGTGGCCGTCGATGCCCGCCCCGCGCGTCTGGAAGGTTCCCTGGCGTCTGGGGATGAGCCGAAGGGGCCGCCGGCGGGCCCGGCCCAGCGGACCCAGAGCGGCACCTCAGCGCGCCGGCCGAGGGCGGTGAGGGGGCTCCGCCGCCGGGCCGGGCCCCTCAGCCGTCAGGGGCGCAGGACCCACCTACAGCGCTCGCCTTCCGCCGGGCACCGACGCGGCTCCACCGCTTCCCGCCGAGACCGGGCCGCCCGGGGGAGGGAGGGCGCCCGTCCCCTCCGCCAGCCCTGCGGGAGCCCGGGGTCCCGTCCCACCGGGGGGAACGGGGCGGCGAGGGGCGCGGCGACCCCCGGGCCGCCGGCGGGAGCCCGCTACAGGGCGGGGCGCCGCCGCCAGCCTCGCGCCGGGCGCGGCCTCGCGCAAGCTCCCGCTGGCCGCTCGCGCGCGGGCCCGGGGGGGTGGGGGGGGGTGGGGGGGGGGTGGGGGGGGCGCGAGGCCGGGCGCGGCGCCGCCGCTTCCCGCCGGGCCCCCGCGGCGGCGCGGGCGGCACGCGCGGCCGGTGCCGCCGGGTGACGTGCAGGGCGCGCGGTGGCAGCACCTCCCCGCGCGCGGCTTAAAAAGAAGAAGAAAAGAGGGAGCGAAACATGAGAGCCCTAGTGAGCCGCAGCCGCCGCCGGCAGCAGCGCAGGGGGCATCGCCCGGCCCGGCCGCCGCCGCCGCCGTCCCACCTCGGGGACACCCTTCCTATGGGACGACAAGTGAAGGGCTGCCGCCGCCCGCTGCCCGGCCCGCCCCGAGCCTCGGCGCCCCGGCGCGGCAGCGGCCGCCGCTAAACCTGTGCCACTTGCACGGCTCGGCCGGCCCCGAGCATCCTCCCGCCGGGCCCGGGGGCTCGCTGCCCCGCGCCCGCCTTCTGGCGTCCGCCTCCCTGGGAGCGGGGGTGCTTCTCCTCCGTAGGCTTTTTAATTGCTACCGTGACTGTCCTCCTCCAGACTTTCCCCTTCTGTGGGAGGGAGGTGGTTTCCTGATCTGAAGTGCACGGGAAAGTCAGTGGGATTCCCCTCCTTCTGCCCCCACCCCCCCCTTTTTTGGGTGCATTCACACGCTCCCTCAGGCATGATGCTCAAGATGCTGCCGTTCAAGCTGCTGCTGGTGGCCGTGGTTCTGTGCTTCTTCGAGGGGGATGCCAAGTTTGGGGAGAGCGGAGCCCGGAGGAGAAGGTGCCTCAACGGGACCCCGCCGAGGCGGCTGAAGAAGCGCGACCGGCGGGTGCTGTCCCCGGAGGCCCCGGGCGGCGGGGAGGCGATGTGCCGCGGCCTCTACCCCCGCCTGTCCTGCTGCTCCCGCGCTGACGCGCAGGGGCTGCTGCACGCCGAGGCCAAGGTAGGCACCGCCCGGGGCTGCTTTGGGCTCGGCGGGGGGATGCTGGGGGTCTTGGGGTGGGTTTGGGTGTTCTTTCCGCGCGGAGCCCGCGCACCAGCCGCTAACCTGCTGCGCTCCCGGGCGGGGGGCTGCAGCGGCGGGGGCGAGCGTGTCTGGCGGGGAGGGGAGGGCGAAGCAGCGGCGTGACACCGGTGCCGGTGCCTTTCCCCGGGAGCCGCGGGCTGCAGATCCGCTAGCCGGAGGGGAGGGGACGCTCGGCGGGGACAGCGCTGTGCCAGCCCACGGGGCTGTGCGTGGAAGTTACTTTGTGTTTGGCCGCAGCGGCGGTTTCTGGCGGCGGCTGCGGCCCCGGGCCGGGGTCGGCGGGCCGGTGCAGCGGGACCGGGCCGCCCGCAGGTACCGCTGCCCGGGTGGGGCGGCGGCGGAGCGGGCCGGGCTCGGGCTGCCGGCCGGGCGCTGGCAGCGGCGGGGCTGCGCCCCGGCTGGGCGGCGGTAACCGGCGTGTTTTGCCGGGGTGCACAATGTTGTCGGATTTGCTCCACACGCTTAATCGGGAAGGCTTTTCGCAGCGCAGATGGGGCCGGGGTACCAAAACTTTGTCACCTCCAGCCTCCTCCCGGCGCGTTCGTGGGTCAGAATTTCGCGCACCGGCCGCGAACGACCCCCGACGCCCCCGCTGCAGCACCCCTGCGCTAACAGCTCCCGCTAAGCACCCGTTTCTCGCACAAGGTGCCGGGAGACGAGTCTCCCTTTTCACATCACCTGGCAGCCTCTCTGCCCACTTTCAGGCTGCGGTCATGTGAAGGGAAGCACCTCCTCTGCTCACCGATCTCTGCTACGGCTCCAAAACTGTCAGCTTTCCGCATCCTATAGCAAGTTACATTCTGCCTATGGGCCCGCCGTGTAGGTTTGCTCCCCGCACTGGTACCCAGCTGCGGGAGCGTGTTGGATAAGCTGCGCCGCGATGATCAGCGTTGCCATCCAGGGGTACGCACAGGGAGGGAAGTTACTCAATAACGTCATTAAGAATCACTGCACGTGAAATTAACCATCAGGTGTCTTTCTCCCCCCCCCCCCCCCCCCCCCCCCCCCCCTTCATCCTGGTTTAGGTTTAATTAAGAATTCCTCAGTTACAACTCTGTAGTTGTCAAGGTCTGAGAGACTCTTGGAAAACTTGTGTTTTCAGTCTTGCTGGCCCAAGCATAATAAAAAAAAAAAAATACCCAGCCTGAATCGAATTTTTATGCTCAGTTCACGGTAGATTTCACTCCATTCTCATGTAAACAGCTTCTACGAATCAACATATGTGTCTGGGTGGTATCTCTCACTTTGTTTTGTAACAAAAAGCCATATTGCATCATTTAATTTGCTCAAGTCATGCAAATAGGAAAAAATCAATAGGACAAAAAGGGGTCGACTTATCCTCCTCCCCACTAAACTGCTGCCCACACACAGAGTCCTGTTGCTTATGGCAAAAGAATAACAACAACACCATTGTGTTTGTTAGTTGGTTCACTAATGGGTGAAACTGGAGAACATCATTCTCCTTCAGTCTCCAGCTCTGTCCAAATGTTCATGCCTTTTGAGGGAGCATTTGTCCTACCCCCTCTATTCCCAGATGAGTGAGAACTGTCTTACTGCAGGTTTTCAGCTGCAGATCTCTCTTTATTCATACCATATGCAGCAGCAGTTTGAGATTCAAGGCAGATATATTTCTTCATATTGTCTAGAGACAGTGTCATTAAGCTCCTGTGTGATAATTGAATTAAACTATAAACTAACCACACACAGATAACCTGAAAGATCTAGCTGGGTAAAAGAAAAAAAAAAAAGAAAAAGAAAGAGGAAAAAAAAAAGAAAAAGAGTAAGGACTGGAAAATATGTCCTTAATTCACCCTGTTTGCAATGTCTCGGTGGCATATATGCTACTGAGATTATTCAGTGCTTGGAGACCCTTGTAGTAATTGGCTGAATGTAGTAAATTGAAAGTTGAATTTTGGTTAGTTTTCAATCCCCAGGCAGCTGAAGGGTTTATTCTTTTCTTACTGTTCCTTGAAAATATCTTTTAATTCCCTTTGGGGTTTGTTTGTCTATTTATTTATATATTTTATTAAATAATGGTACTAAAAACCTCATATAAATGTGAGGAATTGACCATATATGCCACAGTAGCTATTTCTGAGCTGTTGAACCTGTTTTTTCAAATATAAATTACACTTTTTAAGGAGTACTGTTTTACAGGGGTTTAAAATCAGACTGGTTTTCGCCAAAGATTAACGTTTATGAAACTCACAAACTTGCTTTATCATATCAATATATGTTTAGAAAAAAATGTCAAAATACATGTCATTTATATTTGGCAGAATGGGATGGTCATTCCATAAAAGATGTGGCAAACTATTAAGGAATACATTTGAATGGAACTTTTCTAAAACCACATTTTTTTAAACTTTGTTCTACTACAGTTTCAAAACTTGCTTTTTTTTAACTCCATCATATATCTACACGATGGAGTGGCTATGACACTAATGAATCTGAATGCTAGCTTCTTTAAAAAAAATATTTGAGCATGCTCAGTAGACATTTTAATAAGAGCTGCTTGGTGAAGATGCCAGGTCTTTGAGAATTTTTACCCAAATTATTGATCTGTGTTTATAATGAAAACACTACCATTGCCTGGGGTTTTGGGAACAAAAATGGAGCTACCATAATGAGCAGATACAACATTGCACTGGCTCAAGTAAGATTTTGGCATTCTGTTGTTGACATTTAACTCTTTGTCTTCTAGTTTTCTGCACTATCCCCTTGTTTATGAAAGGCTACTACATCCCAGTCAAGCATTGTAATACCAGTTTTTCTAAAAGTTTGCTTACAGCCCAACAGGCAAAGTCCTCTCTACCTTGGATGGTTTCACAGCCAAGGCTGTCAAGGAATGGGTGAAAAGTAATTGTTTTCAAGTGTGCCCTTTTACAATCATTTGTTTGCTCTGGCTCTTTCACGAACAAAGGCTATTGTTGAACACATCCAACTAAACAAATAACTCATCTTGGGGTCCCTTTAACAGCTGCCTTAGTACAATGATCTATTTACATATTACCCTAAAATTGAAACCGAACTCTTTAATGACATAATCCAGCACTATAATACAGAAGAAGCATATGTTCAACCCAACAGCTGAACAATCTCCTAAGCATATGATTTTTAGACATAAATGCTTGTATATCAAATACTGCTTAATGCAATGGCTTACTTCACTGGGTTTTTTTCTGTTAACATTAAAATTATATTGCCTTTCTCAAACTAAATATGACAGCACACAAAACAGATTACAATATTCAATGTAAAGAATTTCTGTCTATTGTGTTGTCTTTTTCTTCTTCTTTGCACTATTCTTTCTGTTGATAAACCCATTTAGTATGCTGCGCTTTCCTGCGCATTCCAGGATTTATCTTACCTTTAGTCTACTCGTTTTGCTTTCATGTGGCTAGAGATTAAAGGATGATCTTACAGATGTTGTAAATTAGTCAGCAGCAGGCATAATCATTATTAGGCATGTTGCAATAAATGTTTGGAAGTTTTACATATTTTCCAGAGCACAGTTAGTTTAAACCACTGCAGTTTGATGGTTTCACATACAACTTTAAAAATTGAAGTAGGAAATCAGTTTACATTTCTTCAAGAGACCAAAGCCATTGTCAGCTTTAAGGTCATTTTCAAAGTACAGATCCAACAGAAAAAGCTTCATTCAAATAAGTATTTCAGCTTTCTCTTAAAGCTGGCTTAATATACTCCAGGACAAATACATTATCGATTTACTGAAATTTGGAATAGAACAGTTGTCCTATCTCCCAGCCAGGACAGAGTTATACATCAGACCTCACACAGAGCAAATGTTACCACCCTATTTTCCTTGAGCATTCTAAAAGTTAAATAACACTGTACTTGATGTTCAGATAATTGATTGACTCTCATTCCTTAATCTTCCGATTAGCTATTATATGACCAAGATTCATTCCAGAAATTACATGAGGGGGTGAATTCCTGTGGTTAATTCCTGGATAGCAGCTGCTCAGGGGGATTAGGATCCTTTTGTCTTAACTTTGAGGACTGAAATGTTGGCAAGCGTTACTTCTCCTGTATCACCAGGCAACGTCAATTACGTTTTCCACAAGAAACAGTAAATTAGCATTGCTATCCTGTAATTTTTTTCCCCTGTTCACAATGTGTTCTGGAGTGTTCCAGCAGAAGTGCAGTTTTCTGTCTGCATCAATGTGGAGTTAATTCAATAAACACACTGAGTTATTTACCTAGTAATACCTCGTGTTTACTTGTACTTCTAAACACACTATCATACTGCTACCACAAGAAAGCCTACTGCCTGAGATCGACTCCCTGATGAAAACATCTGAGACTTTTGCAAAGCAGGTGATACTACTGAGTGTAGGCAAGAACATTGCCAAGTCTAGTAGTGGTGCACTATCCTGTGGTTGAAACACCAAAACAGGTCATTTCATCCTTACTTTAGGAGAGCTCTCAGCTTCTTGGTGACATAACGTTCTTAAAAAGTAGCAGTTATGGACAGTGCTTTCGATCATCCCCTGTCGGCTTCAGGCTTTGTTCTATTTGGCAGACAGTGACATGACTGAATTATACAGGCCACAGCATCAGAACCACAGTAACGCAAAGTAACAAGGTCAGGATGCCATCATCCCTTAAGAAAGTCCAGCTAATGCAGAGGATTGCCTCAGCAGTGTCAACTACTGCAAGCATGTAAAGTCTGATCTCTACTACCTGCATTGCAATCCTAGGCAGCATTAAGTTCAACGTTTTATTATTGTGTATTTTGGTTATACTTTGGTTATCATTACATTTTTAGTTCTTGCCTTCAAGGCATTTTCCTTCAGATCTACCATATCTAGAACATCTGAAATTCAAGAAGGAAGACTAAGGTTAACAGTTCTGCTGCTATGCCCAAATGAGCAGTCTACCAAGAAGAATCTAAACCTTTTCAGGAGAGAAGGGGCTGCCACTGTGGAAAAGAATTCCCCGAAGAATTCAGGGCCAATGCAAACCTTTTGCCATACATGCAACATGCAATTAATTGATTACTGTCTTCAAGGTTTAAAAATAAAACAAAGGTGGGGAAACCCTTTCCAAAAGAAGATACGAGACAATTATATTCCCAAGAAGGATCTGAAAAGAGATACTAAACCATACATGCCAGATGTTAGTCACATTACTTAATTGCAGGTGCTATGAAGCCAAGGATAGTCTGAGGACAGATAGTCTAAAGAACAGAACATTTAATGCATTTAACAATCCTGGCAAATCTGGAGAAATCGGTTTACAGCCAATGGCAGCTCTTTCAGAATAAGTGTAGAAGCCAAACTGTGTTCTTCTAATCAGTGGCTCAGCTTACGCTGCTAACCTTTAGTACATGTTTCAGATGGCCTTTGGACAATGTATATATGGTAAGACTAAATCTTCCTGGAAACGGTTCATCTTCTAAAATAAGGTTCCTTTAAATAGGATTTTGTGTAACTGTACAGGCCATATATTGTGTAATATTTTGAATATCTATCTCTTCAAAACAATGGAGAGTGCATTTCTCTTGTTTGAGGTTTATGTAATTATGATCCATAAATAAAATGCTGAGTTCAGAACTGTGTTATCGAAGTACTGCATCCTAGAAGAGAGCCAACCTATAAGACAGCTCTACTCAAACATATGAAGAGTCCTCATGCATTGAATAACTTATTTTATCAAAAGCAATTTAGGCAATTCCCTTCAATGTTATGTTGCAAGGGAATGACATTCAAAAGTCCTTCTACAAATCAACTCAGAGATACGAACTTTAGCAAAACTGTGTCACTGTTTTCAAATGTGCTGTTTACAAATATTTACAAATTTTACAAAATGCGAATATTTACTGCATTAATATTTCTTAATAGAAGTGTCTTACAGTCTCTGTTTAAAACTGCATTAAAAAAATGGCAGAAAGAACCTGAGTTTTGTTTTTGCATTGGATCAGATTCAGTCCCTCTCAACTGAGAACACATTTCCCACTACCCACCATTGGGATGAATGATCAAAAAACAATCAATGTGGTTAACAATAGATTAACAAAGTGCACTGTATTCAAAGACTAATAAAGACGACTATGCTGTTTTCCATTATTTTTCACGATTTGATGACATTGCGCTCCTTAGGCTCCTGTGTTTACTTAAACACATCATCAATCGTGGTTTCGTGCTCCTTCAACTACTATGCATAATATATGCTCTTTTTTTCAGGACAAAGCTACTGTTTCGATATTCAGACAAACAAGATGTTACAAATTCTACTTTTTCACTTACAAAGTGAAATGTCTGAAAACATGCAGCTTTTCCTACCTCCAAGTAGTTTGCTTCAGAGAAAGCAAAAAGCAGAGCAGGATTTAAAATGTGAAGAAGCCAAGGCACCTGCTGAACTCCACAGCAGCCATTTCAGTAGCCAGACCCGGGTATTGTTCAAGATACACCTATTTAGAAAAGACCACGATGTGTTTTGATGGTAGGAGTTTTAGTCTTTAAATGCTTGGACAGGTCACTTTACAAGTTAGGATTTTAAGTATTTCTCGTAAGAGAAGTGGGTAGAAGGCCTGCTGCTGTAGCTTCTCCTTATGTAAATGATCCCTCTAGTTCAGAGACTGCCTACATGATTAAGAGATTGCAGGCATGAGTCCATAAAATAACTCGAGTACTGTTATTCTTATCTGGGAGAGAGAAGCAAGCGCTTAAAATCTCACTGTACTAATGACATATTGCACATTCAATAGTAATAATTTCTGCACTTCCGGAACAGTGACATGAAACATGATGCATTTATACTAACTGTATGGTTCCACTAGCATTATTTATTACATTAGATCATGCAATCTTTTTTTTTGTGTAGGATGGGGAAACAGGTCATATGCTTATTTGTTTCTGGTTTGTGGCTTGCAGATACTTTCTGTTACCAACAACACAGAATGTGCGAAGCTACTGGAGGAAATCAAATGTGCACACTGCTCACCTCATGCTCAGAACCTATTCCACTCACCTGAGAAGGGGGAAACACCCGAGAGAGAACTAACTCTTCCCTACCTGTGCAAAGACTATTGTAAAGAATTCTATTATACTTGCAGAGGTCACATACCAGGTAAAACCAATTGAAAAATATGGGGCTAAAGGATGTCTGCTTTGAAATGTTGATGTTGCCTGAGCAGTTACAGATCCAGCTCTTCACTAGGTAAAATCCCTGTTGATATCCAGGGGGGTTTGCTCAAGGAAAGACAGAATATCTCAGGGTCTTCACCATGGTTGTGTAGTGTAGTGAGGGAAATGTTTTGAGCACTTTCTCGCCACCCTTCTATTAAACCCTCCATGAAACCCAGGATTATTTGTTGGCAAAGGCACCTGAAACTATTACCTTTGCTGAAACATTAGCATGCTCATTCAAATCATGTAAACAAGCAGCTAGGCATCCAAAAGGCTATTCTAAATGATCAATAGCTTTAAAATGCAAGAAATAAAGGATGCTGGCTGTTTGCTGTAGACTCTAAAAGCTGATGAGTAAAGCGTTTTTTCTGGTTTTGTTACCCTAGAAACTGACGTTTTTTCCACAGGGTTTGAAGCCCATTGAAATCAAAGGAAGCCATTCGATAGACTTCTGTGATCTCTGAATCACTTCCAACACGCTGTTAACAACCAAATTCTTAACTAACCTAACACTTCCTCACTATAGTCAGTAGAGTTAGCTGGACATAACCAAAACCAGAATTTGACCTGTGTTGTCTAAGCAGTCACCAAATGTGTGCTATCACTTGTAACTATATCAACAAAATAACCACAAAAGATGGTTCTTTTAGAAATACTGTCTTAATACACCCTTATATTAAATAACATCTTTGGTATTCTCAGTAGTAAACTATTTATATGTTTAAGACTGTCATTTTTAAACTATGCTTTTTTCCCTGTCCAAACACTACTTATAAATAATGCCACACAGGAGAAAATAATTGAACTGGTTATGTTTTCTTTTTTTTACTAGCAACACAGGCTGGAAAAAACAGTTGATAATGATATGAAAAATGAATTTGTGAATAGTCATTTTTGACATATGAACACAACTCTGTAATATAATATAAACATATTTGAGTAAAGGGGATAGTTTAAGCGGATGAGATTTGGATGAGGGTTTTTTAATTGCATGTGTACAGTGTGTACTTGTTTTCTCTGAAATCCCAAGAGCGCAGGGATTTTTTGCAGCGTACTTTTATTGACTTGAGAAAACATTTTGAATTGACTTACTTTTTCCCTTTACTGTGGTTTAACATGTATCTCAACCCATTCAAATATGAAAATATTATTATTTTCTTTATAAACTAAGAGATGTTTCTAAGGCTTTCTTAAACCAGCTGTTTCTTGCTCTTTATCACGTTCCCCAAAGCAAAGCAGAATAGATCACAGTTGCCAAGACTGCCTGCTGAACAGCGATAACAGATTAGATATTCTAAATGTTTGGCCCGTATAAGAAGTCAGCACAAAGAGGTTTTTTGACGTGAGTTTGTAGCTAGTGCAAATGATTAGCATATTCTGCAGAGCAAGTCCCTCATCGTTGTTTTGTGAAATTCTGTGTTTCTGAGGAAACAATTTGTTTAATTGGAAAAAGTGAAAGAGGGAAAAGGGAGAAAGAAGAGGAAGCAGAGAGAGGGAGAGAATGAGAAAGAGCTGAGCAGCACAGGAGCTATAGCCACAGGAACCTCACTCCTCAGATCAACATATGTGGTGACGAATGACAAATTTATTTTTCTACAAAGTTTGTGTATATGTAAAACTGCTGAAGTGCATCAAGATGTCAAGTGCTTTTTGTGACCACCCAGGTTGCCTTGAAAGATAACCAGATGAAAGCATAACTTTAGCACTGGGCAGAGCACTGTGCTTTGCAGGAAAAGAGCTTACATACTTTAGCGTCAGTTAAAATAGGATTTTTCCTACATCAATCAGATGCTAATAATCATTCTAAATACTTGTTCTGAAAGTGGGTTGTACTAACAAAAAGTTGTTGCTTACTTACATCCACCAACAGGGTTAATTTGGTGACTTGACTGGTACATATGGTTGTTGATACCCATACTAACACTTCCTGAAGGTATTAATTAAGTAAAATTCAGGTCCCTCTTTTTGAGAAGATGGCCTACAGGACTTTAATATAGCTCAACAGTCTTATATGTTCTAAGATATAAATAATTAAAATAACAACTTATTTGGGTTTTCCATCTTACTTGTGAGACCTGTATATCCATAATAATTTTTATTGCAAAAGAAAAAAAAAATAGAATATGTGGAAGCTACGTTTTCAGCTTAGCCTGGAGAGTTGGAAATTAACAGGCCCCTAAACCCAAGGTCTCTTGCAATGATTCACTGTGCATTTGTTAAAAACTCAAATAATTACTCTTGCTCCATTAAGGAGTGCTAATTGTTTCTGAACACCAATACAAAGGAGTTTAAGGAAATTGCCAACTACAAAAATAATTTTATCCCTTAAGTCCTGCACAAATGAGAAATATTATTAGTGATTTAAGATAGAAAGCATCTGTTCTGGAATTGAAATTTTAGTGGTACATATTAAAGAAGAAGACTGGGCAATTATACAACAGTTTTTTTCATGACTTAGCTCCAGAAATTGATTTATTGTTCTGTCTCCTTTTTCAAAGATGAAAACTCTAGCAGATCCTTGGTTAACTCTTTTAAAGACAGCAGTTTGCCCACCAGTTATGACTGTATCAGAACTTCCTCTGATAAAGACAGATTTCTTTAGGAATATCCAGAGAAAAAGTGGACCTGATTCTTTATTCAAACACAGTAATAACAATAGCTGTTAGGATTGTATGGATATGTTAGCCAGGAGGGTGGAACATTTCACAAAGCCTGTGAGATTGGAACTTCACTGCTTCATCCCAGTTGACCGTTGTCATTATTTCTCATCTGATCTTTATTGTAAGCCTCAGTTTAAGTGATTACTGATGGAGACACTGGAGTTAAATGACTTAATGAAGTATCTTCAGTCAATATGAAATACAAGTTTTCCAAGGTCGTAAGAGAAGGCTGTCTAATATTTCTTATTAATTTAGCTACTAGAGAATGGCACGGTTGATTCTCCCTTTAGGCATGAGGGGAAACTTGATTCATGCCAGTGGAAGTGTGATATATTCTAAGGAACAAAACTCTGCCCCAGCCACGGTGCGTTCTGCCATCCAAGGATGTGGGACAGATTTTGAACTATGTGCTCTCCATTATTTTCATTTGAAGAAATGGGTTCTAGATGATTGTGGGTGAATTCAGACCCAGATCTGAATCCAGGCATTACCAGAACAGATGCTTGATAAGAATTTGTAATGCCAAAGAGGGGCACCCCAATCCAAAGTGCTGGAAATCTAAGAAATTCTGCAACCCATACAACATTATCAGAAGTTCTGACATAGTCAACTAATAGTCACAATCAACATAGTCAACTTGCAGAAAAATAGTAGTGGCTCATAATGTTGCTACTGCTAACAAGAGCATCAAGGGGATTAACCTGTGTGCAGGTATGTGCAATGTGTGAGTACAAGAAGAGGGCCACTAGTCAATCTAAAACCAGTAGGAAATTATGTGAGCTACCACCGAACATCTTACATTTTTAAACAATCAGTCTGGAATTACCTCTTTCATTTAGTTTTCACTGAGAGTTCAGAAGAGAGAGGAGAATGCGGGGTTTTTGTGAACAAATTCACACCTAGCTGTCAAAAGTACAAATCAGGAAAAAAAAGAAAAAAAACCAACAACCTAAACCAAAACCAGGAAAATGCTTCTTTGACATGATACTGAACTGTATGCTCAAGATCATAGCAGGAGTAAAGCAGGTGATCCTGACTTCCAGATGCTGTCTAAACCAGTACAGGTCTACTCAGATGAGTGGATGATATTCAATCCTGTGTGCAGTGCAAACAAGGGAATGAACAGAAACTTGGCTTGCTGTAAAGACCGGGACATATGCTACCAGGACATTTGAATTATATATCAAAGAGAAGAGGCAGGGGGATGGGTTAGCCGGGAATCCAGCGAAGTGGAATTTGGTGAAGGTGGTATAAAAAGGAAGATACAAGGTGAGGAATAACTGACCACAAGTATGAGTGGAGAGAGGAGGTGAGGATCAGCAGAGAGCAGGAGTTTTCCTTTGAAAAGGATTGATATCATGCAACATATTCCTACAGTTTTTTATAAGGATGAACACAGAGAGCCTTCACTGTAACTGCCTTAACTGAAAAGTCTGTAGTTTTGGAAGACAGAAAGTTTCAAAAGCATAGAAATGCAAGCCTGTGCAAAACCTGACACATGCAACACTTAAACATTATGTTTTATCTTCCTTTGTGATTTCAGTTTTCATTGTTAACACGGGCGCTGCTCTGTCAACACATACACAGCTGGTAGGAAATTTGTAATGACATGTATGAGTCTTTCAAAATATAGTAAGTGCAGAAATTCACACAGGACCAAATGTTGCAGTCCATATTAGGCATAATTCTCTTAGAGAAGAGTGACAGAGCTGCATTTGAATAAAATCCGACTGAGCAAAATGATCTTTTTTTTTTCTCTCCAAACAATTTTACTGCATAGGGGTGCTTGGCAGGGACCATTCTTCTGGACACTGTACGAACACTGAACAAAATGGCAAACTCTACACTAAAGACCTTACAATCTAAGCATGATAAATAAAACATTAAATGGCTACAAGCAGATAAGAGAGTAGAAGCAAATACTTCTCTGTCTTTGTTGAAGCTGTTAGTATGTTGAATCTAACATACATAACACAAGCGGATTTCTTTTTTTTTTTTTTTTTGTAAATTACTGTGTTTTTTGTAGAACAAAATTCCATCCCTAATACACAGGTGAAACTGTCTTTAGAGAGGTTACATTTCTTTCAGTAACACAACATTTTAGAAATTTACTGACTGATTTTCATAGCTTAATTCAAACCCAATTTTTCACTAGCATTTCTAAGGAAAACAGAACATAAGCCTTATCCTTTGTTGGAACCTGCTGATGGGTTTGCTAAATACCAAAAAGGCAACTGCAGTGCAACATGTACTTAAGTGCGCGATGAAATATTTCTTAGGGAAAAAAGATTTGTCTTACATATAAGAAAAGGCATTGCATAATGCACTAATCAAGACAGTTTATGTCCATTATTATTTGAAATTAATATGTACTGAGTAAACAATAGGATCATAATATGCTCTCAGTTCTTCTGATTAAAGATAACATTCAAGCCAAGAGTAGTTTATCTTTAGTAAATAGTAGATGGAATACTTCGAAAATTCTAGAAATGCTTAGAAATTCTACACCTCTAATTTGCTATTACATTTTCTTGAATGACCCACTGTGCCTAGAGAAATAAACTATTAAAGAAAAAACTCTGTATTCTTAAGTCAAATAATTCAACAGCAAGATTTTAGATTACCTTTGATTTTGGCATTGTATGTACAAGCCTTGGAATACTACTCTGTGATTATATCAGAGTTCCTCTTCGGTTGTTCCACTTGAAATTATATCTCCCATTTTCTCCAAATAACTACTATAAATTAAAACCAGCTCCTCAGAGATGATATTTACTGAAGCTCCAAATCATGGTAATTAAACTTTTACACCACAACACTCTACCATGTGTTTCCAGATACTATTTTATAGAAACCAAAGGCGGGCTTTGTCGTGTTATTTTTCCAATATTTTTCAAGGAAGATGCATATGAAAAGAAGTATAGTTGGGTGGGAAAGGCTTTCCACTCCACAAAAATTCTGGGATCTAAAAAATTTTCCTATTCCACATAAGGAAGAAATTGAACTCTTTCGAAATTTTCCATGAAGAAAGCCACAGAGAGACCACCCCAGGATAGCTAATAAAGTCGTTGTTAGGACATTTACTTGGGAAATGGGAGACTTAGGGTCAAACTCTTGCCTGACAGATGAGGGGCATTGACCTGAATATTCCTCTTCCTAATGAAACACCCTAATTGCAAGACATTGAAGTATAGTGATACAAGGTTTACTGTCTGTTTCTCTCTTTTTCATTTAGACCAGAAGTTTGAGTCTGGACCAGAAACATCATGTTAACTAAATTTTGTCAAAACTGATAATGTTTCTGAAAAAGCTTTGCTTTTAAGGAATTGGCATTTTCCAACGAAACACAGCTGTCCCTGATCAGCTCTTACTGTACATTGTAAGCCAGAGGCTTTATGGCCAGGATCTATGGATTACTGCATTATTCACAAGTGGTAAAGCCATGCATAAATTAGGCCTCTAATTCCAATTAAGTGCTAATTCTATGTATCCGATGAGTTACGTCCTGGACCAAAGTACATCCTAACACATTATGCCAATAATGCAAAGAGGAATGAAGGTAGTAACTTAAGACATATTATGTTAACAATGTTCTATAAAATAGTACATGTATAACTAGCCAAATTCTATCATCTTAGTTTTAACACTAATAATTAAAAACTGGATAGAAATGACTAGAAATACGTTTGCAGACAGAAACAGGTAATTTTGCTGTCATTAAACGTAATGCAATATCAGTAGTGGCACGGTTTTTCCTCAGAGGCTTCCATTTACCAACTTCTTATTTCCCTGGATCCTCAAACCCCTTCCCATTTTAACCTAAAACCTAAAGACCGCCTTTCATCCAAGCCAGCTTAAAGCCAGCGCCAATGCAGCGTGAGAGATATCCCCTTTTCAGGGGACGGGGGCTGAGGACGCAGACCTCACCGTAGGACACTGTGTTCACCTGCTCTAACGCTTGGAATCAACCAGAGGCCTACCCGTATGTCAGCACGATGCAGTCCTCAGCAGCGCTTCTCGCATTCTGAGGCAGCTAATTATTCACCTCTCCTTTGCTGCCAGAATTCCACAAAGTCTCTGCTGCGTGTCTTTTACCAAAGTCTTCACTGAAATTTTTACTACAACAAGACGCTTAAAAAAAAGTTAAATGAAAGCGACTCAAGCTATTTTACAGCAGATACTACACTTGATTAATAGGGTTAAATTCAGGGAAAAGCGTATCACAGCCTCAGCTCTGAACTTTGTCTCTTAATGTTTTCATGAGTGAACTGTAGAGTCATTTTGGATTAATTTGTATTTTTATTTAAGTACACTGAAAATAAGGTTTAATAGAATAAACTATAAAAGGTAATAGTTTGTATTTATTCAGAGCAGGCCTTTTTTGCAGATAGCACTTTGTTTAAAATGACTTCTTTTTCCACTCAATATATAATCTATTTAAAGATTCGTTTGACAGCACAAAACTGCAAACATGACAACACACTAAATATTTGTATGCTCTTTTGCATTTTTAAGGTTTTCTCCAAACTACAGCTGATGAGTTTTGCTTTTACTATGCAAGAAAAGATGGTGGTGTATGCTTTCCAGATTTTCCAAGAAAACAAGTGCGAGGGCCAGCTTCTAACTCCCTGGACCACATGGAAGAATACGACAAAGAGGAAGAGATCAGCAGGTTCATAAAGATAAATGCTGTTTAATCTGAAAAAAAAACCTTAGCAAAGCCTGTGGTTTTCACAGTGAAACAGCTCAGTGTGTGCTTATGCTCAGCAGCTGTGTTTTCCAGATGTTACTTTCTTTTGCTGCTGCTAGTGTACATCAAAAGAGAAAGTTACATTAGTGTCAAAATTTCAGTACCGTTTGATATTTGCATTGCTGAAAAGGTGTTAGAATCCGGGTTTGATCCACCCTGTGGATCACATGGAGTTCTAGGAAGTCATTTCTACCTGAATTTAATATTACTAAACAACTACAGTAAGTTTATTAGTAAAATACTTATTTCATTATTTTTAATTTATTTCAATCATTTATTTTTCTTTGTGAAAATAATTAAATTAGATTCTTCCATCATAAGTCATTATTTTTAAATGGTGTTTAGAGGCCAAATTTTGTCAAATTGCTAGAATTTACTATTTATTGTACGGTAGAAATTTTGTCTTTATAAACTGTTCTCTTTCTTTACCAAATTTTTTCTCTCCTATTCCTTTAAATTTCAGATCTAAGATGAATTAATTTTCTGTCTTGAATACAAACCAAATTTTGCTCAAATGAAGTTCAAATTGATTTTCTGCTGTATTAGCTGCTTGTATACATTCAAGGAAATAATTTATTCTGGATTGTATAAGTGTGTTTTTAATATCACTCCAGAACAATAATTTTATCTTTTAGGGACATTGTTGTGTCATGGTTACAAGAAAGAAGAAATTTCTCACTATTTTTTTAAATTTTTTTAGAAAACACAAGCACAACTGCTTCTGTATTCAGGAGGTTGTGAGTGGACTAAGGCAGCCTGTCGGAGCAGTACATTGCGGGGATGGATCCCATCGCCTCTTTATTCTTGAGAAAGAAGGATATGTGAAGATTTTCAGTCCTGAAGGAGACATACTCAAAGAACCTTTTCTGGATATACACAAGCTTGTTCAAAGTGGAATAAAGGTTGGATTTTATGCTTATCTCTACCTGTTTAAATTTTAGCCCGTATAAGGGGGAAAAGGGATTAAATGTTTTTTCAGAAATTATTTTAATTTAAGTTATAAAAGAGAAGAGCCATGACAACAGACGCTGCAGTTCTATCTGGCAAAGAAGTAAAAACTTCCTTGCTTCAGGAAGGGAAAACAGCGCTTCATATAACAACCATCATAATATTTTTCTCTTTCCCTTAATTTTCCCCTCACTTTAAATTCAGAAGAAACTATCCAACAACAGCATCCCACAACATTTTCTTTATATTTTCATTCTTTGGGTTCATTTTCACTCCACTGAACCCAGCCAAGTGTTGCTACGATTCCAGTGGGAGCTCAGGGCCTCTCCTGCCCTGCGGGTGCTCAGCGATGCCCCAGGAGCTGGACGCAGGAGGGGGCCTGGGAGTGCTCGGGGACCCCGGGAAAGGGGCAGTGGAGCTTAACCTCAAATGTGGCACAAGCTGCCCTTGGTGGGAGGCTGCTTTAAAACGGCATGTATTTGAGATGCACGTAAAAAAGGACTGACCCTCTAAATTCAGATATGCGGGTGGGCTGGTGCAACAGCTTTCATCGTGTTTAATGGGAAGACTTCCATGGTCAGGGGAGTGAATGGTGGGTGAGTGGGCACTGGTGGGAATACACTGGAGGGTAGAGGTAAGAAATTACGTCTAGGTATCGGGTAAGTACTTAAGTCTGTCGGGCGATATTTTGCTTTAGAAATGTCGTAAGTGTTGTCCCATGTTGATTTTTGGTCACGTTTTAGAGTGGTAATGCAAGTAAAATCTAGATATATAAAGCAAATTTAAATTTTAATCAGGTTTTGCATAGAACAGTCAGGGCTATATATTAGAAAGCCTTCATGGATGAAAGATATACTGACATACTCTTGATAGAATAATCATAAATAGTAATTGTGACAACCTATGTTGATTCAAAATTCATCGCACATACTAACTACATATTTTGTATTTCAGCTATGAGGGCAATAAGCCAATTAAGATAGTCTTTTTCTGAGAGGAAGATGTTTTTGGTTTGCGTTAGAGAGAGAAAAATGAAATACTTTACACCTTTTTCAGGAAAATAACCATTTATATGATTCTGTTATTTCCTGAACGCTTCCTTTTCTGCCTCTGTAGGTAACCACTACGTTCAATACACAAAACCAGAAAGGACTTCTCAGGGGTATTTTTGACCATCAGTCTAAGGCTGGTTTATATTTCTGAACCGGAAATTCTGATAGCTTGTACTTGCGAAAAACTGACACTGAAACTTTCCACAGAACTGCTATCAGTCCCAAACAAACCTTCCTTGAGGAAACTTTTACAGCTGGAAATTAGAGGCAAGACTAAATGGGAAACTGATTTTCCATGCTTCTGAATAAGCAACAGCCTGCTTGATAAGACTCTCAACAGCTACCCTCTGATTCAGATTCAACTTTTAGTTCTGTTTTAAATCAGTGATGTGATCTTTTTAGTCTTTACTACCCTAACCATCATATAGTACTCTAAACTGGATCTGTTTCAACTATAACATTTTGTGTAAATAAGTTGATGTTCTCTAAGCTACAAAGTCTAATTCAATTCCGTGAGATAACAGTCCAGTGACTGAGGATAATTGTATTGCAGTGTTTAATGCAGGCTGGCAAGAACGGGGGCTTTATGTACTTCACAGGTAAGGAGAAAGGGAATGTGCCCAGAAGCAATACTCCAGCTCTTAAATAGAAAGGGGAAAGAATTTGAGGAATGAGTATATTATAGAAAATAATAAATAAATAGAATAAAACAAAACCCACATAATCCAAGTGGTAGCTTTAAAACAAGGGGGTTTAAAACATTTTTACGTTTATCCCCTGCAGTCTGATTCCTATAATCATTGCCCATGGTCTTTTACTTATAAGGATGGGAGATGACTGTGAGAACAGTAGCAATTATTCCATGAAAATAGACTACTTGAAGAGTATTTGATTTGACTTAGTTGTTGTACACTGTAAAACTAGAAATCAGTAATGGAGAATACTATGTGGATAGATAATTTTCCAGCAGGCAGTGCAGATACTGTACAGCCAGCAAGTAAAAAAACCCTGACACTATCTAAAATACTGCATCCACAAGGAAAGTGCGAGAAGCGCTGAATGTGTTCTCTGTGCCTACTCAAGAAATGCTTGGAGTGTCAGATATATTAATTTGAATGTATACATTTTGCTTGATGTGCCTGATTCTTCTTATATAGTGGTATATGTGAAAAAGTAAAATGAAATCAATGAAATTTCAGTTGTCCCTGATCAACATTAGGCCTCTGTATTCCAGCGAAGTGTTTTGCCAAGGTAACATGTTGCCTTTTTTGAGTCCCCTGTTCATTTACACAGATTCGTAGATGTTAACCCAAGTATCTAGTCAATTCCTGTATAACTCATCCATATAATGTTACTCTTGAATTAGCACAGAGACTCTTCATTGAAGTAAACAAAAACTGTTCACCTTTTGCAACCTAGGAGCAATGGTAGCCAGAAAGGGCAAACAATTTTTTTTCCCTAAAAGTAAGTGTAAAATTTTTGTCTCTTATACCCAAGTGTCTGAAAATAGAATTTTCTCTTAATTTCTTTTCTGTATCTGAAATATGAACAAATACTTAACTCTAGTGACAATAGCAAAAATATTTTTTCAAACTTTGACAGATATATGTTGTATCAAGTAAAAAAAAAAATTATGCAGCTATGGTTGAATGACAGGTAATTTGCATTGATGCCTCTAAAAAGCATTTTGGACAGCTATCCCAATAAGATATTTTTAATGTTGATAGATAGAATGAAATAGCGGTCATTGATTTTCTCTCTTTTTCTACTGTGAAGAGGAAATTTAGGAGTGATAAATTGTTACATTGTCACAAAGCAGCAAATCTGTTGCATGATGATTTTCCAGAGAATATACTTAAAACTGCCTGGAGGCTGATATAACCAAGAAACAGAAGCGACTTATTTCCTTCACAAAGATACTCCTGAACTTTAGTTCTGATCTCACTAACAACATTTTCACTCATCACAGCACTGGCAGTCAGACAAGGAGGAAAACACTGTACAAAAACAGAGGAGGAGAGGTGACAGCATTATATAGCAATCACCCATGATACCCTCCTAAGAAGATGCTGTTTTGTTCCTCTAATAGAACTAATGGTCCCTGTGTGGATGAAATTCGTTTGGAGGCCCTAACATTGCTGTGAGCAAGCTTGTAGGGTTTCTTCACTGTTCCTGCTAACTTAAGCACATAAATAGGATTATTTGGAGCTGCTTCTTGTCGGTCACTCCTGTGAAGGTCTGTAGATATAAATGGAAATCAAGAAGAGTGGTACAACCTGATGCATATGTTTTATTTGTCCATTGGCTTTTAATGTTTCTTGAAGTCATTGAGGTCTCTGCTTGAAAATTGTTTCTGCGGTAAAATCTACTGACAGTTATGTGATTTAATTTTAAGGAGTTCTAATGAAAGAGAAGAGGTGGTAATTTTATATGCAGCCAGTATCTCAGAAGGAATTAGCACAAGCTTGTAGAAGTATTTCATAACAGAGAGAGATGCCATGAATGGATGATGGTAACTTGTGCTTCCTGGAAGCCCTACTCAAGAGGGAATTGAAGGATTCTTGAAGGTTAAATAATAATAAAAAAACCAGCTCTGAAGAGCTTAAGAAACAGTTTTTCTCTGCACATCTCCCAATTTCTAATTCTCTTTGACAGCACGATTAGCAGGAATACTTTTGGTATTCAATTTTTCAACTTAGTTTTTGGAAGCCATGAATGTATCTTAATGAAGAAGTTGCTAATTCAACATCAGTGGCCCTCTCCAATGTATTTTATGTCACACTGGCTACATAAGTATTGCAGTATGTGTGCATACTTATCCTTTTCTTCCCTATCTCAAGAATGTGGTGAAAAGAAGGAAGCTGTGTGCCTTGGTCTTGGCCCAAAGTTGAGTAAGGATATGAGTGAGACATGCACCTGGAACTCAAATCTAGGACATGCACCTGGGCTCAAGTATTTAGGGATATATAGCCAGCCCAACGTAGTGGAGAAAATACTGATTCCATCACCTGTGCCTATTAATATTACTAAGTACCCTGAGTATGTGGCATGTGTGTAGAAGAAAAGAATAAGCATTTACCAGGAAAAAAACAAACCACCAAAACTAGAAGTCTGCTTCCCTGTTCTGGTGATTTACTGCTCCATTATGTTGTGGTGAAGAGAGTTGTTAGTCACAGAGCAACATTTTACAGTTGTTCCTTCGAAGTTATGTAGCAAAGACAATTTTTTAATGAAAATACTAGTGCCCATTTTTCCTTGCGGACTGATTTTCACAACCATTATTTTCTTTTTGTTTTAAACTACTGCCAAGTAGAAGAGAGGCAGAAAGTTTAAATGAGAAGCTATTGAACTGGTAATACTTTGATTTCACTGATGTTTAAGAACTTAATTATCAAGAAAAAATAGTCCTGATGTATCTGAATGTATTGTTAAAAAATCAGGCAAAATAATTAAATGCTTTAAAAGTATCGGGCAACTATAATTCTATCCCATAATGCACTCAGCCGAAAAAAAAAAAAAAAAAGGATCAAAACGTTCTAAATACTTGAATTTAATGATTTCTTGAGAGGTAGCAGTGCTGAATATATTATTACAAGATCAGTCACCTTGTACTCAAGATTGTATGTAACTTACACAAAAATGCTGAATGTGGTAGCAGTTCTCCAAATTTCCTTACTCTGGTGGCTGTATTTTATCATACTAACTGTATTATTTCCTAAGATTTGGAAACCCTTAGTTTAGTAGCAGCCATTATAAAATGTAACACAACCTATTACATCAATTTTCACTCATTCTTTTGTCTCCTGAGCCCAAAACCATGTATTGTCTAATATATATATTGTTGAGAAAGGAAGGCATCAAGGTATGATTTGGCAACAACAAAAAAGGAAGAGCCTACCACTTCTCTTGGAAGTTAAGTCCTATAATCACATTTCAGAATACTTTCTGAAAAGCTAAATAGCTCTAGGGCTGAACTATTAGTCCTTAAATTATTTTTGCGGTCTTTCCTTACAATCATTCAACTTCCCAATATCCTTTCAAATTGAAGGACCTCAGAACTGTATAAAGTAGCCAGATTTACATCTTATTACTGCCAATGGTGAAATCAAGTCCCTGTAGTTACATGGTAGTTTTCTACTTATAAATCCACCCACTGAACTACCTCTTTAGGCATGGTATTGCAGTTGGGCTTCATGTTCAGTTGCTTGTCATCGCTGATCTTGAAGTTATTTTCCATTTATTGCTACTTTTTTTGATGGTGACCAAGCTCTGGTATAGCTCTGGTGTGTATCTGCTGACTACAGGGTCATAAATTGTGCAGCCAGCAAGAACGGCTGCATTCTGTTGTACTTTACCTCACATAGTGCCTCAGGTAGAATCCCCTCCTACAAAATAGGTATCCTTAACATTGCTGTTACAGAATTACCACTTGTACTTGTGTAAAGGTCTTTCTTTTTCTTTTTTTTTTTTCTTTTTTCTTCTTTGTTTCTTGAGCTAGTAATAAAATACCCTTAGTACATCTCATGAGATCACTGTGATAAAGGGCAAAGCTTCTGAGGAAGTAAAGGGCAGGGAAGGGAAGGAAAGGGAAAAGGGACAGAAAATCTCAATGAAATGGTATTGGAGATCACTGTTAAGAATATATGAATTAGACCCCTTGACTTCCACCACCACCTTCTCTACTCCAAGACTGTGGTTTTCCTTATCAGAATCATGTAAAATCCTAAGCCATAATCACCTTTTTATTTCATCTTACTTTCAAATTAGTCAGTAAGACTAGTTTATTTATTCTTCTTAATTCACAAAGTTTTTTACAAACTATATTCCTATATAATTCCTTGTAAATACTTTAGCAGCCTATTCTCTTTGCAGTGAAAGAAATACATAAATATATGACAACAATTATTTAAAGTGTACACTCAGCTTAATTTCCAAGTAATAGTTTTAAGAAGAGTTTAAAGTTAGGCATATTCCGTACTGTGTGTTGGTTAGTTTCTACATCAGTATGCAAGTACTTTCAGTCCTGCAGAGTCTTATTCAGGAGTATCAGGAGCAGCTGAGGGAACTGGGGTTGTGTAGTCTGGAGAAAAGGATGCTGAGGCGGGGATCTTACTGCTCTCTGCAACTGCCTGACAGGAGGTTGTAGTGAGGTGGGAGTTGGTCTCTTCTCCCAAGCAACAAGTGGCAGGACAAGGGGAAACAGCATCACATTGTGCCAGGGGAGGTTTAGATTGGATATTAGGAAAAAAAACATTCACCAGAAGGGTTATCAAGCATTGGAACAGGCTGCGCAGGGAGGTGGTTGAGTCACCATCCCTGGAAGTATTTAAAAGGCATGTAGATATGGCACTTGGGGTCATGGTTTAGTGGTGGACTTGGCAGTGCTGGGTTAACAGTTGGACCTGATGATCTTAAAGGTCTTTTCCAACCTAAATGATTCTATGATTCTGTGAGTGATCCAGTGATTCAGGTAGGAGTCTTCTGTGGTGCCATGAAGAGTGCCGTGGAACACAGCAATTTGTACGTTCAGTATAAGGCTATGAAAGTAGACTGTCAGGTAATAAATATGCTAACTATGCTGCTACGAGCCAATTCTCTCAGAACTTCTCAGGGTCAAATGAGCACCTTGTCACCATAAGCACCTTTTTGCAGGAATGCAGGATTAGTAGTGAAAATTCTACTATGCCTTCAGTTTTTGTATCACAACATAACATTAAATCACATGAATACATGTTGCTCAGGTCATTCAATATAGAATACAAATTTAAAAATAAAAAAAATACCACTTCCAGCACTGTTACAGCACGTTTCAAGGGGCTTATAATAGGTTGTGCAGCTTTTGCAGTGGGGAGTGCTGCAGTACAATACATCAGTGATAAAATATGTTTAAAAATTAGTGTATGAATTGAATCAGACTGTTGCTGCATTGTATGCTTAGTACTACCATTGATAAAACTCTTCACATATTCCTCTTGACAGTGGAGACGTACAGTACAGACCTAGGTTTACAGATACACTGCCCATCAATACCCACAGGATTTATGTTACTGACAAAAGACCCACAATTCACACAGTTCATGCTAACCCTTCCATCCAAGTCCAGTAATTTCAATCAATTTATTTTCCTCTAATTCTTATGTGGACAATATACGGTGAAATCGATGAACCTTTCTTGAACTTCTTTGCCTTGACATCACAGAGCAAGCTGGGCTTTCCTCCACTAAGCTCAAGGTTATGCTCTTGGCAAACGTTATCTGCTGCTTTTTGCTCCCTATTAAGCCAAACTTATAGCGGCTACTAAATTTGTGACCAATTAGTCCCAAATGGGAATGTTTTGATGCATAGAGAGAAAAGGGAGCAGTGGAAGGATGTACTTCGCTCCTGGCTTTAGGAAACAAATAATCTAAATTTCTTCCTTCTACAGCCCAACAGGCCTTCAACCCAACAGTAACCCTTCAGAGTTACTCAGAAACTTTGTATATGAAAAGTCTGGAAAGTAAACCCTCTTTTTTGTACCAGACCAAGCTCTCATCTGTCTATGAAGAATAGGGGTAGTCCTGTAAAATAACAATGTTATAGTATAGAGTATAAATATGACACATATCCTATTATCAACAGTGTAATATTTAATTTTCATTTCATCCTACAATTAATTCCACTGATGCTAAGCGTAAATTCTATTTGCTGTCTTGCTTCTGTACTTCTAATTAAGACTAGTTAAGTGGTAAGTCCATTTCAGACACCTGCATAGGTCCAGGCAGAGTGGCAAGGGAAATACAATTATTCGCATATAACAGTGATATGTTTTGGGATATTCTTTGGTGTTCTGGAACTCTACTTTCACATTATGACAGAGGAGACTCTAGGACGTCTTTAGTGAGAAGCTGAAATGCTATGTTGTCTGTTATTCCAAAAATGACAAGGCAACTAACATACACCTCAGCTTTCCACTGGAGACTGCAGAGGGGAATGAAGATTATTCTTCAGCACAGGACTTGCATGTGAAGTCATGTGGGCTCACAGGACACGGGGGTTTCTCACTCATTCAAGAGGTCAGAAGAGCTGCAGTCAGACTTGCAGCACAACAGACGTCATTTCTGAGGCCACACCTCACCTGTGACCTGGCCGCTAGGAATCACAGTTAATTTGTTTTATATGCCTTGGCGTAATTGGGGCAGAAAACTAGGAAAGAAATAATGGTTAAGGTATGCAAATGGCCCCAAACAGGACATTAAAAAAAAAAAAAACAACAAGTAGAATGTCCTCATTTATAATGACCTTAAACATTAATGAAATAGATGCAATGCACGCAGCACAACAGCCTGGATGAGAATTCAGACACCTTGATGAAAAGGAAGATTTGTTTGTTTCTTAGTGATAAGTTCTTTATGATTTTTGAGAGGGTGATCATACTTCTGTGAGGACTTAATATACTTCAACTGTATTCAGAAACTGAAATTTACAATCAGTGTTTTAAGTGAGGACTATATAATGACAGTGAAATGTGCCTAGATTTATCATTAACCATTTGCAGATTTTGGTCCTCATCCTAATAGGGCAGAACAGTCCTTTGAAAGAAGCTGTATCTTACCACCATATAGCTCTGTTGCTTGCACTGAAAATAAAGATTCTTACAGTTCTGAAAAGCATGTGCCAAAAGCTCGAGAGACCTCTATTTTTGTGTGAGAGACTGCACTAGATAACCATATGTAAAGCTAGCAATTGTGGAACAGTGCAGTGACTCTCAGGTTGTAAGCTGACCAGATGAAGAATTGCCAGTTTATTCTGAGGAAATTCAAATCAACAAAACATAATCATTTCTGTTGATTTTGGGTAGTGTGCCTTAGATTTGAGGAGCTGAGAGGGGAAAGAAGATAATACTTTATCATTTTACATGCACATGTGTAGATTTTAATGTTCTGTGTTTCCTCGAGAGGAATCCCATGGTGCCAATTAACCTAACTTATTCCAAAACAATTCTCTGTTTGGAAAGAATAATTTTCATTGTGGGTGTTCCATGAAATTGTATGCCTTATACCCTGTTATTACTGAGATGTGTGCAGTGCAATTGAGAATGCCAGTTTCTTTTCCATGCACTGTATAGATTATAGCTGTATCCCACACACAGTGCTAGATAATCCCTACTTTAATTTTGTTATATGTACAAATCCTTTTTGAACATTTAGCGGTTTTAAAAATGTAAAAATCCATCATCTTCTGAAACTGCATTTGTTAAAACCAAAAGCTGAATTTAGAAGTGATCAAAACCAATGAATAACATGGTAATTATCTAATTAAAAGGAAATTATTGCGTTTGCTGAAATATAACAGGCAGGTCATGATATCCAACACAAAATGGCAAAGAAGGAATAAAGTTGTGCAGAAAATTCCATGGGTTTTAGCCAACACAGTTTCAGCCACATGTTTTTCTTTAATGGGAGGAGGTTTAACCGTCCACTAAGGCTCCAGGATTCATCATCTCCTTAAGCTCTTGGACACCCCAAAATCCGTATTGAGGTCCTAGAATTCTCCAGGGAACCCATGAAGTACTGGAGCTCTCAAAACCAACACTGTGTCCTTGAGACTTCTTCCATTTACTTTCCTGTCCATCACAGCTACGTGTTTTCCTCTGGTGTTATATTCCTTGTACTGTGCCATACAGAAAATGGGTCATGTCTTTGTCTTGAAGGAGATTAAAAATTGAACAACATATATACTTTCGTAGTTAATACAGCCCAACTACTATTCCTAGATATACTTCCCCCAGATGCCATGAAACAATTTTCCTCTATATCCTCTGACACACATTTTCTCAGAAGCTCTTAAGTCCTATTCCTTAGACAGGATCAGCAAGTTGTATTGAAGGAGGAACACTTCCTCCAACACAGCACTGGTATACTATCATGTTTTCCACCCATTTTATCCCCTTTGCAGTTAAATTGGACAAATGATCTGTCCCTAATTTAATGGTTTATATATCATTTTAGTTTTAAAAACCAGTCAGAACTAATTTTTCCCATTACCAAAAAAAAAAAAACCCAACCCCTCCAAAAGATGAAACCACTTAGTAGCTGACACTTATTTTTGTTCACTGTCAGTGTCTGCCTGCATTCTCATATTGCTGGAATTTTAAAAGAAATTATTCCATAAATCTCAATAAAGTAATACTCTCTCTTAGATTTAATTTGGAAAATGGAATATACAATCTGTGGGAGAGAGGTCTGCAAAATACTTTCAACCATTTGTTTTTAATTTACAGCAGATACTTTTTAAAACCTTGATCCATCTTCACTGGCATTGAATCGCAAAAAAAAAAAAAATACAGCTGAATTGCAACAACTTTAATTCATGTAATAATCACTATTTTTTACTAACTGAATGCCTTGAAAAGAAATAAAAGAGGGAGTAAATCACCAAAACTTTTGTATTTTTGACATTCCTAAAAACTATGTGAATCTTTATCAGCTACATTCTCAATCACTGCAACAGCCTAGAGGCAACATACCAGAAGTGCTAGTAGGTGAACGGATCTGAGTCACACTGTTCTGTGAAGGAGAAAAGACATTTTTTTTTATATCAAAGAAAAGTACTTACTTATATTTGACGTGTTCGTATCATTTTTTAGAAGTGTGATCAGTTTTCATAAGGAACCACATTAGAAGGAAATTAGCTCCTCTCAGGACATCGTTTCAAGCTCTTCCTTAAAGAAAACAGATACCTTCCCATTACAAACCGAATGCTTACTTGTAACTGGTGAATGTAAAATAATATTGTCACCTTACAGGAGCCTAGTTGAAGATGTGACTAAGTACTGTTGACTTGCCTTATTAAGAATCAGATAACATTTAGGTATGTTAATGTATGCACTAAACCTTGAACACTTTAAATATCTAGTCAAATAAGTAGAAGTTCAGATTAGAAGGAAGGCAACACAAAATGTTGGCAGCTTCCATTACTGCTATTTTCCTCCCCAGTAACTGCCTTACAGGATAAAACAGGACATTATTGTCAGGACAGTATTGCTATAGTGACTTTTTGAGGGCAAGAGCACAAAGCACATCTAACTAGCATGTGTATGTGCGTGTAAATAAGTCCGTAAGTTCAAATAAAACTTAACAAGCCACCTATGAGATTACTCAAAGTCACCCCTACAGTTACAGAGCACAGCCCTGCCAAATACGTTGAAGTTCCAAATGTCACGTCAAACATTTGAAGCAACAGACAAATCCAGAAATAGAGAATATTAGGGAACTGCCCAACAGAACCTAGCCTCTGTTGGGTTTGACCGCCTCCACGGGCTTGCTCCTCACTGAGACAAACCAAAACTAATTCACAGGCAGTATCCATGTTTCTCCAAAGGCCTGTGGGGCTGGGAAGGCCACAGATAAAATTGGATCAAACCCTTTATTTGCAAACGCTTGGTAAAAAAATGTGTAATTGATTACTTAATTTAAGAGTAATTTCAGTTCTTGAAGCAGAAGCATACAAAACTGGTTTTGCTGTAGTTTAATGAGTCAGTATTTTGCAACTTGCAACAATTTGCACTTCTTGTACAAATTACAGTTGCATTCTCCTTACAAATTATATGGACCTTTTAATAATTCAGGTTTTGAAATAGCATGTTAAATATGTGTGTGGCACAAATAAAAGTACAAAAAGAACATATTTCAATACAATTCATATAATACTTTACTTAGTATAAAATTTATACACATTTTATCAACGTGTATAGATTTTATTATATTTAACTACCTGCATAAGTATTTCAACTTCCAGGAGTAAGTATTCACAGGAAAAAATAGTGGCAAATGACTAAGGGAAATTAACTTAATTGGCTACTTACTAACTAGTAACCACTGAAGTCGTTTTATGTGAATGTTCAAAAAAAAAAAACCCAAACAAAATGCATGAAAGAAACTACCAATCTACTCTCAATCTGAGCACTGCTAAAATTATCCTTTAATAAGGTCTGAGAATTCCTACCTTTGTTCAATAAAACAAAAGTCTACCTTCAACAACCCTCAACAAAGTGAACATTTTAAAAGGTGAAATGAAACATAATGAACTAGAATCCTTAGGACTGGGTTTGATTTCTTTGATATTCTTAAGTGCTATAATTCATCAAAATACTAATTACAGATGTTTTCGTAGAAAATGAAGATAATATCTTATTCACCTTTGATGTACTAGATATGCAGTGAAAGAGAGGTTTTCGGAAAAAAAAACCAGCTCCAAAAATGAAGCACCAGGTTTCAAAACAGACTCTGCAATGTGCGGACTGGGTTAGCAAATGTGTATTGTCACTTAGCAGTAACCAGTGATAAAATAGAAAGTGCAAAGGGTATTGCTTGTATTATAATATCACTCTGTCTGCAATATTCAGAGAAGCTCCTGAGGCTGGACTGCACTTCTCCCATTAAGTTTCCTTGTTTCCAGTGTTAATTCTGCCCATTTGCAAAAAGGTAAATAGTGTTTTCTTAATGCTGTCCTCAACTACATAATTCTTCATTTGATCAGAAACTAGTGGAATTAGGGTTTGTGTTTAACTGATTAAAGGTCTGAGTCCAAGATACTCTGTGTTTCAGTTCTAGCTGTTTGAAACTTTATCGTCTTAATTTTGAGACTGAACATACACTGTGCTGTTCTAATTGCAGTGGCTTTTTGCGAAGAACTTTGTACTGGATTCAGCCAAGTTACAGGGTTTCCAAGATCATGGTCTTGGCTCAGGATAAATGGAGCCAATGAGCTAAACAAATCCCTGCTTTCTTGGTTCTTATAGTACAAGAAAAATGGAAAGAGCAGAATACTTCTACTGCTTTATACAAGTGAAACAATCCTGGAAGTTGCAAAAATATAAGTTAACTGTATTTATATCAGCAAGACACACTACTTCAGAAATTATTTTTAGCTTTCTTTTGAAATGGGAACCACAAATTGTGACATTAATGAAGCAAACATTTCTCACTTGGCAAATTTAAGAAAAAGTTAGATTAATCACTATGGGATTTAAAAGAATAAAGAAATTTAGTCTAGTACAGACAAATATTAGTGTTATTATAACATGTAATAGTAATAGCTGTCTTGCACTATGCTGAACGAGGATACACATGTCTGTATTTGTTTCAACTTCTGTTACTGAGAATGCTTTTCTAATGAGCTAGATTTTAAAATTGGGATTGAAATAAATGAGTAATGGAAAATAAAAAGAAAAGGGACTTCTAATCAGGAAAACAGTGTGCATTCTTTCAAAGTCATGTTTATAAGCTCAGAGAAGCAGTGGATCTAGTTCAAAGACAAACCGTATTTCAATCTGCTTTTCAAAACTACCATACAGTTCATTACTAGTTTGTTTTCAGCTGAATCTTAGCTAACAACAACTGATTTCTTGAGATGCACTACTGTACATCATAGCGTGCTTTCACTTGTAAGGTGTCACAGTTTCTATTTACTACAGGTCACAAAATCATTAGTTTACAGTTTGGATTTCAGGGGTTTTTTTTAATAACATAAGGCACCAAATGCTGTTTCAATGAGCTTAGGCTCTCAGCCATGGGAGAAGCAGTAATTTGCATTTGCTGATTTAACTAACCATAGGATATTTAACCTGCAAGAATTCAGGCAGCACAGACATGAATTGCAACACGCGCAGAGTTAGACGTGTAACTGACCTCCCAAACATAGAGTTTGATTCATGCACAAAGAAGGAATATTTGAATTTAAAAAACTCCATGTGGTTTCACTGACAATTAAGCCCTTTAGACTTTAGGCACTCTTAAAAGTGCATTGAATAAACAGTTATTTCCTGGTAACATTTTCATGTATATCAAAGGCACATTATTTTTAAGCCCTCTCAGTATAATACTGGAATAGTGTACAGACAACAAAGACAATCATTTGTTACAAGAATTCTGGGATACTGAGAGGGCAAACCTAGTCTTGATGCAGGTCTTGCGTGAAATATATGAGTTGATTCAGGAAGTTAACGTGGCTGAGCCACTACATAAAAGTGACCATAATATAATTAAGTTCAACATCCTCCCATGGGATCCTACCATGAGGTAATAATATTACAGTACTTTTCAAAAAAAGGAAGATTTTTATATTGAGGAAGTTAGAAATAGCCTGAAGGGGAAAGTTAGGAAATTAAAATCTGTAGAAGCAGCACGGAGGTTCTTTAAAAGTACCTTATTAGACTCAGAGAATGTATGTATATACTGGAACAATTAGGAATCAAGAAGGTGAGAAATACAGCAAGGTACAAGGGAATGTTCAGGCCCCCAAAAAATAATAATCCCATAATAAAATGGAAATCCAACTCAAGTGACAATAATAGAACAGAATATAAAATCAGAACACCAGAGTTAGGGTTATATCCTGCCTTTGTTTCACTGGCAAAGTAAGTAGGAGTTTCCCATAAACATTTATGGTAGAACAACATTCTGAGGTCTGTGAGGAAATTTAAAGAACAAATAGGGAAAAATAAAGAGAAATTTTTAAGACATTGTGATAAAAGAAGAACTTCCTCAAGCTAGGTGATGGTCTTTGGCAGAGGCTGGTTAGCTAGACCAACAGGGTATAAAATCAAAAGTTACAGGTTGATTTCTTTGCATAAGAGAGACTGGGAAAGACACAGCCTATATTTGGTGTTTAACATTTCCCATGTCTCCACCTGTAGGCTGACAAAAAAAAGAGAAAGATAAATTTTGGAAAGCACCAGCATAAATTGCTCTAAAAATAAGTGCTCTACAGGAACTGAAAATTGCAGCAGTTGAGATACTGAAGTTGCACAATTTATTTTTATAAAATTTAACTATTATTTGTGAGTCTGGCTGTAAAAGGGCTCTGAAGGTCATCTTGCAAATTACAGAGAAATGAGAACCTAGAAAAATCCTCGGTGAGAAAAATTAAGAAAAATGTAAAATTAGGTCAAAAAAGCATCTTGTGTAAGTGTTAATTTGCTGCCACAAACAGAATTCTGTCAAAGAATTAGTAAGGTCACGAATAAAAACCATTTTACATTTCTAGAAGTTTTTATACAGAGTCTCTGAAAAAAGTAGTATGAGTAGATTGCTGGTCATAAAATTAAAAAAAAAACCACTGTTGTGGTTCAGATTGCGCTCAGGGAAGAACTGCTCCATACCAGTGCCTCTGGACATACCTCCAGTACACTGCTGAATTAGGAGGTGAAAAACAAATAGAAGAAATAAATAATCAATATCTTGAAAAAAAATTAAAAATGTGTAAGCTAGTATTGCTTCCAGAAAATCAGCTGTTACTTTGAAGAGCTCACGATAACTAAGTGGCAGAATTTGCTGGTGATACAATAGTAGAGTACATTGGTAGGAAGTCTAGAGAAATTTTCTAAATCTAGGTTATGGCGCACTAAATTCAGTACCTCAGGAAGAACCTTTAAACACATAAAGAGCTCTCACCTTATTCTATTCTGTCCTGAAAAATATTTTAAGAAGCATCAGTGACAACTCCGAGTAGCTATCCAACTATAAAAAAGCAGGTATTAAGCAATATGTAAAAGAGGGTTTGAAGTACTTTGGAGAACAGACACTGTCACTATATAACCCAGCAGCATCCTCAGGAGTTCAGCAAGACACAATTGGATTAAATACTGCTGAAAAGGGTGCCTGTGTGGTGGCAGCTAAAAAATATATTTCATTTGGAAAAAATAAGATCTAGCAGAAATAGGTGAAGTAATACATTTCAGAGAAGGAAATACTGCCTCTCTTTTTTTCTTTGATGAAAAAGTTAAACAAATTAAATTGTCACACATAAAAGGAATGACATTTGAGCAACATAATCACTTGTCTGTTACATGCTGCTTCTTTGATAGTTTTGATTCAACACCAATTAATGAAGGATTTGCCTGTAGCTTTCCTACTAATATAATTTATTATCCAATTGTTTACAAAAAATTACAGCAGCCATGTAGCTTTCCTGACAGGGAATCGGGTCTATGTCAATAAAACTGGGTGCAGGTAGGTCCTAGCTCTGCTGGTGGTGTAGTCTATACAGCTATCACCTTTAATCTTTGCTTCAGATTCCTTGTCTAGAAATATCCTAGTGTTAGTGTTTGGTTCTTTCTTTTCTGTGTGGAGCCGAGAATCAACACATCTCAAAATTATCTTTCATGTCAAACTCCGAATAGCTGCAAAGCTAGGTGACTTGGGAACTCATTTAGGTGATCACCAGACTCACATGTAAAGTCTGCTTTATATGAGGGCTGGATGCAATAGTAAGCATTTCCAACAGCGACTGAGGGTTGTCAAGATGTATTTCTGAGGGCGGTTATAAAATTGTAAAATATTGGACACAATATACAATAAGACAGATGAAATTCAGAGAAGCAGCTCCAAAGGCACATATGAAGTCAATGGTACTTGCTCAGAAAGAGAGGTGCTGTGCTACTGTGTAGTTAAATATTACTCGGTAAAAGAGACTCATTGCTCTATACAGATGATCAGGAAAGTTATTTGATATCAATATCATTCTGGGACCAAGGAGCCTATAAACCCAGATGCAGCCTCATGAGTAAAGGGAGGATGATCGCTTGCTCTGCTGCCCGTGCTCTTGTTAATACAGCCCAGTATGCTCTTGGTCTTCTCTGCTGCCAGGGCACACTGCTGGCTCATGTTCAGTTTGCTGTTCACCGAGACCCCAAAGTCCCTTTCAGCAGAGCTGTCCCCAGCCAGTCAGTCCCCTGCCTGTATTGTTGCAAATGTGAAGGGATTTGACAAGTCTGCAGTAGTCTGTATCTGTAGTTCTGATTCATTCCTTCTGACTGCGGCTATCCAGCCAGAGGTCATTCCTCCCCAACTCAATGAAGATCAGGTTTCCTTGTTAAAACCTTAATCTAGAATAGCCTCCCCGAGACACCTTCCTTACCCTTTTGTCCCTCTTCCCACTATAAAACACATCCAGTTGCTGTAACCACTGTAAGGTATAGAGCTTCCTATCAGGCTGGCTCCTCTCTCTTAATGATTTTTTAAATTTCTCCAAAAAAATATTAAAATGAGATCTGCAACTGTATAGACGTGCACAACACTTCAGAAATAACAGATGCTGTCATGCTGCTGACTTAAAGGCTGTGTGTGAACTGTACATGTGCATAGAAGGGTGTGAAAGAAGCCTCACCACTAACAGCATTTCCACTGAAGAGCATCTTTTAAGGGTTGATTTTCAGAACACTGCTGTAACCAGATACTTAGACTTGAATATTTATTATATACATAAGGCATTAAATACTTATTGTGATTTATAGCTTGGGTTAGGATGTTATTTTCAAATAAGCCATATAAAATACCTTCAGTCTTGTCCATTCAGACACTTACGAGGCAGCCTCCAAAATCATGAAATTGGCTTAAAAGCCACATGCTTAAAAAATCCATTTGGAAACAGGGGGAGTGAAATTCACTGCCTCCATACTTTCCAGCTTGATTTGTGTTCTCAAACTTCTTCCAATCATGAAGCCTAAGGGTTTCAAATTAAAAAGATGCAAACCTACTGCAATGTTTTTTTTCTAGTAATTTCAGCTTTCAATACAGCTCTTACCCTTTGGAAGGTTTGTAATATAATCACAAGAACTGGCTACACTACACACTAAGATGTGTACTCACATCTATGTAGCTGAAAATTCCACAACATAATGAAATATTAGTTGTAATTAGCAAGAGACTGGATTGATGAGGTTCTGTGGCATGCCTTCAAATGTTTGAGTCCACATTCCTTCCATAAAGTCAGCTCTGGCGAGGTTCCTAAGCCCTTCATGCACTGATACTGTGGGAAGAGCCCATATGAGCAGAGAATGGGGGAACCTGCTGTTTTTCTGGAGAATATCTGTTTTGTTTTAATCTTCATACAAGAAGGGCAAATTTCATATTACACTTATTACATTTTGTGTGTCCCTGGGAAATTTTGCTCTATCAGTTCCAAGAACAATTGCAAGGAAACATTTGTGAGTTTATGATTTTGTAAAGAAAGTGAATTTACCACTTCTTAAACATGTTTAAGCAGTTATGTTTGTGTTCTTCAGATATAACAAATTGTGTATAGCCTGTCACTTTTTTCAGTAGTTATTGTTCTATTCCTCCTGAGGGAACGTGGTTTTCATAGCTCAGTGAGGCTCTGCTAATTATTGCATACCTCATATTTCTAAAGAAGAAATTACGTTTATGTTAGTTGTTTTTCTTTCAGAAAACATTTCATTCAGTACTTAAGTATAGATTGTAAATGGGTGAATTTCTTACTAATTTTGGGGGGAGGGAGGGTAATAAAAATTTTGGCATTTATCAAGGAATAATGAATCAGTGTATCACAACACTCTGACAATTCTAGTCACTTTTTCTACTTTGAATTTGAATAACTGTCACATTTAGCTGATGTCCATTCAAATGCAGAAGTCACCATGTATAAATAGTAACACCATTTAAAACAGATGCCCACGTCTTACAACAACAACAACAATAATCAGGAATAATGAATAATGTTTACTTAAATTGCAAGCTTATATAAAGTAATGCAATGTATTATTTGAAAAAGTTATCAGGGGCCTTAGGATCAAATTAGTCCAAATCATCTGTGTACTGCATATCTTTGAAAGATGTCTAGAAATTAAAGGTGTAAATCCAGTCGATAATTTTGTTTAAAAAATAACTCATTGGTACATTTTTGGCTAGATCCAAAGTCTGTTAAGGACAAAGGTGCTGATGAGCCCGTCATGCTGTGGAGCAGAACAGCATAGATGGTTGGGGAAGGCAGTGGGGATTACGTCTCACCACCATCTCTTCTGCTCTTTTGCTCCTTTCTGGGAGTGGAAAGATGGCGCAGACATCATTGGCCTACATCTGGGAAAGGACACAGTGGGCAAGAGACAGAAAAAGCGAGACTGTGTATTCCACAAGCGGAATGAGACTTGTTTCATGTGAAATACAACTTTCTCATCTTCTACGTATCTCACTAGCATATGCTATTACATAGAATTGTGATCATATTGTGGTACTGACATATCTCCTGCCACTAATAGAGTGAAATAATGAAATGAAATTACCACTTCAAAAATTGTAGAAAACTTCAGAATGAAAAGAAAAAGCAAGACGAAAGGAAGTGGCTGGCCATTCCATATGCATAAATTATCACTTAATAGACAGTATTGTAATTCATGTAAATATAAGACTAAGATTTTCAAATGTAATGACTGAGTGCTTGTGGCCAATCTGAGACTAATTTTGAGGAAATACCGATCACTCTTTCTGTGATTCCTATACACTTTTTAGTTGTTTCAAGTTCAGCCTTAAAAACAAGGAATCACTTTTAAAAATGTCCTTTAATGCTTAACATCTCAAAGCAGAAGCAACAAAAAAATGAGTCCACAGTTATTCTGAAACATTTTTTAAAGTCTGAGTGATTCTAAGTAGCTTTTGCAGGTCAAACTACGATAAATAGGTATATATCACAGGAAAGGAAATATTGTTTCCTGAGTAAAAAAATTATTATGATGCCTATTTCTTTTTGAAGAGGGCATCACTGAAAAGCATGGTTCCTTTTTTCATGTGAGCTGTCAGACTCAGGACTGAAACTTGGTTCATGATCACATTTTTGACAAATTGCTACCGCTGTACTCCTATCATTACTGGCCTGTTTGGGTTTTTTTGTTTTGTTTCAAACAAGTTACAAAGATGGCTTAACTTCAGAGACTTTTTCTTAATGGAATCCATTCCACCCAGAAGGTGTTCTCTCTAACAAATGGGAAACATCACTAAATTTAACCTAAACTCTGAGTAATGGAAAGCTACATAGATGATGTCAGACATTACAAATATTATTTGTTCTTGCTAGTTTACTTCAAGGGAAATTATGAGAATGACATCATAATGATGACTGACTAATTTTTATTAGTGTTTTCTCTGAAACTCTAGACTTACAGTTATAAGAAAAACAGCTTTTAAAATGCCATACCTGTTATTCTTTTCTAACACTTTGTGATTTTCTTATTTGCAAAAGTTATTAATATTTTAAAATACCATAGATACTATCAGATCTTATTCTAGTCATTGAACATGTCAAATATTTTTTGTCCAAAAGAAAAATAAATATTATTTAATGCTCATAAAGTATAGGAAATGATCACATCTTCTTTTAAATTAATTGCTGCTTGGGTTGGCCTATGAACCTATAAACTCTGCTGGAACAGTTGTAGCCAAATTTCTTTACAACAGTTTCTTACTGTTGAAATGAATTATGCTGATGAAGGGGGTGATGACCAGCTTAGGAATAGCGATATGCTCCTTCAGTCGGCAAAGGCAAAGCACAAGGTGCCACTGCTTTAGAAACATCCAAAATCCTCATAACTGTTACAATTCTACATAACAGCAGTGTAACAGTAAAAAACTCAGTAATCCAGGGCTGCGCAAATACTTTTTGCAGCGGTCTGTTGGGTGATTTTGCTGAGGACCAGCTCTAGCTCTGAAGGGCTGCTCAGGCATTGTGTGCGCTCTTCAGAGCTGGAGATAGCAGTAGCCAAGGAGACCAGTAGAACAGCTTCTCCCACAGCAAGCCAAGAAACATTTTCCAAGCCCAGACAAAGAGCATCTCTATAGGAAGACAGTGAGAGTCATCAAGGGACTAGATATGACAATTCAAGTCAGTTAGAGGCTCCGTAACTAAAACCTGGTGGGTGGCACAGCAACCCAAAGGCTGCCTCTTGTGGATAATTCCCCTCCCAATATTTAGGAAGTTACCACCGCCAGAGTGCATTCATAGGTTCTTTCCTAAGGATAAGATTAGGCCATAATTAATACCTTGTAGAGACAAATCTCCATGACCATATGCAGTGGGCTGACCCTGGCCGGACACCAGGTGCCCACCGGAGCCGCCCTGTCACTGCCCTCCCCAGCCGGGCAGGGGGAGAGAAAATGCAGCAAAAGGCACCTGGTTGAGACAGGGACAGGGAGCGCCCTCCGTTACCGCCATGGGCAAAAAGGACCTGACTTGGGGAAATTAGTTTCATTTATTACCAATCAGATCAGAGTAGGGTAACGAGAAATAGACCCAAACCTCAAAACCACCTTCCCCCCACAGCTCCCTTCTTCCTGGGTTTACCTTCCCGCCCGATTGTCTCTCCCCCGCCACCCCCCAGCAGCGCAGGGGAGCAGGGGTCACCTCAGCCCCCCACACGCTGTCCCTGCCGCCCCTTCCCCCGCAGGGGACCCCTCACACCCTGCCCTGCCCCAGCCGGGACCCCCGGCAGGCTGCCCCCCACCAGCCTCTCCGACTGCCCCTTCCCCGGGGCTGCAGCCGCTCACAGGCTGCCGGGGGGGATCTGCCCCCGCCACCCCCCGCGGGCTGAGGGGCACAGCCTGCCCCGCCAGGGGCTGCACCGGGGGCTGCGGGGGGATCTGCTCCGGGCCTGGAGCCCCCCGGCCTCCTGCACCCACCTGGGGGGCTGCAGTTGCTCTCACATGGTCTCACTCCTCTCTCCGGCTGCCATCTGTTGCACAGGTTTTTTTCCCCCTTCTTAAATTACCTTATCCCAGAGGCGCTACCATCATCACCAATGGCCCTAGCCAGCAGCAGTCCCTCTTGGAGCCACCTGGCATTGGCTCCATCAAACACAGGGGAAGCTTCTGGCAGCTTCTCCAATACACCACATCAGTGTCTTTCTCCAAATGCTATTGTCCCACTCAGCCCTGTGTTTATATTTGACCTCAAAGGCAATGAATTACCCAGGTGTTTATGGTTGTGCGTGTTCATAGGTGTTTCATGTACTAAGACCTTTGCTTACCTATGAAGGCTTATTTTCATGAGAAATGAATATTTATGGTGTCAAAGTGCTTACATACATTAGGATATTTAAATACCATGCCCTAATGAAACCTTTGTATTCATGCATTATTTCAATAGGCAAAATTCAGTGATTAATTTAGAATCAATAATCACTGCCAGACCTGGGTACACAGCTCTCACTCCCGGCACAAAATGATGCATTTGCAGTCTGCGCTCCCATGTAAATATGCACAAGTATATGGTTAAGTCTGCACAGATAAGTTTGAAAACGTGACTCCGATGGCTGAATTCAAACCCTACTGGTAAAGCAGCTCTAGTGATCTGAGAAAGTACCCCCTGCCAGCCATCTTTGTCATTCTCTTGCTTCGGCGAAGGTTGAGTAACTGTGTAACTGCTCCTACTTCATTTCAGTGCAACACAAATGAAGTTCAGTAAATAACTAAGGGGTGGTACCTTCTTCATGTGGTGCTACAAATTTTTACTTCCAGGGAATCCAGTGACACCTTGGGTAAATGGTACATGTTTGAGTTCAAAGTCATCCTGAAACAAGAGGTCTAGATAGTATCAATGGCATCATTCATCCCAACACTGAAATAAAGTTAGTTCTGAGACTGATTTGCAGAGCTTATCTAAAGAGAGTTACACCGCTATGTAATGGGCCTATGCGACAAAGAATGCTCCCCTAATCAACCCCATTTGCAAGCGATTTCCAGGGCAAAAATGAAAAAATTATCTATAATAGATAATAAACAGCTAATCGTTACATCACACATACCACATAAATCAATATAGATACATTTATTAAACATCTTTTATATATGACTTCTATTAGAGCCTTCTATTTTATCAAGGATTCAAAGGGATTAGGCTTTAATTTGTTATTTTAGTATACTATACCTTTAAATTGTTGACATATAAGTTGTATAAATAGAAATACTATAAATCTCTTAAAAAATGTACCATAAATTTTTTATGTATGACCTTTAAGTAACAGCAGTCTGTTGCATAACTCTGCAGGGGAAGTCACATGGTGGAAACCTCATATTTCCTTAAATTTATGGTTGTTTCTTGGTGGTCTAAAAGACTTTTTTTTGAAAGTTCCCTTTCAAAGTCGTAATCTTAGTAAATTGTTTAATGTTTGGTCTAATGCAGGTCAATGCAAGTTCTTATTTAGATTTATAATAGGAAATATATAACGTCAGATACCAACGAAGCCTGGCTAATAAAGTCAAGGATACCAGTGTTACATTTCATTATAATGATGTGAAGATAATGCCTTTAGCTGCATAACCACCACGTTAGCTACAGACCATAAAAAAATCTTCATGAGATCTCAGGGTCTGATTCATTAAGAGAAAAGTCTACATTTTTCCCAGTAATTTTATTTCCCCTCAATCAGAAGTATTTTTGATTGATAAATTCCCTTAATATCATTGTGTCAGATCTCATTTACTGACACTGAAAGTCATGTAAGCTCTGAAGTGGAGAGAATCGGCTGCTTCCTGGTATCCTGTTTTGCACTAGAAAAAAAATCAGTGGAGTTTGGGCCTGTGCCTAAATACTTGCTGAATTAGGGCCTTATGAAACAAAATTTTATATTAAGGTAATTATCATTGCCATTACTTTGAGGAAATTTCCTAATCCAAAGTAGTTTGGTTTATACTCAGTACAGTGTTATCAGCATCAACAGAAAAGGTCTGTTTCAAGTTAAAACATGCAAGTGAATATAAGTTGCATGAACAAGAAGAAATTACTAGTGGTTTTCCACCTCCACCAAAATCCTCAGGATCCAAAACAGGAATTTACAGCGTTTGGCAGAATAAAAATTAAACCCCACTCAGAAATGTCAATATTTAAAATACGTAGTACAACCATAACTTAATGAGTTCTTTGAAAAACAGGCACATACATGAAATGCACATTTTTCAAAACCTTTTTCCCCCAACAGTGGAATTGAACATTGTAGGCATAACAGTATTAAATTATTCTAGACTATAAAATAAATTCTTCTAGGTATTTCAAACACCTTTTATCTAATCCTTAAGATATGCAAATCATGCATGTATGCACTGTTTCTATCCACTCATGTTCCACTTTTGGGAATACAAAAAAGAATCAAATTTGATGAGAATTTAAACTACAGGGACAAGGAAATCTGTGTTAACCTAAATGGTGGATGCATGTGTATGTTTATATGTGTATGTACTGAGTGTATGCATAACGCATAAGCATAAACAGCTTGGAAAATTCAAGCCTTGCACAGTCATAAATTCTCACCTGAAAGGCAGATGTGCATCTTCCACAGTAGATGCAAATGAAAGCAATGCTCTGTGTGTACAGCCTAGCAAAAAATAAACCGATACGACACGATTCTATAATGAAGCTGAAAGAGGTACTAATAATTCATTTTCAAAGAATAAGGAATGGATTTACCATCAAGTCATAAGACTTCAACAGACTTCATAGTCTATTGGCTAGCAAGCACAGAACTCAACCCTGATGATCTGCTCAAACTTGCACTTGCAACGGACTCGGTAATGGGCTGCTGTTCATACCTTTAGCCAGCCTGCTTCTTCGGATAGCCTGTGTCAACCTGAATGTAATCCATCAATCAGATAGGCAGAGGTGTGCCATTAGTGGATTAAAAACATTTGATTCAATAGACTTTGATTATCCTGGCCAAAGATCTCAGGTGCTTTGCAGCTTCAATGCATACTAACCAAGAATGGAAAATAAAAGAATCAAAACAACCACTTTAATTTTCAACCTTTTTTTGCATTGTGCCTTCTGGGTAAGCACTAAAACAATTAATGCATGGTAGATGAATGTCACCAGCACTATTTAGCACTGATAGGAATAATGTTGTTCAGGTATGTCAAAAATCTGCTGAAAAACACATGAAGACCAAGATACAATAACACACAGTTTACTGTCATCATATGAGCATTGCTCAGTTAAGGAACAGGTAATTTGTATAATGAGTGTCTTTGAACCTGGAACAGGGTTAATCCAGGATCTTGACAGACATGAAAGACTAGCAAACCTTTTATCTTCTCAATAATTTTCTTTTAAAAGAGCATTTAGAGCCTGAACTTAGAAAAAGGACGATAGTGCTAAAGGCTAGTCGAGAAGTCAAATGTGCATGAAAAAGAGAGCCTGGAAGTTTTTCCTGTCCATGCAAGGCATTCATTAGCCTCACAAATAACAGAAAGATCAGCACTGCTGGGGCTTTCACAAGTAGATGAGGGTGTCAAGGGAGAGGCAAAAATCCATCCCACAGGCAGCAAGTCTCAGGAACCTCAGAATGCTGGCAGTGTCTTCTTTAGAAACCAGAGAGCCTTCCTATGCCAAGAACAGACACTAAAATCTCAGACAGTTAATGCAAGAACAGGATAGAGAGGAGTGAGAATATTCTGAGATTTTGAAAACATACTCCTACCAAGTGTGGACTGAAAGGTTCTCAGGAAGGGCCAAATGAAATATTCCATTTCAGTGTTGACATTCTTCTAACTAAAACTAATTTCTAAACTGAAAACAACTCACTGAAATAATAAAAATTCCCCAATTTTACAAATATTATTACTGGATGTTTCAACAATTTCAAAATTATTTTACTTTTTTCCCAAAAAAATACATGTCACAAGCAAGCTTCCCTTTCTATCAGAGAACACGGTGGCTTACACAAATCAGCATTTTCAAATACTGTCTTTATTTAGAAAGCTCCTGGAGATTTATGTTGGAGACATTTTTCATAGTAATTTATTGATTGTCTTAGGACAAACGAATTCTGAAGTTCTAAGTCTGCATCAGCTATTGACGCACACAAACATATTCCTCTAATTATTCCATATGCATGCAATGCCTCACCCTATTTCATTTTTATAACTGTGCATGCTTAACGCATTCCTTCTTTGCAATGTCCAAAACTATCTTTGCATTCTCAACAAGAAACATATTTCTCATTCACACATCTTGGGCCAAACCCAGATGGTATTAGTTTCCTACAAGGGTATTTCCTGTATGTCTGAATTGTCAACACGGCTGTGGATTGCCATCATTCTCCTCTTATATACAGATTCTAGTCATGAAGAGCAAACCGTATATCCTCCACCACCCTCATTTTTCCACTTGGCACACTTCATAAAGATATTCATGTCTCTCTTCAAATTATTAATATTTTTTCACTATTTTAGTTCAGAGGTAAAGTCAAGATCTATATGAGTGATTCACAAAAATGCTTGATTATTTTATCTTCCTCTGGTGTTCGCAAAACGTGGAAAAATCTGGATTTCTCTGGATTTATTTACTCCTTTTTTTTCAGGTAACTGAAATATTACATGTATTTTTTTGAGGCTTACTGAAAGAACTCGAATTATTTGATTACTCGAGTCAGTACTGAAATCCAAGCTGTTGCTTAACTGCAGCAGTGCGGATAAGTTGCAGGATAGCCTTTCTGCCCTCGGGGCTACACAGCTCCTGAGGCACCGTGAGGCTGGTGGCATTGGCAAAGTACCAGTGAGAAAACCGCTTGGGCAGCATCAGAGAATTCAAACACTTTTTTTCTTCCCAGCTCCCATTCGGTGCTTTTTCAGAAATGTGAGGTTGCAGTGCTTAAATATATTTCTGACTTAGGTACAAACACGATTTTTTCGTTGAAAAAAATGCAATAATAGCATTTCCTGTTTTTTCTAGCTGTCTTTGTATCAGGACTCCAACAAGTGCAGTCCTTATACTTCAAACAGTTTGATTTTGGGTAACAAATACACTTGCAATGCTCATGCTCACATGTGGAAGCTTAAAACTCAGTAGCAGATGGTGGACCTTTACATCGATCTTCCGTTTGCATTTGTGTCAGTAAGACAAGACTGTTTAATTTCTGGAACAATTGAATGGATAAAGAACGTAGTTATAAACAGTTTTAATACCGGAGTAAAAAGACATAACATAGTCATCATAGTTGTCATAGTTGCGTAGCCTTCATCCAGTAGATCTGTTTTATGTCTACTGGTAAAATGTTGAAGAATACTTACACAGCTTCTAAGAATACAAATGCTCATTTTGCCCATTACATTTAGCATGATCATCTACTGAGAAAACCAGCAACATATGCAACTAGCATTTGCTTTGAAGATATGACACATCATTATCAAAACTATGCTGAATGCTGAAGCTAAATATAGGCTGAAATATGCCTCCCCACGAATTCAGATTTCGGAGTCCGAAAGTTCTTTGGATATTGGGGAACAGAATGCCATTTGCTTTATTTCTAGAATTTGCACACACATTCTTTGGTGACGTGTTCCCAACTTTCGGTGCCTGCAGGCAAGCCTCACACTCTATATGGTGCCTCTGCCTTCAGGAGAGAAGACTGCGGGTGGAATATAAGCATCAATTACAGTTAACCTTTCATATGCTTCCTGTCTCTGTCCTGTGTTTTTATGTCACGTGAACTTCTATCCTACAAATTGTCTCCAACACCCCTACCAAAAACCATTCAGATAATATGATTTTCCATTTTCTTAAGAAAAGGCAATTTAAAATATATCGCTGAAAACACTTTAGAATCTTTGCTGAGCACCTTCAGAGCCTGAATGACTACAGATAGAAATCTGTTAAATAACTGTCAGTGAAGAAGAGTACCTTTATATTTTGCACTGAAGATGAGTATCTTTTTGATAACCCACTGAACTCCCTCTTCCCTAAACCAGTGACAGAGCCAGGCCCATAAAGCCCACAGTTTAATCTAAGTTACGTTGCGAACATGAATGATTAGCACAGTAATGCTGGGGGAAGAAACACCAACAGTGTGGACTGAACGAAGCACCTCTGGTACTTTACTACCCTCTGGCAAAAGGTATCCTGTTTTAGGTGTGCTTCCCCCCGGCCCCCGCCCCAAGATGCAGACTGCTAGCAACTTACTTTTATCACTTGCTAAGCAAGTTTTAATACTTAATATTAATTAAGTATTAAATATAATACAGGCCACAGTAAAGACATGGGGACCATTCTAAGTGGAAATCTGCAGCTTTTTTCCCTTTGAGCTGGGTGTGGTTTGCTGCTTTCTTCCTGCATCCCATGATATATAAATACATGTGAATGTAACATTCCCCATGCAACCAGAAAAAGCAAGTATCTGCTTTAATAGGCAACAGTTCACTACTGAGAGCCAAAGGAGAAAGGCAGAATTGTTTGCAAGACGGAGTAATGTCATCAGGGCATCTTTCCATTTGCATCTCTCTTTTTTGAAACTAGTTATTTTTAATGTCTACAATTAGACAGATCAACATTTCTGGTTTTAATTTAATGCAGAGAGTATGATAATTACTGTTATTCTGTTCTGAATTACATCCCTAAATTTCCATATAAAGTGGTCACGGTAAAACAGCATGAATTTGTTTTCGATTATCAGAGTATAGAATTTGTTGTAGGTTGGTTCATTTTACATAAGCACTGTCAAATTTGCTGTGTGTCACCATACATCCTTTTTTCTCCCTCAGCACACAAAAAAAAGTCTTACAGTTAATTTTAAAATTTTAAAATGCTGCAGAGTTTTTTGCGGACATGTATGAAAATTCTTAGTTCAGCAGCCCAGGGAAACCTTTGCACCGTAGTAAGATTCTTCTTTTTTCATAGCATATTTTTATCTTTAGCAAGGACAAAAGCAGCAGTGATTGGCTGAAATGTCATGCCATATAAAAGCAACTTATATTTTGAATTATAATTCTTCAGCTCTTTTGACAATCCTCTGCAATTAGATCTGTGTTTTAACCGAAAGGAAAAATTTTATGAAACATATTACTGAAAAATAAAGATAAGTTTTATATCCATAGTGAAGGAATGAGAGCACGAGAAAAACAGAGTAGATGTCTGAGAGGATCATGGTCAAATTAGAGGACTGGTAGAACAGTAAATCACTAATAAGATTAAATCGTATTGTTTCTGTGTTTACAGAAAAATGTTAGATAGCATTAAAATAGGGTCTAAGTGAAAAAAAAATCATGCTTGATTGGAAGAGGTAAAGTCATGGGTTTAGTGAATGAAAAAAGGATTATTAGTCTCTTGTCATCATGTCATGTATTTGTGAATGTTAAATGTAATGTAGGCTATTCTCTTTGGGGTATCATCTGAGCCAATTTTATTGGACTCACCACTGAAAGAGAGTTGTAAAATTTGCCTTTATCGCAGAAGTGGCATGGAAAGGTGGGTAAAGCTCAAAAGCAACAGAAAGAAGGAGGAAAAATACAAAGGTCATCAAGTCTATTCTCCCTATTAATGAAGAATTTTCATGGTCAGTAAATTTCTTAACACTTACTGCATTCTCGTTCACTTGAAGGAAGCTTTCTTGCTTTCCTAGAAGGCTAATTCTACCACACAATAGATCTCAAACCAATGCAGCTGAAAAGCAGTCAGGACAAGATAGCCAATAGTGGAAGAATACTGAAGAGGAAAAGTATAGGACAGCAGATATGCCAGATAAATAAATAAATAGATACATACATAAATACCAGAAAGTGGATGCATGCCAGAGAACTCAGAAGGAGCATGCTTATTTTTTACCTTCCCTTAGTGGCCTCCGCTGGTGAACCACTCACTGAATTGCTGGTGGAATGTAAAGCTTCCTTGAAAATAAATCCAGCTGGGGACAGAGGTGGAATCACCACCTGTGTTCCCAGAGGATAAATGCTGCTTACAGCTCAAGAGGCCTCTGTGGTGCAGGAAAGTGTGTAATTCACACCTTCTTGAGCCAGCTTTACTGAATGCAGTAATCATCTGGTCTTTATTTGAATCTCCCTGTTCCGGGACTGATTTCCACTGTCTTCTGTTATTCCAATTCTCCTAAAGTAGTGCAGTCCATAAAGTTTCTCAGTCCAGATGCAGACCTCACATGGGCTCATGGCCACCTCCTTGCAAGCACACTCACAGTCATATGTCACCCTGCCCAAAACCTCTCAATTACTGGCTGGCTCTTGGCAGTCTCCAAGCTTTTAGCTGCTTCTACCCAATAATTGGGAGAGTTGTCAAAGGAGGATTCATGTCTTACTAGAAGGGTGTGAAGGAGGCAAGATGTGGATTTGTGTTGGGTCGGTATCTGCATTTATATGTTTCATATACTTTCTTTAGGAGGGTGGGAAGAAAGAATTGTATTATCAGGGGACGAGGATTGTCATTTGCATTAAACTAAAGGCTTGCCCAGCAGAACAGCAAAATCTGGCGTTGAGGAAATAAAATAAAAGAAATGTACAGAGGACTGGGACTAGAAGTGAAAGGTCCTACATTTAGTGACTGGTATCTTTAAAGGACCATGAAGGTAAGGAAAAGAAAAAATAATAGAGGCCACATCAAAATTTTGTCTTTGCTACAACAGAAGTAAGAAGAAAAAAAGAACTGGACTTTAAATTCCAGTGCTTTCTTTAGATCTCAAACCTTTTTTATTTATTTCTGTTTAAGTTATGGCCTCTCCAGAGCTCTTTTGCTGGAAAACTGCGCTGCATAATAAATATGTATATGTAATACCTGTGAATAGGTACTCTGACTTTTCCTCAAGTGCAGAGAAGCCCCATTCAAAATCCCTGCAAAGCTGGTCTTATGAATCACCTTCTTACTACCTTTTGATAACTCTGACTTTTGGACCTGCTGGGCATTACAGGAGTGGGACGTTGTGACTTTATTAATAGAGTTCAGTTCTCCTATAAAAAAATGAAGCATTTAAATATCACTGCAAACATCAGAGCAGACAACTTTGTAATGGGTGCACTTTGGCCATCGATGATTTTCAACCAAATCCTGCCCTGCACCTAACTGAGCAAAAACCACTTCTAACTTCAGTAGGAATTGTGCTTAAATTCCAAGTAAGAATATGGCCGTCCAAGTATTTTTCCTGTATAAATTTAATTGTAAAGCATTCCTGTGTCTGAAGTTATTTTTAAGTCAAGTATTAAAATAATGCATTTCTTTAAAGTAATCAGTAAAAAATACTGGAAATGTTTAAAAAAAATCCTTCTATGTCTGCAAAGCCCTTTATAAATGAGAAAAAAAAAAAAAAAAGGCTTTGCAGCACAACAGGAAAAAGGAAATGCTTTGGAGATAGGGTCTAGTACGTATACTATACTGAGCCATGACATCAGTGTAATTATTTTTCCCTAAGGTAAATGTCTTATGTTACGACTTCTTCCCTTGCCAGAGGCCTCAGGCCCCACAGATGTTCAGATAGCAAAGCACTTGAGTTCTCAACACCCAAGAGGTCTATAGGAGCTCTATTCCTATACCATACCTACAGCCCAATCAGTTTCTGGTTTTCTCATTCTGTATTTGTTGTCCCCTTCCATCTGTCAGGAGCACCTCTCCCTTGTGTTTCTCCAAATACTTGATGCGGCTTTGAAAGGCAAGGTGTGCCCTTGCAGCAGACCTTTCGCTGGCTTCTACTTCTGCTGTAGTCGAGTTTCTATCTGTGCTGGGGCCAGATTTCCAAAACATGTCGCTTAAGCAAACACTTCCCACTAAGAAAAATACCTGGCATTGATCTTCAGCCCTACAGTAAGATCTGGTAAAGGAAGGTTCAGATAAGCAGAGATCCTTTTGGGATCTCCTAATTAGAAATCTCTTTCTGAAGAGTTCACATGGTACTGCGTGATAGGAGATTTTAGAGGGTCTATGACCCCTTCCCCCATTTTTTTTGCAAATAAAACTCCTTAAGATCAAACACATGGTAATGCATATTAGCTATGATATTTAGTACCTAGGAAATAAACTAAATTAAGAGTGATCATACTACCTCAACAAGTTACCCACAATTTGCTCTATAATAACAGATTAAAACAAATGATATAAAGACCTTACATTAAATTTAATATATTAAATACATATTTTAAGCACAACTCCATTTAAAAAGGGCCGCTACTAATTTCGAACATGAAAGTGGGATTGTCCAGATGAAAAAGCTGTTAATTAAAAATACCACTACTTTATATGAGTGAATTGCGAAATCAATTTTAAAGGAAAACTCAGAATCTGCTACCTATATATTGTTTACTATTACGCCACACAGAGTAATGGAAAAATACAGTCATGTTTGGTTTTGCTTACTAAAATTAATTACTGTTAAGGTTATGCAATTAAGGGTCATGCTTACAACATGATCTATTTAAAGTGAAATGCTTAACAATACCAGTTAAGCATTCCCATGTATTTCTTTATATTTATTACGTGAAATAATGCATATATTGACATACTGAAATGGCAGCATGTCTTAAAAATAAGTGTATATTTCTGTATTATAGGAAAGGTATAACACTTTAACAATATAATAATACTTCTGTATATAGTATCAGTGATATGCCAGAATACATACGGAAACACACAGATTGAAAGTAGAGCCCACTTTTAAGGAGTGCTTATGTGAAAAAGGCACATTTCTATAAAAATCCAGAATTCATGTGCAACGGTTACTCCTCTTAGTATTAGTCAAAATACAAAGTGGATCCTGTTGTGCAGTTGTTTCAGATTTTCACACGTGTAAATATATTACAACAGAAAACACAATGGAAAAAGAAATACTAAAAATATACTTCAGTTGAGAACACTTATGGTGTGATATAGTTTCAGAACTGACATAATGTACCTAACCAACCATTTAAAAATGAAGTGTAAAAAACCACTTTAATGCATACAATTAATCTTTACTTGCCTTTGTACTGACTTGAGATAATGTAATTCTGATTAAGTTATTTTCATGCTTGTGGTCTTAAACTAGACCATTCTGGTTTTAAAGGTATGTTTTTCCTTTCACAGAACTCCTTAGCTGAAGCTTATAATCTGGCCCAAGGAAAATCAATTTTGAAACAAGTGTAATAATTGGTGCAAAACATGCAACTACTGTGAGTAAGAGACATGAGCATTCAAGCTAAAGAGCTGCATAGGCAGACATTGGAAGTGTGAGTTTCCTGGCTTAGTTACGATAGAGATTTCACATGAACCCAGTCCACAGTACGTCTAAGTAGTTAATACTCATTTCAGCGAACCATCATACTTTGTCTTCAACAGACATCCCAATGGAATACAAAGATTTGTCTCATTCTTCTTGCCCGCCCTCATAAAACTGACAAACATCAATGGTTATTCCATCAAGCAGTGTAGTGCAGAATCTCATACAAGCTACTGTGTCATCTACAGTTTGTTGGTGCTGATTTAATCTAAGGGAAGACTTAAAAAGGAAAGGATGTCAGTAAGTTATTAAGCTGCCAAGAGAAAGATCTAGATATTTGACACAGTATATCTACAAGACAAGACTGTAAAGCCTGGAATGCTGTTTTCAGAGTAGACATCAAAAGTCCATTGATAGAAAATAAAGTGAGGAATATTCTGTAGGGAAAATCTGAAATTTTGAAATGTGGTACATAATAATTCAGTTTGACAGTACCAAAATGACTGCTTGTAAGGGATTTTGCTGGGTATCTCCGTTTACTCCACAACAAACGAGACATAACACCACAGAAAACTATGTACTTTCTGGCACCACAGAGATCATTTCAAAAGCTATGGAAGTTGTGGCAGTGATTTAGTTGGAAACAACACGTTTGCCGCTTAGTGATTAAAGCTGAAAGTACACATGAACAGTTGTTTTCCAAACCCAGAAAAAATAAGTATGGAAAAACTCAGCTGGATTTCTAGTTGACCTTAAGCCAACTAATGGGTTGATACTGAACTGATTTCAGTATCTTAGAGGGATATTTCCAAATTTTTTGCTAAATTCACGAGTAAATAGACTTTTTAGAACATAGTGTGTCTGGCTCGCTTTGAAAAACAGAAAGCAGCATGACTTTTCAGGAAGCAGTAGATAACATTCTACAAACAAAGCAAGTAATATATTGCTAATAGAATCATGCAAGACAGCAATTAGCAGAAATACTGGCCTGATCCTATGAATACAACTTGCCATGCTCACTACATTTCAGCCCCTGTGTTTCATTCATCAAATTCTTGCTTCATGTGTACTTCGTTAAAAGCTCTAAATTTAATTTTCACCTGTTTACCCTTTCAACAACTTCACTTTCACACTGAGACTGCTCCCATGACATCAAGCGCTAAATAAAATCTTCAGCTTAGTAACAGAAAGATCTTTTCTTACTAGTACTTTCAATAACTCACCTTGAATGGCAGGCCTAGTGTGACTCACTGACATTCCTGGGCCCTTAAATGAGTTGAACTCATCTCTCAGGAGAAGAAATAAGACTGTCTTTGTCTGGGCACAGCAGATAGAATCATTCATCAGGAATCTTTGAAATATGCCTTACTGTTCCCAAAGCAACTGATTTGCCTCCCTTTGCTTCAGACCTTATCAGAGCAACTTGGTCAAAACTCTTAGAAACTCATACAATAATATATACAATCAGTTCAGACTCAGCTGCAGAATTATTTTTGGCTGGTGAAGGAGAAAGTGCTAGATTAACGGTCCCTTCATCCATGATGACTGCAACTGATTTGGCAGGTCTAACTAGACTTTCAAAACTAACCCCTCTGATAACCCCCTGAAACTAAATTTTTCTAGCAGACAAACTAGCAAATTTTGGCTGCCTCTAAATTAGCGGGATCCAGATTTCATTGTACAAATCTCTTTGTATGGAAATCTCTTGAACCTATTTACATTTCCACTTCTGACTCAGATTTCCCATTGGTGGCTGTGATTAAAAAGGAAGGATGGCAATCATGTTGAATTAAAACAAATTTAAGCTGTGCACCTCCCCAATTAGGCCTTTTGTAGGATGTATTTCAACAGGGAGGCAGGCTCATCCATCACTCTGAATTGCAAATACATCTGAAAAGCTTCATTCTGTCTTATAATTTCAAATTTCATGATTAGTTATCATGGGTGCTGTTAGAGTTGCAAAATGTTACCTCCTTACGGGTGCCGAGCTGGAGGATTTGAATCTACACCAGAGTCACTAGTTGTGAAAGGCTGGCAAACCAAGTTAAACTGCAAAACAGCTATCAGCTTGTGAGTAACCACATACATTAATTGAATCTGAATCATTAATGATGTACTGGGTTTATTTCTGTGCCTCAGCTTCTCTCCCCTGTATTACCTCAAAAGCAACAAATGAATCTAAGTTTTACTCTTCATTTCTACAAATACAATTTTAGGCATAGTAATATGACATATATTTTTAGAAGCCAAAGAGAAAATTGCCTTCTATTTAAGCACACAGAGTATTTGCATTGTCACAGTACATTACATGGATTTGATGCTTAACATATAACTGTACTAATCTTTGTGGCAAACATAGTAACAAAAGAAAGTTGTTCAGAGATTTTTCTATTTTTATTTAAAAAAATAACAAAAACCTTTCCATTGAAGGACCACATTTAAAACTATGGTTTCTCTGCACAGAGACCAAGGCTGCTTATTACCTACAGTATACTAGCTATGACGAACAGACCACCATAGTTGTGACAACTGATGTTGCTGCCTCCAGGGTAAAACAAAGGTTTACATATTACACAAGCAATTTAACTGTTTTCTAAACATATTGCCAGGACAGTGGGAGTTGGCAGCCAGCACTGTGTTTTAGGCTTTGGATACTTGGATTAGAAGTGACTGCTGATTATAGACCTTTTTATTTGTCTTCTACGAATTACAAGCAACCTAGTAATCCAGCAAAGAATCCTTCACAGTACTTAAACTTGTCTTCATGGCTTCCCAAAGATTACATACACAAATCACTCCACAAAAGTGGCATAAGAGACTTGTGCATAGATAACTACATAAGACAATTGTCTTGTTCTAACTCTTACAGACTTCCCCAAAGTGAAATGCTTTATAATCCTTTTTTGTGCAGTAGTCAGGAAAGAAATAAAAGAGTTTGGGCAAAGATTATCCACAAGAAAGAAACTTTTTTTTGGGTTCCAGCTGAAACACAATAAAGAACATAATTAACTTCACAATTCTTTGTGTTTTTCATTTGACTGCAGGGAGGAGATGAAAGAGGACTGTTAAGCCTTGCATTCCATCCCAATTACAAGAAAAATGGAAAGCTGTATGTGTCTTATACCACCAACCAAGAACGGTGGGCTATTGGACCTCATGACCACATCCTTAGGGTCGTAGAATACACGGTGTCCAGGTATCAGTAGAAGTCTAAAATTTACAAATTGTGTATTTCTCAGCAACTTTTTCATTTTAGTATTTCCCATTTCTAAAATGAACTAGCAGATTTACAATGTGCATACTTGGGCACTTGCAGAAAAAATATTGCTGATTTTATTTCAAACAGTAGTTTTGGAATGCCAGTAAGTACACTGGTTTATTCTTTTTAAGGCTTTTTTAAGTTATTCTGTCATTTTTTAGTTATAGTTATTGCCTAATTATTGTGTATAGGCAGCAAAATATTTTTTGTGAATGCTGGAAAATTTAAATTTCTCAGAAATAATTGACATTTTCCTACCAAATTACATCCACATCTTAAAGTATAATTTGAATGAATGACTCGAGTTTATTTTTAGAAAGAAGAACAATGATAATGAACTGTGAAAACTGTGTTCATATCTTTATATTGCAGGAAAAACCCAAACCAAGTTGATATGAGAACAGCAAGAGTGTTTCTAGAAGTAGCAGAACTACATCGAAAACACCTAGGAGGACAGCTTCTGTTTGGCCCAGATGGTTTCCTATACATTTTTCTTGGAGATGGCATGATCACTCTAGATGATATGGAGGAGATGGATGGTTTAAGGTACAAAAGCTACCAATGCATAGACTTCTATTATTGTCTCCTGGTTTTGCATGGTATTTGGGCTCAGAATCAAAAGTGATCAGCAGTTGTCAGGACAGATCTGACTCCCCTTTCCTTTATTTCCTACTATTTTCAGTGCCGGGGTTTAGCAAACTGCTGATTTTCAGAACAGTCTACTGCTTAAATGCATCTTGTAGTTGTGTGCTGTCAAACTATGTAAATATTGGAGACCTCATCAGCAGATGCAATTGTATTTAAGCACAGGTTAGACCTCTTTTTACCAAACTATTACTCTATGAACAAGACAACTTTATTTAACATTCTAAAAAAGTGTCTACAAACACATACCAGAGCCAGCAACAACACTGCATCACTTAGGAAAATGTCTAGTGAACATATGAAGCAAACCTTTGATTTTACCTATAGAATTTTCTCAACCTGCTTTTTCCCTCTGTTTCATTATACTGTGAAGCTGCAACATTTGCCTTAATTTAGAGCAGGTGTGGTACTGAGCCTTTACAGACCTAAAAGGAGTTGCTATGCTCAAAGGCCTCTCTGGCTCAGCAGAATAGCAGACGCTCCTCCCCTTTGAAGTGAGGATATACGTAAAACCAAGACCAGAGAGCAATTCTAACACTTAATTTTAAATTTATGTAAAACAAGGGCAGACTGAAACTTATTCATGATGAAGAAAGACAGAAAGAAATCAATTTAAATATCCCAGCTCTTCATGTTTGTAAAAAGGGTTTTGATGCTTTTCTGCTCCTCCTACATTCTTGTCCTTCTCCCTTCCTCCATCACAATCGTGAATGTAAGGCAAAACATTTTACTCTGTCCTGTTTCATGTAACAAGAAAGTTCTGACTCTTTACAAAAAAATCAGCACCTCCATTCAACCAATACAATTACTTACTGTTGTTTGGTGTTGTTTTAATTAATGTATTACTGATCTTTGGATTGTACTGTGACTAAAAATCATTGAATTCAACAGTAGGATTCAAAGTGTTAGCAAAAAGCATTATGTAACTACATAGTGATTATATCCATAGTTACTCTAGAGGAGATACAGTATAAAAGAGTCAATAGCCTTATGTTTGAAGCCATGAGACAACGTTGGTGTATGGGAAGTTGCTCTTATTATCAAGTTGTTTCCCAATAGCACGGTCGGAGGTGTTCTAGTATGCACATAACAAGGCAACATTATTGCCCATACTGAATCTTTGATAGATTCTGCTACTATTCTTTGGACTTGCATGTACCATAACGCCAATCTACATGTGATTTATTCAGTAAAGTGGGTGGTTTATTTTGCTGGTTCACTGTACTATTATATGAATTAAATCTACCAGTAAAATACTTCTAAAACCCAATTATTTTATCCTCCAACTTTCTCAGTGATTTTACAGGTTCTGTATTACGCCTTGACGTAAATACTGACCTGTGCAACGTCCCTTATTCCATACCACGCAGCAACCCACATTTTAATAGCACAAACCAGCCTCCCGAGATTTTTGCACATGGACTCCACAATCCAGGCCGGTAAGTAAGTTTCAATTAAACTGAATTATGCTGCAGCAGATAACATTTTCAAAAGAAATCATTTATACAGTCAGGTAACAAAATTTTAATAATAAAAGCACTTGTGAACTTTTTGAAACTTCCACTCCTCCACCCTCACAAATATGTCACAGTTAGAAACAAATGTCAAGACTGAAATGACAGAAACAATGTCCAGGATTTTTGTTTTTAATCAGTAATAAAATGATTACCTTTATGCAAAAAAGATAACTTAAAGGAGAGAGTTGGTAAAGTACAGCTGAGATGGGAATCTTGACCAAGGAAAAAAGGCATGTGGAAAACAAACATCTGGTTATAGCTAAACAATAACAAGGAGGAGAACAACGCTTTAACTAAACACAGATAATTCAGCAAATTAGGTGGGTGGTAGTACTGAAGTGGCATTTAAAGTCATGGTTTGAAAAAATTCAGAAAGTCAAGTTGTTCAGAAAAGGAGCTGATTCTTGGACTTTTGAACAATCCAAAATTCCTACACCACATAAGTCAACTCATTTAGCTTGGTTAAAGCACTGTTCATTTCAGGTGCTAGTGAGCAGAGTACATTTTATCACTTGGAAAAAATAGTTTTACTTCACATTATATAAAAAATGGCACAGGGATGGGAAAGGTGTATTATCTCTTGTGTACAAGTCTGATGCACTTCTCAGATATTGTGGCTCCATATGAAATAGGTCCCTCAAACGAGTAGGCTCCACAAAGAAACAATAATCCTTCAAAATGTGATGCTTCATCCTATTGATAGAGAATTATATATTATGGACTCATCTATCTCATGGGTTTCTATTATTTTTTGTTTTACAGATGTGCTGTGGACCGCCACCCAACAGATGTAAACATCAATTTAACTATACTTTGCTCAGATTCAAATGGAAAGAACAGATCTTCAGCACGAATTTTGCAAATAATAAAGGGTAAAGACTATGGTAAGTTCTATCCAGGGTAAAGCTACTGGGAACAGTCAGTTTCTATGCCTGTGGAATAATAAATAGAAAGCAGAAGAAAACAGATGAAGGACTGTATAGCCATGATAGGGAACTTACAGCACAAACAGCACAGGTAACCTACACAAGATAAAAATTACGAAAAGTATGGTACAAGCAGATAAAAGATGCAAAACAACAAAATTTAAATGACTCAACTTTGTTCTTGTTGGTGTAGAATATCATGTAAATAAGATTTAAGAAATACGCGCCAGTTGCTAGTCTGTCAAAGATCTCACTGTTGCTGCATAGATGGCTCATAATGAAAAGATTTTGGAATGTCAGGAAGTGATGAAAATGTATTCTTAGCCATTCACAAATAAAATTTTAAGATAAAGAATGGAAACCTCATGTAATGTGCCTCCTATAACGGAAAAAGTGAGACAGACAATAACAGACCATAACCAAACAGGGAAACGGCTGAGCTCTGTTTAAATGTTACTAAAAATTAAAAACTTAGAAAAATGCACTATGCTGCTACTTCATCATAAATGACTAGTTTAGATTGCAAAAAAATAAACGTTCTCAATTAGGGACTTGAAATTTTAAAATGTTTCATGTTTTCTCTGAATCAGTATGATTGTCAGTCACTATCTTAGTTTAATGTAAACTCTGATTCACTAAGATCGCTTGCTAGTTCAGGCAAGCCAGGTGACAGTTACTCTGAGCTATCATCTACCTTGCTTGGCTTCTAGCAGCTCATAAATTCATGGTGGTAAAAGCTGATAAATGCCAAAGGTGTGTAAAGGCGTCAAGAACTGGACTGTCTCCTGGAATGTAGCATCTTACGGTTTTACGCACATCCCGAGTTCTCTCACCTGTATTTGACTTAAAAGCAAAGCAGCTGGGCTGGCTAGTACAACAGAACACAATGGTGTAACACAATTGTTCTACTTCATTCTATTGCATGTATTTGCTGTTTTCATTTTATAAAAGCCAAACCAAAGAATTATATTTGGGAAACCACTGCTCCACTGGAATTTTGACTGCATCTTTATTGCAGTGTAAGCTAAGCAATATTGTGTCTATCCAGAACAGCCTGCCGATATTAATACTAGGCTGTGGGTCAATTGCTTCAGTAAAGAGCTCATCATCCTTTTCTCCCACATAAAATGTCAGCTCTTACTCTTATAGAAGAAGCTGGGAAATTCATTTATCAAAGACTTCCAGATAGCCCTCTGACTAACAAAAAAGTTTCTATAAACCAAAACAGTCTATTGGCTGTGGCTTTAATTTAAAATCATGCAGTCGGCATGTCAAGTTGAGCCTACTTTTACCTTAAGCAGTGGTTGATTGCATGAATACATTTACACTGAAACTTCCTTGAAGACAAAATTTGATATGACTAAACGCTACAGGTTTGAAAAAAAAAAAAACAACACAACTGTAGGAACAGCAACTACAGAGGCAGCATAAAATAAATTACCACAAGAAGCTATGGCCAGCAAAACTAGTGTTTTACGGGACATAACACACATAAAACGTTTAAAACTGTGATTTTGAAAGTGTTTCTCAAACCATTGAAAGGCTTTGAAACCAAGTTCTGCTGAAAATATCTGGTATTTCTGCTCTTAGATACTGGAAGGACTTTACAGTGAAGTGGGTTTAATTGTATTCCTGGAGTGCAGGAGACCCATTCTGCAGACTCTATTGACACGTGAAAGTTAATAGCAGTAGTCACATCAACTTCAGTGAAAGTCCAACCTAATCCTTATATAGTTTTATTCTCCTAGCCTGTGCACAAGTAAGAAAGCAATTATAGCCTCTCTTATCTAAATCCCTAACCGATTGTTTCACAAACAGCCTTTGTTATAATTTTCTGATTTTTTTAATGCTTCATTTCCAGCAACACATCTTCAATTTTGAGAAATGTTCAAATGAATTAACCTCTTTTCTTGAAGTAATAACATTTTCATAAATGTGAATCAAAGCTAAATATGAAATTCATATGATCTAACGCTATGGTAGTTCCTTTTTAGAAAGTGAGCCTTCACTTTTAGAATTCAAACCATTCAGCAGTGGATCCTTGGTTGGTGGATTTGTCTATCGAGGCTGCCAGTCTGAAAGACTTTATGGAAGTTATGTATTTGGAGACCGCAACGGGTAGGTTTCATATAACTCACTCTTAAACAAAAATGTATATAAGGTATATTTAGTTATTGAGCTTCCTGTATAAAGGATCACCAACAGTCTGGTACATTGTGTCACTTTGCCAGTTTAGCAGTGTGACAATGCAGATTAAATTCTAGATTTGGAAATAAAACAGCACAGCATTCTAATGAATGGCAACATATGTAACATATCTGATCCTTGGAAAAAAGTAGACACTCACATCACATCCCTCTTAAGAGTTTTGTTGTACAAATACGTGCATCATCTACATTACGACAGCAATAAATGTTAACCACAGAACTCTTTCCCAAAGAGGTCTAACTGGTAAGACATTGAAATCTTTTGGGGTTTTATGGAAAGATCACTGATAGAGCAAAATGAATGTTTTTTTAAAGAATGGGCATAGTTTTTCCATGCCAAACAGCTCAGTATTCACAAATGCATATATAGTATAGCTTGAACTCAGTTTTGAAATGTTTAAATGACAGAAGGGAAATGCTGTACTTTTTAAGCATCTGAGATATAACAGGCAGGCAGTTGTAAGATTGTAACTGCACAGATGTATCTGTGGAGTATGGAGCCACTTGCAGCATGTGTTTACTTATTTGTCTGGATGGTGAAAACTCTCTATTCAAAATGTAATATAACAATTTGCTTTATGTGTTTTTGAATATAGAAATTTTTTAACGCTGCAACAGAGTCCTGCAACCAAACAGTGGCAAGAGAAACCCCTCTGTCTTGGCAACACTGGTTCATGTAGAGGTTTCTTTTCAGGCCCTGTCTTGGGATTTGGTGAAGACGAATTAGGTAAACAGAAAAAAACGTATGTTATTAAATCATAAGCCTTATGGGTAATGCCTGAATAATGAACTACTCAAAATTATAGTAAATGTTTAAAAAGATGAAAACTAAAGGCTATCTTTCCTTTGCCAAAACTGTCTACACTGCTCTCAGCTACACCTTAGCAGCCTTGTAAGAACCAAGAAGAGAATGGGTTGTAGGAAGGGGCAAAGGTCCTTACTGCCTCTCATATTCCGTGCGCTGTGTCACTCACTATGACACAATGTGTTGTATACTTGGTTTTATTCTCAACATTACAGACTTAAGGAGCAAAGGTGGTGCATGAGCAGACTGATCCCCCTCTTTACCCTTCCTTCCCAGTTTTATTTTTCTTGTACAATTCCTGTACAATATGAAACAAAAAGTGTTCATGGTAAAGTATCTTTCACACTTTAGCATCAATTCGCGGAAAGTGCTTATTTAAATTTTCAAATAGCAATGATTCTGTTGTATGTTTCAGTAACTAGTGTTTCTTCTGAAGTTTTTTTTAATCTTATCTTGCAAATACAGCAAGATCACAGAAGCCATGTATTTGACATCTTAGGAGAGAACTAATTTCTTGCATTGGTTTCTTTAACAGGTGAGGTTTACATATTATCAAGCAGTAAAAGTATGACACAGCCTCACAGTGGAAAACTCTACAAGATCATTGACCCAAAAAGGTGAGCATCGCATTTCTCACTATGATCAGTCTTCCCTTCAACATGTTAAAAACCAAAAGGTAAATGTAGTTCTTTCCATGTAGCTGAATTATGTGATACTGACATTCAATGAGAAGGGAAATTCTTAATGCAGGGGGCTTCCAAAAAGCAAATGTACCATCCTGCAGCAAAAAGAACAGATTCACTTAATAGTAATCACTGTCTTAGTGAAAGTGAATGTCAGAAGAGCAGAGGCATAAACAACACTGTACTGTACTGTAAGTTACAGTAGAGTTTCAGTGTTTTCTAATTATACTATCTCAAACCTATAGCAAATAATTTGGAAGCAGACATTACAGCAGGTTAGTGCAGTCTGTTAGTCAAGGTTATTATGTATGTTTTATTTATGCTTTCTGGTATTAAAAACATTTTTTTAGAACAAAACTTGCCATTCTTCCTGGGATTGTTTAGTCTGTTGGTGTATGGTTTTAAGTGAATTTTACACCCTAAATCCACTATTAGTATCTAATTACATGGGGCTGCCTCGTTTGACCTCGGCTTTTTGTTCTTGTTACCTCTTCCAGTAGGGTGGTCTTCAGCTGACATACCTGAAAGGCCAGACCTCCCATTGCTGCACTCACGGTTGGCTGTTTTCATGTATGGAAAAGGGTCAAGACTGTGTTTGGTTACTGGTGAAAGTAACCAGAAAACTATAAAATACTTTTGTAAATTGGCACACAGTTGAAATTAAACAGACTGTGGCAAAGGGATACAGCTTTTGGTAAGACCTTCTTTAGAAACATGGCATAATTTTCACTCAGGCCAAGTTCTGAGTTTTGTTGTTTTTTAGTCTTACATCATTGCAGGCTTTAAAGTGAAAGACAGTGACTTACTTCCAGAAAAGAGCATTACAGCTCTATTTACCATTTCATGCTAATTGCTAACTTCACATTACACATGTAAACAATCTAAAAATTCCCTGCCTTTGGCAAATGTTCATGTAAACCTTTATTAAACAAAATATTAATTATTATTCACATGGCAATAATTTTGCATTCTAATATTTTGCTGCTCCTTTTAATGTATTCCTCATGGTATGCGCCATACAAATACATCAAATATAGGTGTAAACCCTAGCAGAGTAAACTTTCTAGAACATGAAACAAAGATGCTACAGGCGGTCTATGAGCATCAGGTATAAATAAAGTCATCAAAGTATTGATTTGCTGTGTCTTAGAAATTCACTACTTGCTAATACAACCCTGTGAGAGGTGGGCCCTGGCAGAGTCATCGATTAGCAGAAAGATCCTTCCATGCATGGGGCAGTGTAAAAGAACAAAATTATCATTACTTGTGGTAGCCCCTTTCTGGAAATTAATAACTTTATGCAAAACCCAGTTGTCTTCTGCTAGTGGTCATCAGTAAGCTGCTGCAAGCTTATGAAATCATTCTTTTATTTTGAATAATAAATGTTACATGAAGATGCAGGATTTGATTTCTTTAGATCTTTGTAGAAAACTACTGCATAATCAAAGTTGTTCTCAGACGTAACCATGACCCTGATTTCCTTGTCACAAATATAGCTTAAGAAAGAAACCTATGACATGGATATTGCCAGGAGAGGGAAAAAAAGAAATTCAAAAGAAATGGGCAGGTTAAAACATTAGAAGATCAGAGGATCAGAACAGATGAGGGTAATCCAGAGAACCCTTTGAATTAGTCTTCAGTACTCAGCAGTGGGAAAGTCCTCTCCTAAACCAATCCTTCACATGTAACAAAAATGTTTTAAGTGTAAGTTAAACGGAGTTGATACATGACAGGTTGATAAATATGATCAGCACGGAGTTTCTGAATCCCTCCCTCATCAAGGCAGTTTGAAACATAGAATTCAAGGTACCACAGTTCAGTTCCTCCAAATACTTAATGTCAATAACTAAATAGCATCCCATCAAAAGCACAAAATTAAATAATCCTCTTTGTAACAAGGTTGTTATAATGACACATAAGTGCTTGGGAGCTCTTAGACAATGAAGTGATAAATCAGAAACAGAAAAGTTAAAACTGAATATAAACTGAGTATGTGAGGTGCTGCAAAACACATACACTACCTCTTACCAAAATTGAGTACAGTGAAGAGTATAGGTAATAGCATATTTAGCTTCGAGTTTGGAGGAGATGTGGGAAACCCGAAGAATTATAAACACATAAAACCAGCATTAGGTAAATTAGTTAAACTAGCAGACAAAAGAAGACTTTATGAAGTTAAAACTGTTTCTCTGAAAAATATATCAATTCTTTTATGATTATCAAAAAAGTGTTATCACGAGTAAACTCCTTTCCAGGGCTAAGAATTAATGAGAAAATATAGGGAGAAAGACATAGCTACCTCTGAATTAAAAGGGTTAGTCAGATGTCCTGAAGATCAGCACATATACTAGCATTTTATAAATTCTCTTTGTGACCAGAAAAGAAAAACTTTTATTTTCTATTTTTCTACTTTATTTTTAATAATTTTTCTGTCTTGCTTTCTGTTTCTACAAATACATACTCATATCAATCACAAAAACATGGACGAATGCATAGGAAAAATAAGTAGATAAACGGTGATACAGAAAGTGTGTATAGGTCCAAATATTCTGGTTAGTCAATAACAGAGAAAATAGGAGACAAACCCATTAGAAAAGAAAAAGTCATCGTTTTCTAGCATGACGAGAGGAGAAAATCAGCTGTGGACAGTATTAAAAATACATATTTAAATAAAAAAGATCTGTTGATAAGTTCATATCAGCTTTAATTTAAACATTATTACCAGCTGTTCTTTGAAAACCATAGACAGGGACAGACCAAGAAAGAAAACAAACTTTGGAAGGTGGCAGAACAGCCATAATGTGCCTTTGTAAGTCTTCTTTTAGAATACTTGTACTATGATTGCTTTTATGTCTAAGCAAATTATAGAGAAAATTAAAGAGATTCAGAGAAGAGTGCTCAAACTGATGGACAATGCAAAAGATTTCCATCTAAAAGGTGAGACTAAACCCAGAAAAGTTTATAGGGCAGTCACGCAGTGCTGTATCCCCTGTACAGTTTTAAGTGTTTGCCACTGTCAATAAAGTGATTCCAAAGGGGGTGAAAAATTCTTTTGACCAGGATGGCTCACTGGAGCCAGCAGATGATTTTTACGAAAGAGGGCAGAGCTCAAGTAAGCGTCCTTGCACACATAAGAAGATTTCCTCTTCCTCTCTTTGTAACACCTTATAGATCTGGATTTCAATGTGTTTCATATCAACAGCCAGAATAGCTGCTTTCTGTTTGATTGAAACTTGAACTTGATTCAAACCATCTCACTCCTCTTTCATGCCCCTCCAGAGTATGTAATTCCACTTATCATCCTTTCCATCATCACCTTCTGGGATTTCCGCTATCGAAGAGTATTTTCAAACAGACTGATTTCAAACACTAAGGGACAATTTCTAGGGCATACCTCATTTTGATGTTGTTCAGGCTCTTTACAAAAACATTGGTGATTTTATTTTTTAGTATGAGTCAAGAGTGTTTGATGGTATGATAGAAGAACAGCATTTATAAAAGCATAGCAGACTTCAATTACTGTGGAAATGGAAACTCAGAAAGAAACATACAGTATTAGACTAATCTGCATCAAGACACTCAGTTCTGATGGGTTATAGATATAGTCTGAAGCTACCACTGGAAACCCTCTGTAGAATGAGCCCATTTTGTTGGTGAATGCTCTCACCAACCCAGGTGGGCCATATGATTTCTTTCTGTTCAGAAAGTTACTATCCCTTAAGTCATTTGGGGGAATGGAAAGCCAGAATTAATGTCTAATTATGTTTAGTTTAGCCAGAGCATGCAAAATTCTTATCTCATTTACCTACCCACATGCAGTTACTATTCCCATAAGAGACACTAAAGAGAAATTAGAGCTTTTTGCGAATACCAGTCTAGAGAGTTTCACTTTACAGAAGTACTTCACAAAAACTCCTTTGTAACCACGATGGAAAAACCTAAGGATTTTTTTCAATCACATCACAGCTCACTGACTGTAAAAGTTTTTGGTTTGGTTTGGTTTGGGATTATTTTTTTTTTCCTCTTTTTTTTTCAGTCTTTCTAGCATCGGCTGTTAAGGAGTTTTCACTTTTTATCACTTTATAAGGAAAAAACAGCTCAGTTTATCTTTTGCTTATTTTCTGGAGCCTGCAGGAAGCCTCTGCCATCCTAAAGAAAGTCACACATAATAGAGCAGCTTTAGCCCAGTAAGCCAGTCTTTCCCAATTCATCAGTCAAAGTGTTATGCAAGTGGCCCCCTAAATTGATAAATTCCCACAGTGCCTGTTGACCCAGCTGCCAAGTGCTCATGCAGCAGGTGTTGTTTTCATGACCACCCTGACAGTAATACAAACTGTTTAGCAGTTGCATTGACCTCTTAGCTATTAACATTGATACAGGCTTCACGAGGGACTAGTTTTCAAACATGACAGAATTTCTTAAGACTAGAGGTCATGAACAAGTATACCATATAAGAATAAATTTGATATGCTGCTGAGTTTAAATCTTAAAAGCCGTGAGTTTTTTCCACATTATTCCCATGTAGTAAATCTGGAGACAAGTAACGAGCTTTTGGCATCTCTCCCAGGATTGAAGGTATACTTTTTAATTTTAGAAGCTGTACCTGAAGAGATGTTATATTTATTCTGTGACAAGCAGTAAATTTAGTCTATGACAAGTAGTGAAACAAAATTATTTTTTCTTGACATTTTCCCTTATAAAGAAAAAAACCCAAACAACTAATGCACAGATTTTGGTGATATACTTAAGCAGCATTCTAATACCTAATATCTTGTCTGCAGTTAATTGAAGCATGATGTTCCTTCCGCATATTTTGTACAAAAATCAGGATTTCTACGGCCATGTCTTTTGTTTGAATTTGAACATCCAGGAATCTTGTCTGGGTTTTTTTCTCGCCTTAGTGGGAAAGTAGAGATTTTTGATATTGTGTCAAGGGCACGATGGAGGAATTTTTTTCTGTTCAGTACCATTGTACTACTGCTGATTTTGGCCCTCCATTTGCATTGATTTATGTATGTCTGAGCTACAGGCTCTTGCATATAGCAGCTAAATCACTCTGTGCGTTTAGTGGAACTGTGAGGAGATGCACTAAAGAAAGCATGAAATCCTAAGCAGTTCCAGGATGGTATCCAGATAGATAAAACAATAGTTTTAATCTATTAAAGCACGTTAGACTTTTATATGCCTCTAAACCAACAGCAGAGGCTACTTTCTTATACGAGCTACAGTAATGCAGCAAAAATTATTTTACACTTCATACCATCAAGAATTCCCAGCTCACTGCACACGTCAGTGAGGGCCCCAGCTCCCAGTACAACTTTTCCTCCATGTTCCATACATTTGGAGTTGTTATACAGTTTCATGAAAGCATGTTTTAACAAGCAAGATATACTGTACTGTACTGTATATATGAACAGCTCTTTAAGATAACTAGAATTGTACAGACCATATAAATAGTCATTATCAGCTACATTTTTGGCTGACTTTCTGCGGACCGAATAGTGCTTACTGTAAGACTAATCAAGCTGTACCCTTTAGAGTTTTATAGATAGAGGGAGACAAGGAAAAAATCCTCTGCAGCCCACAGTGTGGCTCCATCTATTCCCCTCCATTTTCCACGTCAAGAGACACAGCGAAGCACTGGTTATATAAACAAAATCATAGGCTTGTCTACGTGCTGGAAAGATCAAGTCCCAACAGTCAGTTTCAAGACTTCACGTTATCTTCGTGAGATTCAGTTCAACTTATGCTGAGCCTGAAAATTTCCACCCCTTTAAAGCCTTTAAGAATGTAAAGCGTTAAGTATTGGGGCAGCGGCTGTCTCTTGATACACGTTGGTACCATAACAGCATTCAAAGCCTGAGAAAGAAGTGTGGCTTCTCCCATAGTACAACTCAGGAAAACCCGTAATTCTTCTCACACACAAGGATTCTGCTGCAGCTGCATTTGTATTCCTCTTCTCCGAAGGCCCTCTGCCAACCAGAATTTTTTCCATCTTTGTTTCTACTCCACCCCGCCATTAATAAATATTATCCAAGGCTGATGAGTGCAAGTTATTGATTGATGGTAGAATAAAAGGCAAAGTTATATTCACAAGTACCAAGAGCACTAGAAAACTTTAAATCATAAAAGCGATCAGCCATGCTTGGCTGGATACAAAAAAATATGAATTCTGCCTCCCTAATTAAATATGAATAATAAAAGAATATATTTCCACACTATCGTAGATAAATTTTACATCTCTTAATAAAATAAATCATTATCTTCACAAATAAAATAACTCTGTGACTTATGAGGTCATTCTTTGTTAAAGAGATGCCACTGAAGCTCTTTTCCAAGAGATGCTCCAGGAGCCTGAGGTTATGCTGACTGCTAAACACAGTACTGTACTTGTGCTTAAGCAAGAAAAAGAGAAGACTCTTATTTAAAGTAACTTGAAAGAAATGAGCTTAACAGAGGCAGATGAAGAAAGAACGTTGTCTCCTATGCAGCTGGCTATAAAGAAATCACCTCAAATTTAGAGATTTTTTTCCAGAGGTAGGAATTAGAACACAGATCTTTTTACTTGAAGTCTGAACAAGTCTCCACTGAAAATGGTATCATTTTGTAGAACCATTTCCAAAACAGCATTGCCTGTGAATGTCATGTATAATTTTTAAGTGTAGGAACTTTCTTAACCAGATCATACATAATGCACTCATTACTACAGAACTGGAATTCTTTACAGGTCAAAAACCCAATGCATTATATTTAAAAGACAGCCGTGGAAATATGTAAACACAAAAACTGAAAGGGTTTCAAATATGCTGCACTAAAGGTGTCAAAACATGTTTCAAAGCCCTTAAATAATACAGGACCTTAAGTCTGATTCTCAGAAGTGCTTTTGAAATCAGAACTTGGTGCTACGATAAAGATGCATCTACACATTCTTTCTGTCCTTAACATCTTTGGGGAACCAGTTCTGTATGGATGTTTAAATAATCATGATAGCAATTAAGACTGAGCAGAGAAAGTGCTACGGTGAAACAAACCAGTGAGCCTGTACTCTATTACTGTTTCAATGAAAAATGCAAGAAACTCTGTAATGTACCATTAACAAGCCACATGCCAAAAATTGGGAGGGGGAGGGGGGTGTTGGGGGCGGGTGGTTGTAAGCCTAGTCATCTAGTGAGGGACTTCCATGACATTAGGTATAAGTGTTTATTTTTCTTCAAAATTATTTTTACCCTATCTAATATTACTTTGAATGTCCCCATTGTGCACAGAAATCTTTCTTAAATCCTACTAGAACATGGGCTTTGCTGATATCTTAGAATCCATAAGTTCAACTTGTTAATTTTATTTTATTTAGCTTAACTTTTCTCCTTGATATTTCTACTGATGTTGAATTGGAAGATAAACAAGAATGCCTTATTCTCCTCCTCTTTTTTTTTTGTCACTGTTTCCCACACCTCCATCATACCCCTTCTTTCTCAGACTTCAAAGACTATCCTTTTCTCCATACAGGAGTATCAATTTAGGATTTTAATATTTCACAGAGTGGTCAGTGTACAACTTGCTATTCTGTTTATTTGATATAATTGGGGGTTTAATATTGATGTCAGTATAATGAACAATGTTATTTTCTATTCTATCTCATAGAACTTTGGTTTTGTTTGTCTGGATTCTAGCTGGACACTTAGCCAAGGTTTCTCTGTGCTCTTGACAAAACTATTAAAATCTTTGTCCTTCAAATGTTAAGCTTAGGAATGTATGGCAGTAGTTCAGATTGTTTCCTTGAGAATGAGTCATTCTGTATTTGCCATGATGGTCCCATTCGATTACTTGTATAGATCTCTTGTGAGATCCTGACATTCTTTTCTAAACTTACTCCTGAACAATCAAACCCACAGCAGAGACAAAACACGATACCTCTACCAGGAACCTATAGCCTTGTTTTGATCCTATGGCTGCTGAACTCATACAGCAAATAAAGTAAGTGGTCAGTATGATGGCATGCAGCTAAATTTAAAAAAAACAAAACAAAACAAAACAAAAAAAAAACCACAACAACAACAAACCAGTAAACATCTAAAAAAGCATTGGAAGCCATAGCAACAATTAGGGCATGCTTAAGTTAAAACACTTAAGTGTTTTACACACTTAAGACTAAAAAATGAACACTACAGTCAGTTCTTTGTTAAGGAAGATAATGCTCTGCTTTTGTAAATAAAAAAGGCTACTGGACATCCAAAATAATGTAGAGACTGACAGGAAAAAATTGCATTACGTAAGACTAGACACCAAGAAGCCCAACCAAAAACCAGTATCAGAAATATTTTAAGTTAGCTGAACTAGAATTTCCTTCATGCATACATTTCACAGAATCACCCAGAGTGGCTGGGGCTGGAAGGGAACTCTGGGGGGCACCTGGTCCAACCGCCCGCTGTAGGGCCACCTCCAGCCAGTTGCCTAGGACCGTGGCCAGGTAGCTTCTGAATAGCTCCAAGGATGCTGGGCAACCTGTGCCAGTGCTCTCACAGCAAAAAAGTCAGGTGCTTAAATGAGCATCCAGAATGCATAATCCAAATATGATGTCACAAAAATATGGGAATAAAAAAATCTGCAATGTCAAACTGAATTCGTAGACAGAGGTAATATTTCCACAAAATTACCAGGCCTTTCATAATGTGTGACATAAAACTTGCTGATCAGATTACTCTTCCCAGCATACAACTGGAAATATAAATCAGCTATAAAGGCAAAAAAGACACCATCAGATTCTGGACTGAGTTATAGGACTAGCACTCTCTGAAGAAAAGCCACACAATGGGTAGAATTTGGCATGTCTAATAAATGATATTATCTAGAGATAAATGGTGCCTGCAATAAGCTCTTCAGCAAGCTGGTTTTGCCGGGTTCACGCTTCAAGAATTCTCAGAGACTATTATTTATCTTGTAGAAGATCTCAGAAAGCAGTTATATCAAAGAATAGCAAATCACACTGTATTTTTCTGTAATGTAAAATACCATCTCTATGTTTATTGGTATTTTTGAGAAAAAAGCAATCCTCTTACAACACAGATTTCTCCCACTGATAATACCATAAAAGAGAATCAGGCCTTTAATTAAAAAAAAAAAAAAGTATTTCTCCTTGACCCCGACTTTTAACTATCTGCTTTGTTCGTATTTTTTTAATCAGGCCTTTAGTCCCTGAAGAATGCAAAAGAACAGCTCAATCTGCACAGATACTGACATCTGAGTGCTCCAGGCATTGTCGGAACGGGCACTGCACTCCCACGGGGAAATGCTGCTGTAATGAAGGCTGGGAAGGAGAGTTCTGCAGAACTGGTTTGTATATAGATTCATAGCAACACGTGAAAAAAGCAGTGACATGTCATAATTTGCTTTTTATTATTTGCTGACATAAATTTTCAATATATGTCATTGACCATCAGTTCCGAAACAACATTAAAGAAATGCTGATCTCATCAGTTGTAGGAGAACTAAACCTTTAGATGAGTGCAACAACTAAAACATCTAATGCAATGTGAGCCATTATAGAATGCAATTAATAGCATAAATATGACAGGCAATGGTATTCTTATTTTTTCACCACGATTGTAAAAGGAAAGGAAATGCAATCAATACATGTTCCATGTCTCGACTTTCAACTTCCACCTGCAGCAGTACCACTGTCAGCGTCAAATAGCAGCACCTTGTCAGGAAAGATGATAAATCAGACCTGCAGGTCACTATTGCATTTTTCACACTTCGCTAATTTAAATCACATGCTTTAGGTTTGGTACATTTTTACTTTTGATCCTAAAAAATAAAATGTCTCCCGTTTGTTAAAGAGAATTCTATGTACAACTTGTTACAAAGCAGCTAATAATCAGAACTTTACTGCAATCCATTTTTAATTACAGTGCGTTTATTAAGTCCTATCTTGTCCCTGTAACGTATCTTTTAAAAGTCAGTTTAAAAAGTGACTGTGATCAAACTAGGTGTTGGGTATGTTGCCAAAGGGGTGAGGTGAATGAACCTGGAGTGCCACAGCCGTGATACCACTGCCCCAACAGGGGCTGCGGTGATGGCTGAGCTGTGTAACTGGCCCATGCAGATCGCCCAGAGCAAGCCTGGGTGCCAGGAGATGTTATTCGTGCATCAGCAGTCTTCTGATTGAGAGTATTTGCTCAGCGAGTTTGACCAGATGCCTATACAAAGAGATAAGGTTAAAATAGTGGCAGTAGAACTCAAAAGAGGAAAAGAATCACAGAGTAAGATAAAGCAAGGATCACATGATGGACCAGGGATAATTCAGGTTGGAAGCAGGGTCAGCTATGAAGTCCTTACAGCCTGGAGTGTAAGCAGCTTCCCAGTTTTTAGTGATGAGCAGGAATGACTTCACTTGGAATGAAATTAAATGAAAGAAATCACCAATGATATATCTTACTGGCGAGATTAATGAGCTGACCATCACACAACAGTGCAACAAAAACACGTTGGAGAGATGGATGACGTAATCTGGTCAAACAGCCCAACTTCAATTGTCTTCACTTGTCAGTCACAGATTTCCTGCGTTTAGAGAATGAAGCCCATTCTACAGCCCTTGTCCAAACAGAACTTAAAGTAAAAAACATCACCAGTGTGAACATAAATGGGTTTCGAATAATCTGTTTTGTTTAAAAAAAATTACAGATAGCTAATTTGATAGATGCAATGTACAAGAAAGCTACAGAAAATGTGTAAACAGGATCTTTCTTCCCTGTAACCCATGCAGCTCTTAACGGAGATGTTCTAGGTTGAACCTCAAGCTACTATTGTAATTTAAATAAGAAAAATTACCTTACAAGTCATCAGTTTCCCCCTATACATAGTTTAATCAAGAAACTCATGAATAAAATCAAGAAACTTATTTCTATGTAAGGTATTATAAATCTCTGTAAATCAGTATCATACCTTTACTCTAACAGGTAACATTAAACAGCAAAATGTCTGCAAAAAGAAGGATACGTTATATTTATCACAGTGCTGTGACTCTACTCCAGAAGAAAATACTTCCGCAACTAAACGTACTGATTGTTAGTTTTGCTAACACTGGCTACAATTTAAAATAGCATTTATATCTGAAAAACTTAAGCAAGCTGATTAACCTGGATATCTGCTAAAGAGGGAAAAACTTTGAAACTTAACTCATTGATAAAAGTCGTTGAAAAGATACTCAGGTTCTTCTTTCTTTTTTTTTTTTTTTCTAAAGGGAATTCAATTTTGTTCCAAGTTTAAGTGATTCAAGAGCCAAAGATCTCTGTGGTCAGTTGTAGCCTGCTCTATTAGACAAAGTCTGTAGTGAGGAACTCTGCATGTACAGAGGAGTTCACCTGAGATTCAGTACTTGCTAGCTTGGTGATGGCCAGGTGCTAAAATGTCTCACCAACTTCAGGCCTTTTTTGGGCTGCCAGCATAAGAAATGGGATGATGTAGACCACCACTGTTTAAAGATCTAGATGTGCTGTATGTCTTATTTTCAAACGATAAGACATTCGAAGCCTGAAGTCTTTTGAGATGGGTCTTCTGTGTACTCCAAAATCAAGCATGAATATGGACGTTTTCAAAAATCTGCTATTTGATATTCACAGTCTGTCCTGGGTGATACACTCTCAGACATACACAATTAATTCCCCTCCCTAACATTCTAAAACTTTAAAAGATACGGTTTCAAATCTTCCAATATTTCATCTTTTCTGTTTTGTTTTAAGTTTATGTGCTTTATAAGTTTAGAAAAGCTCTTAATGAATGTGTGATGTATCTTTTCAGTTTGCAATGTTCTAAACAAATTAGAAAATCACTGTTTCTTTCACCCACAGCAAAATGTGACCCAGCCTGTCGACATGGAGGTGTCTGTGTAAGGCCTAATAAATGCTTGTGTAAAAAAGGCTATCTCGGCCCCCAGTGTGAACAAGTGGATAGAAACATCCGAAGAGTGACAAGGGCAGGTATTCTTGATCAGATCCTAGACATGACATCCTATTTGCTGGATCTAACCAGCTATATTGTATAGTTTCTGGGACTATTTGGAAACTACACTTTCAACGGGCATTTGTTTTGAATCCTGTCATTTTGAAAAGACTGTTATCCTGCAACAAATACCGGTAATTTGATTTACTTTATTAATTTAAGTATAATATCCACAAATGTGCAGATAAATTCTTTGTATGTGTGTAAATATTTCTGTACACCTCCACAGACGTACGGATATCCAATATATGCACACATACACATGCACGCACTATCACAAATACGGTTTTACAGCTAGTGGAATTTTTTTTAATATTTATTTCTTCATGAGAAATAGTTTACAAAGTAATTCCACTGTAAACCACATTCTTGTCAAAGGACTTTTGTGATGCCTTAATGGATTCTTGGGCATCCCAGAAATCTCGTGGCTGTACCTATCTGATTATAGCATTGAGAGAGCAGTTTTCAAACATCGCTGTATACACTGCTGGACTTAATAAATCCAGTTGTAACAGTTTCTAAGGTGAACTACATCATGAAACAGTATTTCAGCACTCCTTAATGCATTCCTATCTAGGCAATTCATTGTAAGACTGTAACCTTCACCTTCATCAATGTAACTCTATTACAGAATGTTACGCATTTCTTTATCTAGCATAGATGCAAAAATCTGGTTATCCCAGCTTAATATCAAGATTGTTTCAAGTGTTTAATAATTAAATTATATTCGCATATTTCAAAACCAGTCATCCTAGAAGGTCTGCTTTTTATCATATATTTTATTTAACAATGGGCACTGGGTTCATGTTACATATTTATATTATTTTATTTTATTTTTATAATATAGACATCACCTAGATGAGACAGCTTTACCATGTCCTGTAAAATACTAAAGTTACATTTTTCACCAACGTAATTGGAAAGATGGGGAAAGAGAGAGCAAACACACTCTTTAATGTGTTGTGGACCTAATCTAGAAATGTATCCTTGTGTCAACCCGTATTCCTTTATGACGGATGAAAAATACAACAGCTAACCAATCATAATAAAATTCCAGCACATGTTAAAAGTGTTCATAAAGCAATTTTCACTGTAACAGGACAGGCCAGATTATACACAAGTAGACTGCTGCCAATTTCACACTGAATGGAACGCTCCTGGATGAGAGCTCACATGAGCACATGCTGGCTGTGTAAGATGTCACCTGTACAAAGCGTGTAACAATTCTCGCCAAATGTGGTTCTAAATGTAAGTGTTCCTCGAAGAGCTAACATAAAATTGAGTCTTTGTAAATGTATCAATAAATATGTTGTACATGCTATAGTCAGGTTTTCTAAAGTATTAATAGTCTAACTAGATATATCTTCAGAACTGGTGCCCTCTTATCTCCAGAACTAGGGCGTCTATTGGCAGTTTCTTCGCTCACTACTTACGGACTGTCAGATTTCCTTTGCACTACCTGGCTTTTTTAAATTCTCGCCTATGAAAAGAACACAGAGTAGCCACAGCATGCACATCGTATGGTTCTTAGAAGCAGCTACTCATGCGTCAACAATTTACAACACTTTAGGCAATAGGATGCAAAAGACTTTAGCCGTATTACTCTCCAGTAGCTCTCCAGGGCAGTGACATGCAATGGATTGTCCTTTATAGAAAGTTGTCAGTCTTCATTTAGTAAGTATTAAATCTGAAAGTACAGCATGACTGATACTTGCATTTCTCTGTCTTACGCATTCCAGCTCAGAGGAACAGAAAATTACATTTGCCTTCCATATATGTTTGCCTGGGTTTCGAGTGACCTCATGCCAAATGGAAATTGGTTGAGAAATCTTGGTTAAGTGCTCAGCGAACAATGGTCTGCATTAAAAAGTGCATGCATAATTTTGCACAATGTAGATTCAACTGACAGTCCATTGAAAGACGTCTTGGGATTAAATGAGCATGAAGACCAAATTGCCCTCTCACCCCAGAAAAGGGTGGTCCCTTATAGTCACACGAACACTTCATTGGCTAAGCAGTGTGACCAATCTTAAAATGAACCCTGCGGTAGCATCTGTAGGTTAATAGCAGCTCTTTGTCTCCGCTGCTTTCTGCCTTTAGTCTTTTCCCTGAATTCCATCACAAAAAGTTTTACAATTAAAAAATGTCCTGACAACCATTTTTGTAAATTGACCTTAGCATCTAATCTTTCCTTATTCAACGTGGGTGACAAAAATGTGAACTTCTCATGAATGAGCCAGCTGTCTAAATCTGTCACATAGCGCAGTTTTATTACACTCTTCATAATTGGCAAAACAAGAAAGTTGCTGAAGTATTTTAGCAAAATATCTGACAGAGATAACAACGCTTTAACACTTTCTTTAATTAAATGTACTTAAAAATAAAACCAACTTTAACTCTACTGTGACGTATTATTTTCAACAACCAGCTGGGGAGATGTGATAGTTCTTTTCTCACTGCTTAGTTCCTGGAGACTTAAAAAATACCTTGGATGGCACCTAAATTAAGAACCCTGGCAATATATGTGTCATAGTCATGTAGAGAAGGAATAATAATGAACTTAGAGTTTTGATCTTAATACTAAAGACAGTTCCATTTACTAATGAAATCAGAAAATAAAACTCCAGTAAAAGCTAAGAATTAAATCCAGGCCTTGTTCAACTCAATGGCAAAAAACTCACATTGGCTGTGCTGCTGCACCCAGAAATTTGCTTTCAAAATTTAAGCAAAATACTCCCATTTGTTTTATTTTATTTTTTAAAAAGTATTTCTGTTTGAGTCATTCCACCAAAACTGAGAAGTAATCTAAGTGAAGATTAGAGAGGGGAGATAGTTTGTAGAAAGTCTTTTGCTTCATTTTTAAATCATCTTTTATATCTTGAGAAAGCAAGCATCTGCATTAAGCCCACATGCATACATAGGAAATCCCAGTGGAAAAGAAGTATTCTCAAAAAAAAGACACAAAAAATCCTAGCTGCTTATTTATCAAAAGAAATTATACTATTAAAAAGAGTGAGTAAACCCCAGGCCTAGCCACCCAAGATGCTGATATAAAAAGGGCAACTGCAGTAATTGCCCTGAGAATTGGCATACAAAAAAAAAAAAAAAAAAGAAAAAAAAAGGGTCTGTAGAAAGCCTGTTGCCAGTTAGGTCATTCTGCAGCCATTCTCACACAACCTCCGAGAGTGTCCCAGAATAAAACTGAGCTTATAAATGAAACTAGATAAATGAGGCAATTAGATAAGGGCCTCCAGAAGGGATTTTATGTATGTGTTCAAGTTGTGTCTGTCTCTGTCTCTCTCTCCTAATCTTTTATTCCATTCATTTCTTCCTTTATTCGGAGATACTGCCTCTCTGTTCCCAACGCATTGTACATTTCAAGCATGCTTTGAGGCTTTCTACTGTTAAAAGAGAACAAACATACCTGCTGCAAGAAACATAACTCTGTTCCTGACGTCTGCTAGTTTTCAACCCTCATTTTATTAATTTGGGACAGAAAACCTTCGTCTTTCTCTTTTTAAGTGCCACTGATCAGAAAGAAGGTATATTACTGGAATATAAGGAGAAACTTCTTTACTCCATAGATAAGTAGGGAGACAAAAAATGTTATGTAAAATCAGTTCCAAATTGTTTCACTCCATTTCAGAAAAACAGTAAACTCATTTTTCTAATGCATCCAGTAAGAAATTTTAATTCAAATCTCCCTCTCAAGGAAATAAATTCCTTCCATTAACAGTCAGGGACACAGATATAAACCCTTTGTACCTTTAAATCCTGACAGGTTATTCTATTTCATGCAAACAAAGTGTAAGTTAGGTATAAATAAGTGTATAGATTTTTTATCGCCAACATGACACCTCTGTTTATCTTCTCCTTTTGTTCACTCCTCCACATTTTGGCTTTGCAGCAATTTCCCCTTTAGAACCACAGCAAACGTCAATATATATATATATATATTTATAGATATAAGGAAGTGTGCATCAAAGAGGCTTGCCAGCAGGCTGAGGTTTTTATCTTTTGATCATTTCACAGAACTCTGTTATTTTATAGTGACATCTAACAGTGTTTCTTAGCTGGACATTTACAGTTCAGGAGTGTCAGCCCCAAGCAGCAAAGCCTCAGGCTGTGAAGCTCAGCCACAGATAGACTGGAGCTGGAGGAAAGGAGAAAACCCTTGGTCATGATACAGTCACTATGCTAACCAGAAAGCTACTGATTTCAATCCAGTAATCAGATGCCTCGAGTATAAAGCACAATGATATTCCCGGGATGATGAAAAGTTGCTTTTCAGTATATACTTTCTCTAATTTGGGGTTAGAAATTAGGACCTTTTCATGTACAAATATGCCAGATGAAGATCCTGAAAACACTTTACAAACAAGTAATTTTTCACAGGCATGAAGTCCCATAAAAGTGAAAATAAATATCGATGCATGTAATTCTACTTTTGTACCCGTGAAATAGGTATTTGCAAGATTGGGTCTACATGGAAAAAACAACTCTGAGGACATCCTATTCTGCTTATTTTTTCTTAATTATGTAAATCCATTAAAAGACATTAGTGCATTTTCATTTACTACCCTTTAGTTGAACTGTGTATCAGTTTAATTAGGAATGATAGCATTTTGATATTCTATCCTGCTTAAAGGGTGATCTTTGTTTCAGAAAAAAATAGAAGTAATGAAGTAAATAAAACTAATTTTTCCCATTTTTCAATATTGAAAAGTTGACCAATATTTTATTTTTGTCATTTAAAAAAAATCTTAAGAATCTCACCAAAAAGACAACCAACCCTCTAAATCTATTCTAATCCAAATTTGCAGAAAATATGTACCAAATAATCATGGTTCTGGCTACAAAAAACTGATAAATATTTCCATAATTAGTTTCAGGGGAAAAATGTTGTAGAAACTGGAAAAAGGTATGACTATTCTGCTAAAATGTTCGCTGTTTTCAACAGCAGTGTAGTTCAGTGAAATAAGACACGTACTTTTTAGGATATAGGTGTGAAACAGCAGAAGCCACCTGAAAGCTTAGTAAAGGATTACTTTAATCTTTGAGGGCCTGACTTGAAGTCCATTGATGTCAACTGAAAATCTCCTATTGACTTCATTAGTGATAGGATTAAGTCCTTAAGAGATATCCACTTAGCCGGCAGAAGATCTTAACTTCAGACATCAGTGCACACGTGACCTCTCTGTGTCTGCATCTGCAGTCATTAGACACACCGAGGTTTTCTGGAATAAGACTGGAGATTCAGCCCTGCATAAAGCCGTACGGAGCATATCCTACTTAAAGACTTACGGACCACATCCAATCCTCTTGGGTTTCCTTATAGGTATTGCCAACAGTTACACAAGGGGTCTACTAAATCTGCCAGACTTCTTGATACTTCTTTAAAAATGTTGAGCAATTAGCTCACTTTTTTTCTCTTTCACACATATATATGCTGATTTCAAATATGTAAGTATATGCGCTAAGCAGGAAAGCAATTAAAATACCAACTCAGTGGCCCCATTTTATGAAATAGCCATAAGAAGACACAGATGCTCACAAACATCCATGGAAAGAGTTCTCTCAAATTTTTTGAGTCCGGTGTTGCAAAGGCTGAATTCAGCAATATCAGGTACATTTTCAAGCATTTCTTCCTGTATTTAATAGGGATGGTGTAATATTTCAATCAAGACTATATCCTAATTCAAAGATTTTGTTGTCACCCTTGCTAATAAGAGTAGTAAGACAGAAAGCGATGAGACTCCTCGGTACTGAAATGACAGGCATAAGGGATTAGGGACTCAGATGTGAACAGGCATTCTATAGACGCGTGCTAGGCAAAGGGATAGCCGCTTGCCTTTGTACTCATTGATTTCAATTATGACCCTGCACACAGAATTTATTGTGCTAGAGAGTGCACAACATCCAAAAAATCTTAGCATAGCAATTAATTCTGCATAGATTTACACTGGGCAGACTGACTAATCAGTGTTATTAATGCCTTATCTGGGAAAAGAGAAACATTACTATTTTATAGCACTGTGCAAGTGGTTCAACTGACACATCAACCTTTTTCCTTGAGTTCACTCATGAGTTATTAATACTTACTAATTTGGTCTATATATTAGCAAAGGATTATCATGTTGTCCCATAACCCAAAAAAAACTCCTATAGGAAATTTTTCTTCACATTACACTGTACTGTTTGATTTGAAAGCCAAGCAACACACCCGCTTACCAGAGCTCTCACTGCTGAAAACGTATCATTCTCGTGATCACTTCATGCTATAGGAATTCGTAAAAAATAATATTCTATGTTACATACACTTAATATATGTCTTTACCTATTGTCTCCTGTACACACAGTGGCTTCCACAATCAAAAATGTCAGAAGCTATTGCTAAGAATGTGCACAGCCAGCTGCACTGTTGAAGAGTTTTATTTCTACTGATAAAAAAACTTTTCATCTATTAGAAGTCATCAGTAGGGTCCCATATATCATATAGTTAAGTTTCTTTTACAAATATTTTCTCATTTTGCAATGAAAACAGAAGCGAAAAAACATCGAAATGAAAAATTGCTTAAATCCCCAGGGATTTTCAGAAAGAAGGCACCAGCTAAAGCCTGTGGATATACACAGTGGCTGTGTTCACAATAATCTTGGCTGGAAAGAAGGCAGAGAGAAGTGGCTGCTTTGGAGGGGTATTTTTTATGTAGGATGCATTTTGCTGGAGGACAAAAAGGTGGTTTGCATCACAAGGCAGCAACAAACAAATCCCATTTTCTGAATGTTCCTAGGAGGAAACACTAAAAGGAAAATGTTCTAGGCAGAGTCAAAACTGGTGTGCAAAATGAACTTAATTCATATCAAGATATACTGAGACCAGAAACCATCTGGTATTAAGTCACCAGAGGTATCTTGTAGTGATCTCCATTAATACCAGAAGCAGTAACCTTACCCTGTGAGTTATCCAGAAATGCTATTAGCTGTCCCCAACAAAACGTACCGCAAAATTAGAACGCCAATTCCCTTTTGAGAACAATTAGATTGTAATAGGAGCCAAGCAGAAAAGGAAAAGGAAATAACAAGATTCTGTCACTTGAGAACATTACTGTTGTGATATTCCTCTGTTCAATTAGTTTTATTTTATAGTAGCTGTCAGGTACTGTATGTACATTTGAAATGTGGGAAAATAGCTTAGAAAATATCATTCAAACTATGTTTAGGTATCTTCTATAAACTGTATTATACTACTAAGCATATACAGGCACCAACCTAGCAGAGCACTGGAGCACCCAAGTAATTTTAAGCACATGAGTCTCACTAAAGTCATGTGCTTAACGTTATTAATATAATTAAGTGCTTTCTTGGTTTGAGACCTTACAAGTCTTTGCAAGTCTACCTACATAGACTACATATGCTATACGTGTATTTCTTTTTAGGGAGACAGCACGGCTGAAGTTCACAAAAGAATTCAGTTACTGTCTGTCACAAATTCTATATAACCTGAACTAATTGCATCTTTGTGCCTCCACTTTCCATCTGAAAATTAGTGAAATCAATCCTCGTAAAGCGCTTTGAGCTCTTCAAATGAAAAGTGCTATAAAAAGTACAAATAATTATTATATTATTGAACACCATGTATGTATACACACTATTATGTAATATATAATATATGTATAATGCATATAAATTCTAACAAATGTATTTGTGTAATATCTGAGAAATGGAACAGTTGTATCTGGAAGTGATAAATGCATAGAGTTGGATTTATTGTTAATCTGTGGATTTAATGATTTTTTTAGACAAAGGATGTTTAAGTGTATAATTGCTTTTCTTAATTTAATATATTTATGTAAATGCATGCCTGAATTTCTGAATAGATAGTTATTCCTTGTCCCTTAAGCTAATAAAATATATTAAACTTTATCTTACTATATAAGGTACACCTGCTGCTTTAATTTTTTTTATTTTAATATTTTTGTTATGACTAAATGCATAATTTAAAATTCATGAATCTTTGATTTTAATTGGCTCTCTGATCTTTGCAGTAAAGGTGAAACACCAGCATTATATATATTCTTTGAAATGTACACTAGTTTTATTTATATAAATTCTAAGATGTTTTCATAAAATATGACTGAACACTGCTATTATTTTTGGAATGGGAAGTTTGGAATGGGATTTCCTGTTTGCTTCTGGATATATGACAGTGATAATTAAGACCTCCACACTGAAAAGATACCTGTTTCATTGCAAGCAATACGTGAATGCATGTACAGCTTGAACAAGGGGATTTCATGCACAGGCTTTTCAGGCACAGGTATCTTGGAGAATTAGTTCAGTAACGATGGGAGAAAGGTTGGGGTCATTTCTTTGTTTTGTTTATTTAATATCCTCAAAGAAGCATGTCATCAAGTCAATGTATGTTAAATTCAGATGTAAGATTTCCAGTGATTTAAATAAGGGCCATAAAAAATGGATGCAGTGTGGAATTCTTTCCATTTCCCCCCATCTTAAGTAACAGGTTCTCTTCCATTGAAATCAACACCTAAGCATATATGTGGGAGCAGGGCCAACTCAATGTATCAACTCGCTGTATTTTTTTATATAAAAGAACATTTAATCATGACACTTTAAATGCAAACTACACTTGCAGCTTACATCTGTGAAAGTAAAAACCAGTTTGGACAGGGAGGACTGGAAAGCCAAGGGCTTCTTCACACACCAAGTTTACCTTAGTGGTTTTGAAATGCTGTTGAATTAGTCTTAGATGTTTAACTTACCTGAAGTGTTTAGCCCATCCTGCATTTATTTCTTAGAATAAAGAATGAAGCATTACTGAAAATATTGATGCTATCTCTACGTTTCAGATCTAAGCCAAAATAATCCTGAAATATTCATGAAATTGTTTTTTCATTTTTCAGCTATTTATACCATTAGTGATAGGGGCTGGTGGCCAGCCAGAGAACTAGGATCCAAGGAAAATTTGAACTTCACCCAAATTTGAGGATATTTAGAAACTGTATTTTACTTCAGCTTTTCAATGAATAAATACAGTAGTTGCAGCAATGTTCTCTTAAATACATTTTCTTAAGAATTTTCTTCATTTGAAGAAGGGTGCAGACAAGAAAACAGCTGAAAGATAGCAAACGAAAAAGAATGAAGAAATCGATGAGGATTGGTTTGATTTTTTAGTGGGACCTACATATTCACATAGAAAGTAAAAGAATCCTGTGAGGTATAGTACATAATTACAATAAATACAGTGAAGCATGTAGTTCTAGTGACATCATGAGTCATTGAGTTTGTTCTTGTAATTTATTAAGACATTATGAAAACCCACTGACATATTTATAAGCCTTGGAATTAACAGCTACCTTTCATTTCTTTTACAACACATAAGACATGAATTTTACTTAATTATATACACTCAGCTGTGTACAGCAAGACTGTAATTCTACCTAGACCTTCTGATGGCATCTTAAACCTGAGGAGCCAAACTCTGCTCTGCCTTTTGATGAATCAAAGGAGGCATCCGTGGCCTCTTTGAATGAGGCTTGTGTGGTTTCTCAAAGACATCAGAACTTTCTAAAGGAATTCAAAGCCTGAATGCACAATTCTGGAGCATTTAATTTTAGTAATAGTTACTAAAAATACCTTTGCTTCAGTATTTAATCGCTATTCCCAAAATGAATACTTGGAATAAGCTTCTGTCCTTTTATTGCCTTTTCTTTATTTCCATATAGCTCTGTTCTTTAAGTCTTTTGTTCTTTATCTGATTTCCTATAGAGATGCTGCTTCTCCATGCTATTGCATTAAATTTATTACCTATTTATAACAAGATTGATTATGGCACAAGTGGTTTTTTTCTCTTTAATTTAGACAAAAACACCAAGTAAGGGACCAGCCCCTAGTTTAACTCTAAATTAAAAATGCACCACAAGTAAGTAGAGTAGAATCTTTAAAATGCCAAAGAATCATTTCGGTCTATGTGGTTGCATTTATTTATTTTGGGGGAAGGGTTGGTTTGAGTCATATTTGATGACATGTCTACAGATGACATACATCTCTGGCAGAACTGGGCAAAGTGGGACATAGCTTTGGTTTTGAAAAACCTCACTGAACAGTGGCTTTCTTGTTTGCTTGGTTTGGGGTGTTTTCTGGGTTTTTTTTAAAGTTGCCTTTTTTTTTTTTTTTAAGGTGTGGGTTTTTTTCATTTTTCAAAGCTAGGACTACTGGATTTTGTCTGAACTCCAAAATTTTGGGCTGAAACTGTTGAATGAATGGCTCTCATAGTGGTTCAACATCCAATGTTTAGAATTTTTCATTTATTATTTAGGCTATTGCCAGTATCTCCACCTTCTTCAACTGTTGTTTATCTTACATGTGCAAATCCACTGATATCAGTTTGTCATGGGGTGACCAGGTTAAGTAGTTGCATTTCCTTGTATCTCATTTTATATCACTTTAAATACATTACACTCAGAACATTTATCATACCGTTCCACAATGAAAGCAGTGTCATCATACTAGCAGAGTTTGCTCCTGTTACACACACAGTTGAACATGTTTCACTTTTCAGTATGTACATTTGAGTACTCGGAGGTGGATTGGCTGAGGGAGGGAATGTAGGAGTTATGTGCTGGTCCTCCATTAGACCAAGCAGTATGTTCTCCCTTCAATATTAGAAAACTGAAATTTGGTGATATATATGCAAGCTATTTCCACTTCAGGGAAGGGAAATACATGTGAATCAAAGGGCTGCATTTGGTTCAAGAGATTTATAAGGAAGAGATCCAAACTCTACAAACTCTCATGCAGTGGAATTAGCGCTTTCCTGGTCAGATGAATAGAACAGGTGCAGGTACAGCTTTCAGGTCTTTTAAACTACACCAGCCCAAATAAATTACAGCTATGGAGCGTATTTAGCAATTCCATGCAAACATTAGAAATGCAATGCCCATGGTGCAGATAAAGTGCTTATGAAAAGGTGGACGCAACATCTGTACTGGCACGGAACGCCTGTTCCAAAGTAATAGCTGCAAAACGCCTCCTATAAAGCGTAAGACTGTTAGTACAGCTGCAGCTTTTAATAGCTATTGAATTTCTTGATCAGGGAGGCAGATCCAGAGCAAGGGAAACGGACAAGTGAAACTATAAACTGCTATTTTACACCTATGAATGTAATATCAAATAAATGTGGTCGACCCCACTTTTATTATTTTAAGAAATTCATCCCTAGAGAGCCTCATGCTAGATCTTACCTAGCAAGCCATCAGAAGGCACTTATGTCAGCCTAGCCCTGAGATTTCCAAGATGTATAACTCTACAGTCTGCATATATCTGGTGCTTATTATATCTGTAACAGAAACCTGCAGCTACGCACACATGCGTAATACCTCATGCATCACTTGTGCACTTAGTCCAAGCTATTTGGTTCTAGATCAATGCAAACAAGGAATGAAAGGTACACAATAGATTAGATGTGTTTTAAGATGGTTATGCAAGAGAAAAATTACAGTGAAGTGACTAAGTTGCACAGACACTTGAATATAGGCAATAGGATGCAACCAGTAAACTCATTACCATGTCAGCTTGCTAAAATTGTTCCAAAGAGTACAGCTGTGACATTTTCTGGGTTTTCTTATTTAAACACTTTCGTAGCAAGATGAATTTGTGTTGGAGGCCCCCTGTGAATTACTAGAATCATATTTGCTTTGCATTTATAATTACAGCTTTTTGTTTATGATGGAATTTCTATGCAATTACCAGATTTTCAGTATGCAGATAAATTGTCATTTTAGTATTTTCTAAACTTATTCTTGTCTTGGAAATTCTTCACTACTTTTATTAGCCTGGAGATAAAACACATCACATAATACTCAGGTAGCAGTGACTGCTGAGACTGCAGATTGACCTGGTATGGAATTCACCCGAAATTACCCCAGATGGAACACACTCTTAGTATTTTACTTTTAATGTCTGCCATACACAGATTGGACTAGGATTTTTGTTTTGTTTAGGACCACTTTTTCTTCCAAGACAGCAGGTTTCGAACTACATGCTGTTGATGTCTACCCAAAGTGTGTCCCATGCACGGAAACCCTTCTGAGCCCCAAACAACAATCCCGTCTATTCAGTTTCCAGTACTGCTTAAATTTCCTGGTACCTGAACTTACTACATACCTTATAATCTGGCTAGAAATTTTTCTGGCTAGCATACATCCTCAGAAGTACCCGAACAATATGGAGATAGATATTTATCTCCTTCTAAAAGCAATCCAGGATAAGACATATAACTGCCAAAGCTTGCTTGAGACCTTGGAGAATCCTAAAAAGTTAGTCATAGTCAGCACCTCAATTAACTTCATGGGTGGTGGTGCCAGTTTAATGATAAGAACACTACTACTATTCAGAAAAAGGTGGATCTAACTCTTCTGGTTACTCCCAAGAAACTGCTTTGACTGCAGTCCTTCTGGTTGAATCCAAGCTACGATGCAGCCAGAAATGATACAAATCAGTGGGTCAGAAGAAGAAAGAGTCAGAATCTTCTGGCCTAGAAAGCCCATTTGAAAGTGGAAAGGCCCACTAAATTAGTTCTGCTTAACAATGTAGTTATACACACTTAAGGATGCGTGACACAGTGCCTCAGTTTCTCCTCCTTGTGGGTGAATGAAACTCCCTTTTATGCCTCTATGCTCTGCTTTTCAACAGGCAGCACCAAGAATGCATTTTCTCCTGCACTTCTTCACTTATCCCCCACCTGCGCAGAGCATCTCTGAAATCTCCGAGAAGTTTTGTAAAAGAATTTAGGGATAAGACCCAAAGTGTTTGTTTGTAGGGAATAATCAGGGATTTTTAAATTATTATTATTCTACAGATGATAAAAGCCCCAGTTCATATCACAGGCACAGATTTACAAGGAAGAGAAGACTAGACAGAAAAAACAAAAAGCCATCACACGAACAGCTCAGAAAACAGCCCTGACATACTTTTTTCCATCTGAGAGATTGAAGTTACTTCTTTTTTGTTTTTAAAATCCATCTGCCAAAAAAATTCACAGAGTAAATCCAGATCTGTTGATGTCCATAAGAGCTCTGCCTGTGATTTCAGCATACCAACCCACAGAGAGATTAAAATCTGATGAAGTTTAACAGAGTCTTTAGGAAGGCAAGTTCAGACGGCAATGGGCTTCAGCGGAGCGTGTGGCTATCACTGAGTTTCGAGCTTCAGGTCCCTGACAAATGAATACCCCTACAAAAAGCTCAAAATGAAAGATTTGTCAGATCATGACACTGAGACACTACAACCCCACAAGATTAAATGAATGAATCTTTTGAACAGGTAACAGAAAGTGCTGCAGTGGTTTCTATCTTAGAAAAGAAAATGAAAGTGAGAATGTCTTTGCTGAAGTTTTTTTGTGAACTACTGAGTGGTACAGAGATCTGGGAGATAGCTTTAAGTCAGCCTGAGTATAAGCAGCAGTCTAGTAGTGCATCAGGAAGTCTAGGGAAGCAAATAAACATCTCAGGTAAGCCTGTGAAGCTCTGCATGACTATTTTTAACTGTGACCGGTCTCCCTAACGTGCTTACTGACACCTCATTCATGAATTTATACTAGATGCTGCAGTCACTATTGACCGCAGTACAGACATGGCCAAAGACTCGTCTTTAGTATTGTTACTGACTTAAGCAAAACCTTCCACAGATCAGAAAATGATCAGTCAAATTAGCAGGGATTCATTAACAACTAATGTTAACCCTTTTATTAAGAGTAAACCCATGCAAATCAGATTCCTTCCTCTACCTATTTTGAAAGCTACCTGCTCAGAAAGAGCTTGCTATCAGTTATCTATTTATGGGATTATTAGCACATTTTCCCCAGTAAGTTTGTCCTTAGAAACAGGTAATGCTGACAAACTTTGCACAACACTACAGGATACAAAAGATTTTAAACAAATGAATATTCACTGGATTGCAAACATTCAGATTAACATAATCAGGATAGCAATTAGCACTCCTATAAAATGACAGTGCAGTATCTGATAATACTTAAAGTAAATGAACCGGGGTTTGCCTATATAAAATATTTTTCTTTGATTCAATTATACATAAAATTCTCCTGTATTTTCTGCCTCAACAACGATCTTCTATTTTCTATTACAAAACAACTGCTACCTTGCATTTCAACCCCACAGATAGGTTAGCTATTGTTACTTACCTCCTGCTTTTTAATGTGGTCATAAAAGCGTGAGGTTTGGCCTTCTTTCTGTTGATCCATGTTGACCAAATATTTCAAATATTATTTTGGCTATAGCACCGTTTTGCACACACAGCATGTAAACTGCTCAGCACAAAAGAGAAAGGGGACCTGCAGGCCCAATTCCTGCCACTAACAAGTGAAAAGAAACATGAAGTTTAATCCAAAAAGTCAAAGAATTAACGGAACTGTATCAGACGCGCACACTTACTTATGCAAGTGTAATTAACTCTTAAATCTTTGTGTGCATAAAAATTGTACTTATTTGTAAGCTAGAAAATCCTTCAGCATCAGCTATATATGTATGAAACATACATTTATTAAAATACACTAGAGCAATGCATCACCCTGATGCAGACAGATCAACGTAGTAAGTCTAAGAATACATCTGCAGAGAGTAGTCACATCTATCCAAATTTATTTAAATTGACAGGGATGGAAACATCTGGGAAGTGCTACCCAAACTGAAAAATTACATGACATGTTGCAGAAGATGCTACCTACAATATCCTGTTCTTAAGATCAAGTGACCATTACATCACACACATGAAATGAAAGAATGTATACCAGGGGGGTGGGGGGTGTGCATCATAAAAAAAATTAAGGATCAAATTAATTTTTTCACTTTGCTTCTGTCAACAAATGACCATAAGAATTTCCAAGCAGTATGCAGGGGAATATCTGAAAAACAGGAATGGAATAAAACTCTGAGAAAAGGAATTAGAACCTGATTTTTCAAATCATTTGCATGGAAAATTGATGCCTGAACAACCTTTAAAGTCTGGCTTTTATTTCCTGATCCTGCAAATTGTCCTACTTGTCAGATTCAGAAGGATAAGCAATTGGAATAAACAAAGCAACTGCTCATAGATTTAAAATTTTCACATATATACCATTTTCAGAATCATATCTTGACAATAAAAAGCTTCTTTTCACTCATGACTTCCTAGTGTGATATGATAATCTCTCCAAAGTTCAAGATACAAGATGTATCTTACACAGCACAAAATGTAATTACAGTTTTTAGACACATTGGTCACTTACAGGTAATTTTTTTTTTCTTCCTCTCTCTTGATTAGCATGTATCCAACAGCCTCAGCAGCCCTAACATGAATGTGAACAGATAAGGTAAAATCTGAGAATTTCAGGAGTGGTGAAGTGCATGCTTTCACCTCTCCCCCTTTTAAAAGTGTCAAATGCTTCCTGACATGCTTAGGTCCATGGAAATGGAACATATTTTCTCATTACATTAATTAATGGGTCTGCTTGGGTGGTATAATTCAGTATAAATTTCCTTTAGTATTCTGTCATACCTAAAAAGGATCTTATTTTTGTGATGTCTTTAAATTTTTATGACTTCTACTCTGTTTAGTCTGTGTGTAATCCTTCTTTTGAAACCTAATGTCCTAGAAAATCTGCAGTTTTTTCTCAAAACTGGCACACTCTCTAGTGTATAGTCATTTCTTTTTCTTGCCTTCTTAGAACTGCATGCGAGTCCTTAAGGTGTAGTTCACAGCTCAGGGAATTTATGATTACATCGTCAATGTAAACTAAAGCGCTGCGATATATTAAAACTGACAAGATGCTGTTCATTAATCTCTGAAATATGGCCAGGTGTGATGTAATGAAGAGAGGCTTCCAACTCTGAGAAGCCGAACACAGCTCCTAGCTCAGCTCGACGGTGGCTTCCTTTACCTCATCTGGGAGAAGGACTGCCTGGGTGGGGAGTCTCACTGGAAGTGTAATTCCAGAAAAATGTGGTTTGGGGAGACAGGGTAATCCCCTACCATGCCAGTGTTTCTCAGACAGCTCAGCTTCTGCCTTCCTTTCATTTCCAGGTTAGAACACTAATTTGATCTTGCTGTCATGAACCACAACTTCCCAAGGAAATAGTTTGATGGGCTGGAGGTACATTTTTATGCATGAAAAAAGAGGAGCATTTTAAGTACTGGAGTCTCAACTCGTGGAGAAAGCAATGGCAGGCTCGGAACACAGAACAGCAAGTGCTGCAATTTACAAATGTATTATATCTTGATCAAAAAAATGTTCTAATTTGGTTGTGACAGGTTTAGGTTTTTGGGGGTTTTAATTTTTCAACACAAAAAAAGGGCAAAATCAGAAAAGCAAATACAAGGAAACACTCAACATTTCCACATCATTTCCACATCCCAAAATAAATTGATGTTATTGCCCAATTTTACTTCATTAACAGTGTATATGAAATAGGTATTGCATAAAAATATGACTTTGAAACTCATCCCTGCCACAGTAACAGAAGAGACTTTGTGAATGAAACTCATGTTCCTGAGTTGAAAAAGAAACAGACACTTTTCCAAATATGGAAATCAAATGTGAAAATAAGTTTTTATACACTCCATGATTTAACATTTTGTGTCCACGCAACACTGAGGTCCACATCCTAAAACAAGCTGTGGCTGCTAAATAGCTTTGCTCCCTGCAAATATAACTAAGCCAGCCATTGCAACAGCACAAACCTGGTTGATTTTCAGAGATTACTTGGTTTGATCAATTTTATCCAGCTACAAATGATAGCCTTTGGGTGTGGACATAGTTCCTACACTGCATCCACCCTGGGAACAAAAGACAGCTCTTCTCGGAAAAATAGGGTTTGGGCAACCGTGGTACAACCTTCCAAGGTTTCTAGGAAAGAATGCACAGCAAGACTAGCCCTTGTGTTTTCTTCTGACTGCGGAGAAGTTATAAGAAGACTCCCCTTATTAACTCCTCTTTCTATTTTTTGTTATTGTTGTTATTGTTATATTAAAATCTTTCCTATCAATTCCAGGAGAGAGCATTGCTAGCTCATCCTGAGCTCCTCATCCTTGGACAAAGTGAAAAAGACAGGACAGAATAGTAAAAAGACTGTAGAAGCAGACAGACTGATGGGAAAAGATTAGGGGTCTGAAAAATGGCAAAGAAAAGTGAAATGGAATGATGGATTATAAAGGACTGATACGATAATGAGCCCTAAGGAGAAAGTTAGGAGCATGAACAATAACAGTCATCCTTACAGTTCATTGCTGCGAATTCTTTGTGAATATGGAAAATGTAAATACTTCTTAATACCTATCTCTACCCAGGCATCTTACAGACTTTTTTTGCTACTATCACTACTGGACACGGCATTAGGTAGAACCGGTAGCAGAAAGCAGTCAGGATCATTGGCAGTGGCAGTTTCCACTTCTGTATCAAAGTATGTACTACTCAAATCCACTTTGTACAACACTGTGTGGTAACAGCAGCAATTCTGAGTCCCTTACCAGTGTGCACAGAGCTATTCAGGCCCTTAGATAAGCCTATCTGTTCCCTCTTATCAAAATCCAAATCCAAATCCAAAATCCCAGTACAATATGACTCTTCTGTGTCAATTACTACCGTTGTATGCCTTCCTCTCTCAACTGCTTCTATCCTAGCATGCATGCCCCCGCTTGCTGAACACCAGCTTTAAAAGAGAAATTACGTAAGTAAATAGATATGAATAAACTAGAATTAGTCTGCAGAATAATATTATACCCAAAATCTTAAATATCTAATGGATTTACTGTATCTGTGCTTAGGACTTTGAAATATTTTTTGCAAATATTCTGGCATTTTACTTGCAGAAATTACTTAGAGAAAAAATAATTAAGCAGATAGTGACGGAACATTCCCAGAAAGTGAATCCTGCATTTAACAAGAAAACAGATTCTCAGAACTGTATTCAGCCATTAGATTAGAAATTCCTCTCATTGGCTATGTTATCTATCAGAACTAAGTTTGAATATGATAGCAAATACATACTGCACTGATTTGTTTGTTGATTAACTATACATCTATTATTTAACTACATGAATTGAATTAAATGTATAACAATATTAATAATGATAATATTTTATTAATTATTATTAATAACTATATTAATTATAATTAAAAATATTAATAATAATCCAACCGCTAAGCTTGAGAATATCTTAAATCTTGACAATTACTTTGAACTCATTTACAAATAGACAAAAAGGTGATGTACATCAAGTAAAACATCCCCTAATCACAATTCACTCGGCAACGGTCAAGGTAGTGTTGCAACATCCTGAGTTCACATTACATCCTTGCCCTAAGTAAACATTACATCCATTCTGTATCAGTTCCTGCCTTGTAAGATAATTTGGCACAAGCATTCTTGCTTTTGCTAGAGGTATACCACTCACGTGCGGTTAGCCCACGATACCTTATACAGATCATCTCAACCTTTCACTAGAGTGTTTTCTATTACAGAATAGGCATTTGATAAAAAAGAAATATTTTTGTTAGCTAAATATTTGAGAAAGCAGTAATTGTGAAACAAATATACTCCAACACTGACACCGTATTCAGCATATTTTGACTTTTTTTTTCCCAGCATTATCCAAATTTATTACACTTCAAGAATAAGCATAAAATTTAAATTCTCTTGATGCCTAGCCAACAATCTTCATTAAACTACTGAATCTTGTAAGCTTTTTTCTATATTAATGCTACATTCATTAAAAAATTCATTAGACCAAAGCATGACAATAAATATGTGGTAAATAATTTCAGGTAAAGTGGACCCAAAACCGTTAGTGAATTAGTTAGTTAATCCCAGACTCTGTAGAATCTTGGATCCAGCATGAAAATAACTTGGTAGAACAGATTCTTTAGATTCAAGGACACATACATACTCATATCCTCCACCAGGAAAATATTAAACTGAAAATTTTGTCCACAAGACTGAAAATTACAGAAGCTGGCTGTAGCCTTAGTTGCAATAATCAGGAACCACTTATTCTGTTTCATTAGGGTTTTTTTTGATAGGCTGTAGATGTTTTTAAACTAATACGAGTCTGTTATCCTTCAAATATTAACCAGTTTTCCAATAAAATGATAACAGAAGCCTGTGAAGTTCAAGTTAACTGCATACAAGAGTTTTTTTCATCGTTCATAGATGTCCATATCTATTAGAAGGGATTTAGTACAATTCTATTTACTTTAAATCACCATTATCAAATGATACTGCAGGAATTTGAAAGCTTAGCTTTACTATTTAAAGTCTTTTTAATATTTTTAAAACATTAAGATTTATTTGTTTTCCGAGACACTAATCAAATATCAAATTATGCACAAAAGAAATAATGCAAGAGTTATTCTGAACCAGGCTTTACACTCAGAAGTTCACTGATTTATGGTGAATGAAATCTACCTCTTGTATCATGTATGTATTCCACAGTCTTTATGCTTCCCCTGCAGCAAAATGATGTTCTGATGATTGTGTATTTAATGTCAACTATCTAAAAATAAATCATTGGGCAATAACTAAGAATGCAACAGATTACTGTAACAATTTATGCTAGTAGGCAGGAAAGGGATTCACTCTTGATCGTTTTGGATACGGTCTGAAAATACCCTTCATCTTTTAAAAATGTGACTGCTGCCCCAGATCCCAGATGGAAAAAGACAAAATCTCTATAAATTCCAGGTCTCTTGCAAGTGCAAGTGACAGAGCTCTGTCAAAGTCTTTTCAAGGCTACAGTGTTTTCAGTATCATTGGTCAACAAACCCAAATCTCGGCCAGACATAAACTAAGGTTTAACTAATGACCTCTCAACAGCTACTACAGCTGTTGTACACATGCTTTATTCAGATAAATTAACAGCAAGTCGATACTGCCTCCTGCATATAAAATATGATGTTAATACCAGAAATAAACAATATTCCTCAAGAGTGTGGCCATTAAGACTACCCTGCCTCTCTTCTACTTCTCCTTTGCACTTGGCTACCAAAAACATTCTGGGCAAATTTTTATGTTCTAAAATTAAATATTCACACTCATAATTTATACGTCTATATCACCTTCCACCCAACATTTCAGATGACTTTGAAAGGGCTAATTAATTCTCTAAGTATATCATAAATATTAGTTACATCTTAGAGAGAAGAAACCAAAAAGAAAGCTGGCACAACAAATCTGAACTTTATTTTCAGTGCTGACCATTCCAGCCTCTGAAAACACGCCATTCCTGTAACTGGAAGAATATGAATACAGATACTGAATAACAACTTCCAAGTTTGAAAAATACACACCAAAATGGTGCTTAGTAGATCCAGAAAATACATGAGTGGCATTATCCAATAACTTTTTCTTTCTCTGCGTTATCCTAATCATTACTTTATACTCAGTCCTGTATGAACTGCCACCACTCACAGACAGATTTTGGGGTACAACCCCTCTTTATCTGAAAATAATCCATTTTCTCTGCCGAAGCCTGCCCCATTCCACTCTGCAGGTTCCCCAAAGCCCAGCTGTGTGACTTATGGAAAAAGGTTTCAGATATTTATTCATTTGTGCTTGCACACCTCTCAACTCAAGTTTAATATAAAACCTCAGGTGAACCAGAAGGCTCTTCTAAACATCTGTGGAAGTTTGTTATAGCTATGTCCACAAACTTTGCCTGCTGAGATACCCAAAAGCTGTCGTGGTCTCAAAAAAAACTAGCTTCTACTGAAACAGAATCCTTCTCTAAACAGAGTGGGAGGTTAACCAATTTCATTCTATCTGCTTCTATTCTTTGATTTTATCTTTTAGTATTAATATTCTTAAGACCACCCATCAGCTAACCTGTTTACCAAAACTTACTCCCCGGTTATCTGATCAACAATTGCAGTGAGGTATAACTTCCTAAAAAGATGAATGCATTTTAAGGTAATTATTTAATTACATTCTTATATCATAGATCATTCTATTTGACTTTTTTATACAGATACTCAAAACAATATGGGGGATATAAGTTCACATCTAAGATGGTGTGACACTCTAGCACTGAGACTTGGTTCAACAAGATATTTAATACCAAGTAGTTCCATTCAGATTAATTTGCAAATAGTAATCCTCAAATTACTTACCTTTAGCACTAATTAAAAAAAAATCATCCACTCTGAAATTTGAAAAGTTAGCTTGATGTAATTAAAAAATAATTCCTGTGCAATATACAAGACGTACTGAATTATCTAAAGCTAAAGGAGTATGAGAGGACTATTTGTGGTGGACTTGATGGTGTTAGTTTAATGATTGAACGTGATGATCTTAAGGGTCTTTTACATCCTAAATGATTCTATGGTTCTATTTTTTTAATTGGGGGGGGGGGGGGGGGGAGGGGAACGGAATGAGAACAAGTGTTGTATCTCTTTATCCTACATTGCATGTTCTATTTGTTTCAAACAAATTCCAAATAAAGCAAGCTAAAATGGAGCATTGCTGAAGTTCTACAGAGCCTTAGAAGACTGTAAGAAGAGGAGGTTCACGTTAAAGATCAGATATGAAAATAGCTGACATTTCAGTTTGGATAGCTTACTACGGTCTAAAGCATACCAACGCATTCTGAATGTATTACTTCTCTGAAAACGTAGCCTCTGTTGCATGGAAGGAAATACAGGATTAACAATGTTAGCTCCCAGAGCAAAATTTATGACTTGTAAAAGCACACAATGCATGCTATACACCAATTAAAGAAAATATTTTCCATACAATTTTGTTGCTGCAGTGCCGCCGCCAGGCCATCAGGTGTCCTGTGACATGCCACCTGGGAATGTTGGACAGTACAGAGCGGCCAGCTTCACACCCATGCAGGCGCTCCCGCCTAGGGAAGCCTTCTGCTAACCTCCCAGTTTCCCTCCAGAACAGCTTTCCATTTACCACTTCTCACACTACACATAGCCCACTCTCCTTAGCCCACCCTGCAAACTTTGCTCTGCTTAGAATTTAACGGAAAGGCTTCTAAAATATCTAGTAATTGTGGCTAAAAATGTGTACCCTAAACCCAGACCAAAATTAGTTGAGCATTCTCAACTGCTTTTGGTAAAAAAAACCAAACAAACAAACAACAAAAAACAAAAAAACCAACCCAGGTAAAATGAAATGCAGCACTTTCTTTGCTGTCTAGCTAAGAATGGAATCTGTGTGAGATGGCATTCCAATGTAGATTTGGAATGTGTAAGTGTATTTTATATTTCTCTGGACTTTTTTTCTACTTCTATTGAAATTTCTTACATTTATTGTGTACTGTACCTTCCACTACACAACAGGTAAAATAAAATGCAGCACTTTCTCTGCTGTCTAGCTAAGAATGGAATCTGTGTGAGATGTCATTCCAATGTAGATATGCTTGATTCCCCGCCCCGTAACCAGCAGAAATGTACAACTGAGAAGAGGAGAAAAGAGCTACTCATGGCTAAACAAGATAGACACGCACATAACTCATACACCTTAGGAAACAGCTGGGAAAATCCATCTGCAAGAGTGAAGAAAAGAGATGAGACCAAATAACATGCAATTTCAGCTATCCAGCAAAGAGTAACTTCTAGGTCTAAAGACTACTTTAACATGCATTTTCCAAAGGATGACTTTATTTTTCAAAATATCCATCATTTCAGATAGCAGTACTAATTGCTCCTATAAATTTACATCACAAACCCAGTCACTCTCACCTTTCATCAAAAACTGCTTGATCTTTTTTGCTTGAATTTGAATATCAAAATATATGGATTCTTTCAATCATGCATTATAATTTCAGAGTGGAATTTCTTTTAATAAAGTGTAATTATATTAAGTTATAGGAACAGCAGAGAAGGCACTATAGGAACAAACAAAAACTACCTGACTTCAAAAATGCACAAGTTATGAATTGTATACAATATTCAGTTAAAAGTTTAAAGTTCTCAGTGGTATCTCTTAGAAGCATACGTATAAGACATGTTCATAGATCCTAAATGATTCTGAGAGTTGTTGTATGCCCTTACCTGTTTTCGAATTGCAACAGAACTTGAGGGTGTTAAAAATAACCATTGGTGAGATGTCATTTTACTGTACACTTTTCTTTTGCATCAGATTTTCTGAGTTTAAGTATGTTTAGTTTGTGTAGTGGAAGGTACAGTACATAATAAACGTAAGAAATTTCAATAGAAGTAGAAAAAAAGTCCAGAGAAATATAAAGTACAGTTACACATTGAGATTCTCTGGCAGCTGTACCACTGTGCATATCTAACAAGACAAGACCTTTACAGACCTTAGAAGAATCACTTATAGACCATTTCCCCCCTCTTCTTCAAAATTAGTTGTAAGTAAAAGAACAGTGAGGAAGCAAAGGAACATAACCTACTCTCCACAAAGCACTGCATGAAAACATTTAGGACTCTAGTCCAACAGATTACTGTTACACTTGTGTGTTTTCCGAAGATGTGTAAGTATGTACATACGTGAGTGGGTGGATACGCATTCTTGCGTGCATCTATACATTTACCTAAGTACAGACATACGCTTTACCAGTCAGGGATTTATGGCAGCACACAGGTTTTTAACATGAATCCAACACAGGCCCCTTCAGCACTCTGTTAAACGCTTCTTGTTTGTGCTTTGAGAAGGAGTAGTTTGTCCAGAGAAAACAGACTAGGTTTGATGATAACAGGGAAAACCAGGCATTTGGGAAAACATCCACATGTTAGGATCACAGGGATGGATACTGAGCATCTCTTGAGGAAAATTAACATAAGCTAGATCTTTATCACAATGCTGTCTATACTAGAGCCCAAACACTCCATTTGATTTGCAGCCACATTATTCCAAACAAACAGAAAAAAAAAAAAAAAATCATCTTTGCCATACAGCCACATAGTCTAAAACTTCAGTGGGTGAAAAGCCAGGGAATGCTTTCACACTCTGAAGTACAAAGCAAACCTCTGCAAAAGAAGGTTGGTTTTGTTTGGTGAACGCCACCACAAGATAAAGGATGTACTGGGGAAGAAAACCGGGCTATCTTTGTCATTTCTTATAAAATATAAATTCAGGTGGGTTTGGGTTTTTTTCTCCTGTCTTCAAAAACTTGTGCACTTGTGTTGCCAGGACCTTAACCTGTAGATTGGAAAGGTAAAATGCTTTCACCTTAGACAGATGAAAATATAAATAAGATATTCTATAATACCATGGCAGCTGCAAAATTACCCAGCTAGTTTCATGAAGATTAATTTCCTTTGCTTCTGGTTTGTCAAATGGTGATTTCCTCTTCTTATAAGAATATTCAGTGTTTCGATAGGTGTGAGCAGATCCACAGTGTTTTGGAACTTCGTGGATCTCAGTTTTCTCCCATGAGAAGTGACACATTCCTCAAGTTTGTGAGAGCTGGAAAAAAACTTCTAATCTAAAATGAAGAGCCAATTTTAATGTCAAAGAACCACCAAATCAATCATCACATCTCTAATGGTTTCCTCCAACACATTTGCCCTGAGTTGTCCAATAGTGTCAGTCCTCACAGTCAGCATGTGCTTTGAGAGACACGTGCATGTACATTGCACTAACGGCAGACCAAAGCATCCATTAGTAACTAATGAGGGATGAGCAAAGCAACTGGTAACAGTTAAAGCAAGCATTCACAGACCACTTTGAATGGGTTGCTCTGCATTCTTTTGCAATGAACAGGGAAAGCTGTGATTGGCTCCATATGACTGGCAAAGGTGATGATAACATGACTTATGAGCAACCTGCCAAAAAAAGTATTTATCCAGTGATATATTATGTGTGCACAACCAAAGATGCTCCTCTAGAGGCACATCGCACGGTAGTTAACCACGTAGTTTAGTAAGGTGATTATAAAATCAGCTGGACACTCATATAAGGAAAGAACTTTTACAGTCACAAGGCAATCGCTGATAGCAGAACTGTGAAGAAAGTAGTGGAGCTTACTCATTTCCCACCTTTGAAAACAAATCTCTGTTAATCTCAGACCTTGCACAACCCAAACTACACAGGTATCAATACTTAAAAGAAGTGATAGAACCTTTAAAGCCAAAAGGAGCAATTGTGTTTGCATTCCACAGTGCGCTATGTTACCACAAAGCTCTCCTCTTGGCTACTTCTGGTTTTTCCCAATCTCTTGTAGCCTGGATTCTCTCTTACTAGTTGCACTTTTGGTTGTTTCTTCTTTCAAGGTAGTTTCCAGATGTAGTTGCTTACCCGTTTTTTTTCCCTGCCACATTGCATCCTTTGCCTGAACTTCTACACCATTCCCTCCTGTGTTTCCCCCCTCCCCATTCAACTCACCATCTAAGTCAAGATTTTGAAACCTGTTGTAAATTACATTAATTGGCAGTTCTTTCCTGCAGCTGTGTGCATTTCTTAAGACCACATACTTACAGGGCTTGGGGGGTGTGTGTGTGTCCTTCTTACCTTCTTTGGACAAATTTTATACCAAACCAAATTGCATCTGGTTCCAACACCAGCTGAAGAGTCATGCTGGTACCTTTCAGGGGTCCTAGCAGGGTCAGGTTTATAACTATTTTTTACAGTATTCAAGTGAAAGAGAGATCCACTGGAAATGTAAAAAGAGAACTGGTTCATACATAATATGCTTGAATGCTTCATGCTATCATGGGTAGCTCACCAATTATTTCCTACTTCCTAAATGCAAAAATACATTAACAAATAAAGAGTTTTAAAAACACGAGTCATGAGGTTGTCTGAAAAAAAAGTGAGACTGCATGAGCATGGACAAAGACTTTCATTAGCCCTGCAGGAAACTTTTTCTTTTTATTTGAATCAACTCAACCTACATAGTTTAGAAAATAACTGTTTTAGAATATAATTTATGTTACCTTGAAATTACAGTACTAATTTCCACAGTTCCCTTTTTAATATGGCCTCATAAATTAAAAATAAAATCCTGAAATATTCAAAGAAAATATGATTAAAATCTAGAATTTAGACCACAGAATTGTAGCAGGCCAAAATAAAATACTGAATCTGTCCAATATCTTTGAGTTGTAATAAAATCATTCAAGAAGGGATACTCTGTTGATTTTAGTTGCCCTACAAAGTCAGTAAGAAAGTAACAGGGAAAAGAAAATTAGAGGATGACACTTTTCACCTTAGGTATTACAATGAGTTTTTTAATTTAAAACTAGGGAAAAAAAACAGCGTTTTTTTGAAAATTATAAAGTGCCATCAAAATATTTTCATTTATACATATACCTGAACCAGAAAGCTCAAAACCGCTGTGGCAGAATGTCTGTAACTAGTCTGGTTGACTGTAGAAAGTGTGTTTACTTTGACCTTTAAATGTGTTTTCCTGAGTAAAATCTAGCCTGCAAGGCCAAGAGACATCTATAGTCATGCAGGGAAACTAAAATTGCCTCCACCTGCTCTTTACATCCCACATATTTTCCAAGAATGTCTTCCCAGAGTAAAAACAGTTGTGGTCTTCTCTTGTCCTATATTCCCAAACCTGAAATAGCTGAAGACAAGGAAGTAAAAGATACGGAGAAGCAACGGGTCATAGGGATATGCGGTGGGCTGACCCTGGCCGGACACCAGGTGCCCACCGGAGCCGCCCTGTCACTGCCCTCCCCAGCCGGGCAGGGGGAGAGAAAATGCAGCAAAAGGCGCCTGGTTGAGACAGGGACAGGGAGCGCCCTCCGTTACCGCCATGGGCAAAAAGGACCTGACTTGGGGAAATTAGTTTCATTTATTACCAATCAGATCAGAGTAGGGTAACGAGAAAAAGACCCAAACCTCAAAACCACCTTCCCCCACAGCTCCCTTCTTCCTGGGTTTACCTTCCCGCCCGATTGTCTCTCCCCCGCCACCCCCCCAGCAGCGCAGGGGAGCAGGGGTCACCTCAGCCCCCCACACGCTGTCCCTGCCGCCCCTTCCCCCGCAGGGGACCCCTCACACCCTGCCCTGCCCCAGCCGGGACCCCCGGCAGGCAGCCCCCCACCAGCCTCTCCGACTGCCCCTTCCCCGGGGCTGCAGCCGCTCACAGGCTGCCGGGGGGGATCTGCCCCCGCCACTCCCCGCGGGCTGAGGGGCACAGCCTGCCCCGCCAGGGGCTGCACCGGGGGCTGCGGGGGGATCTGCTCCGGGCCTGGAGCCCCCTGGCCTCCTCCTGCCCCGGCCTGGGGGCTGCAGCTGCTGCTCTCACAGTCTCACTCCCCGCTCCCCCCACTTCTCTAACGCGTTATCCCAGGGGTGCTGCCACCATCGCTGACGGGCTCAGCCTCGGCCAGCAGCGGGTCCCTCTCGAAGCCGCCTGGCATCGGCTCCATCGGACACGGGGGAAGCTTCCAGCAGCTTCTCACAGAAGCCGCCCCTGTAGCCCCCCCAGTTCCAAAACTTTGCCACGCAAACCCAATACAACATAGAAGCACAGAACAAAACCAGTGACAGGCATATCTGACGTCCTGGTCCCTATGCAGCCTACTACATTCAGTGACCGGCGCAGCAAAGACTTGCTCATTGCAAGATCTGTGCCCCCTGTCCCTGCTTCCCTTCCTCTCCACTCTGTAGTACTCTGGGTCTCTCCTATACACTTTTTCCTCTTTCATTCCTTACTTTCCTTCTCCTCATCCCCTCCCAGAACTTCTCATTCTCCTAAACGTTTCAGAACAGCTTTCATAGGATTTTAAAAATTTTATCCCTTGTACCTCTTGCACACGCAACCACAGGTACATCGCACCTCCTGTGCCAGCTTCCATTTGTAGCTGGTGGAACAGCAGTGCGTGCCACAGCTGGCTTGGAGGTACAGATGTGCTGCTTGGCTAGTCAGTACATGTTTGCTGACTGATCAGCTGCTGGAACAAGTAATACAAATGACCGTCAAGCTCAAACAAATGTTTTCCCTATGATAAGAATGCTAATGTGATCTCCATCTAGTTCGCAATTTCCACAAAGATTGTAGGAACATGCTATCCCTTCAAACCTCTATCCTGCTAAATCCATCTTGAATTAATCAGTGTTTTAAAAAACTATCACTTTTTTAGATCGTGGAAATAGTAAAAAAAGTGTATTATGTACAAATGGTTGTCTCCATGCATAGAAAAATGTATTTCATATACACTCTGGATGCATTTCACATTGTTGGTCTTTACTACACATTTGAAGGTGAACAGACTGACTGACAAGCAGCTCTCTTTTCATGTCTACTAGAAGAAAGATGCTGCTTGCTCCACTTATTACAGCTCTTTGAGCTGTGAGACTCTATGGGTAACCTTTTCACATCTTTTAAATGACAGTATACTAACCAATTCAAAGTCGAATACTAAGCCACATCCAAAATAAAAATAAATTAATCTCAATTGTTTTAATCTGTTTTGACAACAGATTTCATTCACATTTCCTCCAAGGGTATGTATTATAAAATTAGGCTAAACAGTGCATTATCAAAATGAGTACATATGTCATTGATTTAAATTTTCCTACACACTTTTTCTTTCACTTGCTGTGGTACCAGGTTTCTAAACAAGGTTCCTGAAAACAAGAAGCTTGGACAGGACCTTCAGTTTAAATTGATGAATGCTTGAATGCATTGCAGCTCCGCTGTTTCACACCAGCAGATCTAAGGGATGTTGTGCACAAAATGTTGTGCTTTAAAAGTTACATGTTTTTACATCAACAATATTAACACAGAAATTACATACATTTTTCAGGGTTACGTACAAAAACCTGACAAGCACAACTTACCTGAGGCTTGTCATTGCCCCAGCATAGCTTTGCCGTGATTCACCAGCCTGCTAGCCCATCGATAATAAATTAGCGAGCTTCAGTTGCTTTCAGTGTTCAAGAACACTTGGGTTCAATTATCATCAAATCAACTAATAAAAAAGATAAATATTTTTATTTTTAAAAAGAACTTGCATTATCGATTAGACTGTGTGGTTTAAATTGGCTCTGGAATTTGGACAAACAAATAAGAAGTGTTTTACATAGCCAGCTGCACATCAAAAGTAATCTTGCAACACAAAAATTTTCTGGCCAGACCTGCCTTTTAGACAGTTATAGATCCCAGTGGAGGCATGGGAAGACCAGAGTTCAAATTCAGTTTACTATGGCAGTTCTCCCAGCTCTGAATCTTAGCCATGTGACTGGCAATGCTTACTGTCACCACAGGGGAGTCTTAAAAGGGAAAAGTGGTAGCTCTGACATTGAAAGAAAAAGCAAATACTACCATACATAACTCATCTAAGAGCAGAATGTTTCTCAGTAGAAGTTCAAGCTATTTCTTAGCGTTGTGCAGGTATCTCATTGATGCTTGAGGATGAGAGCAGACTTAGAATAAATATTACTACACAGGCAAGCTTGTTTGTCAGCTTAGATCTGCCTTACTGAACATACCCTGAATAAACTAGATATCCTGTGAGGAAAAGGTAAGAGATACTACAACAATTATGTCTGCATTAGCGAGCAGTGTGGTACAATAGAAGACGGTCTACTGAAGTAACTAATGTTGAAGAAAGACCTATTGAAGTAGCAGTTACTATACTGACAGCATTGAGGACCTGGCATCCCTGCATATATACGCCTTTTGAGGGTTTCTGTTTCAGAATCACTCTAGTTTGAGATTGTAGATAAAACACCAGTACAGTCTGGAGTTTTTTAGGTGCGCTGCACTGCTGGAGCACAAGTTTCACTTGAAAGGAATCCAGTTTTTGTCATCTGGGACTTCATTGTGATACAAACCAAAAATGCAGCAAGTGGAGATGACTGTGAGGTTTATTTCAAAAGCATACTCATGGTCTGAACTGTAATATACATGTACCTGAGGTTGAAAAGCACAAAAAAGTATTCCAGAGGAAGCAAACCCACACCTATTATGACAATTCTCAAATCATAGATGTATATCATCACAGCAACATACCCATGGAACGAATTGAATACTTGTGCCTACCTTAATGCCAATGCAGTATTTGGCATTTGCTTGAATAAGTAGCATTTTAAGTATTTTTTTTGTAAACTTTTCAAGTCTTTTTTTCCCAAAGTCAACATTATTCAACTAGTTCTACTAATTGCTGTTCTTTTCTATTTTTTAAATTAATTATAATTTAGAGAGACTTTTTTCTTGTTAGCCTCTTTCAGTGAATTATGTATACTGTATTCAGCATCGTGAACTTAAATGTACAAGCTACATGTTTATGGCAATAAAACTGAATATTGTTAACTGATCTGGAGCCAAGTAAGAAAAGGGAGCCCTGCCATTGGAACCTACTATTGGCCAGATTTACCTCTATAAAACATTTTTTATACACCTATACACCAGTAAGCAACTGTAACACAGATGTTAGCTATAGAGAATTTTAAGAGACCAGGCAAGATGCAGTACCTCTCCACAACTGGGGAGTATCACAGATGAGGAGTGACAGTAAAACTAAATTCAGGATACCGCTATTATACTGTGCTGGCTGTTTGTGAGATCAGCTAGTCTATACTAAATAAAGCAAGAGTGTCTAAATCTGGCCAGTGCACAATAATAGCCAAGATGAGTGTAAATGCTATTGTCATAGAAGCTTGTTGTGAAATCAAAATACGGCTTAATAATGCAAATGGGGTAGTGTGATTCATGAGGAAAAGCTGCACAATTCCCTCGTTGCTTTCTATTTAAATTTTTGAGGGAGCTAAGTATACAGCTTTCTGTGCCAAAAACACACCAAATACAAGCAGATTGACAAGATACTTATTTTGTAGCATTTTTTGGGAGCAGTCAGCAGTACTGACTCAGTACTGACCCAAACAACCTCTATTTAGATTCCTCAGTTTTACTTATTCATACAACTGGAAGTAGTGACATCTTCTCAGCTTTAGCATAATGGTGATTAAGCATTTAATCCAAACCTCTGGCAAGCTAGTAAGCATAGCTATTCACAAACTGGAGGAAGTGATGTATTCACAGGCACCCTGCAATAAGAAATATCATATACTACCTCTTCTGTCCCTTTTGAAACTCTAGAAACGCATAAATGCAAAATCATAAACTATAATAGAAGATTACTGTTAACGAACAATACAGATGCTTTCCATAGAAGAAATCATTGAGCTTTTGTATGGGTCTTTTCATGGTCAAATTTATCTAGATATTTTAAAAACAAATGGAAATAATGTTGTCATATGGCAGCCAATTTGTAAAACATAAGAAACAGATTGGGAAAACTGTCACTGCAACAACCTTTAGCTTTGCAATTTTTAAAGAATTCAACATCCTTCTCAACAACAATACAAATGCTATTGACATGTCCATTGTCAAGAAGTGTCTCCAACTTTGCATCTTAGAGTCACTGACAGCTATGACAATACGGCTTTGGTATTTAAAGGTGTTTTCACTATCAAGAGGAAAAAGCATTAAGCTGCAGAGAAAGTTTCAAGAGTTTCAGCGAATACAAGAATTTTTCATCTTTAGGTCACTCTTCACCTCCAGTCAGGCCATCACTACCTGGTATGACAGTGACTCCCATAGAACAGACTGGTGTTTTAACAGTAACTAGCAGATAATCAACCATATCAATAAAATTATTGCTATAGTTGCCAGCATTTGTGACAGAGTCAGCCAAGAGTTCAAAAACTGCACAGGCATAAAAAAACCCAGAGATTATATTTCTTCAAGTGACTTTTATAATATATTTTAAATCTACACTGCTGACAGCACTACAGCTAGAGTGTAAGAACATTCAAACTTGTTTCAACAAGCTAACTCCAGGATGAGAAACAATTCCACTGAGGTATCAGTGAGCACGGTATTTGGTTAATTATCCTGCCAAAAACCAGAATGATTAACCTAGCTAAGTGCCAAATACGGGGAACATTGTACAAACACTGCTACGTGTATTGAACCTGTTCTGTACAATCACCAGATTACAGAGCTGTCAGTCTGCTACATACAGAACATAAGTTCACATGCAAAACGAAGGAAAAGCTCGTCTACACAAGATATGTGCACAGAATAAAATAATGAATTTTGGCAGGACCTAATTGTAATTGCTGAGTCAAAATTGTAGTCCTAGTTCTTAAAACAATTTGAGAGATATATTTCTGACATGTAACTTATACATAAAATTATAATTAGGCTATTGCTCCCTGTGCACTATTGTGGCTTATTTTTAAAACCGTTGCAAAATATCTTTTCAAAGAGAAAAGCAGTGTGCCATTTTTACCCCTCAGATCAAGGAAGTTCACAAATCCTCAAGTTCTGAAAAAACCCAAATGTTTCAAATGGTTTCTTTGTAAGTTTTTAATCTAAATTACATTTTCAGCATCCCCAAATTGTCAAACTTTGAAGGCAGTAGGTTCATAAGCAAGGCTTCTTCAAGTGCTTCACAGCTCTAGTGATTTGGTTCCATGCATTACAAATTTTTATCTGCAGTGAGATTATATTTCAATTATACAGTGTGGCAACTATAGTAAAATATAGTAAAAGCTATAAAGATGAGAAAGTATGTCACAAGATCATAGTCCTCAGAAAGAATAGGACTATTAGTTTACCACGGGTAGTCACATACCAATCTGATGGCAAAATAAAGTATTTTGATTATTTTTAGCAAATCAAAAATGTCCCATAAAGGAAAATGCAACTGGTTTGGTGTTGTTTTTTTAATTTCTAGTTATTTTCTATAAAGAAAACATTACTGATGGAGAAATCAAATTTTTCATTCAGAAGGCATAAAAAGAAGCATAGGCCATTCTCCACTTATTTTAAATTCTGTTTTCAGTGGGCAAAATATAGCTGACATATAGTGTACTTAATATTGTTTCAGATTATGAAAATCCCTACTTGGAATCAGCTCTTCATAGTTCAACGGCAACAGTCAAATTGAGCCTCCATGTGAGCAAACAAGCTCACCAAGTTATTCATAAAGGAAGGAAGGACAACCTTGCTAAAAATTTAACAAAGTTAAAAGGAGGAGAACGTATTTTGATTCATTCCCCTGGTTGCACCACAGCCAAAGAGACTGCTGTCCTCACGGGGAGAGTGAAAAGACACCAGTTTTAAAAAAGCTCAGAGGGCTAGAAGTGGATAACAACCAAAGTGATGGCTTGAAGCCATCAGTACATTTCCTTCATTTACAAAAAGAACTTCAATATGTGCTTGAAATGCTTTGTTTTAATTTGCTAGCTGTTCTGCAAAGATCTCTTGATAATACAGAATGTTTCCACAATAAATGTTGGCCAGAACAAGTTTACTCTAGAGTTTTACTCTATCATTGAGCGTTTACAAAATAAAATAAATTTAAATAAGTAAGGTTGGCCAAATTCAAACCACAAATCAGAAAACCACCAAGTAGGACCATCCTCCCTGCCAAAGCTTAATATGACCTAACGGGAGAGCTGTAAGAGGTTAGAGTTGGGTTTTATGTAGCTTCATGTAATATTTGGCAAACCGAAGGGGCTGGGCCAGGACTCCTGATCCTTAAACAAACATTTGATGTAATTTTTTTTCACTTTTTCATCATAATAATACTCTGCATTCTGCCCTCCGATGACCTCAGCCTCTTTTCCCCAGGGTGGGTCGGATTTGGAACCTCCTTCTTCACTTACGAGAGCCATTTGAATCAGCCCCTTCCAGATGTGTTTCACCTCCACCCACAACAGGCCCTGCAGGTCCAGCAAAGTGCACAGAGGGAAAGGACCGCAGGGAGAAGGAGCCGTGCCCTGGCAGCACATCAGTTGGCTTGCAACTCCTCGCTGAGTTTATTATTCATAGCACTGGTGGGAGGGCAGGGGGCAGGGTGACTCACACAACATCTTGTCTAAATTGAAAACCAATACCAATCCACACCCCTGCAACCGAGAAGCAGAGCTGCGGTGGGTCACCGTGGTCAGTTTTGCTTCCAGTGGACGGCTGGGCCCCAGGGACATGCTGCTCCAGGCTAAGCAGGTCACTCACTATCATTAAACTGAGAGAGAACGGGAAGTTTATCTTTCCCTCCAACCCCTTCAAAGCAGTGATCTCCACTGCCTCGTTCTCTTTCAAAAAAGCTACATTAACGTTTGTGACAAAAGTGAGAGCCAATGTGAAGTCTCTTGAATTATTTTTTAATTTGGATGAAACATATAGAGAACTGTATAAAAAACCCCAGCATTCCAATTTAGTGCTACTCCGGTAATAAGTAAAATTAAATAACGACCTTACCAGCATTGATCCAACTAGAAAAAGGAATGTTGTTTAGCCTGAACTCCACCAGATCTCAAATACAAGTGAACAAGAAAATTATGGTCCTAACTACAGATTGAAAGAGTAATGTGGTAAGGCAGAAATTAAGTGGTACTTTCTTTCAGGTACTACTATAGAAAAAACAATAGTTTAACTGTACTGAATTTAACAGCAAAGCACTTGCCTAACAAAGTAAGAGTTAACACACAGTTCCAATCACATTTTAAGCTAAGAACTCCAGTGTTTTCTGCCACCATCAGAGAGCTTCACTACCTCAAGATACGTGTGTATCTTCACAGCAATCACGTGCCTTTTTTAACTTGTCCTGCTGTCTGGCTTTCTCTCACTGTTTAACAATTCTGTGTAATCTTGTCCTCCGTTTGCCCCACAGTGTTATTTTTGATGACCTAATACCTACTCCTGTCGTCAGCACACCCTCCCCTGAAGGGAGGGTAAGGGTAAAGTAAAGAACTACACAAGCCCAGCATGTGGAATAAGCGCTCCCAGCTGGATGGAGAACAGAGATGGGGATCCATCAGCCCTAGTCCAGGGCTGCCAGGGAACCTGCTTAGGTGAAGAGTGGCAAGAAGTTCCCAGGATGCTCAAGGTTGTTTCAGTCACCAGGAGCGAAGCAAAGGCAATGAGGACAGTAGGAAATGGTCCTGCCTATATGCTGCTGCAATTTCTACCTCCCAAGAGCTCCTTCCTGCCTGGCTCCAACGGGGAGGAGATGCTCCACATTTCCTGCTCAAGAGTGCCACAGTGGCCCCAAGTGGTAAATAAGGAAAAATTCAAGCAGAAACCTGCAAGTCTTCCTGTGGCAGAGCCAAATCCTAAATTAAAGGAATGTGTGACAAAGCTGCCAAAAGTGTGACACTTGGCAGCTCTCCCAGCTGCCTTCTACTACTTCCCTTCTAGCCCCCAAAGTATCTGTGATGTGAGTAAGGGGCACTCTTAAGTAGCTGCTGGCCCTTTCCCACTGCAACTGCTTGGAAGAGGACTCTTGGCTTCTTCAGGCGTCACTGGGTTAAGGTAGAGAATGTAGCTCCTGGGCCCTCTGCCCGATTCCTATTCAGATGGTGGAAAGCAGCATAGGAGATGACTGGCTTTTTCTGAATTGAGGAAAGCTCCTAAGAAAATTAGGCTCCTTTCTTCACAAAGCTACACAGAAGAAAATAAAGCGTCAGCCAAAAATCTCTGCCCTTGCTTTCTCCCAACTCTCATGTCAACTGGAGTTAACTCCCACTGAACTATATACCAGCTAAGGACACTGATGTCTCACTCCTTTCACATCTGTTTCACAAACCAGCATCCACCCTTGAGGTACTGAATGTGCCTTCAAACCTTCTTTCAGTACCTTTAATCCTGACACCTTGGAAGTGAGAAATAGGCTTTAGCTGCTTTCCTTGTATGTAGCACACTCACTCTTCACCCAAGTTACAAAAGCCATAATTAGTGAACAATCTCTCCCACCTCACCCTTGCTTATAAACTGTTTCCATCTGGCTAAAATTAAGTTAAAATTTTCTTCTTAGCTTAGGTTAATATTTCTAATATTTCATTTCAAGAGGGGGGGGAAACCCCAGCAAATTACCAGAGTGTGTCAAATTATGTTACACCCTCCATTGAATTGAACATCTCACCGACTCCTTTCCATGTAAGAAAATTGTGTTTTATCCACTAACATTTAAAGACTGTACATATATGTCATCTTTTACCCCAAAAGTAAAGCACTGTACAAATATGCAGGTATTCAATCAACACAGCTAGTACAAACCAATGGAAAATTACTATTTAACACATGCAAAAGGCACCTCACAGAGGAGCAGAATGAAAATGGGGATGTATCACACCTAAGTTATCAAAAGGATAATTTAATTATCCAAATCGTAATTTTAATTGGCACAGATACATATACACACAACATTTATAAGATGTTCGAAATGTGTCAGCATGCTTTCGTATCTTACTGATACCATGAGGGGCACAGGCATGCGATTATAGATCCAGAGGAAAAAGCAGCACTGCATTATTTCACGTTAACTCTTGCAGTTCTTCAGAACGTCCCATCCTGCTACCGATCAGGCATCACTCTGTTGAATTTGAGATGTCTGACATATGAAATAGCACACTGCAACAAACGGTAGCTCTTTCATTTTGTAATTTTTTGCAGACCAGAAGATACAGCTTGGTCTAGGGATTCAGGTTCCTACCTCTACTAAGCCATTGGCTAATTGTGTGAAATCGGCAAAATCTATTAATCCCTGTAGTAATTCCTGCTAGTAAAAAACTACCTTTTGTGACCTCTAAACGAAGTGTGAGGTATGGTTATTGCTGAGGTGACCTGAGGAATTTACAAATAAGTTTAAAATTGACAGAGCTATGTTAGGGAAACAACATTTATATTTCTGAACAAAAGATAGATAGATATTTATACAGAAAATATAGATTAGATATATTGCGACCCAAATCCGTTCTTTGAGCAGCCTATTATTAGAAAGACGATTCAGAAAGCTGTAGGCCAAATTTGTTGTACGTGACAGATGTCTTTGACAATTGGGCACTTCACAGATACAATTTAAATGTTTTTCAGTACGGGAATTTTTAATTGCCCTTTGTCAATGTGTTTGCAATAGAAGTTGTCTTAACAGGGAGATATACAGAATCTAGTTTATTATGGAAGACAGTTGTTCATCTGCTGGAAAGTCCATTGAAGAGTAACTATGGAAAACCACACAACTTTCCTTTTCTAGAATTTTGGGTCTTAATGCCAGAAACCAATGGTTTCTATTCCTACTTGTCACCCCTAAAGAAGTAATCATACAAAGAAATTGCACAGAATTTTCATATTCTTCAGAGTTCTGTAAATGCAGCCACTTTCCATCTTCCTAAATTCAGAGATTTCACGCAAAAGTTCAGACTGCTGTTTTCCAGCAGTCTACCTCCCACTCAGCAACACAAGTGCCTTAAGAGCATAACTCTGCTGAAATAACTCAAGCTCTATCTGCCTTCTGCATCTCAGGAGCCATTCCTTTTTGGGAGGGAGAGCAGAATGGAAAATTGACCTTCTCAATCAAGATCTGACCATTGGCTCTCCACACAGTGTTCAGAGCCTAGCAGAAAGCTGCCTCACTGGAACTAGAAATTGGAGACTGGAAATAGGAAATCACTTTCCTAAAGCATATATTTCTTCCCTTAGTATTCTTTGAAATAATTAAAAATTATCAACTTCTTATAAATTAAATTGAGTAGGGTTGGGTTTTTTCTTTCAGAAATTGAATTTCCTCCCTTTCATAAAGAATTATAAAATTTTTGAGGGAATGGGATTCTGAGTAGTAATGCTGTAATATAAAGTGAAGACAGCACCAGCCTGTACTCAGGTGTCTCATGAGAGAGCATTTAACGTTCAGCAGCCTCCAATGTAAACTTTATCATATGGGTGGAAAGCAGCATAGCAGCTTACAGTACAGATGCTTCCCATGAATCCAGTTTGCTGCAGAACCTGGAAAAACACCACAGTTGATATTGCTACTTACACCACAAATCATCTAGGCATGGCAACCCCAAAAGAGTATGAAGGCACTGGTTAACTTTAGACAGCCTACTGTTGTATCACAGCACATGAAAGACAGGGACAGAGAACAGTGATTTTTTTTTTATTTTTTTTTTTTTAACAATTGTACAGAACACTCCAATCTGCTTAAACAGAGGGATTTTGTAGAACAGGATCAGAGAATTAAAACTGCTGTTCTACCCATCCCAAGCAAAAGGAGTTCAGCGACACAGTGGTACCATATTTGCATTGGGGGCCCTGTCAGAAAATTATTGAATAGCTGAAGCATTAGGTATTTTAAAATTTATTATATTTTGTGACCAAACTGGCAACTGCAGAGGGGTTGGGACTATATTACAGTGTAATAAAAACCTCATAAAACATTTAAACAAACTCACACATCTGCAGAGAGATGGGAGGTATTATGTAATGTAAGTCTTTGCTAAAGTCACCTCTCACCCTACTAGCTGCTGCAGGAGCAACATTCAGTATAAAGTGCCTCTGTGGTTTCTCACTCTCTGTCTCATCCCCCACCCCCAATACACACACACACTCTCTCTCATGCATGGATGTTATTTACAAAAGTGACACCCTGGTTTTGGGGATGGTTTGGTGCATTTAAAAAAAAAAAAAAAGTCAAAACATGGAATAATTTTAGTTTCAAACCAACAAGTGTAGAGGCAAAGGACATCCAAATCTCATTTTATTTTACTCCCCATAGTAAGGAAGTCTTGGATACAGGTCTTTCCTTTAACTTGTATCTAACAACCTCCAGAGAATTTCACTGGATTTAATAAAGACTATTCTGTGGATGAATTCTTGACCTACATCCTCGGCTGGCATTCCTACCGTGTTTGTTCTTAGAAAATTTAACAACAGCTCTACAGCATTCCTTTTGCAGATTGCCAGAAAGCTTATGTCTCAATTATATGCAAATGTAGATGATAATGTGTGAGGTAGGATCCACAATTCCACTCAAGGGACTACCTCAAAACCAGTCCAACAATCAACAATCCTCTGTCCAAACCGCAAAAAGACAATGAGAGATAAGTGCTTGGAATGTTTCAAAAAATTATGGCCACCAAATTGTTTGAAGGCTGTCAGGAATGTATACTGAGGACTCATTAGAGTACCTCCCCGGCTGCTCTCTTCACTGCAGCGTTCAGATCGCTCCCAGAAGGCCCTTGATGAAGTTACTGAGCTGGAAAAAACAAATATCTTCAAAGTTTCATTTCTTTCATTCTTGATTTCATACTGACCTACTCTGAGACATGACACAACACGGGATAAGGAACACATAGCAATGCAAAACAGCATAACCACCACCTTTCCTACTATTGAAAATACGGTTATTTTTTTGCCAGCTGGAAGCTGAGCAGAAGCTTTGTAAAACTCTGAAATCCTTTGTAGCCTGGTGGTTTATGTGAACAGATATTATCTTAGAATACTGAAAACGTCCATGCACTTTGTTGTTAATTGACTCCTTTTCTCCCCAGCTTTTATCTTCCAACGTAAAAACCACATTGACACTTATAAAAGTGCAGACCAGCAGCACCAATAGCCCAAACTGGGTAAGCAGTAAAGCCACTCTGTAAGTGGCCATTGTAGGCTTACTCCTCCCTCTCCTAGCAATACCTCTTCAGTAAGAGTATTCTAGCACAGGATAAAGGGAAGGGGATGACTGACTGAAAAAATCTACACATTATTGTGATTTCTAGGCTGCTAACTTGTTCCTGAAGAACAGTGTAAACACAACAATCTCTTCCCAACTTTGAAAACATTTTTCAGAGCTACCATGAGATAAAACAAGCCATGTATTGAAAAGGCAGCATGCTGAAGACATCTAAGCTCTAAATAAACCTATGTCTCTCCCAGCTACCAGATAATTTTGAATAATATATGAAAGGATAAATTTACACAGTAACTCTTGTTTAGCAGTCTACTGTAAAATAATTTTGTGATCATGGATTGACGGTGTTCTGAACATTTTAATGATACTGTGAAGGAGACGTTCAAAGAGGATTTCCAACTTCAACAGCCCATCTAATGAAACCAGATTAGCTCTTCTTTGAGACTCTTCTTAAATACCCAATAGTTTGTTCTTTCCAAAGCCAAGGGAGCCCTGTGCTCCACTGAACAGCTCTCATTGCAGTACATAGTGTAATGGAAACACCTTGGTGCAATAGTGTTTGAGTACGAGGGGCAATCAAAACATCTACTTCTGGGAGTTTTCACTGAAGACTTCTCAATGCCTGTGACTGGTAAAGCTCAATTTCTCCTTCAGTGGTTTTGAAATATCAATGTATATTTCAAAATTACAGTATAAGACCCCATAAAATAAGCTCCTGGTCTTACAGTTTTGGGAGCTAGCCTAGCTGGACTACGTAGGGAATGTGTTATCGCTGCTCAATCCTTTAGCAGAACATTGCCAAAACGATTCCTACAAGAATTTAAAATAGTTCTGGACTAGTCATAGCTTCACCGGTTTATAAAGGTATTCAAGGAAACAGTATGCTGGTTTGGGAGTACAAAAGCTTAGCTGCACCACTGCCATCATGCCTTCTTTCCTAATCACCTCTTGGTATGTCTGCTAAGAGAGTGATTTCTGTCAATGTTTTATGCTTGTCTCTCAGTCCAGCAGTTCCAAATTAAGCTTCTGTCTGAGATGAAGGCTACATATACAAAACAATAGCTTTAGATTACCTTTGTTGACATTAAAAGATTTGAAATGCCAATGATGAATTAGATACTTTCTAGGCTCCATCTCATTTTTCAGTACTGAATACTTCAAATACATCATTGTTAGTCTTCTAATGTACAGAACAAAACAAGTCATACAGACATATATACATGCACATATGTATATAGCCCAGTACCCTACCTGAAAGCAGTCATGGAGAATATTTATGGCAAAAAAATAAAAAGAAACAGGCAAGCATAAGTGGTACTTCTCAAGCACACTCTCCCACATCTAGTCATGTGTGACAGAATTTCTGGACTATTCATGTCATCCTCCTTCCCTTTCTAAAGGAACATTAAAAACAATTTGCAACTCATATACTACTTACAGTTCTATAGAACTACTTACAGGGTTCTATTTCCTGACTGGAAATAGGAAATTTAGAGTTCATTATCATATATATAAAATCAAGACCAACAGATAATACCATCCCAAAAAAATTCCCACTGAATTCAATTGAGATCATGAATGTATTATGGTTCTGTAAATGAGGGAGGTTTGAATTAAATAAATACAAAATTATTACAAAATTATAGTTTAAAACTTTTAACTCACAGCAATTTAATTTAAAATCTGATGTGAGCTGGCAAGTCTTGGGTTAGCTTCAGTGAAAGATGAATCAGGCTCTAAAGATTTGGGTAGCTGATGCACAACAACCATTGCATCTGAATTAATTCTATACTAATGCATGTTCAAGTTATCTCAAAGAATTGCTAGCCTTCCTACTAGACATTCTTATCTGTGGGTAAACTAGTATGTTTTATTTCATTACAATGAAGTTGAAGTAAATAGCCATTGACTTCCACTTTCTGTTGGAAAGACCACCATTTAAAACTTTCAGTGCAGGCTCAGTAAGTTCTTCATATCCCACGTAAGTCAAATGGCATCTTTAGTAAAGCCTCTGACGGAACCGTTTATATTTTTTTTGTAATATAGAAATAAGCTGCTTAGATGAATTTTTCTTTTCATTATTGTTTCATGTTTTATCCCACTTCCTGATTCAGAGCTGGATACTGTTTAAAAATCTTTCTCACAAGTTGCCGGTTAGAGCACACTTCAAAACGTTTGCAGAATTTTTTCTACCTGCTGTCAGGTATCGTGTATAGGCATATGATACAAATGCCCAGTCATTAAAGACATGCATCAAATGCTATCAAAAAGAAACCTTTTTACAACCCTAAAGTCAACATTATCTCAAGAGTGCAAAAGTACAAATAATTTGATGCTCAAATATGTTCCAAAATATGACTAACTTATATTCATCAACCAAAGCATGCATTCATTTTTCTAAGACAAAATATCGAGTTGCATCTTTGGGCAATGCATAGTCCAATGTTTCATACTGTGCTACAGTATACGCTGTTGCCATTTGTGTACTGAAAAAGGTACAAATAGCATTTGTAATGCTAATCATGAAACACCACCAGAATCACTGCCAGAAAAAAAAACTCTCTGAAATGTAATGCGGCAGCAAAAATAAAAACAAATATATAGCTATTCAAGGAAAATATATTTTGCCTTAAAGGTTTTAATCTCCTTTAAGTGAGAGATTTGGCCCCCTATTAAGAGTGCTGAACTCCTGACTTCTGAGCACAGACTATGCGTAGCTTTCTTTCAAACTAAATAACATAAGCTACATCTAGAGAATTGGTCAGTAACGTTTTTTATTGTGCACTCAAGAGCAAAAAGAGACTATGCACAAATATTGGGGTGTTACTATTACAGTAAATGCCATTTACAAAACTGTATTTTACTAGTTGTAGAAATCACACAATGTAGTTTAAAAGACACTTGACAGTGTTCATGGAGGAAACAAATCACTGTTCTCAGTAACCAGTCTTGTTCCACTTACGTGCAACAAGAGCACAACAATGTGTGACTGTTGTCAATCTCCTTGACTGCTGCAAATTATAGTAATTCTGTTGTAGTCAATGAAGCCACTCCAAATTATATAGTTATACCAGTGTAAACCTGCTATCAGCTGTGAGAAGATTAGTCTAGCTTAATACTCCTTCAAGTATGTATAAATTTATATTATCTAAATCGATATATATAATAATACTATACTTCTATAGGCATATGTAAGATAGAAGTGAGGACTGCAGTTGACTGACTTCAGAGGTATCTTCAATCCTGTGTCTCTATCATTAAAAAAAAAAGTTTCCATGACTACGACTGTCAAATGAAATTCTAAATACTTAATGATGCTGGTTTGTTTGTGAGTTAGCAATAATGATAAGCAATAGGAACAAAATTAATTATGAATTCTAATGTAGGGCCTGTCTGCTCAGTTAAGAACCAGACAATTGGAAGGATTCTACAAAAATCTCTTTGAAATAATATTTAAAATGGAGAATGCTATTTCTCCACAGAATATGGAAGGAGGATAGGTGTCCCATAGAATAAGGTACTAGCCTATGAAATTTTACAGCTTGAAAAAATGCTGTAGAATATTAGATATTTCTGTTAAAGCTGGTTTGGGGTTTTTTAAAATGTCTTTCTGCCTTCTTATTTCCAAGCAGTAGAAATATTAGAAATTCTAGACTTAATGGCAGTATGTCAGCTTACATTAGTTGGGACATAATGAGTTCTGGTAGCGTAAGCAGCTCAGTCTTGCAGTTTCAACAACTGTTCATTACTCCAGGTAATCCAGATCCCAAATTCTGAACTTTTAGAGAACAGGACTTCACCCAACTGAATAAAGGAAGCAAATATAGCTTTAAATAGAAAGTATTCAATCTCACTTGTCCTAACAGCAGTAATTGGCACTGTTTCGGCAGCGAGTGAGTGCTGTGTCTGTATGCCACACTGTCTCATTTTTCACCAGCAACAAATCTTACCAGAATTTGAGAAGAAGCGGTACAGGGGCTGCTCTGGTACACATGTAGGAAAGTATCTAACTGGCTTTGATGCACAGTAGTGTCCAGCAGCTTATCAGCAGGGCTCATATCCACCGAGTATGTAAGGAAATGAACATTTAAAAATTCTCCAACTGTTAGTAATATTACTCCTCTGTCAGATCAGAGCCTGACCAGAGATTTGGAGCAATTGTGTTTAAAGTGGGAAAGAGAAAAGTCTACAACTACAGAAGCTCATCCCAATATGAATTATGCTTAAAAATGTATTGATATTAAATAAACTTGTGAATGAAGAAAATGTAAGTCCATGTTCTGAATTCTTCATTCATATCAAATAGACTAAGTAGTATTGAGGCACCAAATTGCGTACACGTGATGCAGGTAAACCCTCCCTGATTCAAGCATATAATCTTAGTCAGCTGGGTCTCCTGCAGCAAGAAAGTAGGGTTTTTAATTATTGAGAGGCTTGTTTTATTTGTACATAAAAGAGCCAGGACAGATGATAAGTTGGTAAATTCAAGCTTATTTAGCCCACATATTCCAAGTAAAAACCTATCTGCATCAAAAACTCATACAGCAAAGGGCTTAAAAGACTCTTACTCAGTGATTAAATGGCTAGCTCTATTCCTACTGCCCTTCAGAAGCACGAGAAATCCAGGAAGAGGGTGGAGCCAACTGAAAAGAAGTTGTTAGTTGCTCAAGAACAGTTTATACTGTTTCAAAACAAAAATAAGAATTATTTCTAAAAAAAAAGGGAATGTAAGTGAAAGTCACAATCTGTACTTAATCCGTTTGTGTGGGATTTCATGTTGATGAATGTATTTTTTACATTTCAGGAGAAACAGCTGTCATTATAGTAATCTCAGAACTATATGAACTCTATTAAAACATATTTTAATATCATGGCCCATAAATTACCACTCAAATTCACACCACAGTTTTGTATAGAGTCACATTATAGTGGGGCTTTCCTTCTTCCCTTTTAACATATCTTTCTCCTACAAACAGGGCTATGGGAACCATCCCAAAGATCCACCCTTGCTAGGGGCCTTCTATGCTTATTCTTTTGCTCATTATAGATGAGGTCTCACCTGCCACTGTAGTAACATCACCTTTGCTCAGGGCTCTAAACAAAAAAAAGGATCAAGAAAATTCAAATTGTTCTTCTTTTCCCAGTTTACCAGAGCTTACAAGACAACAACACTGAGCTTGAATCACCATAAACATAAAGATGCAACATCACAGAACTGTCACAGAGAATCAGAGCTATATTACAGAAGGTACTCACCGCAACAGCTCCCAAAACATTTTTGGTTTGCCACTCCGTGAAAACCCCAGTCCCAACCTGGCTATCTCAATTCCCTTGGCAATGTTTGCTGAGACACAAGCACTTCAGAAAAAGAGTCCTCAAAGGGAGCAAGTTAAGCTTGGAGCTGTGTAAGATTTGTCTACAGCAAATGCCTTGGAGATGGATTTGCTTTTCTCCTGGATCCAGAATATGTTTACACAATGCTAACAGAATTCCAGCCAGTAAACCTACACCACCAGTATCTCTGCTGTGGTTTCCAGTACTGATAGCTTCAGGACTGGCTTGCAGACAGAGCCGACTTAAGAGTCTGAGGTGGTGCTGTAGATATGCTCTTAAACACCTAACTTGGCTGTAAGAAGGAACACTCCTTGAGAAGGACCCTGCCCCGGGGTTTGACTGGACAGTGGAATTCCCTCTCCTCTTACCCTCACCCACCACCAATGCAAAATACCAGGGTTTGCTAATCTTTCTGATCCAGAGTGATTTTGAATGCACACCTATCACTTGTGTGGCAGGTCAGAGAGGATGCAAGAACGAAGAAAGGAAAGGAAAGGAAGGAAAACAGTTTGTTAATTTTTTTTTCTTCATGTTAAACTGATCCACTTGAAGGAAACATTCATTGGGCCAGCACAGGGAACAGAACACAATTTTTCCCTATTCCTAGAGACATGCCCAGACAACTAGAGTATTTTCCTCTGCTCTTTTTCATAAGCACACACCTATGACTCATAATAATCGCTTGTTAAAATCAGATGTGGGTGATTTCATAGACAGCCAGAGGAAACAGACCAGTGAAAATACAGGTCTTATGGATTTTTGATGCAGCCAGATAACAGAAAGGGCATTCTAGAGATCAAAAAAGCATATTAGGAAACAGAGGATGGCACTTAGCATTTAAGCCTCTAAACAGACTTTGTGATCTAAGCCAGAGTTTTCATGTATATATGGGAATAACTTAAGTTTCTGGGGCTTCACACAGCTGAGATGAGCCCAGTGAAAAATCATTGCAGGTTTTCTGGTACATGTAGCTCTGAGAATTCTCCTCACCTAAACTACATTCCAAAAGATGGAGAAATTGATCCACTGTTGTTATACCTACTTTGTATAGCATTTCTGCCAAGTTCTAAATTACCACAGAAGAAGAGAGAGCTTTAACAAAAGTATCTGAAGGGCCACCAGAAAGCTAGCAAAACAGCATTTTTCTGGCAGTCTTAGGTTCACCTCCCATGCACAACAAGCACACTGAGACTAGATCCTCTGATCAACTGAACAAAATGAATATGCCATTAACAGAAACTCTGGGTTTTCCTATCTTCTGAAGCCAAAAAAGCATTGTCCCCTCTCCTCAAAAAAGACTGTTGTAAACTACACCGGCAATAGCCTGATCTTAAGAGTATTTTACACGAGACATGTTAATACTACTTTTCATATTAATTTTATAATTAATTATATTTTTGTATGGAAGAAATTATTTTTGTCTTGGCTTTTTATTTCCCATATGTAAGTTTCTATAAGTGATATATAGCTTCATACATGCTGTACATTCAACTAATGGAACAACAGGTGCAACTATTGCTAGATTAAAACTGATTGAACATTTCACATCAGGAAAGGAGTTGATATGGTGCAATTTACAAGCACCAATCCCTTGTCTTACTCTAAGTTTCTCATCATAGTTCCTTTCTCACTATGTATGAGGATCAAGGAGATAGCGGGTATAAGAGAAGGCAGACTTTGTTTGCTTTCTGCCACGTAGGAATTATTTTTCCCATGAAAACTCCTATGCCTGAGTGTTCTTGGTATTGTAAGCCTCCTCAGCAGAATGGAAAATACAAGCTTTGGCCTTGGTACAGACTGGTTTCTGCAAGTTTTGACAAGATTGTCCATAAATGTCAAAGTTAAGCACCTGTAATGTTCTGCACATTTTATACTCGCTGAACGTTTTGACTTCAGAAAATCCAACACCCTTCTATAACCTGTACCCCTTTTTTACAGAGCAATAAAAAGAACTTTCTACTCAATAGCCATCTCTGCCCCATGAAGTCTTGAGTGAAGGCTAGAAATTAGGTCTCTGATATGTCAATACAATATATTAAGTACAGATTAATGAGATTGACCTTAGTCTTTAAGTGAAATAATTGATGCACTTGCTACAGTCCTTTAAGACAGTTGTGACAAACATTGTGTGCATTATTTATTGTTAAGTTTATTTGTACTACTGACTTTTGTGAGACTGATTCTGCTTAACATGTACAAGTAACAAAAATTGCAAACTTACTATTCAAATCAGTATACCAAAACTAAGCAACTTTAAGTGTAAGCTGAAGCATTCAGTATCACAATGCCTTCTGCATGGTCCTGCAAAGATCTTTGGAAGAATTAAACACAAAATAATCACACAAATCCTGATGCTGTGATTTGTAATTAGAAGTGAAGTTCTACAGAAAAAGGAGCCTCTTGATTTCCCCTCCCTATAATAACATGAAGAAATGGTAAGTAGTGTTGTTTAGGGAAGATTAAAAGACAAAAGCCTGCTGAGTTTCTTTAACGGTTACAAATGTACTTCAACAACTATTTTAGTTTACATTATTTTATATTACATTATAAATAATTTGAAAAATGCTAGGTTTGGAGAATTAAATACACCACTGTAGAAAGTGCAGGTCATCATCAAATGTAATTTTCATTACACGCATTTCTTGTATGTTCTTGCGTATCAGCCAGCACATGCCTTTATCATTATTTACACAGAATTCTTTGAGAATGATAAAGCACAATGATACCTTGTTGTCTCATCCACTCAAGAGTTATTAAAAACATTTACATTATAGCATTTTTAGAAAACCAAGTTTTGGTCCTAACCCTTTGAGTGGAAGTGTCCTCAAGCACACTATCACTGACAAAAAAATCCTGATTTTGAAAGCTATTTTTTCCGCATTAGCAAAGTGTAGCTTAACAGTGCTTCTACTGTAGTCTTGCATGCAAGTAATCACTTCTCTGTACTTTTCCTATGACAAATTTATTTTTCCTATATGCTTTTACTGGCTGGTGCAGTTGGCATGGCTTGACTGACAAAGAGCCAGAAAGATGTGAGTGTAGGGAAAACTCACAGTTCTCTCAGCTGCTGGCACAGTGGAGGGTAAGAGCACAGCAGAAGTGATGCATTCAAGCACAGCCCTGTGAGTTAGTATTACCTGCCAGCTTGTGAACACTACTGGCAGTGCATATAAATGCAGATTATTCACACACTTGTAAACTAAGAGAAGGTGTTGGAAACTAACTGCATAGAAAAATGTAACAAAACATTTTAAGCATTCCCCAACTGTAGGAGTAAGTGAGTGCTGCTATTCGATCCCAAGATTAAGAGGTGAAGTAATTTGATTTGCAAACTAAAATGCATTCTGAATCATGCTGAAAGCAAAAAACTGTTGTTAAGGATGTTAATAGCACATCTAATGTTTTACTGTGTATTGTTACCAGAACAGAATTGTAGCCCTATTAGGACACCAGTCTCACATATTCTTAGCATTTGGGAGACCATCTTTGAATGATAATGTTACAGCTGAGTCTTACAGGGAGCACCTTAATGATTCTGAGTACTTACTCTGAAGAGAGTATAATGCCAAAAGGAATACCAAGTCGGTGGTATTGAATAATAAATCCATACGACAACTCATCCTAGACCTCCAGAGTCCTAGTTCACTATTTGCTGGGCATTAGTGATTTGAAGGTACCACTAGCTACATTTTTGAGTTTTAAGACAACATTCAAAGAAATTCTGTGAGTTTTCATTCATGCATATGAAGCAGAAATTGTAAAATATTTCTTTACTAAACCAGTTCCTCTGCTTTCTAAACAAATACAAGTTATGCACTTGCCTTCAGAAAAGTATTTAGAAAAACCTCAGGAACACTGAGGTTTACACATTAGAAACTAAAATTTTTCATACATGACAGGATTATTCTCCTACTTTGTAAAAAAAAAAATAAAGGAGGGAGCGGAAATCCTGTTCTCAGATGAATCAAAAAGTCATTTTGAATCAAGAAAGTTCAGTAAGAATACACTCGTGTTTTTTATGATTTAAGAAAGCCCAGCAGATGTGATAATGACACAGAGCCATGTTATAGGAGATAGTGCAAACATACAAGCAAGATAAGCTAATTATCCAGCCCAGCAAATGCCCGTAAAGTTAAAGTCTCTTTCTTTTTACTTCATTGGAGCTCAATATAAAATCCAGTAGAAAAAGAAAAAGCATACTGTAACCAGGAGAAGATACAGTTCAAGTAAAATTTATCTCAGTAAATGCTAAAGTAGACATGGACAGAAGAATGCATACATTAAGATCAAAAGCACTTTCTGGAATCAGGGGTGACAGAAACCAAGATGAATATGACACTAACTAGCATAGGTTTAGTTGTAAGCAGTGCTGGCCAAAAGCCGCATTCAATACAGTATATTTAAGAAGCAATAATGTATGTGGTTGAAAATGAATGGCAGGGAAGAATATAAAGGGATCTTCTGCAAATACAGTCAAGTAGATACCAAAGATAGAAGTGGAAAAGCTTTAGAAACTACACTACTTGTGATATTTTTGAGAAGCGGGAAATGACAAGTAAGTTCTGTGGCAAGGAGTTTGTTTTAATGGAACAGCAGTAAAAGAAATGACACAGTGGAAGCATTTTGTGTGGTCCTGCTCATATTTTCACTGGATGGACAGAGAGCCGATTCCACCATAAGCTTTTATTAACAGCCAAATCCGACAAAATGTGATTTTAAGCTAAAATATATACATACATAAATTGTTTATTATTTAAATTTCAAAACAAGCATAGCATTCAGACTAAGAACTAAGCTCTTGCCAATTTTATAGAACATAACACTATGAAGGTTATATATCAGTCTAAACATTTTCTCAGCGTACTGTGATGAGAAAACAGTTAGGGTTCCCCCCCCCCCCGCCTTAAAGATACTCCTTCCTCAAAAGTTTGCTTTTTGGGATGAGATACACACAATGCTTAATTCTCAGATCACAATGTTTCTGCTCTCACTTGGCTTCACAATCTAAACAAATTTTGCCAACAACCAGATGTTCAAGAACTCAGACTGTCAAAGAATGTATGAGTGGCAGCATCAACTAAAACCACAAGGTCCATTTTGTTCAACAACCTGTCCCTGACAGGAGCCCTGGGCAGTATCCACCAGGTCCCTCAGATGTTTTCAAGCACTTTCCAATGTTTTGGAGGGTGCTCTGAACAGCATCCCTGCCACTTCCTTTTTTCCATCTTTGATACTTTGAACATAACCCCTCTTCCTTTTATCACATTTGTTGTCCCCTGTAGTCACTTTGTTTCTCCCAGCTTTTGTTTCCCTTATTGCTTCCTCCTTTTTCAAGCAAAAGTTCTTTGGTCTTGCTAGGGCTTGATGTCATTCTATCCCTGAAAAGGAACTGGTACAGACCAATGCCAGCAAGCAAACGCCTAGGGAAGAGTGTAAAAGAACAAGCATGTAACAGTATTTCACCATACTACAGGAACCTCCAGCAACGCATGGCCTACATCTCCTAAATTTCATAAACTTCAATGGATTTTTCTCTCATTAATTTGTTCAGTCATGTTTTGAAACGATGCAAGCTTTAAATATCTACAACCTGCTGCAGCCAGGTTAAATACACAGCTTAAATACAGCTTTGAGAACATTATTCTTTTACTTATTTTTAACTTCTCATATGCTGATGTAACTTAATATCCTCTCGTTCTTGTACTAAAAAGGACATTGGGGGGAATAAATTCCTAATTGCTCCATGTTATTCATTATTTTATTCAGTTAATTTGACAGTGCTGTTTTTAGCAGACTGCTTTTTAACAGGTGTGTGAAACAAGATTACATTTAATGGAGAGATTGTCTTGAGGTAGCACTCGTCTATCCCAACTCACTCATCTAGATGGTAGTAGGAATCAACATTAAATAGATGGGGATGCCTTAATTATCTTCCAGGGTGAACTGTTTTGCTTTGGGGTTTTTGGGGGGTTTTTTAGCTACTTTCATTTTGGTTTGAGTGCTTCAGAACCACTGGTGCACAAAAAAGGCTCCATATGATCAGATCTGTCTTTGTCAACTACTTCCTTGTCTTTGGGTTTAGGAGGTTCAGATATTAGAAACTCCTGATAGCCCTGATGTGCAGTATCTCTTATATTTGAAGGCCAGATAGATAAAGTACATGAGGCTTGTACTGTAAGACAAAGATGTTTGGAACATCTACCTAACAAAGAGAACCTTGCAGGACAGAAGATACTGTTGGTTTTTTAATATTTTTTAATTGATTGAGCCAGTCACAGCCATACACCGGGTATCAAGAACCATCAAGTAGCCCCAAAAGGCCTGCAGTAATGAAGGTAAGCCTGGGTTTAAACCCAGTGAAAAGCTGGGGGTGTAAGGAAGAAAAAATAAAAAGTTTAATAATGACAGAACTTGAAAAACAAGAGCATAAATACATCTGGCTCACACAAGCAGTTAAGGAGAACTGGGCAGGAGGAGTGTACTTGGCTTCTTTTATTACCACACAGACCGCACACTAGGGAAGCGGATTCACAGCCTGGTGCTACAGACAGTGGGAGGTTAAAGCTGTTTAAGAGAGCTAGCTCTGTGACAGTGCTACTCCAGCTCAAATCCCTGGTGTAAGCTATAAACAAGTACAAAACAACTGAGATATTTCCAATAGAAATGCCCCCGACAGTCTGTACCTATATAGAAAGCTACTTCAACTAGTGCAGGGAAGCAAATAAATAATTTTTTTAAACTCTTTGACTCTATAAACCCCAAATAAAAATGTCTATTCAACTGTACTGAAGCACAGCTAGTTACTATAGAGAATGAATTTTAAACCAAGTAGGAAGGTCTGCACAAAGTGACAAATGCATATTGCCCAGAAGATGATATTTGGTGAAACATGAAACATTACCAGGGTTAATTCCTTCACAAATCTCTTCCAAGGTTCTGAAAACTTAGCTAAAGTGCAGCTCTCTTAGCTGAAGTCTCCCATACCAGCTGTCTGCCTCAGGCTTAATTTATTTTGGAAAACTCCAGCCAAAATTATTCAGCCATTTCAGAGAAATACTCTCACAATCTTTTATTTGGAAACTTTTAGCACTCTAATACTTTACAGTAGTTTCTGAAATTAGATGGGGAAGGAGAGTGAATAGAAGCTATACTTATAACCATTCATGAAAGTCTGCCTAATTTTGGGCAAGCCTAAAAAATGCACACCCTACAGAACAATCCTGAACATGATCTGCTGTGAAGCTACAGGGCAAAGTCAATCTTTTGCTATAATAGCTGCTTCCAGGTATTGTACCCTTGGGCTGGGTTGACAGTTATAACCAGAAGCTGAAAAATCTCTCCCTTGTGCTCTCAATCTCATGATCTTGCTATTTCAGCAGGACGGGAAGAGCTGACAGGTGGAATACGTATTACACAATACGTGAAGGAAGCACGTGGTATTAGCTGGGAAGGGAAGCAAAATCTTCAGGATTGGGAGAGGGGGAGAGAATGGGGAGATCGGGGGATTTGGGGGGGAAACAGTGAACAGGTATTGGGTGAGAAAAATTGTGACTAGGATTAAAAAAAAAACCTGCTGCAACAGTGAATCTGGAAAAAGGCACAGATGAGTGGTCTGGGGAAGAAGAATGTGAGCAAGGGCAAAAGTAAAGGCTAGGGTGGGAAAGCAGTCGGACTTGGACAGGAGTCTGGGTCCAGTTTGAAGGCTGGGAGAAAACCAGCAGGGCAAATGGGTGAAGTGGGGGGGGGTGTCCAGAGATGATGGCTTCTAGAGCAAGAAAATTCAAGGCTGCTGCCAGAAGCCAGAGAAACGGACTAACTGAATGTAAGCTTTTGTCCCCCATACAAGTGAAATACATTGTTCTTAATTCAAAGCGTGTTTTTTCATTAGTTTGTTGGGGTTTTTAACAGGCCAGCTTTTCAGTGGACTAGAATGGATGATGCAAGCAAACCTCTGCCTTCAGCAACATCTGAGAACACTGTTTTACAAAATCTGAACCAGGGGTTTCAGAGTAAATTTTCCGAAAAACAGACAATTAGTGATCACCTATGAAAATATTCAAGTGACTTAGCTAGAACCATTGTGTGAGAAGCTAAAAATGGAGTCCAGCTTTCCAGAACAGCGATCTGTCTTAATCAAAAAAACATGCCCTCCCCTTCTGCAAGACGTCACCTCATTCACTCTATACTTTTCAAGTTTCCAGATGAATTAACAGACTCCTTTCACTATGCTATTTTGATTCATTCCTAGAACTAGGTGGGGGAAAAAAAATCTAAATAAATAAATTTAAAGACCACATCATAATTCATGGCAACAAGAGGACTGCACAAACAATGTAGATGAACCTAATTTTTGACAACATAGACAAACCTAATTTGCATTACTTTGCAAGATACTTGTATCAATCTTTTTTTCATTTAACATGCAAGACCTGACTCTCTCCTCACTTAACACTGTTTCACTTGTTTAATGAGGTTGCCCTTGCTTTATGTTAACACAAAAGCACAATTCTTTTATCTGAAAGAAATGAAAACTACAGTATCTGGAGGAAGGCAGTCCAAACAGGTATTTGATGGAAATTATATACTCAGAAAAAAGTGTTTCTGAGCAATCCAGGGATGGTGCAAACATTTCTTTGGTAAGTAACAAAGACAAATTATGTGCTGTTTTCTCAGGTATACCCAGATAAATTGTCTCATTTTAGAAGTATCACTACTTGGTAGCAAGTCTTCTTAAGAACTGAAAAAAATAAAAAAATAAAAAATAAAAAAAATCACAGACAGGAAAGAATCAAAAGCAAATTGCTCCTGGAGGTAAGGGGGGTTAGGGAAAAAGACAAAAACTAATAGAAAAAAAAAATTTCAATTACCTACATCACTGCTTTATTGTGGGGTTTAAAAAAAACCCCATACATTGAATAAAAGTATGAAACTAGTGTAGGACTGGGTACATAGGATACAGCAAGATGATGAGGTACATGCAATTCCACTGAAGTTTACGTATCTACATACTAGGAATGTAGAATAACTTGAGCCTCAGTTGAGAAGCAACACAGAATAGACTCTCCTGCTTTTTCAATACATTGAAGAATAGAAAAATCAAATGTAATGAAGGTATAACATAACTCATATTGAAAGATTATCTAGCTCTGCTAGAAGAGTAACAATAGCCCTAAGCATTTCCACATACTAAGATTTTGGTTTAAATCTGTGCCCCTTTGAACTACCAATTATATTGGTGGTTTTCCAATGGAAAATACAGCTTCAGAAAGGGCTGTAATTCACCACGGACGCCTGCCAAATAATGGGAAATAACATCTGCAATGGACAGAACAGATAAAGCATATTGTTTGAAATATTTAAGGTTAGTTTTAATTAAAAGCAGAAGAATAATCTTCAATACTGAATACGAGCTATCACAAGATCCTGGCTGAGCAGCAGATATTATATTAAACATGACGTTGGGTTTAAAGATAAAAAATATTTAAAAAATTAAAAGCCCCACCAAACAGAACATGAAAAATAATTTAAAGACAATTGAAGGATTAGACTGTGTGGGCTTATTTGTTCCTAAGAGTAGAAATTCTCTTGAGAGATGTGTGGTCCAAGATCAAGTTTTCTACCCTGAAGCACCACAATGAACATCTACTTTACAACTGATTTTCAACAGCAGCAGGACAGCACCCTGAAGTAGTTGTATAGAACACCAGACAAATACATTTGTTAAAGGGCAATAAGAGTTTACAGTTCACCTTTTACTTGAAATTTCTGATCAGTTTGAATAGTGAGAAACACATTTTTAAAGGAAATGCACAAATGCAGAAAACAAGACAATTCCTCTTATGAGGTGTTTTCTAATTAAAATGTCTAGATATTAGTTTTTCATAAATTCATTGCTTGTCATGATAGTGCTTGTTCTAGGGTGAATGACAGTCAATTTTACAGACTGCTTTCTCCTCTGCTGCTTCAGACTACAAGATTATATAAAACTCCAGCACAAAAATGTGGTAAATATTGAAATGAAATAGCCATTATTTATTTGGTCAATCCTGTAAGCTAGATATTGTCCCCCAGACAATAAACTCAAGAAACCAAGGTAAGTCCCTTTGTTGAACATTCCTTTTAGTTAGCAGCAACTTCAGTTAGAAGGATGTGAGTTTTTCATTACAAATCTCATCTTGCTTGGATTAATTAGCTAAGTTTATATTAGCTTTACTTTTTTTTTTACTTAAGCTATAACCATTATTTCTTTGGGGGGTTATTTCACTTAATTATTAAAGAATAAATTGATGAAAACTAGAGAAGTATATTGTTCTTACTAGCTTGTTTTCAGTAACCCAAATTAATTCAAGGAATTGCATGAAATTCCATATAGTTTTCTCAGTGAGCTTTTTACTGATATGTAATACCAGGCTCTCTGTAGAGCCAAACCCAGTGCTTTTCCTTCTCAAGTTGCATTAGTTCAACTGCTAAACATGAAATAAGTAGCAGTGAGAAGTCTGAGCACTACTTATGCTAAAAAGACACCTCTGAGATCTATATGCAGCAACAGCAGGACTACTGCATCCATGCCCACCCTCACCTGCAAGCCAAGTAACTTACCGCAACCCATCCCCACCAGCAGTTACTACCCTCCAGGTATGCCAATTACACAAGTGAATCATCGATACATTGGAGATCAATTCCTAACTCAATCAAAAGTAAGTAACAGTTCATATAAATTGTTTGTAAATCAGCCTGTCTTGTCTAGGACAGGTTTGTGTGGGAGGGAAAAAAAAAATAAAAAAAAAAAATCACACAGTTTGTTCAGCTGCCAGATCTAAGCCATCACTGGGCTTTCCTGAAGATGGGGGATGATAACCAGTCAGCACGTGACGGTAGGCATCTTCAGTCAACACTAGACCTGTATCTACAGCCATAAACTGTCTCAAGTGTTGCAGAACTCTCATGCTCTCATCTTACATGATGAATTTTTACCTTCTGATTTTAAAAGATTTTAATAAATGGCATGTTCAATGCTACATTGCATGCATCTGAAATTCACTCCTAGAAGAGTTTTGTACATCGAAAGAAGCATTTGAGAAAAAAATTTTCCTAACTGCTCCAAGTCAACCTGGTTTTATCTACATAACTGGGAAATCACTGATCTCATTTAATTTACTTCAAGTATTAAATATTGGCTTAACTGTTCCCTACTGTAATTAAAAGTGGTAATTCACTTCAGTGGGATCAGAATTCAGATATTTAATGTTTTGAGCGATCCCAAACTTACTTTCTCATTTCATATATAATTACGTCTGGATTATATCCTCTAGCAGCATCCAGTATCAGCATCATTTTCAATACTTGGGGCTTTTTCGCCCCTCTTCCATTAAACTAAACCACACTAATACTATTGACTGGCTGTAAGAAATGTTTATCCTTTGGTGCAAATGGAGAAACTGTCACAGGTAATTGTTAGGCTGACGTAAAACAGCTTGTTGAAATGTCAGCCTGGAACTACAGCAAATATGTCATGTGAAGGATTACTTAAAATTTACTTCAATGAACAATGTTTAATGATGGTTTATACAGTTTTATAAAAGCACCTTAACACCTTTCTGATCTAAAACAGAACACTTAAGTATTACAAACCAACAGCAGACCACCCAATACCTTTGCCTGGAAGCCTCAGCAATCCTGTCTTTGGAGGACAGTGTACATATTCTTAATACTATGAACATTTTAATTGCATTTAGATTATTATCTCACACTCCAGCAAAAACCTATGGCATTAATTAAGTAGTAAAATAATGCGGTAGTTAAATATTAAGTAAACAACTATTTTTGTGTATACCTGCAAAGGAATGCAAGGCATTCTTGTAATTAATCAATCAGTGTTTAATAAACATTTACATACAAAGAAAAATTAGGAATAAAAGCCCAAAGGTTACCATAGATGAAACCAGTCAGGCTCTCTAAGCACAGCATTCTGCTGCGTGTTATAACCATGTGCTCTTCAGAGCCCCAAACCTGCATTTCCAGGCGGTGGAAAAGCACATGCCGACGTCAACCTGGGGTCACCCCAATGATCCCAAAGAATTCTGATGCATTATACTTAAGCTGCAGAGCTGAATGGTAAATTCAAGAAAAAGAGACACTAAAATTCATCTCCATAGTTCATTCACATACCAAAACACAGTAACAGCAAAGATGACCAATTTTTCTTTCAGTTAGACCTGATACAGCAACAAACTCTTGGGTTTTGTATTACTAATCCAGATCCACCGTGAAAATAGGAGATATAGAAAAACCCACTGGCCATTTTGAAGAAAAGACACATACTCACAGTTGACAATAACTGAAGTTGTCAGAATTTCCCAAGAAGTTTACCACATTAGCTTCTCACTCTCTTTCTTTATAGAACAATATGATTGTCTTGCCACCCTGACTTACCGCAAGTGGCACTCTGCTCTGTAGCGAGGCCAACCTAGTTCACAAGGTGGTGGTATAAATGCCTGAGCACCTGTTTCACCTGCAGTCCTTGACTCAAGACAACGACAATTATTGCCGGCCATTTCTTTGAGAGGTGTGGATTTGTCAAGCAATGGCCTGCTGCCTAGAGCTGTGGATCACTTTCTATTAGGTGAAGCAACTAGCTGCCCTCCCAGTAACCAGTAGCTCTCCATGGTCCTTCAGCCTTTTCAGTCACTTCATTTATTATACACAGGTTCATGCATTTTTGTTAATCAGTCCTGGTAATCTGGACACCTGGCTCTGCCTCTAGTGTATAAACAGGTTTCATGCCTAAATCATGTTTCAATTACTTCCCTTAAACTGTAATAGCACAGATGAAGAAAAACAAGTCCCAGGAGTAAGACTCACTTCGGTTCTTGACCTCTCAAACTTTGTTCGTATCAGATTAAGCCTCTGATTCTCAGAAAACTATGTACATGCCAACTGTTCAGTAAACACTTAGTCTGATAGTTTTCCTGTCAGGCTATCAATAACTTGGGGATGAATTAGAGCTTTAAGTACCCCGCAGCCTAGTAGCATGCCTATTTGCAAAGACTAGGGCAACTACAGAATTAGGCAGCGAGTGATGCTTTAAGTGGGTCACTCATGTAAGTAACAGTCCGGGCAAGAGCCTTCTGAAGTCTAACATACAGAGTTCCTATTAAAAAAAAAATAAAAATTAAAATCAACAGAAGTCCAATATTCCACATTTATACCAAACAGAGCATGGAAAATGGCATGCACACAGATCTTCAAGCCAGTATTGAACTTACATCAAGTATCCCATATAAAATGTAAGGTAGCTTATCCCTCTAAAGACTATGCTACACCTTTTTGATAAGGCAAGAGCAAGCACCAAGGCAGTAACTGAAAAGTTTCAGTTGTGCACCTATAGACACAGTACTGGCAAAAGTATTTTCTCTACTGAATGAATTAGAATAGCAAAACCCAAAACATGGTTTAAAGTGGAATTACATACAGAAACTGCATTACTACAGAATTTGATTTTAAAACAGTCTCATTATCTGAAAATCTTCTTCATGTGAAAGAGAAGACAGACAAACCAGACATGGCTTCAACTTCCAGCTCTGCCAGAGACTCCCTATGCGAGCTTAAGCAAAACATAAATGTTTTGCTGTTCTCCATTTCAGAAACCAGGAGCAGCAAATACCTCTTTTCTCCCTCTCTTGTCCTCTGCCTTTTTTGTTTACACTGTGGTACTGAGAAGACACACAGACATGACTTAGTCAAAACACAGTTACTCTTATTCATTTCAACAGGAGTTCCTCACTTAACTGGTCACTCAGTTACCTTCCTCTCCTTAGTGTCTACAAAGAAAATTAAGCCAAAGTTTAAAGAAAAGCTTTTTCACTTATACTAGGAAGCAAATTCCTGTTCTGCAAGGCAGAAATGCCTAGTGTGGTATTTTCCAGAAAAGTTTTTAAAACCCTAAATTACCACTATTTGAAGTGATGATTCTGATCACTGCCAAGTCATGATGTCTTACAACAAATAACACCTTCCATTTTTGTCTCTCATTTATTTCAATATTAAATTAATCTTATACTACTCAATATTTATCAGATGTTTCTCATACAAGAGAAAAAATGAGAAAGACTACTTGGCAGCAACACCCTAAATGACAAAACAAAAGGTATGGAAAACACAGTCCAGTAATCAAGGAGTGATATTCCCTGTATTTTACAGCTAATCATAGCAATTCAAACACAATACACTAATATCCTATTATTTATCCCTTTTTATGGTACTCTAGTTTTCCAGTGAGTGCATTTAGGATTATAAAGTGCTGCTTGCTTTGACAGTGAGGGACAATGCTCCAGTTATGGGGGGGATCCATGCTGTACAAGTTAAAACAAGATGATTTCTACCTTTCATTTCTCATCTACCCTACAATTCTGCTTTTGATACTGCATTTAAACATAAAAGTTCAGGATCTATGTTTATAACTTGCAAAAAACCTTCCAACTTTTCAGCCATAGTGCAACTTGCGATTCTCTTGCTTTAATAAGAAAAATGTAAAATTCAAAAGACTGAGGCAAAGTCATTATGAGGTAACACTACAGTCAGACTACAACAAAAATTTGAAAACCCAAGACCTAAAAGTACCTGTAATTCAATATGTAAAGGACCTAATTCAATACTCTGTTGAAATTAATTAGTATTCCATCAACTTCTACAGAAAATAAGTAAATTAAGTGCTCATCCACTTACCAGAGTGGGTTTTCAAAAAAGCAAAGCAGGTTTTAGAGATAGCATTCTGAGTCTTGGACTTTTACTATAATTCATTGTTAAACAAAATAGAAAGTTCATGCCTTACTAGGTTTTATAAATACCTCTGCAGTTCCCTCCATTTTCCACATCAGTCACAATGGACTATAAATTATCAAATATTTAAAGTTATGACCACAATAGGCCATCACAGAATAAAAGGTGGCCTCCTGGCTACCTCTCCTCTCCCTGATAGCATTACTCTCACCGTACAGCTCTGAAGAGTTTTACAATGTTAGAGAAACACACAATTCTGAACTCCCTTGGTTCAGCTGCTTAGTTGCTGCTTGATAAACTAGCCAATTTTGATACCACTACAGTAATAATATACCATCCACTGTAATCTCTCGCTAGGGGGGGGAAAAAAAAGAAAAAAGAAAAAAAAAAAAAGAGTACCACTGTAAAGAAAATATCTGTCTTTATAAACAGGGTTTGTAAAAACAAATTGGGAAATTACTCATGGGTCTACTGGGAAAGCCTTGTGATCTCGGGGTAGGGGAAAACAGAAAAAGCCCCTGAAACATCTTTCACGTAGGGACATACCTAAAGTACATACTGCATTGGATTGTTTTAGTAAAAACAGTTACTCAAGAGTCATTTAGCCTGAAGTATTGGACATTACTGAATACAAACACACACCCGCTTCCCCTCTCTAAAATCTTTAATCAGACATGCCACTCAATTTAATTCAATTCTAAACTTTTAATATCTTCGCTTAGTAGTCAGCTTACTAAAATCAATGCTAAGATTGTATGTTTCTCTTTGACAAACAGCAAAAAGTCTTTTCTGAGCATACACCTTGTTAAATTTTCAAAGTTTATAGAAGTTTTTTTCCATGGATCAAAATTATTTAAGATCAGTTGCCCTTGTAAGCAGTACACCTTACTCATCCACATTTAGAGGAACAAGCCAAAATACTCACAAAACTACCCTAAGGTTTAGGCACAGAGTTATAATCCTGAGCAAGCCATGTTTGTGAATATCTTATTATTTTGTCCTCATCACTTTGAGGAAGCAGTGTTTGCTCATCATTAAAAAAAAAAGGTATGCTTTAAGCTGGCAACAAGTTGACAAAAGGTCTCTTCCTAGCATTCCCTGAAGTTAACATTTGTAAAACCACCTTGTAGGGCAAACAGGTCAATTATTGACTGTGCTTTTTAGAGATAAAGTTATATATTCATTTCTGCTAAGCTGAAAACTTGGACATACTAAAGACTACAAATTCCCAGGACCTGTCTCTTTCTAAACACCAGCCAAAGTGCGCATGTGGGGAAAAAATAAAATAGTTACAAATGTAAGGTACTGTTAAAAGATGCAATAGAAATTTCTTTTTCAGACTGGGCAGGAAGTGAATATGAGAAACAAGTATATAAAATTGTTCCTGTTTTCACTAAAAACCTGCAAATCCATAATCAACATCAAAATGGTTCTAGCATTCCATCAGCACTATTTATACATGAATCTAAGAATGTTTATTTTCTCACATTTTCACTGCAAAGGAAATTCATTCTGGCTTTTCTTCAGGTTTGCAGTTTTAGATCTCTAGCACACATTAACAGTTAACTAATTTACAGCACTTACCAACACCTTCCAAAGAAGCATGTGGCTAGGCAATATAAGCTTTAACTTGATTAACATTACAAGAACTTTCTGTTCTCAAACCATCTTTGGAAAAATCCGTACGCTCAACAATTTTGGTGCTCAGTCACATAAAATTGCTCTTTGAAGTTATAAGTAAGATACCAGACAATTGTGTACTGGTGGGGGGAGCAAGAAAAAAAATAGCAGCTAAACACAACATACACATAGTAACTCCCTGCAATGGTTTGGCAGACCAGTTTATCCCAATTCACAGAAAACATTTAAAATGGATTCAGAATAGCCACTGCACTTGTTTTCAAGTAACACTGAACATCAAAGAGGAAGACAAACTGTAGTAATGAGTTTGCATTTTTATATATGCCTTTCAGGCATGGTCATACATTATTTTGTCAGCAGCAGTTGAAGGATTCAATAGTTGTACTCTCCCTTCTAATTTACTGCTGCCCTCATCATGACTCGCTGTTCACTCCCACAGTCTTACAACAGATTACTTGCTTCCACCCAGTACTAAGAATGCATTTATTTTAAAGGGCCAAGGAAAGACCAAGGATCTGTTATCTGTTTCACAGATGAAGTTCAGCAAACAGCCATGGAAGCATCTCAACCATGGAGATACCAATCGCTGGCAATAAACTAGAAACAACATATTAAAGCATGCAGCTTCAAACTAGATCACCTGTTGACAAAATAAAGTGTAACTCTACAGCCTTAACCTTTAGAGAGTCTTGTGTACCTTAACATCTACTAAAAGACTGCATTAAATTTAATTTGTAAGTAGTTTCCCTTCTCAACAGTAAAGCTTAACATCCTCTAGTTTAACATATATATCATAGGATGTTAAAAATATCTGAACGGCATCTATGATTTCAGAGTAGCAGGAGAAGTAGTTAAGACAAGTTTCCGCTTATTCAACAGCGCTTTCAGGAATAACAATTCCAAATTTGAAGCCAATACCAGCACCTATCCTGCATGGATTTTGGAACCCTGAAAAATCAGTACGAGCAGGAATAGCTCTCTAAAGATGCAAAAATGATACCTACTGAGGCAGGACAGAAATAAGCATAGCAAGACTGCACTGCCAGGCCTGTTCCTAGTCTACTGGGTAATGTTTGTCATTAAGCAATATTACTTTGACTTGATTAGCCTAAAGATAACAGCTTCTGCTTTGAACTGTGTACCCTTATTTGTTTATGTAACCCTTGAACTGCTACCTGAACCATTCTTGGGGATGGTTCATGTAGAATGTATTCATGTCCTTTTGAGGACTGGTCTTTTGTGAACTAATTAGAGAATAAATGCACATATTATTTAAGTACATAATAAATAGAATGACATGTAAGAGAGAAGAAAACATTAAAGCAAAAAATCTTTGAAACAAAATATTTTAAGTGTTTAAGTGTTACTGACCAGAGTTCAGAAGTACCAGAGAATTATCTGTGGTAGAATCATTAGAGTAGGGAACAGTGGGTTGAGAATACAAAGCTAGGATGGATAACCACAATCTTACCTTCTTGGAGAAAATGGAAAACTGCATGACTAAAAATCTCCTTTTGAAAAAAATAAATAAATAGATTTATCAATAACTTATCAAGAATAACTGAATAAATGTATTTTTGGTGGGTTGTTTTGTTTTGGGGGGGGTGTGACAGAAAAATACAAAGTGGTACATAAAAAGTACAAATTCTGCTTCAAATAAGTGAATACAAATGTACAACTCCTTAGCACTATAACAAAATCCACTGAACTAACAGATTTGGTGAAAAGCATGAATTCAACCAGCTTCTGATAAACAGGAATTCTGCTGTTCATACATCCTTTACATGGAAAGGTAAAGTACCATTAAGGTCCTCCTGAAATGAATGAATCCACACTTAAATACAGAACTCAGGCTAGTCATGGACTTCTCTAAAAGGTTCAGTATCAGGAAATGCCTATTTTAATTACCCTCCTAAAGACTCTGGAATTCAGCCAGTGGACAAAACTGTTCAGTAAAAAGCTTACTTCATTAAGTATATAAAGTATTTTAACAGCTGAATCTTTATCTTTCTTTGACAATCTTCCTGTTTTCCTTCATTTCACTTCCTTTCTCCTCTGGAGGATGCGGTATCATTGTTTGATGAGCCTCCACTATTACCAGCCTTTCCTTGATAACAATTAAGAGGAGTGTCAGAAGCTTTTCTTGGCTGAGATTAGTCTGGATTTACCATCAGCTTTTATGGTGTTAGAAGGAAGAATGGGTCTGATCAGTACTGAACATTTTAAAAGAAACTCTTCTACTTCAACAGCCTCTCTTGCTAAAATGTATTTAATTTTTTAAAAAGGTGAAATAACTAGTAATCAGATTACAAGACATTAGTAGAGGTGTTAAATATTCCTATTCATAGCAAGCAGACAAAGCATACATTGTCCTTGCCTTGTTCTTTACTTAAAAACATGTTAAAGAAGGTAACCTCACACTCATGCTATGAATTCGTGTTATACAGTTGATTTCTCAGTACTTTAGGAGGCGTATTGGACCTTCAGGTTCATTCCTACTGTTACTGTATTCCTAATTCTCCTCCTGTTTTGAACAGCAATGTTTAGATAACCTATACTCGATTTATCTACATTAATGCATAGGCTATATTCAGTTGTTTGGAAAGGTTGGGTTTTCTTCATGTTGTTGTGATCTTCATTGCATTATTAGTTACTGGACCAGGCTCCCCAGGCAAGTGGTCATAGCTCCAAACCTGTCAGAGTTCAAGGAGTATCTATCTGGACAATGCTCTTAGACATATGGTTTAGTTTTAGGCAGTTCTGCAAGAAGCAGGGAGTTGGACTTGATGATCCTTACGGGTCCCTTCCAACTTGAGATATTCTACAATTCTATGATTACTTTACAGTTACAAAGAAGGCTAAATCCATGCAGATGATCATTAAGCAGGAGAAAAAAAAAAAAAAACAAACACATAGAGAAAAGGGTACAACACATTAACATAAGCAATGTCAGGAAAATACTACTAGCTATATCTTTAAACCATGTCTGTTCAAGAAGAATGCTCAAAAAAAAAAAGCAACTTCTAAGTAAAGGAATGAACAGTAACACTATAGAATGAACTGTTTCCATGCATGATCATTAGGGGAAGAAATCACCCCAAAAAAACCCCAATTGTATTATATCAATTACTGATTTCCGGTCACAAATAAGTTCTTTTAAAGTACCCAAGCTTGTTTTGTAATTCAAAATTACAGACTACAATATACTGTAACACAAGATCATCTTTATTTCAAAATTGTACAAAGTATAAACAGAAAATATAATTACACTGCAGTAAACCCTGCCCTTTAACTATTTGAATACTTAAACAATGATACTGCCATCAAAATATGCCTTTATTATTTCTCATCAAGAAATTTTATCTTATTGAGCGATACATCATGAAATCAATTGTTGTACATCTAGGAAATTTACCAATAGAGCTCTCTTCCACTGGGGTGTACACTTTGATTTGTCTCATGTGAGTGTCTCTTCCATTTTGGTGATTCGCTAGAACAGCAATCTGAATCATAAATGTGCGAATAGGCTTCTTGTGAGTATCTGTTAAAGGAACATGAATCCAGCCGCTTGGTTCCACTAATTCAAGTTGCTGCCAAAAACAAGACAAAAAAGCAAAGCATTCAGAAATTGTTAACATACTTAATATAAATGATCAGATATTAAATCTGTTTTATAGAGCAGAGTCTTCCAAATCGGATTTTAGTTACTTTTTAAAATGAATTTGAAATAGTACAGTTGAGTAATCATAGCTAATTTACTGCTGGTGTAATTGGATGCAAGTTGGTTCAGCTGGCTACAGTTCTGTTTGCTTTTGCCTTTCAGAATCTACCCTTTTTTTGTACCTTAACATAAAAATCAATATAAAAGGTACAGACTTGAGTATAAATTCAAGTCAACACAGCACTACTTGGAGCTTGTTACTGAAGTACACAGCTCAAAGATGACAAAAATATGCATCTTAAGTTGTTTTATCTAGGCAGTCTGAACCAATATGCTGGAATGACTTACGCAGGAAACCAAATCCACACAAAATCTGGTTTTCAGAAATTCCTTACATTATTAGGGTGAGGAAAAGGAAGATGACAGAGGAAAACATACAGGATAACTCAGACTTCATCTCATCCATGTGTCAGAACAGAAGGCTGGCCAATTAGTAATTGCTGCACAGCCATTTATCACATTCTAAGGTCCATTTTGATTTGGCTTTTATACAACAAACCAAGTGTTTGGTTGTTTTTTTTTATTTTAATCCTACAGAAACTAATGTCAAAGCATTGGAAAAGAATTGTGTTTTGTTAACTCTAAACCACATCACTGACATCAGCAAGCTGAAATCAAGCTAGATGTTATGCAGAAGTGTGGTAACAGCTTTGTTTAAGGCTTGTTGCCCAACTTCAAAGCACAGTTCAACACACATATGGAAGAGTACACAAGTAAGCAGAAGTCTTGAGGGGGAAAAAAGCCAACCCCAAACCCAAAACAGTTGTCCACAAGCAAGTAGATTTCACACAGCTAAGCAAGTAAGACTGCTGTTCTTAGCAGTCAAGTCCCTCTAAGGAAGTACTATGCTACAAGCAGCTCAAAATGCCCATCTTTCTCCTGAAAATACTGCATGACAAACATCCTGTCTTGCCTTGCCTTTGCTGAAGCTTTCAAAACACCATCTGAGATCTACTGTTTCTGAGGCAGCAAACACCCTGAGGGAATGACCCAAGAAACAAGTTTAAAGGAAGTTTGATGACTACTTTGAGTTTAAAGAGATCAAAAAACTCTCTCACACCTCCACCTTAAAAAAAAAAAAAAGAAAGAAATAAACCACCACAACCCAAAACTCTCCACTGCTGCAGACTGTCCAACAAATAATTTCCAAAGCATTAAATTCACTAAACCTTAGCAGCAAATTTTTCACTCCAGAAGATACGGACTTCCACAAATGCACATTGACTTACTTGTTGTAGCCCTGTGCCTTTCAAAAATCTTTTTTTGCATAGGAAGCATCAGGTAACAGTTGGTTTTATGAAGCGATTAAACTCATGTACTGTTGAAGAGGCTTTGTAATGGGGAAATTTATCATGGAGACATAGTGGTCAACAGTTTGAGTAAGTATGCTTTCCATCTCCACAGTGAACAGAAAGGATGAGGATCCCAGTAATATCATATTCAACTAGTACTAAGGTAGAGAGAGGCTATTTTAGAAGATAATTAAAAGGTTATTGCTAACTAAACTTGAATTTTAGTATTATTCTCACTCTCACCATTTACAAATTTTGACTGCTGATTCAAAGTGGAAAATTCAAGTTCCCAAGGGATTTTTATGCTTGGATCAGTATGAAATTGATTAGTTAATACAGTAAATGAAAAAATGAGCACTTTCTCTAAGTTGAAATCATTGGTTTCAGACAGATCCAACATAGTTCAGGTTTGCATGCTTTATTGGGAAAGAAATTGCAAAGACTGAAATAATGACTTCACCTCCAGAAACAAGGGATTGGCAAAACGGGAGTACCTGTACAAAAGCAAGCTGGATGCTTACTAAGTTCACAGAGATAATCACATATTTTATCTCAAAAGAATTATTAGGGTCATGAAGGTAAGCATTGGGAAGTTAAGAGTTGCAAAGTTTATTTTACTAATGTAGTAATATAGTTATATCTTATTAGATAAACTTTTGATTACACATTTCCCAATGCTTTGTTTCACCCCTGATCAATGGGAGGTGGTCATATGCTCTATTTATGGCATATTATTTTTCAGTTCTGCTACAAAGGCCACCAATTGCTTCATGAGCCTTTCTACAGAAGGGACAAGTAATTTCTACATCCATAAAACAAAGTTTCACATTAAATAAGCCATTAGGTTAATTAGATTAAAATATTCCCTAGTTCCAGATGTCAAATTTCACATAGTTTAAACCTGATTTTTAGTAACATACAGTATTTTACATGAGGCTTGGCTCCCACTGAGTTCACTTGCAGTTACAAGTGTCTGCATTTCTGGAAGTTGTAAGTGTTCTCAAACCAGAAGACACAGTCTGAGCAGCCACTTCAGAACAGTTATTTGAGCGCATCATGTAACAATACCACGACTAAGCACAGATTGCACACAATTCATCAAGCAGCATTCAATTGCCTTAGCTACAAAGCCTTCATTTTTATTCCTGAAATCTCTGCTTCACTTCACAAGTTCAAACTTCTGTAACATATGAATACACAACCTTCACCATAGAAATCTATCCTGATTTGTCCTCAGAACAGACCCCTTTCCCCGTTGCAATTAAGTAGGTGCTACTTGGACAAAGCATGCAACACTTGTAATTAAGTTGGAAGCTGTACTACAATGTATTAAAGCACAAGAGGTCTAAGTTAGACTTAAGTGTTTAAAAAAAGTGAGCTCTATTTTTGCCCTCTAAAGAACAGTGTACTGTGACATTTGAGTTTAACTTTTTAAATTGATGCCTACCTAGTTCAGTAAAACGATTAAAACCTTGAGACCCACTCAACCACTGAAGTTTAAATATAACAAACCCCAATAATTATTATCTGAACATCCGCTAGAAAAGGAAGTAATATTTTGCCAGTATGACACACATTCTCTGCAACCAAAGGAGTAGTACAAATCAGACACACACACACACACACTCTCCTAAGTTATTCTTCTCCGCATCTGTCATGTTCTTTTAGACCAATGAGACAGTTTTCTTTTCCAGAGGACCCAAGTCCTTCAGCAGGGATGAATAGGCCATGGGAATAGGCGGTGGTGATACATGACAAAGTGCTGTCCACTCTTAGTTCAATGTCAGCACCCGGATCCAGCCATTACAATTCCTAGCAGAAGTAGGATGAAATATGCAGCTCTACGCTGCCTGGAGCACTCCCAGCGTGAACAGAATCTAAAGGAAACTTACTGTGAAGTTTTAAGAAATTCCTATTAAGCCCATGAAAATGGCAACCTTTCAAAGCCTTGTAAACCGGCCTGGAAATTTGGGTGGATTTTTACAGGGAGGCAAAAGGCATATCCTCAACACAAAGGCTGAACTATTGCCAAATTTCAAATCCTTGCTTCAGAGCTTGGGGGCACTGGAGCATCAAAGGAAGACACCAGAATATTCTCACACAAGCAAAATAACATACTCTTCACTAGCCTTATTCTTGGAACAGAACTGCTTTGGCTGAAACTTTAAAAAAAATTCAACCCAAAGCAGACATCTGGCATGGAAAAATCCTTATGAACTGAACTTTGGCAAAAGCTATAAAGTAATTAAGAGTTAAGCCTTAAAAAGGAAAGGGTCATGCAACCTTAAGTACAGGTGGCACTAGCATCTCTACCTACAGTAAATACTATACTTTAAATCGATTTCAGTTGACTTTGCCGTCAACCCTGTTCTTCAAAACCACTAGCCACTCTATAGACGTACATATATGTTTCACCCCAACTCTACAGCATAAGGCCATTATGAGAACACACCAGATTGTTTCCTCCGGTATTTTTTTCCTCCTATGTAGGTCATTAAGAATCAGTAACAATTAACTGGCTTCCAGGAAAGTTTTAAAAATCAGCTGTATTATTAATTACCTGAGTGAAATTAGACATTGGAAGTTCTACTGTTACGTGTTTGCCCAGCAAAGGTTAAAAAAAAATGGAAACAAAGGAAAGAATCGATACAAGTTCAATATTAGTAACTCAGGACAGTTCCTGCAGCTGTAGACTAATCTTACATACAATATACTAAAAGTCAGGGTTGTGGAGGGGATGGACTTCTTTTGTGTGTTTTTTGGTGGGGTTTTTCTGGGGAGGAGGAAGGGGGGGGTGTTTGGGGTTTTTTTTTGTTTGTTTTTCTTCCATACTATAAATTTTGTGAAAAGTGGTAAACAACAAAAGCATGAAAGTCAAAATAAAGGAACAAAGGGATAAAAATTGAAGTGGAAAAATCACTCACCTGTCCTTTGCTGCTGCAATATACTCTTATCTATCTCTTCTCCTGCTTTGTCTCCATCGCTTTCTTACTTTTCCTGTCCTTTGTGTGCTACAGCTTTACCTATGGACATATACTCCCACTCCAGTAATCCACGTTATTTCGAAAGCCAAAGCACAAATAATATTCTCAATGGAAATCTCTTCCCAGGCCAGTTTAATAGCCCTGTTTCTTCACTTTATTGTACATTCCAGAGGTTCTACAGAATTCCATACACATTTGGCAAAGCTACTGTTGCAACTAATGGGTGTTCTACCATAGTAGATGCAAACCACACAAAATATGTATCAAACAAAAAAATAACCAAGGCCAAAGCAACTTGACGCTACAGCTCAGAAAGACGACTGAACACAAGACTAGAGATTTTACAAGGAAGCTTGTTCTATACTGCTATTGCTGGCCTCCTTACAGGGTAGGTAGGAAATTATTTATCCAAAAGAAGGCTTGTCTATTGTACTTAATCCTATTTAAATCGAATATTGACCTCTTTTCCATACCCAGTGATATTCTGCTTAAATTCTGTGATGTCTTCAATGCAGCATGTAACAAACTGCTACTTCTACTAGGCTTCGAAACCCAGCCCAAGTGGTTTGCTATATTTACAGGAAGCTAACATCCTCAGAAAAATACATGATTTTTGTTGCCCTATGAAGATATCTCTTGTGAAGATACAGAAAGGAAAAGAACTTGCTATAAGTAGTTTCATATTCAGGGTCACTTTACAAACACATCCCAGAGCATAAGCTAGACAGGGCTCCCAGATTTCAGAGGATTAAGTTTTTCTGTGCACGTATAAGAAAAATCAGCCTGTTTTCTTCCCTGGAGGGAAAAAAAAAATTCTCTTCTGAACACACATACTGACAGAAAACTGAGAATTACTGCTGCCGTCACAGCTTCAGCATGATACATGATTCTGGGATATTGGTACCTCATCACATTTCCATTTAATCATGTGTACCACTAGATCTAAATGGCAACAAATATTTCTAGCGGCTGCCTCTAAAACAGGATGTGAAACCAAACAGTGCTTGATTTTGCTCCTACTCTTCTCATAAAACTGTTAAAGCTGCTGCTTTTTATTTTAGTGACTTAGCCACCTTTGAAATGAAGAGAAGTGGCTAGACTCTTCTTCACAAATACAATTTTCCTTTTCTATGTGCTTAACTATTTCTTACCATAAAGTTATATTAAAAAAGCCTAAGCTTTTCAGAGGAGAGGTTCTCAACAAATAAAGTATTATTCCAACCAGAAGAGGATTATAAAACTAAGTTCCAGAGAAAATAAATGCTATCTTCAGAAATGAAATATTTATCAATATAGAGATTTTCTCCGAGTTGAGAGATCAAATATGGGAAAGGCTTTTCCCTGTTTAGCCATTGTTTCATTACAGCTATCCAAATATGTTTCCACGACTGGGAAGGAGAAAGAAGGCTGGCTAAATTTCCAAAATTCTCTTTCCATACCTGACATACCCTACCATATAGCTACCAGGATTCAGAATCAGTAGACCTCTGCATAATTCCAAGTATTGGAACCGTCAACACATGAAGTAGCAGAGCTTGGGTTTCAGCCATCACTTCACTTAGGAAGTAAGAGAACCAGTTAATAGCAGTGATGCACCAGTTCCAGCAGAAAAATGAAGCATGTCCAAAAGAAACTTTGCAAGTTCCAAGTGAGTCAAAGGAGGGACACCACATTAGCAGCTCAACAAGAAACACAGAAACACACTCAAAGGACCCACTGTGAAAAGCACACTTCTTTACTCTAACGAAGCAACGACCACCTAAGGAGGTGGCTCTGTGGTCTTAATCAATCACCTACTTAAATGGTCAAGAAATCTAACTTCAGTCCATTAGGCAAGAGAAGTTTTCCATTCTTCCAAATAGCAGTTAATGAAGAGTCTAGAGGAACACAGTCCACCCCTCAGGAAGATTCAACTATGGATTTGGGCAGACAGGAGACTAGTTGCAGAATAAGCTGTATTAGGCAGTGAAATTTGCAAATGTTAAGAATTCCTATCATATATAAGCTTTATGTTCAAATGAGCTGAAAGTAGTAACTTTTTGAAAGACTGGGAAGGTTTACAATGAGAAAGGTCAAAAAGGATCCTTGCAAAAAGTTTTATAGAATCTCGTTCAGACTACTGTGCTCTAGATTAAAAGTAGTAAAAATTAACCGGTGTCCACCTGTTAGAAAGTTGTATCCGATTAAAATAAAGACAACCAAACACACAAGCCAAGCTAGAAAAAGTACGGTTTCCTGATATAGATTACCAAAATAAGTATTTGTCAACAGAATATGTACCTGAGGCTAGAAGCAGCATAGACATCAATTAGACCAGAGACTCTGGAAACACTAGAGAAGTGCTCAATCAGCTCAACAAAAGAGGGGAACACTATGACAATGACAAAATATATTAGGCCAAGCTTTTTACGAATGCACTAAATTTTACTTCATTTTGCACAGATCAGTTTTAAACACATCTTGCTGAGTTTCTCTCGGAATCATTTGTACCTGTATAAATCAAATACATCAAGTGTGCCAATTCAGTTTATGCAATTAAGCTGTTTGCAAGTGACAGTGTATATATGTCCAGAATCACCCATATAGCTTGTCTTCATTTCACTCATTTCTGAGCTGTTGAATGAAATAGCAGGAAGTCTCACAAAAATTAAATATTCCCTAGAAAGTGCTCTGTAAAGCAAGACTTCTGCTTTATTATGACAAGCAAAAGCAGTCACCATCACCTTGATAATCTTTCACTGTGAACTCCTGGTAAAAGGCAGACATTTAAAAACTGGATTTAGAGCCTTTGATGGGGAAGGAATCTGCTAAGACAGTATGTTATCCCACTGTGAGGATCTCATCCTTTGAGGTATGATCAGCAACGTTTTAAAAACACTTTACAAGTTGTGGAAGAGCAACAGACTGAGGTGCAAAAAGGATCCAAACCACAGAAAAATTATTTTTGTAAAACAACCAATACATCATAAATAGCATAAAACCATTAAATTGGAGTCTTGTGTAATGCTTGGAACTAAAAATACAATGTTTCTGCATCACTGGAAACTTGCAAGTAGTTTTCACTTAAGACCTGCAATGGATGGATGAAGATCTGCAAGCAGATTACCGACACAATGCAAAAAAAGCTATCGACAAACTGTCTGAAGTCTGATCAGAGATTTATTCAAACTACATCCTGCCCTCAGCTCATTGCTATAGTTACCAACATAAGCATCAGTATGCGTTTGCCATGGCTATCTAACGGGAACCGTGATACAGAATTGCCAGTGTGCATTACCTCAGGGACACAAAAATACATTTGAAGAAATGGAATTCATCAAAACAGCATCATATCTAACTCCTATACTGCCTAGTGGTTACCTACATAAAAAGAAAAAAAACAAACAATCTCATTCTATTCTCATTTCCTTATGATTTAACACCTAAATTACTATGGTTTCTTAGAACAATGCAGGTTCAATCATAGCAGCTAAACTACAACACCTCCAAGAATCACAGTTACTGCAAGTAAATAGCTACTCTACAAGAATGCATTGATAAGTTCCCAGTGTTGGTAACCAGCAAGCCATATCCTCCTTGCATGGTGGGCCAAGGATTAGCATCTATAATGCTTGAATAGAGATTCTTATAGTGCCTTTCCAAATTTCGTGTTTGGATTACATATGCAGCACAACACATGTTTGAAAATGTCAGTGGGTTATATCACATTGCTACCCTGTAGATCACAGAAACAGGTATGTTTCTGAAGTAAGCAGATGATGTCAATTGAGCTATGACAGAAGTGATTCACCAGCCAATTTATGAAATTGCTTGACTAGCCCATTTTGATATTCTTTAGAATGATGTGTCCTGATTAGAATTTCCCCATACAGTAAAAAAGCAAGAAACCATTTGATTTGATTCTGCTGAAAAACCAATGCAATCTCTTCCCAGATGTTCTCCATTGATTCAGACAGAATTTCAACGCTACGATAGGAATAAACCTAGGAAGAACACAGCACTGAAGTTTAATCCATGAAATGTTAAACAGGGAAAGTGAGGTTTCACATGATTATTGCCTTCCTAGTTTGTCTCTGTAATCAGAGGAGAAACATGTAAGAGGACAACAATTAAATCTTAGATGTGATAGGAGTCTCTGGTGAGTACGTATGCAGATAAAACTATTGTCAAATGGGTGAAAATGGGATACAATTGCACATGCTGTGTAACACCAAGAATTTTATGGCATGCACTTGCAGGAAAAACAGCTGTTCCAAAAGTATCAAGTGATAAAGAATCCTAAGTACTGATGTCTGCAAAAGGGTCAAGGCTGTACTGAACTGCCTGTATAAATAACTTCTGACAGATGAAATCACTTCAGTGGAAATTCCACAGGCTGATACAGAGATGGTCTGGACACATCTGGAGGGGGCCCTGTCCGTGGTACTTAAGCAACCACCACCCTGCCAGTCACGCTCGCACTGCTGTATCTGCTCACAGTACCTGCCAGTAACACTTGTACAGTCAGGTACACGCAGCCTGAGACACAAATAAATAGCCTGCCAAATGGTCAATTACTGTGGATTTGTCAGCAAAAACTTTCTTAATTGTTATTTCAGAAAATACTGTCTGCTTAACTCTGGGTGGCAGAAAAAAAAAGAGCAAGTGAAAGGAAAGAAAAAAAAAATAGACAACAGTCTTCGAATACTTCATCTTCCAGAATTTGGCTGAAAACAACTCTCCATTCTAGAAAACGTAACTACAGAAAACATCAGGAATTTGTCACAAACTGTTTGCTAGGAAAGTCTCCCTGGAAAGAAAGGAACTCTTTTCACATTTGTTGAGGCAGACACATTTTTTTTTTTTAATATGTTCTGTGACGGACTACACATACTAAGATCAAACTTAATTGAAAAAATGTATGTCAAGATGCGTATGATGTTTCAGAGAAGGCCAAACATGTTAAATAGGCTTAGACAGTTTGCTCTCAAGTCCCACATCTTCAAAATCCTTTTTTTGTTGTTGAGCAAGGTCACTTGAACTTTCACATAATAGAGTTTATACTTGACACATCCATAAATTAAGTCTCATTAGAGAAGGACTGTCTGTTTCTGTATGAAGTGGCAGCCAACCTATCGACTGGAACTTAAGAAAAACACAAAAACTTTCTCCCTGTCCCTTTGAAAAGCTGCGTGATCAAATTAGCAAACAGTGATGACAGTTTTGTATGGAGTTTCACATGGGCGTGTATGGAAAGAAAGTCTGAAACACTAAAGCAAATCTTCAACCCACAGCAGGAAGCAATCTATGTTTCGTTTGGTTTCAGCTAAAACAGATTTCATCTTAAGAGGAACCTGTTGCTTCAGAAGAAATCCCATCTCCAATTGAAATCAGTCATAACAGCTGTGAAATTTTGGATGTCTAATGAAAAATGGCTTTCAGAATTCATTTAAGGATCAGTGAAGAGCAGAGGAAGGGAAGGCAAACATATCCTAAAGCTCATTAGTATTCTCCTGCTGGGACCTACATCTCATTAACCAGCTGTCACAATAGACAGGAACGTCATACCTTTGATGGTGCACTGCTATTAAACTTTGAGAAGACTCCGGGTACCAAGAGAAATCCTTCAGACCTACAGGGACTTGGCTCCAATGTGAATCTCAGTTACTTCCCTTGAGCTTGGCAAATAGTATGCTGAAGCTGAAAAAGCAACAAAAAAAATTCTTGAGCTTATACTGTAGAGTGGTGGCCTGGCTGACAGTGACAAAAATAGGTAATGCCACCCAACACAAACTTTCTGCTTCAGTTTGCCTACTTCTGGTACCTAAGTTGTTTAAAGTCTAAGTTGCAGACATACTGGAACAGACTGCATCTGGACAGTCTCATCTTGGAAATGAATGACAGAAAAGCCATTGTTTGCTGCAAGCCTTTAAACTTCCCAAAATTCCAGCATTCTGAAAGAGGGATGAAGGATATATTTTTATTATTATTTACCCAAAACCACCCCACGGTACTATCCAACTAAAATTATCAGTAGCTCAGAGTATTATAGATGCAGATGGGAGAAAGGAAACTGTACATTTAAACCCACAAAAAATTACTACAGAAACATAGAGCCAAGACTGCATATTTAGAAACTAGTACAAATCCCATTTAGTGAAATCAAACATTTTATACCTTTTGTGAAACACTTCAGATCATAAAAGCTTATCTTACTGCAAGGTTTTTTCATTTCACAGACAACTAAGGAGGAGGCCCCATATACACAAGATAACAGGTAAGTATCCTGCTAAGCAGGAGTCTGGTAGATGATGAGCAACTGATACAAGTCATTCTTGGCATGCTATGTGACAGTACAGAATAGAACCAGAAGACAGTAACAATTTTATGTTTAAAAGAAGATAAACTGTTGTAAAAATTGATCAAACTATTGCATAAACACGGAAAATGTGATTAACAGAACTGTTCCTTCAAAAACGCTTCCAGGAAGTTTTACCTGATCAGAAGACAGGAAAAACACAGGGAGACTGCTTTACAGAAGTGTCAGACACTGCCACAAAACAACCCCAACAATTCCCCAAGTTCATTCCAACAAATGGTACTATCTGTATTCAAACTTTCTAGTCACAACACAAAACAGTGACAGAAGTATCAAAAAAACCCTGTCTGGTTAAGCATATGGACTAAAATTTTCATAATAAAGGAAATGGGGTACAAAGTTCTCAAAAATTACTTAAGATAACACATTATTAGCCCGTTAATTTAATTTCTTAGTCATGAATTTCAGTTCCCACCACCCCGCAACAGTACTGAAAAGCCCTAAGATTGCCCAATTCCTGTACCAAGATCTAAAAACTTCAGTCCCTCTTCAAAGCAGCAGCCATGCAAAATAAGGACATCTACAATTTCCAGGTGAGTCAGGCTGCTCTCAGCAAATATAGCAGCACTTCAACCATCTACTGAAGAGAGGCAGGGGAAACCAGGAAGTAGGATAGCAGCAATGAAAGAGCTATACAAAGAGAGCAGAAAACAGATTGAACAAGAGCAGTGGAACATGCTACAGCAAAGAAGTTTGAAAATATATTTTAAAACCCTCAAAGTTCAGGTGAGTTTACATTACAAATGGGACTGCTGACTAAAGAACAGGGCAAGGTGTTAATACTGGCAGCTGCCTTTTCATAAAAGGTAACAGAACACCACAGAATCCTACAAGAAAGGAGAGAATAAGCAGAATTTCCTGTATGCAAAGAAAAAAAGTGCTTAACAAGTAATGATAGTAGGATTTTCTTGTAAAGCGATGGCCTTATAAAAGGTAATCTTAAGATGACCTTGAGGCAAACAGAATTAAGACATCAGAAACAAGGAGACTGAACAGCCTAAATGAAGAGGTTCTATCAATTTTTCCAAACCAGAACTGCTGGGTACGAGCAGAAACAATATACATTGATTGTACAGATGCACTGCATTAATTTATTACAAATGACAGTTAAGTGACTGGAAAAACTACTGAGAAATAACTAATCTTACAAAGGTGCAGAGGTTTGCAAAATGGATGAAAACTGTACTTCTCACGTCTGCAGTTTCCATTTGTCCTAATGTTATGATGGCATGATATTATGTTTGTGTGAAATACTATGTTTTTGTGAAAGTGCAAAAATATCAGCTCATCATTTACCTTCAGAATTGTTTAGCCATATCCAGGAAATATGTCTAGACATAGCTACAGTTAAATTACACAAAGAAAGTGTTTGAAAAAAACAGATTATGCAATGAATATTAAAGATTTAAGTGTCTGAAAACTAGTCGCACCAAGTTAATCCCGTATCCAAGCATCTTGAATAACTTAGCAAAGATAGCCTAGTGATTACACTTCATGCCTTGCACTTTGCATCTCAGAGAATGCTTGAATGCTTCAGAAAATTACAAGGGGAAATTAATAAATGCAAGAAAATGGGAATATCATGAGATTTTATTAAGTCAATAGCAGTAGTAGCAGCCAGCTGCTAGTTCTCAAGCGCCCTTTATAGATGAGGGAAAGAAAGTACACCTAAAATAAAAGCATTCCCCTCACTGAAAAAGGCTCTTACTACACATTAACAAGAACTAGATTTCTGATCTTCTACCAGAAGACAGGCCCACAAAACTGCATGGCTCCAATATTTTCTCTGTTACACAAAAATGTAGCTCCTGTGATTTTAATTGTTAGAAAAAAAGACTGCAATAAATTATACCCGAGTGCTACCAAATTAAAAAATCCTACTTCTTTTTTACCAGCAAGAGAGTAAGTTGTTGCTTTGTAAGACACAAAAACCACTGGGGTTAAGTGAAAGCATTTCTCCTGGTTTCACAGGAATTACTTGCTTCTGAGCAAGCAGGGAATGAAAGGGGGTTGCCGCTCCTAAAATCAAGGAACATAAAGACCCTAAACCTATATAAATAATTACAAATGCTGCAGAAGTACAGTATACTAAAAAATTTAAACATTTTTGCATTTGAATAAGGACTCTGTGGATGCAAATACTCAGTAAAGGCAAGTAGGGTGAAACCAGATAAACTGTAACATTACTCAAGTTCATTATAGCATGCCAGATTTCAATAAGCAAATGCAGAATAACATTTCACAGGATCGAGAGCAGATGTAATGCTCAATTCAAGGAATATTTACTCATTGGAAACAAATGCAAGAGACTGTTGTGAAAACTATTTGTGTAAATTTAAAATGCAATGCAATATCTCATTCTGAGAAAGATCCCACATTCATAAACACATCTCACTGGAGATATATTTTTGTACAAATGAACTTCAAAAGAAGAAATAGGAGTGTATCTGTCAGAGGTTCAGCTGGGTAGTTTTATGAGCCAGAATACACTTCCATAAATTTGCAAAGCTGGAATCAGAACTGTTGCCCAATGGAAGCATTTAATTTTATACCTACATGCGATTTTTTTCTTTAACATAATGGAACAAACGCAGTAGAGTTTTACCTTTTGCTTGTGCCTTCTTACAAATCCACATACAAGTGTGTCCAGAAAAACGCAAGCTTATGTTTCATTGTTTAATGTGGAGGTCAGACTCTGGAGTCTACTTCTCAGTCTAGATTATTTCTGGAGTTCTTTCTAGGAGTCAAAGATTCCAAGTCACCATCCACCCAAAGAATGTACAGTTCAAAAAGATATTCAGATGGAGCTATATGGTGCTGGGCTAATGACTACCATACTGCAACAGCATGTCTACTATAAACAGCAGTCTGGAATAGTCTTAATGCTATGTTCAACAGATGTAAGAATATCAGCTCTTCAGTAAACTGTATGGGAATTGAAATAAAATTACATTGTGTATGCTCCTCAAGAATGAGTGGGCAATGGAAAAAACAAAACAAGAATGGCATAATTGAAAACTTCCTTACTAATAGGCCTACAAAGTCCTAAATCTAGAGTTACTGTTGGATATCATCTTATTGCTTAGATACAAGAAGTCAGTAAGAAGCTGATCAAATTGGATTACAAATATATGTGACTTGCTGTATATCAAAGTCCTGTGGGTACATATGCTCCTCTGCTTAATTTAATTCTACTGTGAGAGTAAATCTTTATCTCCTCATAACAGACAATATAAATAAAAAGAAGAAAGTCTAATAATTCCACAATAGAATTAACCTAGCACTGCTAGATTTACCCAAAGCCGATTTATGAAAACCTCATACACAGTGACCGTCATAATCACAACAGAAACCTGTTCAAACAGAAGGAAACCTACCTGATGATTTTACTAAATGATTTCTCCCAATATGGAACTGCAACTCCTTTCACAACAATGAAAAAACATAATACGATTTCGTTTTACCTTTCTAATTATCCTCAGTAACATCACCTTGCTAAGTAGTAACAAATGAATCTCAACATAAACTAGGGTTTTCTGCATTTGCTAGTAGAAATTATCAAAAAAATTCTTTACACACACAGTTAAATTTGACCCAACTGATACAGATGGGGAAAAAAATAAAAAAAGGTAGTAAGTATTAGGGGCTAGAGCCTCATGATTCACTCAGACCGAGAACAGCATTCATAAAAAGCCTCAATAAAAACTGTATTTGCTAACATTCCTTTAACATGACACATAAAACACTCCAGAATTCATTCTGAAATAAAATAGGAGTGGTGAGATAAACCTAGTTTCAGAATCGGACAAAGGCAGTTAGAAAGCACAAGCCCTCGAGCCAGACACATACGCTACATTATCACTCACATTCCACCCTCTCTTGTGTGTTCCTGCAGAAAATGGGAAAATCCTGGGAAAGGTTTTTCTGTTTCAAATGCATGGTCTCAGTTATCTTATGACAGAAAAGACAAAGAACAGTCCTCAAAGGGAAATAAATTATACTTCAGATCATAGAAACAATTTCATGCACTACTTGAGATAAGGAACAGGATAAAACCACATGCAATTTCCAACCCACCCCACAAAAACAAAACCCAAAAAAACCCACACACACAACTTCACAAAGAATACAATATAGACACTGTCTAGCAGAGGTCTCAAAGCTCCTAGCAGACACATCGTTCCTGATCAAACTAACATTTGATCAATCAAGGGAGCAAGGTCTAACTCTAGAGAGGACTCTCATGATCTCTCTGAAGCAACTAAATTTTTTGCTCAGGAACTCCATATTTGTTCTAGATATTTACCGCTCACCAGGTAGCATTTTCTTCTGCACCTTGAGGTTTGCTTTAACTTCTCATGTGAACAGCATCCCTTTCCATAACTACTTTCTTAATGACACTGGGAATAATCTCAGTTTTCCACTAAAGTGTTAAGCTCCAGGAACAATGAAAAAAATACTATGAAGTTGAAACCCTCTCATATACCTACACGAAATGCATTTGTTTCTCTACTTTTACCTGAAGAAAAAAGTCTATCTTTTCACTGTTAGAGATCCAGAACAATACATTCTTACTAATGTTTATGCATGCCAATACTAGTTGTAAATTTACGGAAATGTTTGCTTGTTTGCTTTGGTGCTGGCCTGACAAAGCATGGCCACTTCCAGTGCATTTTGTGGATTTGTTTTGGAGTACTACAATTAGTTAAATCTGATCGAATTTGCACTGATGTAAACAAAAGATACTTACAACATGGAAGCTCCACATAGGCCAGAAAATAGTAAGTGGTGGACCAATTGGCTCCTAATTTCTTCTACATAGGGGCCACTTCCTCCCCCCACCCCACTTCTAAACTGTTCAGTGGTTAAGATAGTAACAGGATGTTCCCAGCTGCTGTTGCCTGCAAGTTAGTAAGTGGTGGTGCACCAGCTGAGATGACAGCATAGGACTTTCTTAGTTCTTAGGTATCCTAGAAAGTTCTCATTCCTTTTGTATCTTCTTCTTTTATGCTTAGCCCGGGTTAGATGTCAACTGCTGGCTCTCCTCTTTGAAAGATTTTAATACTGTGTGTTAGCAGTAGCACCCAGAGGGATCATAATCTTTGATTTGACCTTTCTGCATGTATCTAGCACTTCCCACTGTTTGGAATTATCTAGTACTCCCTCTAAGGATTTCTTTCCACAATCAAGTCTGTGAGGATAATCAGGTAAATAAAAGCAGATTATTTATTATGCACTGACTATCCTCCCAATCCTGATCCACAGTTTCTGGAAAAAAAAAAATAGCTCTAATGCTACTGTAAGTTATTTCCAGCTGGCTAGCAACCTCTCCAGAAAGAGAAAAGCAGGAATGAGTGAGCAACATCTTACTACCATCTTTGACACAAAAGAACTCAGTTTTAAATCTTTCAGTGAAGATGCTGGCATTCAGTATTGGCCTCCTACAATGTTCCATTACATACGGGATCCAAAACCAGAGCAGATAACTTTGGATTTCTCAGGTTTTGGGGAACTTCAAGGGAAAAAATATCGCTGTAGAATGTGGTAGGGGGTAAGAAAAAGAAGAGGAAATAAACAGCCCTCTAACGGTACACGGGGCCCTTTACTACAGGAAAACGTAATTTCCCCTTTAAGTGCAGGCCGGTCTGCTGATACCAGAAAACACTTCTCCAAGACCTCCTCCCTAACATGCCACTCACTAGACATTAGAGTCCCTTGTTCCAGTTTCTTCAATGGTACCTACCTTCCTACTCTGCTAAATGACTGGTAAAGTCAGGTGTGTGAATTCCTCCCAGAATATTCATCACTCCCCCTGCACTTCCCCAAAAGCCAATAAATGATACAGCAGGCAAACAAAGGCGGCAAAGATTTTCAGCTTTCCTTAGCTCAAACCTTGAAACCTTATGTGACCAGGAGCTACTTCAAACTTTCAAAGAAAAAAAAACCCTAACTGCCAATCCATGCAGCAATTTACCCTTGGGAACACACACAATTAAAATTGTTACCAGAAGCTTTCCTTCAGATCTTTACAAGCAAGTAAAACTAAAAGGGATACATGATGTTGTTACAGCAATTAACATTGTATGGAAATTCAGACTGCAGGCATTCCCCTAGTGATCAAAAAAATCTAATTCTGTGCTCAAACAACCTGTTGACCCAATTCCTGCAATGGATTGTAGCATATTTGTTCACAAGAAGGTATAAAAGCAGTAAGATAAACTCATAAGTAATCTGCTGTTTAACAGACAACCACACCTGGGCAGAAAAGCATTATGCTTTAATCTGAAAAAGAAATTAAGATAACCTATACCTAAGAAATAGTCCATTACCATACTGATAACAGCAAAAATGAAAGACATACATGTCTGCAATTACTTCACTGAAGGAAAAAGAAACACATGTACATGTATGTAGCTATGTGGTCACATGACATGATCTTAACTGCACTTGAGGAGGGTAGGAACCAAAGAAAACAACCTACAGGTGAAATCAGTCTGCACTTTTTTTTTTTTTTAGATAGACAACCAAAAGTGTAATTTCTGTACTGGCAGGCATCCACTGACATCATTTGCCACTGGCAATTATACGAGTAGAAGGACTTTAGCAGTGTTTATTCAGTAAGATAAATAGATAATTATCTTAAGTATCATGGTAATCTATCACACATTACCTAGCTTGAACTTTATAATCTGGTTTAGAATAATTTCCTTTTCTCTTAACTTTTATGAATCTAGCAAAAGACTAGAAACTAATCATCTGTCCCTGCATTAAACAGTTTGCCTACCATGGTCTCCAACAATATGCCCAAGTGCAGAGAGATTGAAAACAAATGAGAAAACAAATGTTGCTACACACTATGGCTTGCAAGTGAGTAGTATTACATGTTTTGTAACTACAGTTAAAACGAATTCCGATCAACTGAGAGGAGTGATCTGACTGAGCACCATGAAGGCATTCCAGATGAGCCTGCACATTGAAACCCAGTACAAACTGTAATGCTGGATGCACACGTACTGTTCTCAAATGTCGACTGGACAACACATTTGCATTAAAAAGGAGGGGGGGGCAGGGGGAGGGGTAAGGAAGGGAAGGGGTTAAAATATTGAAGCAGGGATACTAAGTGTTTGAGTCTTTTCTATGATGCTATCATCTCCCCTTCCACCCACCCACCTTATTCCTCACTCCCATGTTCAGTCTTCAAGCAGAACGCTTAAATGAATGGAAGAACATCAAGCTCACTCTTGATACCTTTTTTATGTTGCCAAAACCAAATCTCTGCCTTTTTCTCTTGCTTCTGAAGCATTAATGATTATCTGAAAGAAGTATCTAGTGAGCCTACATTGGTAAACTGTAATTAGAGATCCCTAAAAACTTTGAAAAACCATTGACCAACAAATATCCCAGTACACTCTCCAAACACAGAACCTTTATTCCAACAGGAACTTTTAGTAAAAAATGATGTGTGAACAGCAGACATTGATGTTCACAGAAGCATACTGCATACAACCCAGCAGGCGGGTTTTCTGTTTTTTTTGGATTATGCCCTGGAGGTGCTGGCACAATGGAATTTCAATACCATAATTGCTTATTTCTCTGTGTGCCAGCCTCTGAAATAACAGGTAAAAACAAAATAACAAACAAAAAAAAAATCCCCAACACATAAAACAAACATTCTCTTTTTAAATTACAGGAATCACAAAATAAAATGTTTTTAATTCTCTAGTTCAAGCAATGTAATTTATAACCCTGACACAAACAGAGAAGCAGCACAAAAGGGAAAATACAGAAATAACATAACGTTCCCAAGGTTCAGTTTACAAGGACCTCACACAAAGTTTTGTGTGTTTTTTTTTTTTGCAACTCTTACTAGAAACAGTATTATTTGCTAAAAATGCAGTAGCTGCCAAAAGCTATGATCCATCTAAAGCAAACATGTTTAAGATGGAAATAGAGTGTTAATGCTGAAGAAAGACAGAACTGAGTATACAAGTTTTCTTTTAAAAGTGTTGAAGCAACTGCAGTACAGTGTTAAGTTTATTTTTCATCTTTCTGAGCAAAAAGTGATTGCATTTGCAGATAAGTACCTAAATTAGAGAGAAGTACATTAAGACAATAACAGAAGTAATCAAATTTCAAACTTTCTAATTAAACCTCTTTTTCCTGCAGAAGGTTATTGGGAATTCAACACTAGCCTTGGTTCACATGATAGAACAATGGGAAAATTTTCCGAATGGTTGAACGCTAACCCTGACAAGTGTGGAGAGCCAACTACAATACGTTATATGGTAGCATAACCTGCCACCCACGTTGCTGAGAGAACAGCTTTCAAACACATGCACCGAGCTGTAAAACCACAAAATCCCTTATTACACATTGTCCCTTACTTAAGGTGAAATACACTATCCCCCGCCTTTTACAAATCTTGGTGCTTTTTTTAAACCTTCATCTATGAAGTTTATTCAGCAGCTGACTAGACTGTTTTTCAGACTTTTTTCCCAAATGCCATTTTTCCTGTTTTGTTTTCTAACCAAAATAAAACCGTGTTTTTATAGTACACAGCAAAGCCTGTTATGTCTTCTACTGTTGCTTTTTTTTTCTAAAATACTACCTCCACCTGCGTGACATTGTCCAACTTTTTAAAAGGAAATTTCTGATACATGAGTAATTCATTTGTGAAGACTTATTTCTGGAGTAAAATATTTCCTTTTTTTAAGAAGACACGTGACTCATCACTGGTAAAGTAAAAAATGGTTCCATCTGATTGGAAGACCAGATACTCTGCTATTTACTGCGATTCTTTTCCAGTGTTATGCAATTTGAATATATTAAAAAATATAAAACTGCCACAGTATGCACAGTTATAGACATGACATTCATGTAAGCTAACCATTGCTGTAGAATGACAAACTTACTCCACCCTCATTACAACATGCTGTAGTTATTAGCCAAACATCTTTGCCTTTTCTGAAAGGAGTACATTATAATAAAAGCACACCAGCAAAACAAGTAATACAAGGGGACCTGAGATGTGGTAAAAGTAATAGCAATTGTTAGAAAACATAACTCAATGTGGGAAGTGAACTGCTTGATGATTTGGTGAACGCATGTAGCCTCATACCACAAAAAAAGATCACTGAAAAATGCTTGTATATAAAACTTTCTTAGTTAATTATTCCCCACTACTACCCCACCCCCCACCCAGATTGTGAATGTTTTGACATTCTTGTTCTGAGTTAGTTCGTTCTATAATTGCCTGGTTTGCACTGGTAAAATTTCAGTCTACCTAAAAAAAAATATATATATTCCACAAAGCCAAAGTAAAGCTGTCTGCTTTACCAATGTCTGCTGCTTGAATCATTGCATTCCACAATAGTTAGAGGATATACACAGTTTCTTCAGGGGTTTCCAGTTGCAAATTTGCTGGCAATGGGAATTTTATTTGCAAGTGTTTCTATTCTACTGACAAGGTCAATTAGTCCACCCAACTATTGGTTGTTCTGTCTGATAGCTCAGTGTATTTATTCAAGCAAGCACTTTTATAACCCACAATTGAATGCAGACAGTTACCCTTGTAAACACGACTGTCCACAGGGATTTTCACTACATTTTGGGCATGTAAAAGAATAAGATGCTTTTCTTCCCTCAGCCTGATAGCACGTAAATTTGATTACAACTTGAATTTCAGGGAGTGAAAGGCGGGTGGGGGGCACTACTGTTTTAAATATATATGATTTATTGTACCTAAATATACATATTTGGACCAATTCCTAGGAGCTAAACAACACAGACATTTGACTGATCCCTCTAGGAGCTCCAAAAGTTTGGTAATGATATCAAAGAGAGAGATCAGCATCTCTGATCTATCCGGGCATTAAAAAGAAAGAGCTACAGTTTAAAAGAAACAAAGACATGCTATATGTAGCACTAAGGGTTAAAGGCAACATAAAATGCTTTCACAAAAGCCAGAAGGGGGTGTTGGAAATCAGCCGCAGTTATTGGTTTTAAAAAAAAAAAAAAAAAAAAGGACTATTCCACAGCACTTGCTAGATCTTTTGTAGGTCAGCAGCACAGCCATGCCACTGACAAAATGTGCAAAGAGAAGTGACAGACCCTTGTTTCACAGACCTTTCATTAACACATATATGTAACTCACTTCACCCTTCATACAAAGTATTCTTGCAAAGAAGAGATTCTTCCTTTTTACTAGTTAGGATTGGTAAAGGTGCTAGTCTATAAGTACACGGCTCTTCATTATTCAAGTCTTCATGAACAAATTCTTCTGGGATATAAAGAAGGTAAGAAACTATCATGGAAAACCAGCAATCTTTCATGGCTGTATTCTACCACTTTGGGTATTCTACAGATACTGCAAAAAACAAAAAGCCAACTGAAACCATCTGGGCAGTCTGTAGTATAGGAGACAATCAAGAGATAATCAATGAGGAAATATGGATTCCACAAATCAATAAATCTGGTGAACAACACAGAAGTATACACAGTATATGAAATCTCTAATAGCTATTTTAATCAATATTAAAGCACCACTGACAACAAATAGCGTTACCAAGAAAAGTTGAGTTAGTATAACCAACTGATGAACAAACAGGAACAACAGGTTTTAGGGACTGGAAGGGGGAGTGCTTTATTTTGGCTTAACTGAAGTAGGAACTTTTATATATAAAAGTGTGTATGATGCTTTACCTTGGCTTTGTGGAATATATATAAATATATTTTTTTAGGTAGACTGAAATTTTACCAGTGCAAACCAGGCAATTATAGAAAGAACTCACTCAGAACAAGAATGTCAAAACATTCACAATCTGGTACCAATGAACATCACAATTACAGGTTTCAGTCAGTTAGGTATAAACTGGACACAACCCAAAGTGGGCTTTGACTTGACATATTGGTTCAATACCATAGGCAATCTGCACAGACAAACAAATCACTTAACCTTCCTACAAGATGACTAATATTATTACCATTCTACAACAGTATTATCATCCTACATGCTTCAAAAGTGTTGGAAAATACACTTGTTTAAATTTTTGGTTTCCCATACCAATTTTTACTTGTTGTAAGGCCACAATACTAACCTACTTTTTGAAAAAAACACCAATATAAACACTTCAATTATTTGGCACTCTCCTTCTCCCACACAGAGCACTATCTGCAACTGCTCCTGTCTGCCAGAGAAAGGACCAGAATTTGTTGATAGTATTATTAGAATACAATACTGGAGGCTTGCATTAAAGTTTATGAAAAATTCTTTCATCATATTGGATGACAGTTTCCCTGCATTGATAATGTGCTTTCTTTTTTTATCTGAAGCTTTTAGCCATCCATACCAGAAAAGTATTTGATAGAAGTAAAAGATAAATCTCTTGAAATCCACCCACTAGAACTTCATGCAGAGAGAAGAGGTGAAATGACGTAACCAAACACTCCCTACACAAAGCAGGTATTACACAGCACAACATAAGGTAGAGTCAATTTGATTATTAAATTATTTTGTCTTTTTCTCATTGGCAGTGGAGAGGAAAGCTCTTTCACTTTACGTGGAAAACCATACACGTTTTCTAATTCCTTTTCCACAGTGGGACTTAGATTGAACTATCATGAAAAAGGTTATAATTCCAGGCAAGGCTTTCACATACATGTAAAATTTTGTGCTTCAATCAGTTCCTAGCCTCCATGTACTTGAGTTCCCTTGATGAAAGCTCTGTACTTCATCAAGTTCCTGCCTTCCATGGAGCTGCTGCCACTTTCTTTTACATGGCTTTTCCTCGGCTTCAGAAGGTAAAGGCAGACTGACAGAATTAAAAATACAGGGCCTCTTTAATGTACCCTTGCCTAATTGAGTCCCTCTGTGGCAAGAAAAGGTTCCTTCATAGAATTGTTTTTGAATGCTGGGATACAAAACAAGAATATTTTTCTACACACAACACATACCACAGCATAAAAAAACCCAATGTTTAATTTTCCTCTTTTTTTTTTCCTCTAAGACCCAACAGAAGACATGTTTATTTCTCTTTAAAGCAGCATTTCACAGCAAGGTAAGATAATGCGTAACAATTTTATGATGTGTGGACCAAAATAATCTTCCATTCTTCAGAATTCTTCTGAATCTAATATGGATTTCTATTTGTATACATGTAACTCATATGCACAAAAGCCTATTTCAACAACTGCATTTCTCACGACTGCATAGTAAGCTCCATTCCAACGTATTTTCATTCCAGGGTACAAAAAGCAGGAAAACTGCAATCCTGTTCATAATTTCCACAGTTCCAAGCATGTATTAGTTGATTTCCATAAGCATAAGAACAATGAGCAGGTCATATCATCTACCCTGATGATGACGATAGCATGGAACAGTGATGCTATGCCATTTAATTAGCCTTTCTTTTGTAGAGAGAGGTTCATATGAAGACCCCAGCTGGTGACTCACAAAATATCCTCTCTTCTGGAAGTGGAAATGTGGAGTACAAATCCACATCAAATGGAAATCACCCTGCTTCCTAAACTTGACTACTACCCTTGACATCAAACACAAGGCTTAATAACTAACCAATACCAGCAGATCATTCTACTCCCCTGGTTTGCAGATTTCCAGTACTGGTAAATTTTTGACGTAAGGAACAGGTACCATCTACATCCTGATGAATTAAATCCATACCCAACTAGCATAGCAGCAAGGTAACAATCAAAATGAACAAGCTTATGAGATGACCTAATCTGCAGAACATCCCAGACACAGATAAGACAGAATACAGTTTGAAATTCTATAAAACTAAAGCTTACTCAGTCTTTTCTTAGTATTAAGTGTACTTTGCAGAAAGCAGACAATATTTTTAATTGACATTCTGAACCCAAGCAATAATTACGGGTCAGAAATGCATCTTTCCTTATATGGAAGAAAACATCAGCATTATTTCCTCAAATTGCACCAGGGGAGGTTTCAATTGAATATTAGGAAAAATTTCTTCACTGAAAGGATGGTCAAGTATTGGAACAGGCTGCCCAGGGAAGTGGTGGAATCACCATCCCTGGAAGCATTCAAAACAACCATCTAGATGAAGTGCTTAGGGACATGGTTTAGTGGTGGACTTGGCAGTCTTGGGTTAGTGGTTGGACTTTATGATCTTAAAGGTCTTTTCCAGCCTAAATTATTCTATGATTCTAACCAAAGTACTTGAAGCCTAGTCAGGAATCTAAATAAAGCAGTAACAACTCAGTACTCCATCTTCAGAAGAAAGCAGTTTAAAATGCACCTTTGAGATGTCTGATCAGAGACTCTGAAGCAGTACATTTTCTTGATTCATTAGCTTGCAACAAGTCAGCACCTAACTGTTCCTCGGTATCTAAGTTTACTCCACATACAGAAAACAGGTTGAGATTGCCACCTGCTGAGTTTCAGAAAACATCTAGGAAAGTCCAGCCTCTCCGCTACAATCACTGGACATTACGGGAATAGAAAGATTACAATTGGGTCAGACTTCCTTAACTTCCTCTCAGAAAGGCTTCCCAGTTTTGTCATTCCTCTGGTTGATAATTCCCTGTTCTAGTGCAGAATCTCTTAAAACAGTGAAGAAGCGGCCCTGTCCGTGGTGCTTGGCCACAACACCATGCCACCAGGGAGAATGCTGCGCTTGCCACAGCTCTGGAGTACCTGGTTACAAAACACCAGGCAAGACCAAAAGGGCTAGAAAACAAACTGAAAACAAAGTTGACAGCAATTCAACTAAAGACAACAAAAAGCTGAAACAAAGGACTCACACTGTTGCCAGGAGAGGTGTATTAAGGGCTCTCACCTGAATCTTCAAAGTCATCTGCAGAACCGAGTCTTGTTGAAAAGGCCAAGTAGGCTTTTGTTCCAGAAGAAAAGCATTGGGCAAGTCAGTTAAATAAAGCATGGCTCTTCCAAAACAATGTTTAATACTTTGTATCACTCTGATGCAAAGTTTACTACACAGGACCTCCAGTGACGAACTGTCTTTTTTCCTACCTAAGGGCCATCCTTCCCTGCGTAGTGGTAGAGCACGGCACGCCTATGAAGGTTGTTAACCAGGGGAGTTACCCTGTTCCATGAGCCTTGCTTCAGACTTAATGGCTTGCCAAGAGCAAACACCTTGCTTAACTAGGTTACACAGAGCCGCGATGCTATCTGCATATTTACTCTACTGCATAGGGAGCACACTCTCCCAGCCAGAGGCTTCCTGTTCCCCCTTCAGTGGGTTATTTCTGATCATTTCCTTTTAGGCCTGAACTTTAATACATCTTACCTGCCATGTGGATTATTATTACCTGTACGTTGTTTTTCAGATTGCTTACAAAAAGCAATGCCACATGCTAGCAAAGGTTTGGTCCTATGACAAAGCTTCCCAGTTTCTCTGAACTACACAAACAACTAAATGAAAAACACGTCCTACTCCAAATCAAAAAGCATGAGATATCCAAAAGCATGCTGGAGGAATTAACTCCTGCTGGGACAGGAAGGAAATTATACCTGTCTAGTTGCATCTTACCTAGTTAGAGCCAAGACATGTACATCACATTCTGTTGTCGAGTCCTCTACAAGGCACAGCAGAAAACTTTGTCTCTTTCAGGAGGGGTTCTGGCTCTTAAAGCAACTTTAATTTGGAAATTAAGCGGCAGTGGCTTCTCAATGTGAACTAATGTGATGACTAACTATTTCTAGAAAGTCTGACCCACACTTTCCCAATGTCTTGTGTTAGCCAGTTCTTCATCTTTGGATTTATAAGAGTTTACAGGTGTCTTGCTTTGCTGTGTAAAGGCCCTACATTATAGGCTGACAGCAGAAGCGATTGAAACTACTAGGTGATTATTACCCAAAACCCTATCTGCACTTAGCATTACAACACTTAATTTTTTCATGACAAGATGAACTGCTGATGACCTAAATGTCTTGGAAGGCAACAAGCTGGTGACCATTATTTGAAGAGACCAGAGATCTCTTGCAGCCAAGATTTCACTCACATCCTTTGTGGCAAGTTATTTTCACATTGTGAGAAAGTGTAATAATTTAAATCACATACTGAAGAGTCTGGATACTGTTCCAGAAGTGCCTCTACGGACTACCATCCAGACTGTTTGCACCACTATGTGGGGGAATTCTGAGACTGGAAATGAGGAAATATCTGCTCTTCAAGCTTGACAGCTGTAATAAAAAGGCATTTAAGTTGGAAGAGGCGGCTTACTGCACACATCTTAACTGTAGTTCCTTCAGCCGAGCAAGGGAATAATACTGCCAGATTATGACAGCTATCCTCACCCATATAATGGGGTACAAATGACTTGTTTCTCAGAGGGGGAAAAAACCCACCAAAACTTTTATTCAGAAAATTTCATCTTACGTTCCGAAAAGAACATGCCTGCATACTAGACAAACTAAAGCTAATCTTATATTAGTGATAAAAACAAGCCTAACAGCACATTGCATTATTTTGAAAGTTAGACCATTAAAAAAAACCCCACATCACAGAACTTTCATTAGACACTATGAGCTGGGCAAGCATCCATGGAAAAATATAAAATCATTTAGCTGGATTTTCCACCCAGTTAATCAGTCCTGAAGCCAATGGAATCACTGTATAATTAAGCAGATTTCTCTGAAGAGCTCATAACTGTTCACACTGTTTTAACAACCTGCCTATGTGTCAGAGAAGCTGAAGGAAAGAGAAAGTTTCAGGATTGAAGAAAAATTTAAGTAACAACCCAAGTATCAAACAGTTTAAGAAATATGACAATTGATATCCATATTTAACATCACAGTGGTGACAAAGTTAGTCACTAGTATTTTACAGCACTGAAGTATTGTATCTCATTAAGCAGCTTGACCGTAATTTCGTCTCAGTTTTGAAATAAAAAAAGCATACGAGCATGTGGTATGCATAAGAATGACTGCTCTCATGCAACATATTACAGTCATATTAATATACTATAAAAGATACTAGTAACTTGTTTAATTTAGAAATGCCCTTTTTAACCAAGTACATTATGTGTAAAATCCTGTGTTTAACAAGGAAATAGCCAAAGAAATACTGCCTGAGAAACTGCCTAAGACTGAATAGAATAAGCTTATTATACATTATTATTATAAGTTATTGTTTCTATAGAACCTTAACAAGACTATATCCTCAAAAGTGGAAGTTTACCACTGTATAAGAAACTTAAGCTATTGCAGTTACATGTATAATCCTGCACTAAACATTATTATAAAAGGATAACTGAAAGAATGGACAAGCACAAAAATCAAACTGCTAATTACAGACAACAATGACATCTAGTGGACACTCGGAAAACACACCCACAGCCCAACAAGGAAAAGATGATCTGCTGTTACTGTTAAAAAATGTGCAATTCCCAAATTGCTATGTTACGATTAAGACAGAATTTGCAGCTGATTAAGGTCAAAGTAATGTGATGATTCATTTCTTTCAAAAGAATATTTAATTTAAAAAAAAGATTTAGGATAAAGTGTAGGTCAACACCTGAGAGATCACAGATCATTCACAGTATATAGATATGTAACAGAGGCATACGTGTTTATTACACTTTCCATTCCCACTGCATCTAAAACCTACTTATTAGTTGCTCTTGCTGGGACTTCAAACACTGAAAAAGGTGAAAACAAAAATCCCAAAAGTAAAAAATCAAACCACTATTTAGCACCTCCCTTTTCCTCATCATCCTAAGCCTTCTGTTACTGTAATACCTGCCATAAGGGAGGAAAGTTGAACCCTCCCAATATAGCAGTAGCTGCTGAGCTTCAGAGAAGAGCAGTCTGAAACATGAGGCTACTGTAACTCATAATTAGCAAAGATACCTGCTCATGAGTAGTTCACAAGGTAAGTTTCTACAAATATCATGGATTATTTAAAATCTGCTTTTACCACTTACTAAAAGGCTAGCAAAACTAAACAGTTACAGGAACTCAAATCTGATCTCAGTTATTCCATCAAAGAAACTTTTCCGAGCTAGAAGTGTCACCATGAAAAAAAACCCACTGTTTTGACTATTACACTTACGTAAATAAAAACATTCACAACACACTACAAATCTATGTCCCATTCGAAGTCTTTAGCATCAAATGTCATATCTACAGAAATGGAAACTGGATTTTGCCTCATTGTTAAAAACAAGAACACTGAATCTGTTCCAAAATTTCTACATCTCAGTGACTGTCCAGTATAAAAAAACCACACTGCAAAAGATTAGAAATGATACTTATAAGTAAAACATCATTTATGAACACATCTGACCATAATTTACATTAGACTTACCCATTTTAATTGGTATCTTGCATGCTTTGTAGATCGTTATGGTAAAGCGAGTGTTGCAATTCTGCTAGCTCTCACCATCAGTAGTGGCTAGAGTCAACTATTATTAACAAATATGTAGTAGATTCTCTAACCAGCAAAAAACAAGCAACCTTTGCATAACTGATGATAACTCATTATTAGGCTTTGTGTCCCAGTTTCTTTTTGCCAGGGTGTCAAAGTAAGCTTTGACCCAGATGCACGCAGCTTCCCAAAAATGAAATCCAGACTCCAAAGACATATATGCACCATACACAGCCATAATTAAAACCTGTAGTTTTAAATTCTGATTCCTAGTGAGGCTCAATAGCGAACAACCCATTCATAAAATAAAAAACGCATGAATTTGAGTTAAGTCTAAATATCTAAGTATTTAAAAGCTAAGTTTCCCTTTTGATATATGCAATGCATAGGGTTTGCAGATATTTTAAGCGAGATCAGCGTTTAACCATTTTTAACAGCCCTGTTCTAGAAAACCTCAGTCTTTTATTCCATTACAGGTATATCAAGTCTGTTCTAGAACCATGTTGGTAGCGGACCCTGAAGAAAACCACAGAAACCAGCCTAGTAAATTTGCAAGATAAAAACTAAAAGCAAGTATCAAAATTAACCCAGCCATTTCCCCCCTTCCAAGCACAAGGTCATATTTTACCTCCAAAAACAATTTTACTACATCAGATGTCCTAATGAGAGAGGACTATTTTAAGACAGAAAGCAAAGCACCATTGACCTACCCGGATTTCCTGGAGATTATGAAAATTATTTCCTACTCTGACAGAGATTTTGCTTGGAGTGTAACTTTCATCAGATTTGTAGTCTGCATAAATACATAATGTCTTCACTGTTGTTTTTCTTCTGCAAGAAGCAAAAAAGCTATGTAAGCATCATACAGGAAAACATTCAGGATAGTTATTACAAACTAGCAAAAACCTAAGGATTGAAATGTTCTAAAACTTAACACAAGTGTGTCTACTGATTTATAAGAACTCCACTGTTAAAGCAGCTAGGTGTTTTTCCACATTGCTATGCACACAGAGTTGATTTTCCCTGCTCCCCTTTGTCTGCCTTCAGAAGTGTCAGTATAACACAAAATACAACAAAAGGCCAAATGCCAACTTTCATGTGATAAAGCATGTTTAGCTTATCAAATATGGGCTCTATTACTATACCAAAGAGTCCTTCAGAAAGCAAATAAAAAAAAAAAAAGGTGACAAACTTCTCACCTCATCTTAAAGAGTCTGGTTAAAGAAAAAAGACTGAAAGCATCCTACACAGAACAGAACAAGAAAAGGTTTCTCAAACCTACCCTTCAAATTACACTCAAAGACAGAAAGTCAGGACAAAAATGTCACCTTAGGAAGGTAACTGAAACTGTTACAAATTACATACATAAAACCATTCCTTTTTGTTCCTTATTTAGGCATTCAGTAACCATAACATTTGCAATCCTCGTTTTTATAAACACTATCTAACTGGCTTCTTACCAGTTGGGTAACAGGATTAACCCTGGAGTCCTTGCACTTCCAGAATTCCTATATTGGTGAACAGTAATAAATACAAAGTTACACAGAACACCCTAACCCATACAGAGTAATTTTTAATACCTAAATTGGATGTTCACCAAATGAGGCTGTGATCCATCTGACTGCCAGTAAGTTTCTAGATTATCATCTCGTAATTGATCCACTCCAAATCCTAAGAAAAAGAAAATGTAATAGTCTTGAATATCCCATTTCTGTGATGCAGGCACCACAGATACAACTTTTCTTCAGCTATTACAAACCAAAGGATGTATCCTCAGTTTTAACATAAGGAAATATTTCTAGATAGCTGAGTTTTGCCTATGGTTTTGTGACCAAAACTGCGATGTGGGAATCTGTCAAAGTTCATTGCTTGAGTGTCTTTATATTCTTATCTCTTGCTGAAGTCTGTGGGGTTTGAAATCATTCAACATGTCCTGGAATATCAAATGGTTAAGTAGTAATTCATACTAATTGCAAGAACAATACCAAATGGTTAAGCTTTTCCACATATTCTATAATCTAACTGCTGAACTAAAGGAAAATTGTTATCAGAGACCATTTGTTTATTGTAAAATTTTAGCCAAATGCAAAATTTTCTTTTCAAATATTCTCCTGAAATATTTGTACCTTTTCAAGTTGGTGACTAGAACAAGAAATAGATGCAAAAACCAGTATTCCTGAAAGTTAATACTGCCACATTAGAAGAAACAACTCCAAATCTTTTTTCCATTCCCTCATTATTTGTCTTTTGAGTAATCACATGCCTTTGTTTGCCCACATTAGCTGCAGTTTTAATTCAGCTGTTTAAGTTTCATCTGCTACAAAAAACTGTCTTCACTCTGAAGCAACTAAACTATGGTATTTTTCTCCAGGACACCAGAACATCAGACCGAAGCCATTCAACGTGAGCTCAATATGGTGGCATAAAGGGATCATTGACTGTAGGCTGCAGCAAGATACCAGATCAGTTCCCAGCAGATATTTCTGAAATAGCAACTCACCCACCTCAGATGGAAAGAATACAGATTTTCAGGTATTTTGAGCAGGTATAAGCTATCATTAACTGCACCTCAAGACCATTTACAATAGTCCCGTTTCACTTGCAGGATTTAGAGAGCTACAATATAATAGCCAAGCCCACACAAAGTTCAGACAGAATGTTTAGGTCATCCAGCTGCACGGCTTTTCTAAGTCAAAAACTGACGATACCCAGGAAAAATGCCAAAGCATAGTAACGATTGCACAGTGCTGGGTATGTTTCTGCTCACATGGTTGTGTTTGTTCACTGTGCAAGTAAAAAAAACTAAATCGGTATAAAAATCAGTAAAACATCTGTTTTGTTAATACGAGATATTTCCTCATTGTAGGATATTTCTGATGTAATTATCACTTTCATATTGCATCAAATATAGACTAGGCACAAATCCTTCATAGTGGTGTCCTGGAGTTAGCTTTCTTCTTAGTAGCTGGTGCAGTGCTGTGCTTTAGATTTGGTGTGAGAACAATGTTGACAGCACACTGATGGTTTTGGGTGTTGCTGGATAATGTTTATACCAAGTCAAGGACTTTTCAGTTTCTCCGGCCCTGCCAGCAAGAGGGCTGAATGGGCACAGGAAACTGGGAGGGGACACAGCCAGGACAGCTGACCCAAACTAGCCAAAGGGATATTCCATACCATGGGATGTCATACCGAGTATGTAAAGCTGGGGGAAGAAGTAGGAAGGGAGGGACATTTGGCATTATGGTGTTTGTAACCACGTAACCATTACACATGATGGAGCCCTGCTTTCCTAGAGATGGCTGAACACCTGCCTGCTGATGGGAAGTAGTGAATCAACTCCTTGTTTTGCTCTGCTTGCATGTGCAGCTTTTGCTTTATCTATTAAACTGTATCTCAACCCACTAGTTTTTTCACTTTTACTCTTCTGATCCTCTCCCCTATTCTGCTGGGGGGGCTGGGGGGAGTGAGTGAGTGGCTGCATGGTGCTTGGTTGCTGGCCAGGGTTAAACCACGTAAGTGGCTACCCTTATACTACCAGCAGTTTTACTGCTACACTCTGTATGTGTGTTTTCTTATCAAAACGTAAACCATTATATATCCTAATAACAAAAGTGTACATTCAGCTTTTTACATTATTTGTTGTGCTTTTACCTGGCTTACAGGATGAAAGAGACCAAACTGCTTGTGAGCCTATTTCTCTAACAGTACCAGTCCTCTCTAACTGCTTTGGATCAGCACCAGGTGGTGTCTTGTTTGGGGTAGTCATTTCTAGTAAAAGAAAACAATGAGTTAGTTGATACATTTTTAGCTTGATGGGAAAATTAAAGGGTTATGTTCATTCATATAGACACTTTAATTCTTTGGCCTTACACTTACATATAGTCTTCAGAATATGTGCTTCATACATGTATACATATACATTTTTACATGTCTGTAGAATCTTTTATTTATGTAGATAACAAAATACAAGTAAAAAAATTATATCTTTAAATAAAAGGTTCCACATACATCTCAATTTTGTGTCCTTAAAAATTCAATACAAACTTGGAACAATTATAAGACATATTGTACATTCTAATGCATACACACAGAGTTAGTCAGGGTTTCAGGGTGGGGTTTTTTTTTTTACTTTTTTGTTTGTTTTTAAGAAATTAAAACAGATCTTGTTGATTTAAAGGCTAGCAATACAAATTCGTTTCCCCTTCACATACACTTAAAGGGTTTTCTTAACCTGTAAGTTCAGAAGTCTAATCAGAAGCTAGAGCAAACCTGTCCTCCTGGAGATGCTTCTCCTTAAGAACAGGAAATGAGAGTTCAAATTGAGTAGTGTCTAATTTGGTAGGGATTCATCATTAACACATTTACCCATGGTCCACTTCCTTAACTTCATCTGGAATCATTAATCTGTGACTTGCACTGCTCAAGTTACCACATTCAGCCTCAACACCTAGACTACTGCTACACATACAACATAATCATGCTGGATTTCACATATTATGGAGCACTTTACTACTCCCTAGACTTTTTTTAAAAAAGAAAAAATTCCAAAAGAAGCTTAAGTTCCATGGAAGGAACTACATTAAAGTTTAAATTTTAATGTAAAACACTCAAGAGCCAGGGAATTAAGAGTTAACATCTAATCCTTTGTTTACATGTGTAACATCATATTATGCTGTTATTCTTGGGGAATGTCTTCCTGCCTAGACAGCAAATGAAGTATTCAACTAGGCTGGCGTCCACAAGATCCAGACCTTACCCACTACAGAACTGATAAAAGGCAGAAACAAGACTTTCTATGTAACAACAACACTGCAGCTAAAAACTTGTCTGACACAGGAAATCCGAATTCTGTAGTGCACATCCCTGTCCACACCAAACATTTTCTATTGGTCCTTGGATAAGTTTGGGGTTTTTTGTTTTTCTTGTGCAAACAGACTTGAGAGACTCCCAGGTTTGGGGGTTTTTTTGCTGCCTTTGCATATACAAGACTGCAGTCCTGACTAGCATTAAAAAAATCTGAAAAAAATAGTTACATGTACAGTAAAATTTAAGTACTGACAACAGCAAGCATCACAAAAATCCACAAAGTCCTGCTCAAACACCATCCTCAAAAAAGTAGGTTAACACTACACATAATCCCACATATATATTCATATACTCACAGATATACTAATCTTAATGCCATCCAATCAAAAAACTTCATGCAACAAGATGTTTTAAGTCCCTGCCCATGCAGAAAAGTTGTTAAAAAATAAGCTATTAAAATTAGACAGGCAATTAATTAGTCATTTCTATAACAATACACTAGCACAGAAATCTTTCCTAGTCACTGTATTTAAATATTACATTCTTAGTTTTAAAACCTTTATCAGATATTTACAATAGACTCTTTAAAATGTAGCTGTTCTCTATTGATTTGGCTACACCAAAAACCTCTGTTTCCATAAGTAACTTATTCTGGTTACTGCTTAGTACAACTTTAATAGAAGTGACAAAGGCATTCTAATCTTCTAAAAATGTAAAACAATTTCAGAAAGACTTACAAAACACTTAGTTCACAGCTACCTGAAAAAAAAACCCAACATTTTTCAGAGTGGTTTGGATTCACGGAACAGACCTTCAAAAAATCATCTAGTCCAACCCCCATCCTACAACAAAATTCAAAATATGTTTATTAAGCATTGGGAAGACTTTTCCCAGACTTATTAAAGCTCAAATCACCCACTAGTCCAAACTGTGCTATTACATTTGTGACAATAAATCAACTACGAGAAGTTGAGCTGCATTCATGTTAAATTCTCAGATTTATATAGAAACCAAAAATGCCTTTCTTAACACCTCTAAAATATATACACAGAAAATCAAACTTCACAAGGTAAGGCTAAATTATCCATTTGATACAAAACATCTCTTGAGTATCACCACTGGCAAGTCTTCATAGTCCTTCATTATTTTGACTTCAAGAGAAAAACAACAAAAACCTCCAAGTCTGATAGTCACACCTTCATTCCAAGAAATAGCTATTGTCAGATTACTGAAAAAACCTAACCTTAAGACATAAGGTGTATACAAAACATCCCACCCACCAAAATAAGGTAAATCACAGAAATTACATTTTACATCTAATCATCTCAGAAAGTTGATTATGCATACTTTTTCAAAAAATTACTAGAATTTTCAAGTATGCAGAATCCCTTAAGATTAAGTTGATATGTCTTATAAGCTTCAGTGTACACAGGAAAGTTCTACACAAATGCCAAGATTTGTATTGTACTGGTTCACAAAAGTTTGAGACACAGATTTTGAGGGTCAAAAATGTACAGCAAGAAACGCCATCCAACTTTTACTATCTTAAACCGAGCTCATTTCCTTCTGTCTAACAGGCAAAGCTGCTCAGAATCCAGATTTCAACTCCAAACCACTGCTGACACACAAGTCAACCACAAATTGTACATTAGTAATGTGAAAAACTGAAAGCCTTTTATGTTTGAACTCATGAATTGAACTAATCAAGTCAGCTTTTCATGACAGAACTTCTGTTTAACCAGCATAGTTAGTAACAATACATTCCGGATAGTTTTGCTGAAGGTTCCCAATACTCCTAAGAATTTTAAGAGCAGAAAGCTTTTACTTTACAGCAGTACTAAGGAAAAATAATACTGCAACAAGCCAGCTCACTCAAGTGAGACTTTTGGACATTTTACTAGCAGAAGTACCTCACTTTGCACAAGACACAAATACTTACCATTAAAAGCAATTTAAGGCACCAATAAAATAACAAAGCAAAATGTTTTCTTAGATCAAGGAGGCAATGGAACGAGAATCCTTATTTTTTTCAGGCTGTGTAAAAATAAGTAATCTGCCTAGAAGCCCTTCTCCTTGACATGTGCTGAAAAATGGAAAGACACACCTCATCTATAGAACCATTGGCTGGAAGCATCTCCAATTTTCCAATTCAGTTATTCCAAAAAATCATTAATAGGCCGCTTTACTCATGAACAACATTAACATATATGTCTCAATGACATGGGCAACATCACACTTTCATTTTGCCACTTCCCACTATATGGTATGCACATCCTCTGATCAAGACAAGGCAGCAACTAAGCTCTTCTCCACCCCTCCCTTCCCAACTCTTTATCCCTCAGCATCTTCCTTAGAGAAGTTTGCTCTTATCTAGATAACACCCCTGTGGAGTAGCAGCCATTAGAAATGTTTTAACAAACATACAGTTTATAAACAGAGTGGAATGGATTTAAACAGTTCAACAATCTACCTTTCACAATCAAGACAGAGAGGTCACTCTCAGTACACCAGCGGAAGACATTTTTTTAAAAATGCTTACTTGAAAGCAAAGCCATCACTAAGCACACCCATACTCTGCTGCAACCTACTGAAGAGAAGATAGAGCATGATACATTGTGGTTCTTTCCTATTAAAGCTCCATAAAAATCCAGGCTCAAGGAAGCTTTTGCAGATTCCAAAGCAGTTTTCTTAAACTAAAATTTCTAATTCCACTATGTTAGTACACACAGGGCTGTTTAAACACACACCTGTAAGGACCTGTGAGAGACCAGATTGTCCTCAACAGATGCCAGCTTCAGCGTTTCTGTCAACATAAAAGCCAAATGTTTCGCTTTAACACCCAACCTAAGTATTACCTTCTAAAAACAAGCATTATTTCTTCTCTTGCTCCAGAGAACTCAAAGACTAAATAATCACTAGCCTTCACATAGCAACCCTTTTACAGATGTGAGGGCACTCATCAAATTTGCTTAGTTTCTTCTTCACTAGCGTGCCCATGCCTTTCAAGGTTCTCTCAAACCAAGTTTTATAAACCTCATATTCTTGCAGAGTCTAGAGATCTGCATACTATGATTAAAAAAATAGCCATACCACTTCAGCTAAGGCCCTTAGTTAGAGCAGAGCAATCACTTCCCTTGTCTTTAATCACATCTGTTAACATACCAAAATAACATTTGTCTACTTGAAAGGACATTACATTATTGATTAATATTTGATTTCCTATACACTGCAGCACTCAAGTACTTTTTGGGGATACGGTTTGCTGTTCAGTAATACCCTTACCACTACTCATGCCTTGGATTTTTCGTCCCTTTGTTCACTTCCTCCCTCAGTTCCCATTAACTAAGCTTAATTACACTGATTTCCAATCTGCTATCAATCTTCTCAAGATAATTTTGAGTTCTGACTCTGAGCTGTACAATCCTTGCAATCCTTCCAACTCCGCAACATATCTATTCCGTGTTCACCTTTACAGAAAACAATGAAAATACATTCAAAGCAGAACCCGCTAGAAAGACATTTAGTGACACTCCTGTTTAGAAGTGAACTATTTACAAGTCAGCTTCAAACAGGAATTTTTCAACCAGCTGTAGACGACCTCAAAAACATTATTTTTAGACGACATTTCAGTAGCTTGTTTTTAACAGTGACCCAGAGAATAGCAGAAACCCTGTAAAACTCAAGACAAACCCCTTATATTCCTTCCTCATTAACTGCATTGGTTATTGCAAAAACAAGTTTGATCCAGACTGTTCTTAACAGACAATGAACTAGTTTGGTTTGTTTGCACATTGTTTTTAATTGTCTTCTACTTACCAACAAATTCTCCTCCCAAGCCACCTCCCCAGAATTTTTCAGGGGATCAAAGCTCAGCTAGCTTTGCTTTTTTTTTTTTTTTTAAACTATTACTGACTGCATTGCCTTCATATTTCATTCAGTTTTAGCAATTACCTGGCTAAAACTTTTCTATCAAAACCAAACAAAGGTTGCACTGACCATTACAGCACTTTTGCAACATCCCTGATTTATAAGGCTGTTTTTCGTTCTTCTTAAGAGAAAGGGATTTCATACCTTTTTTTCAAACCTAAGGATTCTCTGATTTTCATCCTTACATTACTCATTTTCCCTCACAAGCTCTGATTTTCTTTGGATGGCCCCTTGTTGGTTTAAAGCTTTTAAAGATTTCAAGATATATCTGGAAACTAGTCTCTTACTATGCTTCCTAGGTTTTATCCAGGTGGAAGATTGAACAGTAACACTGAACATCGAAATTACTAAGATTTAATTAATATTTAACAATGATAGTGTGCGTTCAGTAGCAACCTATTTCAACAACTAGCTCACCTGTACATTTGATCTCTCATATTATTCTCTCAATACAATTTTAAATACCTATTACTTTTACTCTGCCTTCAGTATATTACTTTAAGCCTATTAGTGAAAATTACCTTAAGTCCTTCACTGTCACAAATATATTTCACTAAAAATAAGGTAATCAGAGCAACGGCACAAGAGAAGTACATTACCAGTTTTATACATATATCCCTAATCAATCTAAACGAATACATTTTTTACAAACATATTTTTGTACAAGCCCAGACTTCTAAAAGTACCTAGTAGGGATATAAGCTGTTCTGTAAGGGATGCAAGCACTTCTTTACAAGTGCTTATGCAAGTAAAAGCAGCCTTTGAAAAACACTGCAACCAGAGGATGAAGTCAGTTTAACAAACCAAGCTGCTTTCACTCAAGCTCCTTGGTAGCCTTCCCCCTACGACTTCTTTATAGGGCTTTCAATTGCGAATTTAAGTACCATTAATTAGCTTTACAACACTGTACTGTGGCCGCATCTCCCAAGCCTACAAAACACTTTAAGTACTGGAAATAAATCAACATCACCTACTCACGAAATACATCGGCTGTGCTTAATCACCAGATCACGCTCCCCTCTCACAGCTGGGGGGAGTCGCTGAGGGAGGCACCCGGAGGAGGTACCCGATTAAGCAGCCCCCAGCCGCCCACCCGAGCCAGCGGCGCTTCGCTTGTGCCCGGGCACGGCCACAGCTCCCGCGGCTGCCCTGACACCTGGAGGCGAGGCGCGGGAGAAGACGCACCCCTTCCACCTCACCCCCCGGCCCGGTCCCCGTCACCGGCTGAGGGCCGGCTACAAGCTACGGTCGCCAACGCCGTCCTCCATCTCCTCCCTCCCCACCCCGTCCCCCAGGTCGGTACGGAGCAACGTCCCCACCTGATCCTCGAAGCCGCTGCGGTGGGTGAGGGGGCGGCAGAGGGGCAGCAGGGCGGGCACCTCAGCGCGAGGGATCACCTCAGCGCGGGCAGGACCCGTCACCTTCACCAGGGCCCGCAGCCCGCCAAGGAGCTACCGGACTGGCCCCCGCCGCGCACGCGCAGAACCCCGCACGAGCCCCGTTTAAATGAGAACGACGGGGGCGGGGGAGGGGGGGATGAGTCCGCGCGAAGCCGGTGAGGAGTGGCGGAGCCCGCCGACCCCCGCGGGTTCCCCTCAGTGCGGAACCGGTGTGGCCCGTAGCGGCCCGCTGCCCCCGCAGGGAGCGCTGCGGGTTGAGGGTGGGCAGCCGAGACGCACCTCGCGCGTAACGCGCCTCTTCCCGCGGCGTCACCCGGACGCGGCGTCACCAACCGTCACATCCCCAGCGCGCGCGGGCTGATCCCGCCGCGCGGCGGGAGGCGCCGCTCTCTCTCCAAACGGGCCCCTTCTCTCTATGGTGAGCGTCCCTTCCCTCCCGTCTTCTCTATGGTGCGCGCCCAGGCCCCTCCCTGCGGGGGCGGCGGCCATCTTGGCCGGGTGGCAGCGGCGGGAGCACGTTGCGTGCCGGCCCGCGGGACAGGGGAGGCGGTTCCCCGCTGTGGCCCGGCCCGGGGTGCGGGGGCGCCTCGCTCTCTCCCCCGTCTCCCGGTAAGCGGTCTCCGGCGAGGCGGGTGGGGGGATGCCGGCGTTCTCGCACGGGAGGGAGGCGGGTAGGGAAGGGGCCCTTTTTCCCTGCCGGGAGCCGCCGCCGGCTTCCCGTGCTGCCGGCCCTGCCCCGCCGCCGGGCTCGGCCCCCCGCCGGGGCCTGGGGCTCCCCCCACACCCCGCGGGAGCGAGGCCGCGTGGCCGCCCCTCACCCGGGCGTCAGGGCCGGCTGCTCCCGGGCCGGCAGGCGGCAGCGCCGGGCTGCCCTGAAGCCGTTCCCCACGCCCAGGGGGAGCCGGGCCGCCCGCCGCGCTGCTCCGGGGCTCGCTGCCGGCGCGGGCAGAAGGATGGGCCCGCGGGGGGTGGGAGGCCGCCCCCGCCCGGGCCGGCACTCCCGCTCCGCACAGGCAGCTGGCCCTCGCGGCGGGCCGCCCCTCACCTGCTGGGCACCGCGTTTGTGGCGGCTGTCCGCGCCGTGTGCCGGGGCGAAGGGAGGCGTGCCCCGGGCATCGCCCCCGGCCCGGAGCCCGCCACGGCTGCTGGCGCGGCCGGGGCCGGGGGGGGCGGCTTTCTGCTGTGCAAGCAGGGGAGTACCTCTTCTGGAGAGGGGGCAAAGCCGTGTTTTGCCCTATTCTGGGGAAAGTTACTACCCGTGTGCCGGCTCGGGGGTGAAGTGATGCTTCTCGCAGCGTGCTGAGGTAACGGGTGAGGCTGCTTGGTACCGGGCGGGTGCGAAGGCCGGAGGCCCCGGCACACAATCCCCTGCCGGAGCGCGGCCGTGGCCCCTCGGGGTGCGCTCGGCTGGGTCATCTGCCGCTTTCCGGGGCCGCTTTCCACTTGTGATTTGTTTCTTTGCTCTGGTTTCCTGAGCAAGTGGGTCGTCAAATGTCTCTGCAGTTTTCGTGCTGATTTATGGGTTTATTCTCATGCGCTTTGCTTCATGTTAAAAGGAAATATTAAAGGTTGAGTGGTAATTAGCACTGTGCAGCACCAGCGAAACACACCCGCTCGTTATGCTGCGTCAGTATATTTGACCATATGCTTTTCACGTTAACGTATTTATTTTCATATTCATGTTGTGCCTTATGAGTAATATAATGAGTTAAATACAGTGAGGAGGTTCGGGGCTTGTTTAAACTTATTGGACGTTGCCTCAGTTTCTCAAACAACGTCAAAACCTTAAGTACAGCCTGGTTCTTAATTCTTAGTAGATTTTGTTTGTGCCCGTAGCATTTATGATTATTTCTGCTTTGGCTCTTAGAAGTTTAGTGATCTCCCATATCGCATATTTGAAAACCTGCCCTTTGTTTTTCATTTAAATTTTCTTTGGGTATTCTAGTTCTTGATTTTCTTGTTATGGAGTGACCCTATGTAGTCCGTTAGCAATGCACTGAGAGATAATTCTTGAGCTTAATGCTTTTCAGAGGAAAGTGGAAATGCTGCACATTCTCACTTCATTCCACAGCATTTACCTTTGAGGTCTGATGAAATGTAATTTAATAAAATGTTACCTGTTTTTCTGCAAGTTAACTAAGGTATGGCTCAGTTCTGAACTCGGATCTTGCCTTCACATCATTTAGTAGTTGAATTGTCTCTGGTTATGTTTCAGTCTTCGTTTACTTGTTTCTTTTAATGTTTCTTTATGTCTGAATAATTCAGTGCAATTACAGGTCCTTCATGGTCATAGTTGACTGGACTTAGTAAATTCTAATGTAACTCTAAAGCCTGTGAAAGTAATAAATGTTCTTAATGTAAGTACATTGCATTTGCTCTACAGATGGTATATTACTGTTTCCTTTTGTGATGGGTAGCAAGGTTGTCTTATGTGCCTTTTTTTTTTTCCTTCTGGTTTGTCACAGAGAGCAGCGGTTGTGTCAGCCTAAGAATGCTGACTTTAAATGCTTGTGACAACATGTTTTGTGTCTTATTTTTAGACATGTTTTAGTGTTTGTATTAAGTGTTATAATTGGACTTAATGGGCAGCTTTTGGCTTCAGTACTACTGTCAAGTTTTTTAGATTTTTTTTTTTATTTTGTTTTATTTGCTAGCAGTTCTTATTCCTTCTCATTCTTTCACCTGTGTCATCGGTCTGCTGTTGTGGAAAGATTTTCTCATGTCACTCCATCATAAGCCACTGATTCAAAAATAACAGTTTACTCTTGTAGTTAATAAAAAAATTAATGTTTTTTTACTTTGGTTTTTGTCCTGTTCTTCTTGATTTGGAAAGGAGAAATACAGCTTCTGAATACCAGTTTCTCTTGCCCTTAAACTGCTGACTACACTTAACAACTGCTATGCTGTATTGTATCATATGTATATTGTATGTGTTGCTGAGCTGTGTTCAGTGTATTGAGATTTCTGCTGTCTGCATCCTGAAGTCAGTAGATCCTGTTTGGTATGTTAAATGCCAGCAAAGTGACTGCATATAAATATGTAATTTGAGTCCCGTCTGGTTTTGGACAGTGTTTAATTTGCTTTAAACTGTCATTTCTAAGTAGAAATTTATTTTTCTTTCTTGTGGACAATTATCATCACAGACTTCAGGACAGTCCTGGAAATATTGCCGAAGTGACAGAAGTCACAAGTATTATTTTTTTTTCTGAAAATGGTTTAAGACCACTGGAGAGTTTTGGATAAACTTACATTTCCATCTTGTAGATGGGACCGGGGGGCATGAGTGTATGTCTCCATGCTGGTTCATTAGTTCTAGTCTCGTCCCCTCCCCACACTTTTGAGTGCTTAGAGTACTTGCTTCTGTGGCCCCTTCAAAACTCTTCACCACAAATGGGCTTTTTCCCTTATAAATAAGTTAGAAGAAAAAAAAAAAGAATCTTTGACTTGTTTTATTACTTACCAACCATGACTTGATTCAGCAATGGGTAGTAGTGTAGACTTCAGTCTAATTATCCCACTGAGACTAGGTGGAAAGCTTGCAGAGGTAGGTGGCAAAAACTAGTTGTTTCAAGCCATATTTGATTTGGTCTTTTAGAGCAACCCCCATCCCATTTTCCTGCTTTGATGCTTTAAACCAAACGCCAGGCTGGGAGGGTGGGTGGGTGGCCGAGGGGAGAGTTTGTCCCATCTGCTGCCGGCACTGCTCAGGCGGTAACCTCAAACCAGAGGTTTGGGAGGTTGGATAGCGGAGGTAAGCTCCTCAAGTGTGGCAGCTTTGTCTTTGTCTCGCTTTTGTAACTCATAGAAGTAGCATACATACCAGTTAGAGCTAAGATAAGAGGGAGAACCCTGTCTGAAAGAAAAGCAGTGTGGTCTGGCTGCTCATACTCAGCCACAAAGGCGTTGTTGGAGCAAGGGCGGACCCAGATTGGGCACTTGCCTTGGAAAACCAAAGGGAGAGCGAGTGATTCACCCCCAAATACTCTATGCACTGTGAACAGGACTTTTAAAAGCACAGGGATATATTCCCAAAGAATGTGTCTTTATTTGAAGCACTAACAAAATCCAGTATCTATCTCCTAGAAAGTTACCCTGACTCAAAGATCCTTGTAGTTTTTAAGGATAAGACTTCCAGTTTCTTGTTGTCTTATGTAAGAAAAATGTATTAAAGTGAGAATTGCAAACCCGTTATTCCATTCCTGTTGGTCTGGTCTATGGATGTAATTGCAATGTTCAGCCCTACTTTGTCAATCTGGTCTGATGGTACAGAACTGTAAAATCACTTTTAAAAATACTTTTTTTAAAAAAATCATTTACTTGAAAACATAAACTATGTTATTAGGACACTTGGGCTTAGGAAATGTTAAAAGATGAAAGAAAAAAAAATGTTACAAGTAAAAAGTGCCACAATAAGGTTGGTTGGCAGCATGACAAATAATTACATTCATTTATATCTGGTGAAGAATGTCTTTTAGACATTGATTTAAAAACTCTTTGGACGTTGAAAAGAGAAATAAGACTACCACTTTCAAAAGGAACTACTTAAAATATTCATAATTATGGTAATAATGGATTTAAAGATACAGTAACCTCTTCATTTCTGACCTTTGCTCCTTGTTGGATGCCAGTCTCTTCCTTTCCTTCATATTACAGTAGTATCTATAGGATTCCTTCTATCTAAAATTCACTGGTGTGTTTAGAGAAGAATGGAGTTTTAACGTGATAAATGTGCCGTGCACCTATTTTATTCTTGCTTCTTTCAGGGATTGGAAGTCACAGCCTTTCTTCATATAATAGCTGTATATAGTAAATAGTCTTTAAACCACTGCAGCATACTTTAGTTTGGTGTAGCAAAGATGAACTGGACATCCAGCAGGAAATGCTTTCTTTAACAAGAAATGTTGGAATCCTTTTCTTGGAAGGAAGCGCATGTGTGGGCCATGTGGAAACCTGAAGTATTTCAAGACTCCTTCCCAGTTACGTCTTTGAACTACTGATACATATTGCATTGAATTGCAATGTTTTTGAATTGGCATCATCTGTAGGGCTGCTATCACTTTATTTAGCAGTGCTGAACTGGAAATGCTTTGTACTTTGTTTATGGTCTTTCTTTAGACCTAAAAAAAAAATAAATAATCTGTTTGTCATTTGTAATCACTTGTAAACTTTGAGCGCCTCATAATTCAGTGGGCTTGTTCTTCTGCAGCGGAAGCAAGTAGAAAGAGTTGTCCTTAGGTGTGTGTTGCTCATAGGAAGTTAAAATCATTATTATTGTTATTCTCAGTACTTTGTGTAAATATAAATGCAATTTTAGAAACATTCCATCTTTTTTTTAAATCAAGAGTTAAATTTAAAATTGTTCATCCTTCCCTGCCTTCTGCTGCAATTGTTGACATAAATTCCCAGTACGGTCCAGTGCTTACCAATGGGCATTATAAATACCTAAGCAAGAGAAGAGACAGTTATGTAGAGGCATACAAGTAGTGATTTCACTTGAGTGCATTTATTTTTTATTTCAGGAATGTTTAGTCTAGTGCTCCAAGACCTTTCTGTTCTAAAAATAAAGTAATTTTATTAAGAATCTTGCTTGTTTTTATTGGGATATATTATAGTTATTGGTGCCATGTTAGGAAATGTAGAATGTAAGTGTAGTTATTCAAATACTAATAGAGCTTAAGATAAAAGAATGAAACGTCACGTATGTTGGTTCACGTTGCTTGGATTACTTTTCTATATGCAACTACAAATCTTCACTTTGAAAGCTAGCTTAAATTTTACAGTATTTTAATCATTTAATATAGAATATTGGCATACAGTTTGAAAAAATATTATGATCAGATTCTTGGAGTAATAGTTGCAGTCACAACTTGACTTGACCAGACACTGTAGCACGAACAAGGTTACTTTATACAAGGCAGCTTGTGAAACTGGAATTTGTATACATTCTTCTGTTCTTACTGTGACATGCTTTTCTTGGAAACAAATACATTCTCACATATAATCACAGTTTTTTTTACAGCAGAGAAACAGTAATGAAATGGAAAGCTGATGTTAAAGATATGTGCCGTTATTTACACATCGGCACCCTTACTACTTGTATCTGAGACTTTGCCCTGTTTGCCATCTTGCTTAAAAGAGAGGGAAAAATTGAATAATTTTTGCTTTTTTCATTTCTGAACTCTACTAGCAATAACTTCAGATACGTATGTTCTTCTCTGTGCTGTCAGTAATTATGGTATCTTTTGGAATTTTTTTTCCCTTAAGATCTGGAAGATTCCCACTACTCCTCAGAATTGGTGTTTAACACGAAATTGTGCATTATGGCAGACAAATTAACAAGAATTGCTATTGTCAACCATGACAAGTGTAAGCCAAAGAAATGCCGTCAGGAATGCAAGAAGAGTTGTCCTGTGGTTCGAATGGGTAAGAGATGTGATTTAACAAAGTATTTAAGAAGTTGGAGAATTTTTAAATAATGTTCTACTACAGGGGTCCTCAAACTTTTTAAACAGGGGGCCGGCATGCGGATGAAGTGGCAGGCAGCCATCTGTGGCTGCTTGGTTCCCCCCCAACCCCCGGCAGGGGGGGTCTGTAAATACTGGGGGCCAGATTGAGGACCCTGGGGGACCATATCCAGCCCACAGGCTGTAGTTTGAGGACTCCTTTTCTACTAGAAGGAACTAGGTTTTTATAATTGCTAGGGTTTTGTTTATCATTCATACTTCATTTCATAAAGCCTTTAAAGTATCACTGAAAGCATGAACAATTTGTAGTAATAATGCCACTCTTCAGTTCTTTGGATGATCTGAAGCTTCAGTGAACATAAATCAGTTACATGTTCCTCTGGAATTTAGTAGTACTGGCAAGAATTCTGATTCATCAGAAACGTTCTTGAATTAATCTCACTGTTTTTCACCAGGAAAACTCTGCATAGAAGTCACATCACAGAGCAAAATAGCGTGGATCTCAGAAACACTTTGTATTGGTTGTGGTATATGCATCAAGGTAAAAGTGAAGACTGCTCTTTTTAAAGTGATACAGTTTCCTTATTTTGCTGTTGTATTTATTAATGCATACTGTAGCTTCAAAAAGCAATTTTGTTTCCCTGAATAATCAGACATTGTTAATTATTACTGTTTATAGAAAGTAAAATACTGTGTCAGCTTGGTGAACCTGGTTGGGTTGCAGGGTGTGGGTTGTAACTTTTTGTTTGTGGCTTTTGTTAGGTTTTGTTTGTGGCTGTAGACACCTAGCAATAGAAGGATGTTTTTGTAAAAGAGCTAGAGAATATATGCAGCATGCCTTATCGGTATTGTAGACTGATAGTCTAAATCACTAACTATTTATTTGAAAAATGTGGTGTAGAACTTCTTTGGAAAGTTGATTGTCTAAATGCAAGGAAAGTAATCTGGTAAAAGTTCTTTTAAAAATATTTAAATCCACAGCTGGGGGCTGTGCAGAACATCGAATTTTGTTAATAAGTTGTTCATGTACACCAGTAATCTATAAATTTCTTTCGATTACAGAAATGTCCTTTTGGAGCCTTGTCAATTGTTAACTTACCTAGCAACCTGGAGAAAGAAACAACACACAGATACTGTGCCAATGCCTTCAAACTTCACAGGTATTTTATTTTTCAAATCAACATAAAAGAGACAAAACATTCAAATTTTTGATAGTCTAAACATAGTGCACATCAAGGAGACATAGTGCACATCAAGGAGTTCTTGGTTGTTACTTCAGTAGCTTCTTTTTGAATGTTAATTACCTTTTTCTTATTAAAAAGTCTTAAAATTCAATTAAACCTCAGTGTTCATTTTACAGAGCTCCTGTTTAAAGAACAGACTGCTCTTAAATCTTTCTGTGGTCTTCTACTTTTAAGGACTATTTATTTAATTTGAATTATATACTGGCAAGTGAACAAAGTAGGTGGAAATAATCAGAGAGTCTTAAAACAGGTTGTAACATTTACTTTACCACCAAGTGTTGGTGTCTGATGGCATTAATATAATCCAGAGTTATCGCTGTTGTGTACAGGTTGCCTATCCCTCGTCCAGGTGAAGTACTGGGATTGGTTGGAACCAATGGTATTGGAAAATCAACTGCCTTGAAAATTTTAGCAGGAAAACAGAAGCCAAATCTTGGAAAATACGATGTATGTATCAGCAATAAACTACAGTTGGTGTTATAGATAGTTGTATATTTCTTCACTGAATTTTCATTATTTGTGAATGCCATAGAATTTGTGAAGACATTGGTGCTTTCCCTATTAACAGCCGATGACGTATTCCACACAAAACAATAGTAGAAGGATGCTAACAAAGGCTTTTTTGCAAATTCTGTAGAACTTTCAAGAAAGATAAGGATTCTAATTATAATTGTAACTCATTAAAGATAAATATCAGAGGTAGGTTTCTCTCTGTAAGTCACACTTAAGGGTGGGGTTGTTTTTTATACCAGTCTTTTAAAATGTCAGGTTTTTTCCCCGGCACAATTTACCTGTTCCCCCTCAAGGGATTTATGTAGCTGAAGTTTTGGATTTTCTTCAAGTTCAACATTGTTTTTATCTGAACAGCTCTAGTGTCTGAACACTTATCACATGATCTCTTGGGCTTTTTTATCTTTGATTCTTTTGAAGATGATCTCTTACAAAATACGTTGTTATCATAAGTTATTGTTGAAGGTATTTCCCACTGTACATTTTAATACAGAGTTCTGAAAATATTCAGTTCTTTCATGTTGAGAGTTGCTTAGAAATTTTGATATATTTTTTCTAGGCATAAAAAAACTTGTAATCTGGTGGTCTTCAAGGGAGATCATAACCCATTTTCCTATGTATTTACACAAAGTTGAACTGTGCAGCCAGCAGGCAAAATAGCTTATAGAGTTTGTTTGCCCAGGACTACTCCAAAGAGGGAATATTATTAGAGAAAAGACTTAAATTGTAACTATTGTGACTCTTCTTATCAGACAGTATTTCAATTATCACCTTCTCACCTTCAAATTACATGGTGACAATTGAATTCTGATGCTTACTTTTGTCCTTCAATAAGGATTTGTAGGAACAAGTGTGTTCAAAATTTGTTCATCAGTTTCTTTAGCTGAAAGAGTAACATTTTCATAAATTACTCATTTCATGGCTGCCACTTAAAACTACAAATAATAATTTCCCAGCTACATTTTCCACTTCTTTTCAAGTTTGCTTTATATTATTTTGTGGACTTCTTGTTTCAGGTGGTAGTATTGCAGAAATAGCAAAACTTTTGACTTTCTGAATGTGTTCTTAATTGAATTACCATGCTTCCAAAATCAGACTTCCCTGTGAAGAGCCAAATCAATATGATCACAGAAACACATGGTATGAATCGAATCTTCCATGTTGCTTCTGCTCTAAAACTTATCAAGCATTTCCTCTGTGTATTTGCTTGGTTTGGAAATACGGCTGTGTCGCTCTGTTTCCTTGCTGCTTACCATCAAAACAATTAACTCTGCACCATTCAGAGTAGTACTCTGTGTACAACAAAACTGTACAAGTTGGGACTTTTTCTTGGCTGATTGCTCTGAAAAGTTCCCTTTTTGGTTTCGTTTGGTTTGTTATTTTTTTCCTGTCATTTTTCCTTTATCTTCTTCTGTTTCCTTGGAAGGAAGTTTGCTAGAAGCAGAGAAAGTGACCAGATTTTATTGAGTTGTTTGTGCAAGCTGATTTTATCAGTCCAACGATCTTCCTTTGGATTAGGTGGATCAGATCACTAATAAGTGCAGTTAAACTAATCCATGCTATCATTTTCTCCATGAAGTAGTTTCACTCGTAGCTTCTTAAGTGTCTTAAGGACAGTTTTGGATGTCCTAGGTGCAAATTTAAAATCCTTTTTCTTGAAGGAGCTAGTGACACCTGGAAAAAAAAATCTCATTCTACCCCTTCAGTTTGCAAGTTTACAATTTTTCCTCTATTTTTTTTTTTTAAATGGAAACTTTGCAGAGGTAACATAACAGTTTGGTAACTAAATAGATCAGAATTTTAAAAATTATTTTTATGATTTTTTTTTTTAGAACGGTATAAGTAAACACAGGCTTTCTTTTGTCACAGGATCCACCTGACTGGCAAGAAATTTTGACTTATTTCCGAGGATCTGAATTACAAAATTATTTTACCAAGATCCTGGAAGATGACCTGAAAGCTATCATTAAACCTCAGTACGTGGACCAGATCCCTAAAGCTGCAAAGGTAAGAAATTTCATGAGCTAAGAAGGCTGGGAGCTTCTCCTGGAATACTTCTCTTGTGTTTAAAGATTTTATTTAGCAACATAATTCAATGTCAAAAATCCACTACTGTCTGAAATTTACAATGTTGAAATACTGTTTTGGTGGGGTTTTTTGTTATTTATCATGCAGGGAACAGTGGGATCAATTCTGGATAGGAAGGATGAAACTAAGACACAAACTGTTGTATGTCAGCAACTTGGTAAGTGATTTTTGTGAAGTCAAACTTCAAAGCATGTAAGAAATTCATATATACTGAACAAAATAAAGTTACTACTAATGTGACAGTAGATTTAAATTACACCAGTTTAAAAAAAAATAGAGAAAAAAAGTAAAGGTACTTTTTAAAGCCTAGGGCTTGCTGTAAGCATATCTGAACTAATGTAAGTAATACTTTCAAGTGGCAAAGGCAAACTAATTGATACATGCTAGTTAACAGAATCTAATGCAGTTTTTGTGTCATGGTAGAAAGTGTTTATTTTTAAATCTGGAAAAATTCCAGTTACCATCTGCCGCTTTGCTTTTGCTTGCAACTCTGGCAAAATCTTTAGCATCCCCTCTTTTGGGAGCCATTGCATATAGAAAATACCGAAGTACAAAAAACTTTTTCTTCCCCCACAAAAAGCCCTGTATAGAACTAATTATAACGGGAGTAATACTGACTTCTGAGAGTAATGCAGTTAATAAGAACAATTTTTGCATAGTCTAGCCCCAGTAATTTTTTGTATTTATGTATATATATAACAGTAATGTTTTGAATTCAGTTGTTGTTAAATTTAGGTGTTAATGTAGGTGTTGCTAAATTAACAGGGTTCTTTTTGGTAGATCTGGGTGGTGAAGGTGGGGGCTGCATTGTACCACTAGGAAACATGGTCTTTGAGTCTCGCTTAACTTACCAGTGAAACAGTGTATACTTGAAATTTGCTGTTCATAAAGATGATGAGAAATTACAGGCTTAACCCCTTTGCTGTAACACCTGGGGGGGGGGGGGGGTTGGTTTTCCCAAAAATCAGAACTCTTCAGCCAGGTCTATTGAAACACTTTTAAAACTGGTATAATTTCCTTTTAAGGGCCAGAAATCTTTACCAAATATTTGGCGGAAAAACAAATAAAATGTACTCCTCCTGCATTATAAATAGCAGCCGTACCAATTAATCAGCTACTGCTGCAGAGAAGCTGTAACTTGCTGTGACGTACAAATAGCATGATGATGCTTCTATATAAACTGAACACTCACTTTACTACTTTCTGTTTTTTCCTCTGTGTAGGATGTCTGCTGTGATTATACATGTTTCTGTAGGTAATAAAAATATGAACTGTTGTGTTGGTTATAACATACCTAAAATTAACCACTTATTTGCAGACTTAACCCATCTGAAAGAAAGAAATGTTGAGGACCTTTCAGGAGGAGAACTTCAGAGATTTGCTTGTGCGGTTGTTTGCATTCAGAAGGCTGATATGTATGTTTAATTTACTTCTGTTACACACTGCTTCTAGTAATCTGTCTCAGAATATGGTCCTCTAATCTACATTTATTGTTAGAAATAACACTTGTTTGAAATAATTTTTAAAAAATAATTTTGAAAAATAAATATTTTTTTACCAACTCTGCAGCCAAGATCCACATTTACTCTATATATAAGCTCTGGATTTTTTATACTTTAATTCATCTGGCTGGAAATAGCTAATTTCAGAGGCCGGTGTTAAATTTCAGCATCAAAACTTCCTAACCTTTTCCCTAATCCCAAATAAACATATTCAGTTTGACAGTGTACCTCAGTTGCCTCGCTGAATAAGAAATGAACAGACGCTTCCCCACTTCTGACAACTTGTGTCCCTCTTCTCCTGTCTTGCAACCAGGAAATTACTGTGTAGTCCATGGTGTTTCCTGACTCCTTGGAACCAAGAAAGCAAGACCAGAAAAGTTGGAGGGGTTTGGGTTTTGGTTTCTATAAACGTCATGATTTTTTTTTCTGTTGTTTGGGTTGTGGGTTTTTTGTTTGGCTGAGGGTTTTTTGGTCGGTGCAGGTTTTGGTGGATTTTCTTGTTTGCTTTGTTATTTTGTTTTTCTCTTTTGGAAGATGTTCTTCTTTCAGTCTCCTTAAGCATTTTTGCACTTTTTAGTTCATGTTAATTTAAGCCGAATCAGAACTGAATGCATGGGATTCCTAATAGATTGCTGATTTCTCGTAATATTTGGTAACTGTCTGAGCTTTTGGCAAAATAATACTTAACTTGAATCTTTTAATAATTTCAAGTGACAGTCATCAGAGGTTCAGGACAGATGTCAGTATATAATTCTCATTCTTTGTCCCTTTTTCTCATTATAAATAATGATTATTTAATGTTTGAAATGTTAGTATTAGGTTGAAATAACTAAAAGCCTGCATTCACCAAGACTTAATTCTTTCTTTTGGGGCTAGCTTCATGTTTGATGAACCTTCTAGCTACCTGGATGTCAAGCAGCGCTTGAAGGCTGCCATTACTATTCGATCCCTAATAAACCCTGACAGGTAAGTGCAAACTTTAAATGTCTTGCTAGACTGTAATAATAGGTGACTGTTTACAGAGGGAGGAAACATCCAGTCACTCTCCCTAGAAATGCTGACTTCTCAGTATGGTAGAGTAATACATGTTTTAAATATTCTAAGTCCATAATATTCTATTCCTTTGCATTTTGGAAACTTATTTCCTATCATTTCTGTACTATTCCGGCATTTTGTAATAAGGATGTGAAAATACAGGTGGTTATTTTTCACCTGAATGTTGCTGTTCCATCCCCTTCTCACAAAGATTTTTTTTTTTTTCTTAAAATTTGGTAAGAATTTTTTTGCTCTAATCAGTCAATATCCTTCCACTTACTGTACATAAAAAAGCTGCCAATTTACACTGAAGATGGACTCTCAGCTTGTCATTCACGATGTCTGTTTATTGTACAGTTTAAAAAAAAAAAAGGCAGATCAGAGACTTGAATTCTGTTCTTATGTAGTGTAAAGCTAAGAAACCATATTAAATGAAAACCATGTTGATAACTTTTGATTATGCAAGTCTAGAGTAAGAAAAAAATGTGTCGTATTGAAGTATCAAAGCATCTCTCTGGCTCTATTTTTCAGGTACATTATTGTTGTAGAGCATGATCTAAGTGTGTTAGATTATCTCTCTGACTTTATCTGCTGCCTGTATGGTGTGCCAAGTGCTTACGGTGTCGTTACTATGCCTTTCAGCGTAAGAGAAGGTAATTCTTAAATCTGTCTCTTCTAAAATGTACCAAAAGAATTCTATGGAAGGAAAAAAGAAAAGGTGCTAAAATGCTAGTTGTCATGTGAACATGATGTCTTTTTACTGTTACAGTTCAGTAACTAAAAAAACACTTTTTTATTTTGTGCAAAATCTCTGGTTGCCGTGATCCTAAATTTATAACTCAGCCCAGAAGTCTTAATTGTGAAATGCCCTTTGCTTCTCACTATGGACATTATTTTTATACTTGCAGGTGTTTTGTAAATAGTGGAGTTTCACAAAAGACCCTATAAATAGTAGAGAAAGTATAGCAGAGATTTAGTACAGTACAGAGATATGTAGCGTTCGACTGAATTGACCACACTTGAAGCACCGAGAGTCAGTAATAACTGTTTTTGTGAGAATGGGTCCAACAGCAGTAGTTTCTTTAAACCCTACGCACTTTACTAATACTAGGATTTCAGGAAAAGCTTCTATAGCCTTGCTGTAATTTTAGTAAGATTTTTCTTCATTCAATTTGCATAATATACACACTTTCCATCAGGAGGTTTTGTTGCCTTTTTTAACTTGCCATTTCAAATCCAGTGTTCTCCTTATCTAATTGGAATTTACAGCCAAGAACTGAAATTCATCTTGTCTTGCTTTATTGTAGACTTCTTTTTAATTATATTTTCCCCCTCCTTCATAGGCATAAACATTTTCTTAGATGGCTATGTTCCAACAGAGAATCTAAGGTTTCGAGATGCATCTCTGGTATTTAAAGTGGCTGAGACAGCTAATGAAGAAGAGGTTAAAAAGATGTGTATGTACAAATATCCAGGAATGAAAAAAAAGATGGGAGAATTTGAACTATCCATAGTAGCTGGAGAATTCACGGATTCTGAAATTATGGTGATGCTGGGGGAAAATGGTAAGTGCAATTCTCGTTTGAAGCTGTTCCTACAGCCCTAAACGTTCTCCTAAAGCCCTTTTGCTGTCTGGGGGCCAGGCTTCAAAACCACTGGGTTTGAGCCTGGTTGAACTGCTGGTTTCCTAGTGAAGATACCCCCCCATGAGCTCGGTCTCTGAACAGTGGGAACTTGAAGTTATCGAATGTTCACGCCATTGTGTTTCTCTGTTACCTCATTTTAAGAACTTAAGATTGGCAGGGTGAGCCAACAGAGATGGACCTGGTGAGCTTAGCCAGATGTCTAGGCTGTTGTAGCTTTAGATGTCTCTTCCATTTGGAAAAACAAGTAATAATGAGTACTGCTTGCTGGAAGTGAGTACAGGAATTCTCAAAGCAGTCTAATTTTAAAATACATTCTTTATTAAGTCTTTTTTTGTATCAGCGGCTTAATTGTCAGAGGTCCAAGTTGCTGAAAAGTCTGAAGTAACATGTAACTTGCATTTTATTTTAGGAACTGGCAAAACTACGTTTATCCGGATGCTTGCAGGAAGACTTACACCTGATGAAGGAGGTAGTGCTTAAAAGCTTAGCTGAAACCCGTTTTAAAGATCCTGGAAAGGCTTTTGTTTTCATGATAAAATTTTATCTTCTTTTTAGGTGAGGTTCCAGTTTTAAATGTCAGCTACAAACCACAGAAGATCAGTCCTAAATCTACAGTACGTTCAAACCTTGTTTATTAAGTATTGTTTCCTACAAAAGGCATGTTCATAGTACACGGGTAGAATTTCTTTATGCCTGGAACAAAAAGCTCCACTAATTGTATTTCTTCTTGTTTTCCTGTGGCGTGGTACATGAAAGTGAGTGGCAGTGTTTTTCTTCCAATAGGGAAGTGTCCGGCAGCTGCTGCATGAGAAGATTAGAGATGCCTATACCCACCCCCAGTTTGTAACTGATGTAATGAAACCCCTTCAAATAGAAAACATCATCGACCAGGAGGTATTAATGGCCTGAGACAACATCCTAACTTTTCTTCTTTAATTCTCTACCTGTACCTGAACTAAATACGGCCTTATTCCTCCCACCCCGGCAGGTTCAGACATTGTCTGGTGGTGAGTTGCAGCGCGTTGCATTAGCTCTGTGTCTTGGTAAACCTGCAGATGTCTACCTAATTGACGAACCTTCGGCGTATTTGGACTCTGAACAACGTCTAATGGCTGCTAGAGTCATTAAACGGTAAAGTATACACGATGGGGAAAAATAACTGAAATTTTCAGTACTTTAACAAAAAGTTTACATTCAGCGCTCTTTTTATTTCTATTTCAGTTTCATTCTCCATGCTAAAAAAACAGCTTTTGTGGTAGAACATGATTTTATCATGGCTACGTATCTTGCCGATCGTGTGATTGTTTTTGATGGTATTCCTTCCAAGAATACACTTGCAAACAGGTAAGAGATTTGTTTGGATTAGTAAGCAAGATAAAGAAGGGCAATATAGAAAGAAATAAATTATCAGAAGCAGCAACAAAAATAAGGAAGTGCAGCGTCCCTGCCAATGGAAATTTAAGCCACATTTGAACTGATCCAAGAGTGTCCCAAGGGTTCTGGCTTTTGCTCTGAAGTGAGGACTGACCCACATGTGGAAGCTGCCTAGATGGAGTTGGAGCATAGTTGGAATGTAACCAAGCCCTCAAAAACAAGACCAGCTCCTGGCTTAAACTAACCTTATGCAGCTGTACACCAATGAAGTTACTATCAGAATAGAACAAATAAGTGGTATTGATTGAAAGGAATGAAAAAAGGACTAATTGTAAACTGTGCTTATGAAAATAACTTTCAGATGTATTAAAAGAAAGCAGTGTACTAACTGAACCTGCGTGCAAACCTTGTCACATGCAAGTCTGCACAGCAACATACAAGGTACATGATCTATGACCAGTGTAACTGCCACGTATTTAATGTGAGCCAAATGAAGTAAACAAGGCTGTCTAGCCACGTGTTACATGCTGCTAGCCTGGTTTTGATGGTAGTCTTCTAAGAACAAACTTATTTGAAGTCACAATCACTTAACATTTTCTCAGCATCAGTGTATGTTGTGATCTTTGTTTTACCCTGCTAATGGTGCAGCTCTCTTTTTCTTTAAATGTAAAGAACCAAGTGTTCCAGCACACATAGATAAAAAATAAAAAGCATGTAGAGTTAGCAGTCTGAAGCCTTGTAGCACCATGCCGAGATCGTGCTGAAAGATGAGAGTAGTAGTTACGACTTCTTGCCTGAGATGTAATTTCTCTGAAAGTGTAGCACATCCTGGTACATCAAACACAGCTCGCATTTGTGTTACTGCACCTGAGTGAGCTGTCTGTAATCTGCATTGTATAGAATTTCTGAAAACGTAGCTGGAATGTTCTTCTCTCTACAGTCCACAAACTCTTTTGGCTGGAATGAATAAGTTTTTATCTCAACTCGAAATCACTTTTAGAAGAGACCCCAACAATTACAGACCAAGAATAAACAAACTCAATTCCATCAAGGTAAGAGAGAAACACCTTTACCGTGACGAAGCCATGACTGTTCAATATAAAGCCAGGTTTTACAGTAAGCTACAGAACAAAAACTAACCTGGTAGTTTTGCTGTGCTGGAAAACAGTATGTGAAACGAGTAGTAAGAGAAGTAAAGTAGAAAGGAGTTTAGGTAAGTGCCTTGTATTTCAGCTATGTTCAAGTCTGCCAAAGGCTACTTCAACTAATACTGACATTCTTTCTCTTCCCAAGGATGTGGAACAAAAGAAGAGTGGAAACTACTTTTTCCTGGATGACTAAATACTGAATCGGAGCATCTTCGTAACTGGCATGTAGAAATGCATATTGGAACCTAAACATGTGTCGATGAGAAGGCTCAGTCAGGTTTTAGAACACTTAATCATTTGGAGCTTAAAATCTCTTGCTGCGTGTAACATCTGAGACCAGTAGCAGTGTAAATCCTAGTACAAGTAAAACTGCCACTTTCTATATTTTGGTGACACAGCCCTATTTTCAGTGTAATAATTTCAAAATAGACCACCTTGAAATTGTGCAAATGAGTCTCCTGCTTTTTCAAAATTTAAAGGAGGTTTTCACTTCAATATATCCTACTCATGTACCAAGTACTGACTGAACTTCCTCATTTTAAAAATCTTAAATGCCAAACAGCTTCAAAGAGGGAAGCCTACCAAGAATGTCAAGCTACAGAAGCAACTCCTGTTTTAAAAAGATTGAATCTCTCTGGATGAGGGTGTCATAAATAAATATCCTCCTAACTTACAGCTCTCTTGTGACATAACTCAAGAACTTTTGCGCTACTAATTCAGAAGTGTGTTTATTTATATCATGTAGTCATGTACACCTTTTTGCATACTATAGAAAAGAACACACAAAAGATGGAATACAAATAATAGAAAGATACACTTTTTAGTCATCTGTGCCTGTGCATCTTCTCAGACCTAGCTACAGAAGAAAAACCAATTAAAGTCATAGAAGAAAACACTAAAATCCTTTCAATCTTCTCTAACTTAAACCTCCACAGTAAAGAAAGGTTAATGGCTGTTTTTTCCAACTCATTCCCTCCAACCCATTCAATCATCTTTGAATAGAAAGATTAAGTTTTTCCAGGAATTACTTTTGCCTAAACCAAAAGCTTTAATCCTTACTGTAGACAAAAATGGAGGTAAATAAAAAAATTGCTTATCCATACAATGTAAGGTCCTTCAAGGAGACAGAGGGAAAAGTACCTGTACTTATTTAAGAGGTCACTTCCAAGTAAGTTGTGCAGACATGTAAAACCCCTTTCAGCTATGTATCTTAAAAGTAAGGAAGGGTATTTTCCATGCGACAGTGCTTGTCTTGCCTGCATTAGCATGCAAAAATCATTATAGTTTTGCTCTTTATTTACATTTTTGCCTGTTAAGTTACAGAAGGCAGTGGTTTGGTGTTTTATAACCTTGGTAGTATCGGGTGTTTATATATACACTCCCCTGTCTACCTGACAACAGAAGACCACCTCTGTTACCCCAGGAGAAGTACTCTCTGAAGTACAGGTGATGAATGCAGCCTTATACCACCCCCACCCTGTGTTTAGACAAAAAACTTCCAAAGACCAACTAAAACTTAAGTAACACATCCCTTTGGACTCGAGTTCTGCATCTTCTGTTAATCAGTCCTAATTATGGTAAGGAAAAGATGTTGTTTAGCAAATACCTGAAACCGTATACCTCAGTTCATTATATGCTAGATATTACATGTAGTCCCCTACTAACCACTGGGATCCTGCAACCTTGCCCCAGGTAAAGGGTTTGGCTAATCAATCGACAAGTCTTTAAGCAAAACCAGAGAAAACCATACTTAATCAGCAAAGGTGAAAAACAATACTAGATCTGCTCATTTCAGTCCTTAACTGCCCTTGAATAGCAAGGCAGAGTATAAGCTCAGCTTGAATACTTAGTTTTTAAAAGTAATTCTAAAACAGCACAGCTCTACCAGTTACTGCCATGCCTATGTTTTCCATTATTTCCCAAAAGTTTCTGTAGATGATGTACTGCCTTTGTTCTCACAACAAAGCTCATGATTAAATGCCTGCTCTAGTACCGAATGATTATTTCGGTGACGGCTGGACAGATTTGGGCTACAGCTAGAGTTATGGTTTAGAACCTCCCAAGATGCCAAGACCACAGTTTAAGGTCTTCATAAGTAGCAGACGTAAACAGAGGACCGCAATGGTATTGCCTATTAAATCCCTCTCTCCTTGCTTAGTTTTTCAGGTTGAGAACTAAAGATTGTCTCTTTCAAAACTGTGAATACTGAAAACTATTTCGATTTTAAAAAAAGCCACCCACAGTACAGCCCCTACCACTATTCTGAATATGAAGTAGAAATCCAGTTTACATCCCTGTTTAGTTAGCATCTTGCCTATCTATAGTTTATAGTTCCGCTGCTCTCTACAAATGGCTCTATCAAAACAAAACATGCATTTCATGTCACTGCAACGATTTCAAATACATAAATATAATAAAGAAAGTGAAAAGACAAACATTTATTTTAAGTAGGGTTTTATACATGGCATGCATCTGAAAAGAAATCACGTAACTCACTCAGGTTTCCTCAATCTCAGACATGAAAGAAAGTGTACCATCACCTATACTAGTATATACAGAGATATAAAAATATACACAACAGTTAATTTTACAGAGCAACAGAGCTGAGTGAATACTGTGCACACTGCACTCTCCAAGTTTGGACAGCCGAACGTCCAAACTGCAAAGGCAACAGGAACACTGCGGAGATCATTATCGGGGTCAGAAGAAACAGCATCAGAACTCTGACACAGTGTAAAAATATAAGGCAGAAGCCACTTTCTTCTGAATTGTAGGGAAGAGCAGAGCACACCGAGACTCTCCATCTTGCTTTTAAAAGTAGTTCCAGCAAGGAGTTGTACATGCAAAACAAACTTTGCATCAACAGTGCAACAACAAAAGAATACTGAACAGTAGCTCCATCATACAAACTTAAAAACACGTAACATGTACTTTATGCATCTCTCCTCACAAAATATCTAGGATTTGTCAGTGCATTAGTGTTAAAGTGGCATTAAAAAAACTTCTGCTATTATAACAGATGCAGAATTATTTTGGAAATGCATAGCATCTACATTTTTATTGTCTTTGTAATTCAGTTGGCATAGGCACCATTCTAGTCACACCAGTATTAAGAATTCTTGGTGGAAACAGCCATTCTTACCAATTTATACACAGCTATTCTTGACTGCTTGTCTTCTGATTTTGATTTCAACAAATAAATGCTTTTTAAAATTCAAAAATATACCCTATGAATATGAAAAGAACTATATACAACATACCTAAGACACAGGGTTAGCTGGCTGCCGTACGTGTAACACACTGAAGAGAAACATTCAAGTTTGACAGATTTTTTTTTTTTTTTTTTTGAGATGAAAGGCCTTTGGGTTGGAAGCATATCAAAGACAACAGTGCAGTAGGCTGAGAATTCCTTTAGCTCAGTTCAGAACTAAGGCATTGTATGATAAAATATACAGTTATATTTGGTGCAATGTTACTATCAATTTTAGAATCTAGAACACGTCAAATGCTATAATTTCTCACTCTAGTAAACATACATATCCATCCTCTAACACAAACCTTTGTGGGGAAAAAAATAATTCTCAAACACTAAACCTATTTTTTTTTTTTCTAATTTGACATTGAGGAAAAAACACTAAGCCAAACAATAATCCCCCCAAAAACATATGCTAGGAGTTCACATCCTCCTTGTCTTTACTCACCAGAAGTTAAAACATATCCTTGAACTTCACTAAAAACAAAGATTAAGATTTTTAAACTGCTACTTCCAATTACTTCTTGTATTTTAAAGTCTTCTATTATCCATTTTACGCTTGATGCCCTCTCTGATTATCTCCCAGTGCTGCCCTTCTCCTGTCATTCCTGTATGGCCTTCCTCTAAAGTTTCGCTGATACTGGTAGCCATCATCTCTGCTTCTGCTGGGGGGTCCTTTCCAGGCTTCCTCGGTTCTTTGGAACTGGTATCCTCCCCTGCTGGAATAACCCCACTCAAGTCTAGGCCTTCTGCCTCCATAAGTCTGGTTATAAAACTGTTTGGATCTACCGCTTCTCAGCATATCTGAAACTTCACTCTCATCTTCAGAGCTCTCTTCCCTCGTTCTCTGTGCCCTGCTTTCTGTCTGCAGATTGCCAGCACCCTTGGAATCTCTACCTTTATCAGTCTTCTCCTTACGACCGGGAATGCTATTTTTTAGTTCGTTTTTTGATGGTTCTGCCGACAGCGGCGGAATATTGGGCGCTGCTGTTTGCTGCCTCTCAGTCCCCTGCATCTGCAGAGAACGATTTTGCTGCCCAGCTGGTTTTTGCTTAGCAGGAGAAGCCGAAGGACAAGTTTGCTCCAGCTGAGGTGCCCTAGCCGAAGTTTCTTTTGGGGCGCTGCATTCACTGCTTCCACCTGCCACAGGGAATGGTACAGTGTTTGAGCTGCTGCTGCTGTGAGTCTTCTGAAGCTGTTCCACAGAGTTTACGACAGGAACAGGAGGGCTGCATTCTTTAGCCACATACATGCTTGCAGAGGTGCTAGCTGTTGCTTCTTTGTCCTCGGGTGAGATGACAACATTTGGTCTTGCTACTGAATTTTCAATGAAACCCTGAACGGGGTACCCATACCAAAAGTGAGGAAAGAAAGGAGATGCTATTGGAACAGCTCCTAGAAAGTGATTGTGTCCAAAGGGTGAATGTGGGAACATATTTTTCCCTCTCAGGGACTCCTCATAGTTTGCATGAAGCGCTTGCACTGCATTCTCTGGTTCTACACAGACCTGTCCTTGACTTTCTGACACATGAGCTGTCGGTATAATCAAGGGCAGTGATGGAGATCTACTATCAACCTGGGGGATTTGACCACTGGATCTGGCCTCGCTCTGAACAGGAAAGTGCCTGTTTGTTCGTGCAGTTTCATTTTCATTCTGCGTCGGCGGAGCCTCCTGGAACCAGGCGTTGTGCGGATACACAGGAAGGGACATGTTTGGGTACATTCTACAAGCAGCTAAGTAGGCCTGGTGCAGGGGGTACAAGTAAGAATGCGGTGCCCACATGGGACAACTGTATGCCTGCAAGATGAGGGGAGGGGGGGAGGGGAAAAAAAAGCAAAAAAACAAACACACACAACAGTGATTGGTCTTTTGACTGGTCAGACAGACATACAGGTCATTTACCATTTTGAAACGGTTACAGGAAGTAAAGGTCAATTTTATTTTTTTTTTACAGTGACTGCCCTCAGTTCTAAATAGCTAGGCCCCAGGATGATGCTCTCGTTTTGTTTTCCTTCCAAATGCAGTTGAAATGGGCAAGTTACTACCAGTAAGAAAACTAAATTACCTTAGTAACAATTTCTATATAAACACATGTTATTAAGTCAAGCTTAATCTACGCATTTGAAGAGACGCATTTCAAATTCATTTTCCAGAATCACAATTATTCATCAGCAATTTACTCTACTAGCTCACTTCTCAAAATTCTAATGGATAAACAATCCAAACAAGTCGCACCATGCACACATTTTCACCTCAAAAAACGCACACCAAACCAGAAGAAAAAAAGACAAAAAAAAAAGGGGGAAAAGAAAAAAAAATACTACACTGAGACCTGGAGTTAAGATTATTTCCCCAAGGACAATCTGTAAAGACTAAAATCCATGTGTACACACACAACCTACAGACCAGCTTTCTTAAAAGACCTTTCATAAAGCAGGGGGATAGGTTTCTTTAGAAAATACAACACACTTCCAGCTACTGGTGAGAGTCACGCAATGGACGCACAGCATTTTCCGCAGCAACCTTTTCTGTGCTGTTAGTGAACACAAGCTACGTTCACAATCCTGAAGTCCTGCCTCCATTCCCCTTTAACGCAACACCTTTCCTCTGCTTCCACAGTAGCTAACTAGCGCACAATGGCTTACAGTCACATTGCTCAGTTTATGAAGGCAGCCTTTGTGTTTGTACTATGGTACCTAGCAACTGGCCCAAGAGCAACATTGTAGGATGATTGCATAATACAAAGTGCCAAATATTATACCTATTTCAGGCCATACAGAACACCACGTAAGGCTGCGGGAGGCACAAGGTTGTCTTAAGAACACACTGATGTAGGTAGACAGCGGAGCCCAACAGCTGGCACAGTTGTACTAACGGTTCCTGGAGCAAACCCACCCTGGCACGCCCACCCCGTCTGCCTCTCACCAGGAACCAGTTGGTTCACCCTGCACGAGCAGCTGGAAAGGGTGTAACAGCACGACAGGACCCGGGACCAAGGCAGCGGACAGGGTAATGCAAAACGTAGTTCCCAGGTCTACCACGCTGCCTGGTCACCAGTGAGGAGCACAACTACTCCAACACGGTACTTGGACCAGTAGATGGTGCTGAAGCACCAAAGTGACAGACTACATCCCAAAAAATGCAAAGTACCATTTTCGGTACCATCTCCGTAAGGAGAGTCCCAAACGTATGTAGGCTGATTCTGAAATAACTGCTGTTTAAATATATTTCAGTGATGCTTATTTCTGGCTTATGGAATTTCTATTAAGCAAAGAGACTTGTATTAGGCACACAGTTATTAATCTAAGTTTACTTTGTAAGTTGTGCTGAACATTCCCTCTTTCCCATGCACAGACACCAAAGAAAATCATTACTTCTGGATTCGAAGTCATGTGGAATAAGCCTCAGAGCATTCAGCACCTCTTCCAAAGTAGCTTGCCTGACAGGAGTAAGAGAAAAAGGGAGAAACTAAGCAAAAAAAACCCTAGTCCTTACCGAGAAATAGGAAACGTTGCTATTTTGGATAAGCCTCTTCCCTAACCACACAGATTTGCACCACATAAACACATCGACTATTATTATAATTATTTGGAAGGCTAAAAGTAAAATACTGTTGTCCTTAACCTCAGCAGAAAGGAGAAACATGCAGGTTACTTAAGGGAGCATCCACAGGGAAAGACATACTAGATATTTGTACTGCAATGGCTTTGCCTGTACATGGACGTGGTCAAAGTCTGAAGGTCTTTTTATTATACCCTGCTTCTGAACAAATACATCTTCAAACTCACAATGGCTTACCTGTGCATTTGTAAAGCACAATCTGTTGACTGTATAGCCACAGCTGTAAGCCAATAGTTCTCACTATCACTGTTGAGATAAAATTTGTTTCTGTGAACTTGAACTGCAGTGTGGACCACTGCTGGGAACCCAGTTAACAGAAGACAAAAGAAGAAAGTATTTCAAATTTGAAAGTGAAGCGTACAGCTCCAGCAATCAAACGCCTGCACTCTAAGCGCTACCAAACACAAGCAAATTTTATGGTACCACACACACAAAAACATAAATAAGTTTGAAGAGTTACCTTCACACCGAGATTGAAGAAAAATCTAAGAATATTCTTATCTGGGAAAAAAAAAAACAAAAAACAAACAACAGAAAAAGATCTATGAAGACCTAAAATATTACACTTCATCTGATCCAAAAACTAGTCTCTGCAGAAAGTTCCATTTCAGTAGAGGAACACTGGTATTAAGCTGCTGCTTGCATGTCTGATTGACTGGAGGTGGTGGGTGCTTGCCACAGTTAAGGTATCTAGAGCACAACCACAGTTTACATTTCAGTTTTAACAGTTTGTGGAACTGAACTTCTCGTTTGTAAAGAAACGGTTCAGTAAAACACCACTGCACGGTCAGACATGGTATGTTCTTTATGGGCATATTCCATATTTGTAGTATGCCAAAACCTATATCCCAGACCAGAGAGAAAATGCTCAACAACTTCCAAGCTTTTGATTACAAGAGAAAACCTGTTACTGTAAAAAGAAAGCAGTTCCCCAGAGAAAAAAAATCCTTTACATTCACAAAACCTCAAGTTATGATGGGTCAAGCTAAGAACCACAAAATGATCATATCCAATTTCCAGATGTAACCACGCAAAATAATCACAATGGTAGCAATGCAAACTAAAAAGTTAAAACTCTATTCAATAATCCCTCCCACACTTTACATCATGGAATGACAACAATTAGTTCTTTTGACATAGACTAACAACAGGATCAATGAAGCTGTCCTAACCTACATTTAAAGAGAAGAAAACCTATTAGGAAAAATGGTATAAAACCCGACTCCGCTTCTAGTTTCTCACCTTTAGGTAAGTCTTCCCCAGTATTGCACAGGGAGTAAGAGGGTGCAACGGCTCTTTCTCCCTTTTCAGTAAAAGGGAATCCAGGGTATAGTGGATCCTGATAAGGATTCAGAGTCTGAGGCAAAGGCATTAAAGGCTGGTTAACTGCTTGCAGCGACACAGGAACTCCAGCAACTGGAGCAGATGTTACCTGAGCCTGTGATACAATAGAGTCAGGTCCCGTTGCTGGAGCTGGCATCAATGAAGAAGCAGGTATTTGGGCTGGAATACCTATGGGAAAGAAACACATCAACTATGTACTATCACAAAAGAAAGTGACAGCAGGAAAGCAAGTTTCAAAAGACAGAAGGGAGAAAAAACCAACCACCGGTATTCAGGAAGATACAGAATATCCTTGAGTCGGGAAGTTACAAACAAAAAAAAAAGACATTGCTAAATGCAGAGAATAATTTTCAGAAAGAGTAAAACGGTTAAGCTTTCCTGAAATGATAAAGCATTCCCATATTTATTTTTAGAATTATTAATACCACAAGGAAATAGGAAGGGGAAAAAAAAGGGGGGAACTGGTAAGTTATGTGTAAATCTCTGCAGTTCTCATTCCAACCAGGCAATACAGTCAACCCTCCATCTGAGCTTCCATTACATGGGCTATGCATCTTCTGCCACAGGTGCGGTCAACTATGAGAGGATTATTACTGTATCATCTGAACATAGTAAGCAGATTTGAAAGCTAGTTCTTGTACAGAAACCCAACAGCGGGACAAAAAATGCAGCACCTGATCCAATGAGCAATATTGAATCAAAAATAATTCCACGTACCAGAAGATACGTGTAGCACAGAAAAAACATTATACTGGCTTTGCAGCTCAGGTCCAAATGGATCTCATTAGTTCCAGACATACCAGACCGTCCTTAGTAAATCAAGGGGCTTTAATATTACATGGTACACAGAGCACAAACACATAATCAAGCTTCTATGTGCTGACAGTGTGCTACACTTCAAGCAGATCCTCTGAGTAAGCCCCCTCAAAACTCAACGCTATCCCACTCAGGAGAAAAACAAGAGAATCGAGTACGCATCCCTCTTCCAACTTCAGGTAGGGAGTAAAGCAAACTACACATATGGGCCAATCAAAGATATACTAGAACTCCTACAACTCTCACTAGCTTTCAGCAGTGAGAAACTATATCCCTATAAATGACTGCCTTGTGGAATGCAAAGTTGCAGGAAACTGCGGCTCCTGGAAGTACCTTCAATTTAGCAAGACAGTTAAAATATTTTTCAGGGCTAGTGGTTTCTCATTTATGTTAATATTTCTTCAAACCTGCTGGTCCATAGGCTGTTGGCTCACTTGGCCAAGCTGGCACAATGGCTGGTACTGAAGGCACTGCTGGAGGTAAATGCATCTCAGAAAAGACTGGTGAGGGTGTTGGAGTTAGGCTTGGTAAGCAGTCTGTCAGGTTCTATAAAAACAAAGAGATAACACAACGTTATTCTAAATTACCATTGCTGGTGACCCTTCATGTGTCTGACTTCCACCAACAAAGGCTCGATGACTCGGTATTACCCAGACTATTGACCAACACCACAGCAAAATATCAGCTACTAACACATCAGGCTGCATACATAAGAGATGTCTGAGGTACGTTACACATCACTGTGAAGAACTCTGCACCGAGCTCTACCCAGAACATGCCTGTACCATGACAGCCAGAAGTGTTATAACCACCTCCACAAGCATTACATTTAATTTCTCCCATCCAAAAGAAAAGCCACCCTCACAAATGATTACCAATAACCTTGGAGAAACCTGAAAAGGCAAAAGGTAAAGAAGTTAAAATCACAGCTCTCTTAGCAGAAAGATATCAAGTAGCCCCTCTCAGAAGAGAAAGGATATACTTTTACTTTTCTAGGAAGCATTGTTCTTTTAAATTCTTTATGTTAGACATAACAGATTCCTAGATGTAAATACAAAATTTCAGCATTATCGCCATAGAAATGACTATGTAATTAAAAGCCAGTATTATAATACATACGTGGCTGTGATGAAGCTCCCCTTTGTCTGAAGTCTCCTGACTGGAAAACTTTGAAATCAAACAAACATTTCTTACTTGCTCAGCAAGAATCGGAGAATCTGTTTTCACTTGTTCCAAAGGAGATGAAGCTTTTGGAAAACTCTCATCTTGACTATTCTTCTAAAGCAAAGTTAGAAACAGACACAGCTAGTCTAACAATCAGATTTACTTTTCAAAGAGGCATTCAAAGATATTAAACCACACTACATACAAAGTGGGCTAAGCACCCAATCACTATTATAACTAGCGCAACATTCTGCTCATTGAAAGGACAGCAAAGGTTAAAAGCCAACAAGAAGCCACAAATCTCCACTGAACTTCAGAGACCATGGTCTGTTAGCACAACAGCTATTAGTAAACATCAAATCTTCTCTGGTCCCATTATACTGAACATATGGACTGTACTAAGCAGTTACAAATCCAGATTCACAAGTGCTCTCGATAGCCCGGATTTGAGAACTCAGGTTGCAGAGAAAGACTATAAGTATGGATTACAGGGGCTGAGGAAAGCTGACAGCAATACAAGCCTCCAACCTTAGAAGTATTTCACTGAAAGCTGTAAAGCAGCAGCAGCAATCACAGCTCTAAAGGCAGCTATTGCTCTGCTAATCATGTATCAGAGAAGCAATAACATTAAGAAAAAATTTGGTCTTTTCTTTAAGATTACCTCAGATGAATTTGGCTCAAGCTTCTGACTTAAGTGGATCTGCCTGGAATTTGACTCTGTAACACCAAGACATAACCTAGTAAATGAACCATTACACCATTTATGGCTATCACAACTTAAGCCAGTTAAAAGTTTGTCTTTCTAAAGTTAAATCTTCAAAACAAAACCTACCTCAGCACATATTACTTCAGAAAACTTAAATTTTTATCAAAGATCAAACCATCCTAAAACAAACAGTTGTTAGGGCAGTAACAGAGCTACTACTTCAAACCCAGTTTTCAAAGCTCCACAGGAGTTCTTTACTGATGCTTGTTAACCATTTCACTGATGCTTGAGGGAAGCAGGAAAGAAACATAGCTGTCTCTTTAAACACATATCATTCATCCTAAGTCCCTCCTAGTGAAAAAGAAAGTTTGTGCTTTGCTTAAAGTGAAAATGTTTTGATCTGCATTTCCATATTCAGGCGTTAAGACACCAGAAGCTTAAAAGTCTTGTCTACTTTAGACCGAGTAAAAGATTGATAAGCTTAGGAGGTTTTTAATGGTTCAAAAGATCTACAAAGTTTTCAGACTGATGCAGAAAGAGTTTAATTTCTCAAGCACCAGCAAACACTTGTTGGGGGGAGATGGTGCTGGAAAACAGTCATGGCATAATCTTCATATAGTAAGAGCTGTACAAGTTCTTCACATTCTAGCTTATGTTCAAAGCTGGTTACCACTGCTTGTTAATCAAATTAACGCACATAAGTTTAACAGTAGCCACTAAATAGATAGGTACTTTTCAAAAGCCTAGTATATGCACCATCACAACTAGACAATGTAAATTGTAACAATATTAATTGTAAGAATTACTGCCAATTCCCCAAGCATGAACAGGAATCTCTAAATACTCAGAAGGAAGTAGTTTATTCCTATCCAATTTTTAACCTAGTTTCAGAAGGGGCAACGCAACCCAGAGTGTCACAAAAAACAGGGAAGCCTGTACATGCCATGCACTTCAGCAAAATCTATCATGACACTGTAGTTAAGAGCTTTCTCTACATGAACATTCTTTTTAGCATTGCTGATGGAAGTTTTCAAGTGAAACAAGTTTTCAGATGCTCGGAGAATGAAAAATAGGTAGCATCAGTCCTTGTAAGGCCTTCTTGAACAGTTCCTTTTACAACATGTGATACTAAGGAGCACAAGTACCATGAATACACAACAGCAATGCCTCTGCTGTTAGAGATGAGAAAACAAAAACTTCAAGAAAAGGGAGGGAAAGAACAGCTTCTAAGAGGAGGCTAGAGAGTCTGGATTTTCTTTAATCAGGAAGGAAAAAAAAAAAGTAGTGGAAGAAGCTATGGTCAAAGTCAATGTTTAGTTATGGCAAAGCTGACAGGACAAAAAACAAACAAACAAACAGTATCAGTTGCATTTAGCAGAGATATACTAACTAGATCCTGACAGCCAGCTTCAACTTTCATCTATTACTCACAGAAGAGGAAAAGAAGAATGAAGAAAAGCTTAAGAGCTTTCAACAGACTGGGGGTGGGAGGAGAAAACCCAGAAAAGTTTTGACCCTGTGACAGCTCTTTCTGCTGTAAGTGGGGAGGTTTTCCACTCCTCTGTACACCATCTTCTCCCCTCCTTCTGTACCACTGTGTGCTAATTCTTAACCATACCACATTGAATACTTTTACCTGGTTTCCTCTTAACCAACTACAGTAGGCACTCTTAATCATCCTCCCGCCGGCACCTTCTGCCACACTCACTGGAATTTCTACAGGATCGAGTTTAGGGTAGCTCTGATAGTCTTTTCATTTCTCTCATACCTCTTCCCACGTACTAAAAAAATCCCAGCAAGGAATCTGCTCTCAGCCACACTCAAAGCAGGAAAACATGTACTTTCTTCCTAAACCACACCTTTGCTACCTTCAGCCTAGCTTAGTCTGGCACTATTACTTAACGATAATTTCCCCCTCGTTGCCTGAACAAATGCCCCGTCTTGAACAAATTCTGAGGCTGGTAATAAAAATAAGCAAACAAAAAAAAGCCTTTATCTAAAAACATTTATTTTTACCTTTATCCTTTTGCTCTTCCACCTCTGCTGCCCACTTGCTGTTTCTTCTCTCATTATTTGAGAACTTTTTCTGGTTTAAATTATCCACAGTCTGTGTTGCAGCCTGACAGACAGACTGATTCTAAAAAAGTTTAGAAAAGCAGAAATATGACTTTATATAAGTGAGATAACACTTTGCCATCATCTGATATGACACTATTATGCCTTCATGACACATAATACCCGTGATAGGCAGAAAGGGAGGGGGGGAACAGTCATGGTAAGTATCAGATTCATCCACTCTTTCATTCATTGCTAAATTTTGCAGTGTCCTTTAAAAGCATTCATGTCATTAGTTTACATGACAAACAAAAACCACTTCACTCAAGATAGTATAGCTTTAAAACCACATCCTCCTCCTTCAGGTGAGCAAATACAGCATACTGTTCTGTTAACCACAGCTCACAGAAAGAGAGCAACCACCGCCCATTAGGCTTCAGACTTAGTCTGCTCTTGGCAGTGCAAAAGAGCTGTTCATTTCTTCTCAATGACACCACGTTACTACCGCTCAAGAACTGAAAGATATAGCACAGAATGTCACTTCCACAAAGCAAGAGATATTTAAGGCCCATCTCTCACCTATGCATTCCTCTCAGCCTGGTTTTTGTTTCGGTTTGCCCTCAGATTTAAATCCAAAAGCCCCCCATATCTCTAGAACAAACCTTGGTAGACAGCAGCCCTTTTTACCCCTAGGACCTGCTCACTCCCTGGGTGTACTGAGACTCCAACCCACTTTCTTCAAAAACTGCATCAATAAAATAATCTCTCAAAATATAAAGGCTACCTTCTTCCCTCAGACATAGACAAGTCCACTGAAGCCAGCTCAGCTCCACGATATAAAAAGGGAAAGGCTGACAAAGAATTTGTATTACTTATGACACCAGGCAAGTTCTCACACCAGTAAGTTCTCAGGCTAAAAAGAAGAGTCACTGACAAATAAAACAGGTTTTATGCAAACCAAATCAGAAACAATCACCTAGTCACCTCCGCTACTAATTCAAGCGCCACAATGCCATTTTACTGAGCTATTTCTCAGCTAAATTAAACTGTACTTCAGAGCAAGTTCTTCACCTTGAAGCCTGATCCCACCATACAAGAAAAAGACAACATCTGAGTAACTGTAAGGGAGCACAGAGCTGTCCAAAAACAGAAGGAACATGAAGAAAAATACCCACAGCTTTCAGAAGCTCACGTGTCTACTGTATTTACATGCCTAAAGAACCATGTATGGCGCACACCAACTATTCCCAGGGAAATTAGTACGTATGTGTCTTATCTTGACTACACAAAGTGTTGTAGATTTGCGTACTTCTATGTAGAAAGTGAGAGTAAAGAAAACATCCTTAACTTCCAAATTGTACTGTAATGCATGGACAGCAAAATAACGATTGCTAATTAAAGGTTCATGGGCAAGTATGAAAAATGCACTATTAATTACAATGAAAAAAGCATACACTGGAAAGAGCAGGAAAAGCTTGCTCATCCCTCTGCTGTATCTCATAAAGCGAACGAGACTCTTCTATAGCCTGTCTCTCCCTGCGTTCCTCTGGAGATAAGCCAAAGTAGTTACAATCTCTGCTGCCATGGTTCAGATCCTCAGTTCTCTCCCGGTCTGGTTTTCTATAAAAGGAAAAATGAAATGGGATCACTTTGACCAAGAAATTCACCGGTATCAAACACAACACAAAGCCATTGTTTAGATGGAAGAAAAGATAATTATACAGCACTGCTTATGTGATTCCACATATACCAGATCCCTTTCTGCCTACTGCAAGTTACCCACACACATAAAGTTTAAGGAAGAGAAAGAACAGATTTTGTCTATTATTTATTCAGTTCAATACAATTTTGAAAGACTTTCTAACAAACGGTAATTATTAAATCACAGTTTAAAAAACCAATTCCTACATCAAGTGATCTAATACATTTCTGTGCCAATTGAGAACTGACCATGCCCCCACATGCTACATATAAACATGTAAGAGACAGTTGAGGAAGATTTCTGTAAATACAACAACAAAAGGGAAAATGCATTAGTTTTCCATGTCTGAAGTATTGCCACACAAAAATAACATCACTTGTTTTGGCTTTCTTAATTACTTAGCTAAACATCTTGGGATACTCATCTATTTAGGTTAAAGGTGGAAGAAAAACGCCCTTAGAATATTGTATGTGGCAGACTCCAAAGACACCCCAGCCCCATTTATTCCACGAGGAGTTACGATACAGAAGAGTGACAGAACAGACCATGAAGAGTTTGGGTTTGTAACCAAGTACGGAATAGTCTTTTAGATAGGACAGAACAGTAGCAACAATGATGAAAAAATCTGCTGCAGCAGCCCAGTCAATTAAAAAATCACTACCGACAAATGCAGGCAAAATGCCGTTCTTATAATCCTTCAAGCGATCAGTAATAACATGAAAGAGTCCTCTCTATGACAGGTTTTGCAGAAGCTGAGGGAAGATCTTAGCCATGCCCAAGAACTACATGCAACATTACCTCAGCCCCAACTAGGAAAAAAAAGAAAACAAAAAAAACACACACACACCCCCAACACAACCACTTTCCAATAAGAAACTGCAGGTTTGGTAGTTTTCTTGCAGGGAAGATGCTGCCATGCAAGAAAAAAAGTGGATCTCACGATGATAGCAATTTTGAAAAAGATTTAAAAATAAAATTAAAAAAAAAAGAATTATTTTTCCTGTGCTTGTGTGTATTCTTAAGGACCTAGAACACCGTTGAAGAATTTAACGGCAACATATTTCAAAAGAGTATATTGGAAGCATCTGAAGCAGACACTTGGGCTTCAAGAAGCTCAGCCAGAGTTCAAGATAAGGAGGATGTTATTTGCAGTTTTACCTTACAGTTTGGGAAGGATTCCTGCATGGAGCTTTTTGCTCAGTTGAGGTCTGATAAGGTTGGGGTCCAGAACCTAAGAACTGATGCTGCCTGGTTCCCACGGTATGCTGAAGTCGAGGAGGTAGTGCTGACTGGGGCTTTATTGACTTGCTCTGATTCTTTGGCCCTCTGCAATCTGCATCTGTAATAAAGAAGTGAAAACAGATACATTTTTTTAAATAATTTTTTAAGCTCTTTGGGACAAAATGTCTGACAATAAGGATTCTGCCACACAAAGACAGGTACAATCCTACCGGGCTGAGCATTCTGACCCCATGTTGGGAAAAACTTTTTCATCTTCTTCCCTGGCACAGTGTTCCAGCCCTCCATAGGAGAGGCCTGTGGAAGAGGTTTAAGGCTCTTCAGTGAGACAGCATGCCTACAAAACAAGGAATTATGGAGAAAAAATTATATTAAAGACCAGACTGGGGCTTACATAAATTAATACTACATGTTTACTAAGACTGGTGGATCTTTCAGTTTTTGAGAGCATTGCAAAGTCCTTTGCTCTTTATGATTACACTCAAGCGACAGGCAGAAAAACAAACCTTTTTTTTTTTTTTCCCCTTTTTATAAATAAAACTCTCTGACAAGTTGATACAAGCCTATCTGGTAAAGAATGATCAATCATTTGTGAAGTGAGTATTACAACATATTCAGGGCAGACAGAAAAGCTACAGACTCAGGCAAAATTACCACAAACACTGCAATAGATGTCAAGATTGAAAAACATTATATTGGTGGTTTATATCCCAGAGCAATTACTGCTGTTTTAATGAGGATGCTGTAGGATGTCCAAACAACTTTACGTTATTTGAAAGGAAGACATTCAAATCTATAATACACAGTTCCAATCAGATTAAATCTCAATTTAAAAAAGGAACAAAGTGCAAGACAATTTATTTATTATTTACTTTAACAAAAGGAGGTCTGATGAGATTAATGGGCACCTTTCTCCTTCCCTCATTCACACTGACTGAAAGTGTTTCCTCTTCCCAAACTACACAACTTTGGGGTTTTTTTTTCTCCAGAAGAGTTACAGAACTTACAGCAGAGCTCAAAAATAGGTCTCAAACTGCACCCATGCCCACCTCCTGAAAAAAAAAAACCAAACCAAAAAACAAAACACACCACCCCCCACAATGAAAACCGCCACCACTGCCACCTCTGAAAACAACAAAAACACCCAGCCAACCAACAGCACAAAAAACCACACTGCAATCCCCAACAACAGCTTTTAACAGTCCCAGCACAGGGCAAACGTGACACTGACCTAAACAGAAAATTGGCACTCCGTATGAAAACAGGTAGAGCTACTCAACCAACAGAGAAACTAGGTGCTGTGATGGACCTTTCAATATGAAAAGCTTGTCACAAATCTAACATGTAATTAAAGTGTTGCTTGTTGTGCTTTGTAATTAGGATGGTGTCAATCTGTTTAGAATTGAATCTTGGCACAAAAAAATTCTAACAATAATGTACTTACTAGTGTCCTCTGCAAGTAATATCCAGGCTACTTAGCACTAAAGAAAAAAAAAGTCTGAATCGACAATCAATGCAGAAACAACCACCCACCCCCTTTTTTTCATTTAGTGTGTCATTTTCTTAACAATTTTGTCACAGTACTGCTTCAAGTTCAGTAGATATACTTCAGGGGCTGAAATTAACTCTGAAGTAAAGTAATGCTGCCATGTCCAGTGTTCAGTTTGGCAATCTTTTCTCCAAAAGAGATTAAGCCCTTACTTTGCTCCAAGCTCTTCTACAAATACAACAACTGGCCCATTCTCTGAACAAACTTCTTGAATATGAGCATTATAAAATTTCCCGTTATGGTCTAAGCGCACCTACAAAGAAAAAGAAAAAACGGCACATAAGCGTCAAATAATACAATCAGAGGACATAACTAGAATACCAGTAATGAGAACTTTTACTTTGGGCAACAGAAGAACAGAGAAATAAACATCACTTAATTCAGTAAATGTGCCAAAACCATATCTTCAATCCATATTGCTTCTTCAAAAAGAAATACAAATACTGTCAAAAAACAACAGAAAAATCCAGAAAGCTTGCTGGGTAATGCCAGTTTATGAAATTCCGCTTTCAAAACTATACGAGAAAGTTGAAGTAATCAGGATATCAAGGGATTTCAGCTTTACTGAAAACATCTTTCTCTCAGAATAAAACCCAAAACTTTCCCTTGTTAAAAATTCATTAAAAGAACTCAGTGAAATCCAGTTTAGTCAAGCACATAAGGAGCACCAATTACTTCTGAAGTTACTATTCAGAATGTTTAAAACAACCAAAAACAGTTGTTCAGACATGATCATCACTGTTACTTGTCTGACTGACATTGTGTCCTTAAAATTCTTCCATTAAATATAAATTTCATAACATTCAGCTACAACATTTGGCTTTCCAGTTGTATTAATTTGGTCAACTCCACTTTTCACTATTTACTTCATCTTCCCTTCCAGTCTTTTTATGCCATGTATTTACTGCCTTGCTGCATACTCTTGCTGTCAAATTTTATATGTATATTAATTACCAGAGTTTTTTCTACTAATAATATCTGTACCCTGTAGTAAATACTACACAAGATAGCCTTAGGGCCTTAAATACAAGTTTTAAGCCAGTACTATTACACAATAAATAATAAACTCTACATTAGGCTTTTCTGTTTGTTTTCTGTGGGCTTTTGCAGGTTTGTCATTTGGGGGCGGAGAGGGCTGCCTTTTTTTCGTTTGTTTGTGTTGGGGTTTTTTTCCCTGAAGTTTAGAAATGTGTTTTTCCTGCAATTTATTTACTATGCTTTCACTAGTGTAATGGAATTAGAAGTACAAACTCAAAGAGCCCCCATGCTGCATGATAAACCTAATTGAGTATTTTCACTTCAACATTAATAATTTTAATAGATGGTCAAATGTCCTAGAAAGAACTATATTTAGCCAAGTATCACCAGTTCAGTTAACACATGTAAGGAGTTTAATCTAAAATCCGAATGCTAAATGGAAAAATCTTATTTCTTCTTAAGCACTGATACTGCAAGTTTTAATAGAATTTAAAGAGCAATTGTCTAACACTTTGAATAGTTCAAGAGGAAGAATCACCACGCTTTTTAATGTGGTAATATTGCACTAATGAGATGTTCTATTACACACCTTTTCTACATGTGTGCTGGAAAGTCACGAACACCACCATCAATTATATAATAAGCATATGCTCAGTTGCAGACATAACTATATTGATATATAGTTGCTACTTTCTAAATATTATTTGCTTAACGAGGAGAGGAAATCAGTATCTTGAGCAAAACGTTAATGTCTCTATAAACTGTAATTGAATGTTACTTACTTTACATTTATCTCCAACTGAGTACTGCATGCCAGCAGCAATAGAGAAATCTTGTTTTTGCTGATCTGTAAACACATTAGCAGTAATATACTGTTAGTTTAAATACACCAACAGAGATACTTTCTTGATGCAGTGAAAATGCAAGCCACAAGTTCAGGCCTTAAATCTGTGCATCGACCCATGTGAGGAAGACTTCTGCCTAAACCCAAACTGCCATTTGCACCACTGTTCTGCAAGAGGGATTCACTTTATACATCAGCTTGCAAAAACTGCAACTTTTAAGTATTCAGTTACTTACCCCATTTGGACTGGAGCCAAACATCATATTCAACATTTCTGTAAACTGATGGATTGAGTGATTTAAGAACTTTTTTAGGCAAGACCAACAAGGTAGGACTCCCATTGCTCTTAAGGTGCTGTATGAAACAAAACAAAGTGCTAAATGGTCAACTACCTAAAGATGTACAGTTATCCATTTTTCAGCCACAGTGCTCAAGCTTTAAAACAAAATATAAAGAAGCTGAAAATACATAAAGCATAAAGAGCTTTGAAAAATTAGTTCAATACTGTTCTTTTAACCATACCAGAGCAAAATTAAGAACTAAGCAGCATTGAGAAGGTCACTATACACCTTTTGGCGCACCAAAAGCAAACATTACTTTACAAAGAAATAAGCAGTTTCAGATATCACACATTAGGCAAACTAGAAACTCATTCTCTCATGAACATTAAACACTGAAGAAATATAGCAGAGTACAAGTTATGAGGAAGAAAATAAATCTTAACGTATAAATACCTTGTTGCCAGAAAGAGATTTCAATCCATTCATATCACTAACTGTTGTAACTTTACTTCTGCAAAAGGACAGAAGCAAGCTGTGGTAATACAGTATTAATAAGGCCTGGAAATCAGTTGGAAGTAGATAAAAACACTGAAACTATCACTGTCTACGTATTTTTCAAGAACAAGCTTACCATAGAACATCTCCATCTCTTAAAATGAAATAGGTGTCTAGAACAAGAGCTGAATTTCTATATCATATAAAGGGAAAAATAAGATTTTTTTTGTTTCAAGCAGAGGTTTTCAGAAGTCTCACACATACTGACTTAGCCATCATTTAAGCAAAGAAAAAAGGGGGGGGGGGGGGTAGGCAAGGGAAACAAAAATTACTCTGAAATTTTTGCAGCTACACAATGAAAACCTAACAAAAGCAGACATTACAAAAAAAAAAACCACACTCAAAAGCAAAAGCTACTCCATCAGTCAACTGGCATCAGGCACTCTAATTTACTCTTGTTTTCTACACCTGACATTGCTGGAAAATTACCTTCCACAGAAAAAAACCCAAACAAGATTATCTTTTCTCTAAAACTAACTGAACTATTACATTCAATAATAACATAACTGAAAAGTCCACTTTTCTAAAATGAAAAAGATCTTCTGGAAAACTAGGTATTGAAACAGGTTAAAGTCAACCTTAAGAGAAGCCAAAAATTTAAGACTACAGAAACACAGCAAAATGTTTGTAATTTGTGTTAACTAGGTCAACCGTCACACACACTAGCCCTTACATCATAAGACATATGGTTTAAATCAAAAACATTCAAGTTTGATAGTCCTAAGTGAGCATATGACCTTCATTTACAAAGGTGCTGTTAAGGTTAGCAGTGTATTTTCTTATGAATCCCAAAGATACGGGGTAATGCTACCGCATATGAAGCCCAGGAAAGCTCTGAGAACAGAACGAAATAAAGGTTTCCACTCTCTGACATTTAACTACAATAATTGTTCCCTGAGGCAGAAATACTTTGTATTTTAATTGGAAGTGTTCCCTGGTATTTCTTTTTTTTTTTTTTTTTTTCCAAACAAGAAAACCAGTCCCTTTCCCAGAACTTGGTTTTCCTTCTGTGGCAATTTCCATAGTCTTCCCTTCTGTTGTTTTCAGCTTGGAGAAAAAAAATCACCTCCCAACATCTCAAGAAATTTCTTCTGCCACATGCCATACAGACTACAGCAGAGCCCCCAGAAAGGACTTTAACGACGCTCAGCAGGAAGAGCTGACACGATGCACTAGCATAGCGTAATCTCCATGGCTTCAATGGAACCTCACACAAGCCAGGGTTTTAAGAACAGTATTAAACGGAAGATAAACTGCCAACATGTAAATGCAAAAACAGCACTGTGAAAGACTTACTGTGCAAAAGGAATCAGTAGGTCAAAATCTCAAAGCTGGCTAGAGCATCCAGGTCCAGCAAAAGGAATACAAACCCACAGCTATAACCACTTCACAAAGGTCAAGGAACAACATGGAGCAAGCTACATCTGTATTTCTCCATTAGCCACATCTCAAGCAGGCATTTCAGCCCTCAGATGTGGAAGCAACACAAGTTGGATTAGATTCCTGTAACCCTACTCATTTGCAAGAGTGAGCCAAGTTAATTCTCATGGAGTTTTACCATGCCAGACTGGCACACTGACAGCAATCCCAAGGGATTCTGCTATTTTAAACAGGAAGATGGACAGGTTGCAATGCCAATATTCCATTGTGTAAAGAGACCCAAAGCTAGCCTGCAGGAAGAACAGAGGAATCCAACCCCTGTCCTTAGGTACAGGGAAGATTACACATTTCAAGTTCGAAGTTTACTTCTTCATGCTTCTTTTCTTAGTAATTTGTAAAGTTTTTCAACTCCGTTACATTCTATTACCCATCAGAAATTCAGAACACTTTTCAACATGTGTCACCCATAGGTACCTTTCATTAACTTTTAAATGGCATTTACCTGTAGTTGTCATCTTCCGAATCTGACGCTGATACTTCACTGCTACCGTTACTTTCCTCTGTCACACCAACAGCACTAAGTTCTGCTATGATTTTCTTTACATCTGTATCAAATACTTTTTCATAAAGCAACTCATACAGCAGAGCTGGGGAAGAGGAAGAGAAAGCGGAAGGGAAAAAATCAATTACAAGGTAAATGGGATTTTTTATACCACCATTACAGATGCACTTCAAATTACTTCAATCAAAGCAAGCAAGCATTTTGATGTGCTAACTGAAACAGTGAAGGCATTAGAAGCAAAACCAGCTGCAGCTACTATGGCTTAATGGGTATACATGAAACTACTAGAAACCAGGTCTCTCAAGGGGCAAACTTGGCCTTAGCCTTGTAACTCTGCACACAGGCAGATTTCATAAGGAATTAGAATCCTTGCAGGGATTGTCACAGTAACGCATCAAAGGCGATTAAGACCTTTGGGTATTTCTGCCATCTAGTAAAGAAAACAACCAATGAAGACAGTTATTTTTTTGCACGTGCAACCCCCATAATTTCTGTGAAAAGTTACACATGCAAGGATAATTTTAACATAGACAATCGATTTGCTAGCAGTCTGAAATACGAAAATAAAACCAGAATGGTGACCAAAGAAACGCAACAGATAAACAGAAAATGTTGATGTGCTAATTTGTTATATTGGATCACCCAGATTCAAATTGGTCGGTAAATCTCCTCTTGGTATATAATCTGCTTTGTCAAGAATCAGGACACAACAGGAACTCACGCTCTCCAAAATCATACAGTCATTGACAACTCAAATTAAAGAATGACTATAATAAACTTTCATACGCAGCCTCTTCCTGAAACCCGATAGTGAGCATTTGAACATTTCGGGTAAAAATACATGCTTTTAACTAACCAACATAATACTTACACTGGCACAGAGCAGCCTTTTCTGAATACTCTATGGGATAAACAATATCATAGTGGTTTCCATTTGAGAAGCACAGCAATACCTATTAACAAAACCACACAGATACTTTAGGTTTTGTATCTCACTTGATTTTTTACATGAGCACTACCCTTTCAACTCAATTTAATGTTATCAAAGCATTGTTATCTCTCAGGATCTCAAAGCATCAATAAATATCAATAAAATGATCAAAATGTTTCGCAGATGTCCTTTAAACCAAGAAGAATTTGACCAAAAGTCAAAAAGAATTCAAGACAGACGTAGCTATGCGAGTTAGCACTTGTAAACTGATTTTTACAAAATTTTATATTACAAGGAAGATACACCGCACCCCAAATACAGACCATCTATCAAAAAGTGCTACATGTGTTAATAGAATAGCACCTTAAATACATACAAAAGAATTTGTTAAAATTGAATTCTCAGAACATTTCATTGCTTTGAATAGTAAAACTCAAATGAAACTACTTGCTGTTTATGAAGTAGTCTTAAATCAGCCTTTCACAGTAGCCAGGAATTTTTTTTTTTTTTTTTTTACCTTATCAGAAAAGCCATTTTCAGTTACATGTGAAGGAGAAGCATTTGGTTCCCGGTATATTATGAAATCTTTCCTGAGAAAAAAGTAGCAGTTAAAATTTCATTTAAAGATTTATGTCAATAGAAATTGGAATATTCAAGTCAAGTTCAAGAAACATGCATAACTACAGAAAAGACCTAGTGGAAAAGAATACTGAAGATTATCAGTACAGCTATCACTGGTCAAAAAAAGCTTACTTTTACAAAAGAATATACTAGAATAAGATGTGCTGGCACAACATGCACAAAGCCAACAAGTCAAACAAATTTCCAGACACCGCTTTCTGGAGCTGTGTCTAGAAAGATGATGGCTTACCAGTCCTGGAGGAATTCACTACACTTTGCCATTTGGAAACCAACCAGAGCAAAGAGGAGGTTGGTTTTATGAATAGAGACAGGAAACCGTGGTAAATTTCCAGAAGATGAGCAACAGCTTAGGCTAAATCTGTACTAGCAGATTGACTACACGCGTGCAAGAACTCTTCTGGGCATAGTGGCCAGCTAACAGCACAGCCCCCCCTCTGTGCACAGAAATTCTTCTTGCCTCCAAAACTAAGTTCTCATGCTCAGAAGGGTCCACACAACATTCCTGCTCCCAAACCATGGCCCAGCTGCCAAAGTGTGCTAAGGAATGTGCCAAAAGCCCAACCGACCATCAGCAGGCATTGTCTCAGGATCGGATACTGCAACCAAACCTCCAGCACCTCTGAAAAATCATGCCCTCCACATGTTTTTTCATGTGTAGCAAGAAGTAATCTTTCCTTGCATTTTACAATGAATGAAACACTGAAAAAAAAAAAAAAAAAAACCCACACACAGACAGACATTCAGAGGGCTCAGTTTCCTTTTCTCTTTGGATAAGGACTCCATGCTTCATGGAGTCGAACATCACGCTGCATTCATTGAACTCAAATTGCTAGATCTAAAGTGGCCCTCTTTTCTCTTCAACTGAGATAACAGAAACTTTTTAGGAAGCTTGGACTGAACCAGCAGATAGCATGCTGTTGCAGTGCTCACAGATACGCATCATCAAAGGTATCAGTCTAGTATAGTTTTTCAAAACAGATTTAGAAATTTTTTTAATCACTGCAAGCTAAGTTAGGGTACCTCATTATGTTTAAGAAGATTAAATATAACAAATGAACAGTTGAGCTACTACCATTAAGCAAATTTAGAAGTTACATTCTGCACTTACAACTATTTTTTTAGCTTGTTACATTAAAAAGCATAAAAAGCTGAACTGGGTGTAAAGTGACAAATACAGGAAAATCCAGAACCGATACTGACATGCTATTTGATTTTATATTTTCTAAAAACTGAAAGACTATCAATCTTTGCTACGGGTTCTTCTGCTATAATCAGTCTCTGTCATAACCTTAAATTTAATTATTTTCTCTTTTTTTTATCCCTAATCCTCCCTTTGAATTCTTTGCTCAGCCACCTATCACTTCCTTCAATTTCTTCTTTGCTCACACAAGCAAAAGTTTTATCAGTCTTGCAAAATGATTAAGTATATTCACAGGTGCTGTTTCTGGATTAAAAACAAAACAATACCAAAACTTTCTACAACAGCTCAGAAAAAGCAATTCTGAGAGGAAAATCATTTCATAGCTCAGAGACCCACCCGCTTCAGGGAGGCAAGGAAGATTTACTAGATAACCAAATTATACTTTCGACAGATCCGAGGAGTGAAAATGAAAACAAGCCTCTTCATACTGCATTTCTGTCCTATGCTTGAGAAGCCTGAAACTCTCACGTCTCCACTTGGCACCAAATGGGAAATTCATACTTCTGGTTTCCTTGAGTCTGCCAGCACGCATGAAGGGAAGCAACTCTTTCCCCTTACCTCCATCACCATTCCTACTTTCCCAGAGCCTCTAAATTGCTTTTTAATAGAAGCCAATCTCCCCAAAACAGTTACTGTAATATTTCTTGCACGTTCAACTCTGCAGTGAAATACTACATATAAATGCAACTATGCCACAAACCTAATCGTACTTCCCATAGAAATTGAAAAATCCTATCGACAACCAGGATTTGCCTCTGTATTCATGGATCAACTGCGGTCCTGGACACCAATGTATCACGACTTCAAAATAAACCACTTCCATGGCCAAAAATATAACAGAAGATCATAACCATCTGGTTGCAATGTAATCAAGATGCAATTTTGTTGACTTACATCCCTCTACATCCTGGCTCAATCTAACCACCAGACCTTCTCTTTAAGCTTCCGAGGCCAAACTTACTTTGACTTTCAGTTCAGTCCTCTTCCACCCATGCAGCACATGCAACTCTAAACTGTCCCACTAACCACATAAAATGCAAAGGTAGAATTTCATGCAATTTCTGGCACTTAATACTCATATAAGTACCTGAAAGTAGTATTTAACTAGTTTGTTTCTTTCCTCTTATCAACTGTCTCATCAAGAGTCAAAGTACAAAGGAAATCATTAATTTACAGTAAGCATTTTGAAATACTGAATTTAACTAGTTCACAAACAGCAGAAAGATGCTGTACATTGCTCATGCCCTTGCACAGTCATTAGAAAGCAGTTATAAATATCAAGCATATTGTTTCATACTACTTTGTGAAGAAAGATTAATATATAGCATTACGTTTAATTAAAATACATCAGCAAAATTGTACATCACTAAGAGGAGTGTTTATCTTCATATAAATACCAAAACATTTCTTAAGCATAGCTCAGGCTATGGCCCCTGACAAACTCTTTATTTCATCCATGCTGATGGAGTGCAAAAAGGAAAGTTTATACAAAAAATACAATAAGCTACAGCAGTACACCAGGTAGCCTTATATCAGTACATACAACTTCATACCAGGGGAGATGTGAGAATGGCTTTCTAGCATGCGGCCTACAGTACTCCAAGCTACATCAAAGCATTTGTATAGAGATAATAAAAAAAATGGTACAGCCCCCAGTCTAGCAACAGGCTTAGTATTAAAGCCTTGGTGAGAAATAGGAAGAAAAGGGATTTTAACAAAAAAATTAAAGATGTGAAAATTAACAAAATACAAATTGTATGACACTATCCACAATCAGTTGTGCAGACGAGATGCATGACATTATTGCAAATCCCCATTCAAATGTCTTTTTCAAAGCTCATTTTCTATTTTTATATAATACCTTGACAGCTGCCATTTTCAAAGCATATTTGTAATTTTCTGGAGAACTACAGTATAACACACAATTCCATCTTTGCTATTCCAACTGATTCACCAACAAAACAACTGAACTGAACTCAATAAAACATATTTAAAGGTTTTCTTACTTGTACATAAGAGAAAGGGCACTTATTTCTACTTGTCCAACCCATTCCTGTATTGAAAAAACAAAAGAAAATTAAGTTCAAATACACAGTTATTACACTTCCTCCTGTGTAGATCAAGAGACGCAAGATATCATTTTCAAAAATATATTAACACCGAGTCCAAAATTCAGCCAAGACACTTTGACTGTATTTGAAGGGTTTTTTTGAAAAAACAGTAACTACTCCAGTAAGGCGGTTAAGGGGTACAAGCTAGAGGAATTTCTTACAAAAGTAGAAATGGATTTGTATGAAAACTGAGGTAACTTAAAACAATCACATAAATGCAGATCTGTCATTAAAAAGCATGATTTTGAAAGGTGATATAGTAGTGAGGTTTTCTCTTTCTTTTGTTCAACCAACCAGCAGTCTAGCTTTTCAAAAGTGGTTTTTGAAAAGCACAGGCATTAGATTTACCAAGTGCTTTTACAAATGTTACCCTTTACCTTCAAAACTGTCACGCTTTGAAGGCAGACCTTTAGCTACAGTCAAACCAGAAAAAGAACCTTGAGACTTAACTCTCATGCCTAAAACACAGATAATTTCTGTACAAGTGGCTCAATACAGTTTTGTCAAGTGCTCCAACAAAGTAGACAGCACTACCAAACAGCCAAAATGAACTTGCAATAGTTACATTTCTCATGCAAGCAGCTGTATATTGATACCCAAGACCAAAAATCTGTCCTTTAAAGCTGTTAAACAGTAAATCATCAGCAACACCATAACCCAGACTCAAATCATAGAAAAGCAAGATTTTTCTTCCATTCCCAGTCTAACTGCTGTACTGTGCTCCAGCATGATGTGACTAGATTTTCTCATTATTTCATTATTAACTTTTTTCCTTTTTTAAATTCTTACTAAATTAAAAATGACTGAAGTGAAGTTTGGGGCAGCAATTTGTAGAGGTTTTTTTTTTCTTTTTTTTTATATATATATTTCATATTCAGAACAACAACATTAATTTCTCTGATCATGTAAAGAAGCTGCTGTATGTTCTATTTTTCAAAAAGATTTTTTTAAAAGTTAGTAGACATTATGAAAAAGACATTTTCTGTACACACATTGCAGTGCTGTAAACCATTCACATTAGTGTCGTTCAATGCAGAATAAGTTCCACTGGAAAAGAGCATGATTTACCATTTAGCATAGCATATAACCTCAGGATCTGACTAACAAAGCTTTGCAATTAAAAATCCTGAAATAAACAAAGCAGTACAGAAGCAGAATAGGCTAACACCCACTTCTTTTCCTCCTTCCACCATTTATTTTGGAAACTGAAATAAAGAACCATCTGGTTAGCCACTCTTAACTGGGGATGCTGTAAGCATGGCAGGGGGAAAACACAAACAAACAACAACCAAAAACCCCTACAAAACATCAAAAATCACACGCTCTGCTTTCTAGAAGAGGACATTTTAATAAAATTTCTGTACAAGCACTTAAAAAAAAATTAACAGATTTTGCAATGTTGTGCTAGATAGTCCTCCCCGCCCCCTTACGCTTACATGAATTGTTAACTCCCTAACAAAAATACCGAAATTAAATTGGCGAGGGAGGGAATAATAATTCTGCTTCAAATTATTATCTTCATAAGAATTCGTGGCTATTGTTCATAACATCCCTTACATGACTAACTGTCTTTTCATCACCTAAACCTTTAGGCCTTTATTCAAGGCTGTCTTCAAGAAAGAGCTAGCCATGCTGCTTCTTGGCATTTGCAGAGGCTAGAAACGTTTGGATACGATTTTGAGGAGTAACAGGTTTACATCAAGACACAAAAAAAACCCAACCCATATCATTTTACAATAGAGGACATGCATAAAAGTATATATTCGTGTAACCCAAAACCCTCTTCAGCTCAGTCAAAAACACGTGAGAAAAAATTCAATTACCCATCAACTTCAACAGAAGTACTACTTTCTATTACAAATAAAGTTTAACGTACCTGTGGATTTTCCAAACATTTTAAATACTCTTCAAATGGCCCCTCTATGAACTGTATTAAAAAAAGTAATAATTAGTTATTTTTTATTAGCATAGCACATGGAATCCCCAGTCTGTGACCCATTGTACCAATGGGAATGAATGTACCATTGAAAATTTAAGCCTATCCTGCCCTCAAAGAGCTTACAATCTAAGTATAAAGTGATGTAGAGGTAAGCAAATAAACAGTCAAACATACAGGTCTGCATTCCAGAAAATAACCACATGAACAGCTTTCGGAGTCATTACACAATCCAAAAGAAAACAAAAAACCCAAAGAGAAATCCAGCAGCCAAACAGGAAATCTGAAAGAAAGCAAAGATGCTGTCAAGTACATGTTTATGGGCAATTAATTCATCCCTGGCATGCACAGCATCACTGAAGAGAGCATGGGTAGGCTTATCAAGTATCCTGTTAAAAGAAATAGGCATCAATGGACAATCAGAAATGGGAGTCACATTTCTGTAGTATCCAAGTAGTGATAAGATACAGTATAGGCAAGTCATGAAGCACTTTTCTCTCTCCTCTGTATCGCTTCAAACAAACTGCTTTTATTTTCAGTGAGAGGATGCAAACAGTTGGGCTACACTGCAAGCGCCGGGCTAAGAAAGTAATCTTTCAGCCACACTCCTTAACACATGAAGACACTAAATTCACATTTCTCAAAGCTGGAAAAAGATGCTGCAGTAACTGAGACATAGTAACTTCAAAGTGTTACAGCCATGCTGGCCAACAGAGCAGCTATTTAAATAGCTTCTTTTTCAAAATTTTAAAATAGCTACTTAGACACAAACTGCTTGATTTAGTTAAAATGAAGATCCACAGCAGCCCAACCAAAGAAGTAATTCCAAGTTAAGGTACAAGCTGGATGGCCTCTTATCACCCATAGTGATTAAGAAACAATGTAATAAGAGAAACCAGCAGAGTACTGAGATTAAAAATTCTGCTTTAGCCTTTCTGAAGCTGGCTGGACAGTGTCATTCATGGGGAGGAAAAAAAAAAAAAAAATCAGTCTGTCCAAAATTTTCGATTTAGACAAAAGGCATCGGGTATGTAGTTAAAAGGTGTATTAGTAAATAGACATTTACTTTGTTGTATTAGATCATAGACAGCAGTTGTTCTGTGTGTCCAAATTAAACAACCTAAAGGTAACGCACAGAGGAAGAAAGGAGGGCCACCAGAAAGTTCTCATAGAAAACTGAAGAGTTTAAAATAAGAATGAATATAAGACTACAGCAATCAAAGATAAAACTTCAAGAAAGGATGAGGATGAAAATGGAAGATGGTGGTTAAAGTCACCTGAAACTGTGGTGACAGCAGTATCAATGGAATGAAAGAGACAAAAATCCAAGCTAAAATGGTTACAAATGACAAGAGAAAGAGGAACTTCACTGAGTGCCACCAGTATATATCAATAGAGCGTAACTCCAAAGATGACAGATGAGTAAATAGTTGAATTAAGAGATTATGGATACAGATATCTGTTGTTTGCAGTGCGTTTGTTTTGGGTTTTTTAGAAAGAGAAGTTAACAACGCTATATTCCAGGTGGAAAATACAAAGTATAGCAAGAGATGGGGAGCAAAGGAGATCAGCAGAACTGAAGTACCTGAGGGAGTAGGAACACTAGGAAATGAGAACACATACGAAACACCTCAATCATGAAACACCTATATGGAAAAATTACAAATTTTTTTAAAAGATTTTTTGGAAGGACAGTAAAGATGGATAGATGATAGGTCAGTATCACTTGGACCAGTCTGAGGGAAAAAAAAAAAAAAGATCAGTGAGACTGGGAGTTTGGAGGAGATCAAGACTTGCCAGGGTTGACAAAGCAGTTACCCAGCTGAGAAGATGCAGAACTAGGGAGGGGAAACAGCACATATTTAGAGTCAAGAAAGGTCAAGGTATTTCCAAAAGCTACACAATACAACAAGAAAACAGAAGTACAGAAGCAGATACTGGAGTGAGCGGGGTAATTCTGGAAAGAAAGGGATTAAAGAGTCAACAGTGAAAAAATAAAGTAAGAAGGGACAGAGCTCTAAGACTTGGTAAGTCCTCAGATGGTCTGGAAACAAACAAAGAGTCCTGGCAAGCAGAAATAGTGAAGTCAGAGCTGCATCCTGCCAGAAAAAAAATCACTGTATTTTATGTCATTCATTCCTGACAACTCCCACATTAACAGTGATCAGTCACATTTGAGCATAGGGCACTTTGTCAGAAACTACAGCAAATACACACACTCTTATTCCTGCTTTCCTTCTCTTCCCTATACCAGTGTGCATCTAAAACAGCCTTTTTAATTCTGATCCAGGTAACTTTAGAACAGAAGAAGAGTGCTGAGTAATAATCCTTTAGTAACAAATGCTTACACATACTCCTATTTTGCCTATCCTCAAAATTAGTTAAATAGCATATACTCTAGAATACATACAAACCCCAGCAGAAGCAACATTACTTATTATTGTTCTTTTAAAAGGAAGAAAAGAAAATGGATTTTTATAACCTTAACACTGACAACGCTGGCCAACTATAGATCAGTATCAAAATATTTTATGTCCATAGTTGATGGGAAAACTTCCTTACAGGTGTCAGAAAAAGAAACCACATTGGCATTGCATAGTACGTTGTAGACCCTGAAACAATTTCACTAACCTCATTAGTCAAATCCCTTATATATTGTAAAAGCAATTAAGTAGCACAATAAGAACATTTTATGACTGTTATTAAAATTGGCATTACACTAAAATGAAATCCAGATTTTGGTTGCTCCACTATAGACTATGAAAGTTTAAGAAAGTTTGTTTCTTAACAAGCATTAAAACCCCTTCCCTCTCTTCCCACCCCACATCCCTCCAATGCAAGAGTACATATGTCCTTCTCCAAGCTTATGAAAGTAAGTTACTACCACACACGTGCTAATTAATTTAAAGTGCACTCACTTTTAAAAAGCAGCAACTAGTATATAGCTACGACGAATACTGTCACAAACAGCAGAATGTATCTTAGAAAAGTGGAAGGAACAGAGTAACTTTCTTTTAAATGCTCACAAAGTAAACAAAAATACTTACTGCTTCAAATTTCTCCCTATTTTTCCGAAGATAGTCTACACAAGCCATCCTAACATCAATATGCCGAGACTGAGAGTGTAACACCTATAAAGGGAGAAAGAAAAGAAAGTGACACTGGCTCTTAGGAGTTTTGATGACAGGTCACAAATAATGAATGACTTGTCTAAATACAGGCTTGGAAATACTCTAGTTTTATTTTTAAGACTATTACAAATGTGCATCCATTCAGTAACAACAATTTTATGCAGGTGAAACCTCAATTACTTTTATCAGAAACTGAGTAACTGCAGAATCCACAGATTTACTAAATTGAAACATTCATTTTTATGAGGATTTATTAAGCTAAATTAATAGCAATTGTCGTCATTCTTTAACTGACTCCTTTGTAAAGACTTCAATTAATTGAAGAAGTAAGTTACCGCAGCAGTGGATGAGGAAATCAACTACCAACATGCACTGATCCAAATGAAATCAAACCAGATATAAGAGAGTGCAGGTCTACTTTCTCTTGACTTTAAGTGGTATAGGCCTGTTGCCCAAACATTGATTTGGAAGCCAGAAATTCAGATCTGGAATCTCTACTGGAAAAATATAATTTTCATCACAGGTTCAGAGCTCTTTCTAACATGACTTCACCTGCATCCTCACTACAACATAGAGAGGTTCCAGTCAACTTAAACTGCAGCCTCTCTTGCAAACCTTACACACAACCCTCAATTTAAAACACTTCCAAGTTCAGGTTAGTTCAGTTTTTCCTGCATGAAAACTACAGAGATTAGGCCACATTTCTGGATAAACACCTACTAACTCTGAATTCGAGACCTTCCCTTCAATGAAACACGAATGGGATGTTAAAAATTTAAGTAACAGTTGAAAAAAGTTCTACATAGGCTTGAATGTGGGAGAAACCTTCTATATATACTAAAAACATCAGAATATCAATGTAAGTTTATTGATTATTCCTTTGAAATAACTGGTCACTTCAGATCAATAACGTTTGCTTGCCTGAACTTATAAATTCAGTGGAGAAAGTAACTTAAAAAAAAAAACCGAACAAACAAACTACGTATAATTAGCACAGGAATCTGGGCTCCCACAATCAGAAGCACCAGAGCTCCCACTGCTGTTTGTTTGTATTTAAGACAAGATGACGCTGTCACTTTTTTCCTTTACCAGTAACACTGAAATGGGGGAGGGGAATTCAACAGGAAGAACTGAAAATAAATTACTCACTTGCTCTAATTTTATAGTAAACTAATTCACAAAACTAGAACGAGGCTTTTCAGCTCTTTCTACTAAATTCCGTTCCCTAAATTGTCCCATACAAAGCCACTGTCCCCAAACGTTGAAATCTTACACTGAAGAAAGCTCCAAGGCAGCACTGGAAGGTCAAAACAGGTAACAATTTCTCGATGACAGAAGGCGGCCGTACACACAGAACTTCATTCACCTCGCAAGACTATGTTCAAAATTATGGGGTTTTTTTCCCGGCACATGACTGTGCAACCTTAACCTATACTTGTTTGCATTTCAACACTAATTATCCCCTGCTAATAAGATCCACTTCCCATGCTTTCATGAGAAAGTAGCTCTGTTTATGTAAGCAGTTACCTGCTCGGCCACAGCCCTGAAAAGACAAGATCCATCCTTTGCAACTCTCTTTCTGTACAAGCCCTGAGATCGCAAGTAGCAGTCCATAGAAGCGTCCCCAGGGGCGTCCATGCTGCTGCCTTGATGACTCTGCTCCCCGCCGTCGGGTCTGCACGCCGCCTCCATGTTACCGCTTCACGCCGTGGAGACTCGCTGCACCTCTCCTAGCCCCACATGGCCAGGTAAACCCAGCCAGCAGCTCTAGGGCCAGGCCAAGGAAACAGCAGCAGGTGGGGGAAAACAGCGCTGCCCCCCCCCGCACTCGAGGTAGCCGCAGCAGTAAGAAAAGCAGCCGGGCTCACGTTATCAACTTGCATGTGGGAATCGCGCAGCGGATCCGCAAAGTTTTACTCCGCAGTCTCGACTTGCAGCTCCGTGAAAAAGCGTCGCTTCTAGGCTTCTCTGGAGGGCTGGGCAGCAGCTCCTGGACGCCGCTCAGGCGGGGGCCCGATCCCGCTTCTCCCTCGGGGCGGCGGTTCCCGGCGACTCCCGCAGCCCGAGCGCGCAGCCGGCCTGCCAGGCGGAAAACAAAAGAGAAAGGACATGTGCTACCGCCGCCGGGGAGAGGAGGGAGGGGGAGGAAAAAAAAAAAAAAAAGAAAAAAAAAACCCACCACACAACACACGAAACCTGGCGTTTACTTTCACTTTCAGCCCGGGCGCTGCTGGGAGCGGTAGTCCCGGAGAAGGGAGAGGCGGGAGCCGGGGCCCCGGTGGGGGCCACCCCGCTCCCGGGGCTCGGCTGCGAGCCCCGCACCCCGGCAGCCCCGCTTCGCTCCGCAAGAGCTTTTTAGTTTTAGAACTAATACCGGGATGCCTGAGACCCAATCCACAGATACCTGGACTTTGTGGATTTAAGTTTGGTTTTGATTCCCGCCTTCCCAACAGATTAGGTGGTGAAATTATTTTTTAAGTCTATCCACTTGCAGGAAGGAAGACGGAAATAAAACTGGGAGAGTAAAAGGGATTTTCAAAAAGCCATAGCCATTCAATACTTTCAATACACTGCTTTTTCCATATACCACCTTTAGTGGTAAGAAGCAGCAAGCATTTTTAATACAATTGCATCACTAAGTTTTGCTTGGCATCGTAAATGGGCTTTAGAAGATTTTGGTGCAAAAAGCGTGACAAGGAAGGCAGCTTCCCAAACTTGTCAGGCTTTTTTTTGGTTTTTTTTTACTGTGGTTGTGCAACTTGGAGCAAGAACTACAACACTTTCAGTATAACTAGCAATAAATAAAATGCTACCAGTTACTACTTAGCTTAAATGAACAAATGTAGATGCAAGAAAAGAGAGGTGAAGACAGAAGGAACAACCCCCCTGATTTTTACTTTCAACCAACAGTAATAAGACCAGGGAGGGCGGTGACTTGAGCTGAGCTCTATATATAATAACTGACTGAACAAGCAGAAGTTACAAGCCAGGCTGAGGCTAGTGCTCCATACAAGCAGTATCAAACCCCTTTTTCCTAACAACAGGCCAGCTTTCCAGAAAGGAGCTGGGTCTACTGCAAACAAGAGCAAATTCCCAACAATCTGTAGACAAGAAGAGAAACTGAGAGAAGTAAAAGCGAAATCCTAACAGCACCTGAACCTCCAAAACACTGGAGAGGTGGTTAGGCAGCATAAAGATGATTGAGACAAGGAACACAAGGGGCTAGAGGGAAAGCTCAAACTTCTCACCAGAAGATGGAAAAGGTCATCTAACAAGGCTGAAGTATAAACAGTTGCTGCCACTGACTCAGCTACCATATTCGCTGAAGAAACTCAGACTAGCAGAGTCCCGCATGTGAGAGGTGCTTCTTCTGTAGACAGAAGCGATTTGGCACTATGCTCTTGAGACCTATCAAACTCATGCCGTTACAAGAGTTTCTTAGGAATATTCCATTTTTCCTCACCCTATTTGTCATGGCTAGAGACAGAACTATCTTCTACAACATGTTCACAGATTTGTCTTCTGTCACATTTGAGCCTTTTGCCACTGTGATTCTAGAGGCCGGTTAGAGGAAGGGCAAATCCATCCGTTAAGACTCAAGAATGCCTATACACAAAGGCATCCAGTACATGACAGAACGTAAACATAGTTCTGGTAAGTGAATACACTGAGAAATTTAAAGAATTAAACTCATACAGTTGTCAGATTCCTAAAAGCCTGTTCTTTTTACAATTGATTCCTGAAGTCAATCAAGCAATGGTGAGCCACAGATATTTTTTTTCCCCACAAGTACCCCTACGCAAGAAACAACGTATTTCTGAAGAGGTGAGGTTCTCACTGAAGAAATATAGGCTGTGCACAGAGTTTCTAAGGCTTAAGGAGAAACGCAACCACCAAAAGACACCTGAAACATCTCAATGTTAAAACAAATGTTCCATCAAGATAAGAATGGCCAAATTATACCTCAAGAGTTACTACGAGCATTCTAATCAGCAAGGAGCTTTATTAACACTTTCAGCCAGCACTTCTACCACAAGCAGCAGCTCCAGCCATTAGTTCCTCCTCCGCACCAACCTCTATCGCCCACACAAGCACTTCTGCTGCCCAAATACTGACCCAGCTCAGGAAGCTGACTCAAGCCAAAAAAAAAAAAAAAAAAAAAAAAAGAAAAATAAACCACAAAGAACAAAAAAAGAAAAAAAAGCAAAAAAAAAAAAAACCCAAACCCCACAAACAACCCAACTCTGTTGTTAAAGGAGGATTAGTTTCGTGATTCAGCCCACGGCCTGCCTGTGCCAACACCTGGCCAGCCCGGGGCGGGGGGCTGCCACCCCTCAGCGACCTGCACTGCCGGAGGAGACCGGCCCCCGCCCGCTCCGCGCCCGCCCCTTCCCGCACCGGGCAGCGCCGCTCGTCAGCGGCCGCCCCCGGCCCGCCAGCCCGGCAGGGGTGGCCCGGCACAGGCCGGGGACCGGCACCCGGCAGGGGCGGCCCCTCGGCCTGCAGCCCAGCGGCTTCTCGGAGCAGGAGCAGGTCCAAGCGGGCCCTCCCTACGCGGCCACACCAGCCGCCACCGGGCGTGCGGGGCCGGGCTCGCCGCCCCAAGGGGCCGCGGCGGCGGCGGGGTCCGCACCGCCCCCCGCAGCAGCGCTGCCTGGCACCTACCGACGGAGGGGCGGGCGGCCCCCTCCTCCTCCTCTCCCCCTCCCGAGCAACAGATGCAGTGGCGGCGGCAGCAGCGGCGCCGCCCCCTCCTCGCCTCGCAGCGGCCCCAGCGGCGGCGCAGGCACTTCAATCTCCCGCGGCGGCCGCCCTGCTCGCGTCGCTCGCCGATGATGCGGCCGCTGTCAGCCCCGTCCCGGTCTCGCCCTCCCGCCTCGCCGCCTCTCATCACTCTCCGCCGCGCGCGCGCCCGCTCCGCTCTCGCGCCCCCCCCTCCTGCTGTTGGTTTGTCCCAACGGCCACACCCGCGGCGGCTCGTACCACTTGGCGCACAGGGGAGGAAAAAGAGGGTGGCCGGGGAAAATTGCCCAGGTACTGGAGGAGGGAGCTGCGTTTTAGCGCGGGGATGTTTCTCTGGGCTGCGTCTCTGGGTGGCCTTAAGGAGCCGGACGGTACCGAGGCGAGAAGCAGTCGCTTCACACACACCCCCGCCGAGGGCACGCAGTGGTACGGCCGGAGAACATCTCGATCCCCCCCCCTACTCCGCCGCTCCCAGTGCGCTGGTCCGCCGCCGCGGAGGGCGGGAAGGGGGTTACGGCCCGCCTTGTCCTCGCAGCGCTGTAGCGTAGGCCAGTTGGAACGGGGGGCGTGTGTAAGAGTTTTTCTGACAGGTGAATATTTTTTTTTTAATGCGTTAACAGCCCTGAAGAACAGGTGTGGGACAGGAGAGGGGGGACCCGGCGATCCCATCGGCCGGCCTCGCTGTTAAAAGGGAAACCCGTTAAACTGGGCCCTGAGGGGATCGGGGGTGCTGCTACAGCAATGGCCTGTGTTTCCATACCGCGTTGCTTTTTTTCAGAAATGCTGTAACAGACGTGAAAAAATGTAAGGTGTCTGTAAATCAGTAGGGGGATGGTTGTGAGAACAGTAAGCGAGTGTGTGGCAAATACAAATTTTATGTATTTTTCTCCCCCAAAATTAAAATTTTGTCTCCTCCCCCAGTCCTTATTTATGCTAGGAAATAGTCACTTACAGCACATGATCGAGCCAAAGCATTTAGGGGGAATTGATAAAATAAATACTTCAACCTTTCTAGCATTAATGTTATTGGTGGTGATAAAGCCCAATTCTTAAGGAGACACAGTAAAAAAAACCCATGTAAGTGGTCTGGTTAGAAAAAATACTTATAGCCTGCCTGTTCGCTTAGTAGTCTGTGATGAGATTTTTGTCTTTGTCTGAAATGATCATTTTTGGTTGAAATAGAATGTGAGATTATATAAACCATTAGGCCTGTCTGGTAAGGTGCAATTCAGCCTTACCTTCTCTGTGAATGTTAAATAGAAGTTGGCATCTGAACAGTTTTTTTGAAGACAGTAGGCTAAAAACCAATCCAGCCTAAGTTATTCATCCCTATTTGGTCTTGGGTTTCCAGAGTTACAGTACAGTACACATTTGAGCTGGTAGTGCCTCTCTGTGACTGTGCCAGATAGTGAAGCACTGAGAAAACTGACCCAGCTGACAGCCAGGTGTTAGCCTGCAATTATTTTTCAGTGAGATCAGGTCTTCAAACCATTTTGTTGTGCACTTGCTGCGCAAACACTGGCACAAGAGAGGGGAGAAGGTGAGAAAGAGCAAATAGATGAAGAGGACATTACAGGTTTGTGTTCTGTTGTAGTGCCAGGCCGGGTCCTTGTCAAACTCCAACCTGAGAGACCAAGGGTGTTAGAGTTGTCCCAAACCCCTTGTACCAAATCTGAACAGCCTGCTCAAAAGTTTTAGTTTAATTCTTCCATGGTAAAATTGGATCCCCATTGGATGTGTGAATTCTGACAAGTAACAATTACTTGGGTTTTGGAGTCTTTTGTGAATGTTTACAATCTCTTGTCCAGGCTGTGTTCATACTGGCATCTACAAAACAGTTATGCCCCTCGTGAAGAAGCTTTAAAAAATACATACACAAAATAATTGAACAGTAAGTAAGAGATTCTTTTACCTGTTGAAAGGAAAAATCTTTTCCTGACATCAGAGGTAGCATAAATAGTTCAGTCCAACATTTAATTGAGTTGGTAGGAAGATTTCTGTTGCCATTAGTGGGTGATGGATTAGGCTTAAATATAGGATAAGAGCATCTTCAACACAAACCATTTTATTTATGGATCTCTGTGTGTAGGCCAATTTGGTTTTAATTCTGCTGATGAAGGATAGACCTGGATTTCACGTCTGTCTTGCAGAATAGCAGTGCAATTGTAGCAAAATATAGTAATGGTTGCATTACTCCTCCATACTATTTATAGTTGACTACATCTTTGTGCTTTATGCATGAGTCAAAGATCATACACTCCCGGAGTCTGCATTCCTTCATTACATCTCGGCGAACTACAGAAATGTAGTGTACTTGAGATTGAAATTATTATTCTTCAAAAATGTGATAATCATGTAACGTTGTGCCTTCTGGAGAGTTTTGGTCAAGGCTAGAACCCACCCTGATATTTTAACTGCTTTCCTTCCATGCAGATTTAATAGTGCACCAGATTCAAGGTGTTTAATGTTCAGGTGGACAGTACCTGAAAAATGATGGGCTGGTGGCACAGTCAGCAGCTTAGTATGACAGCACAACAGAGCAAGCAACAGAGGAGTTGGCTTGAGTGTGGGGAATGAATTCCTGTGAGAGCAACTAATTAACATTGTCCTACATAGAATGAAAAAGACAGGATAAAAGGGTTGCATGTGATGTAATTGGTCACATTTCTTATTCCTCTACCAGAAGTATTTTTGATGCTGCTGTAGGAGTTGTATTCTGAGTTTCTGGCCAGAATATCACATTGCAGTCTCTAATTTGGGGAAAAAAGTTCTTGGTTGGATTTTTTTAGACAAATGGTTGCCATTCAGTACAACACAAATGAAAAAAGCACTTTGTGGTAAAAGTTGTTCCTTCTACCCTTGTGGAACACTTTATAAAATGTCTTGAAGATGTTGGTCTGAAGTCATGGATTTGTGTAGTCAGGAAGTATTGAGAGGTGAGGCAAGAAAAGTAATTTCAAAAGTTTTGGAGTTTATGAATGTTTGCATTGTTAGCTCGTCTTGAAGTAGCAGAAATACTGAATCCTGGTTTCCCACAGTTTTGTGTCCTCTGTCTTTACATCATTTATACACTGGTCCTGCCACAACAATAGCACAAGTTTCCTGCCATGTTCCCTTATTTCTAGATGTACATTGCTCTGGCACACCACTAGACTTGTAGCTCTCTGACAGGCGCTGTAATACACCCATCTTGCCTCTGTGCTCCCTAAGTGCTAGCCAAACAAGAGGTAGCAAGTGTCGTGCCTGATTCTGAAATACACTGGTTTTGTGCTGAGGGGCTTGGCTTGTGCTCATTATCCAGCCAGGAGGCCAGAAAGGGCAGGTAACTTCATGTTCAACAGTGACAGTAATTTGGGTCTTTCTCCTTGAGTTGCATATTGATTTTCGTGATACTTACAGAATCTTAACATCACAGAGACTTACATTCCTCTGTCATATTTGTTCACAATTTGCAGATTGATTCCAAACATGTGTGAGAGAGAAGAAACCAACAGATAATCAAGCAGACAGTATAAACGATCCTTTTTTCTTTTTTTTTTCCTTTGTTCCAAACTAGATTAAAAGTGGTAGTCATAAAATTAAAGATAAATGAAGGGTTTGTCTTTGTGAGTTTATAGTACCTTTTACAGTCAGGTTTTGACTCCGAAATGGAAATATGTAAATCTATCTGTAAACCGTCAATTATTTCAAAGCCAAATTTATTACCTGAGGTATTGGGTGATCAGAAGAGAACAGAAGACCACAGGAGAAGTTTGTGAGGTAGTTGGTACATATGTAGAGAAACATTAAATGCATTAATAAAGGATTCTAACTATAGCTATGGAGTTAGATGAGGGGTCTGGAGTGCTGCGTGATATTGAAATACGCTTTGAGGCCAAGAAAACTGGTATGAAGGAAGATGGCAGAGCCATATCCATTTAAAAGAATATCTTTAGTTATATAAAGATAAAACAAGGAATTGGGTTCGAATGGGTGTCAAGTATTACGGTAGGTAATGTGAACAGTACACTGTACCCAAAAAGCGTACTCTTTCCCCGGTTGCTTTATACTAACAGGAACTTGTATTATTGAGTCTGCGTGACAAGGTTTTGGTAGCAGGGGAGCTACAGAGGTGGATTCTGCGAGAAGCTGCTAGAAGCATCCCCTGTGTCCAGTGGAGCCAATGCCAGATGGCTCCAAGAGGGACCCACCACTGGCCAAGGCTGAGCCCATCAGTGGCAGTGGTAGCGCCTCTGGGATAATATATTTAAGAAGGGGGGAGCAGGAAACCTGAGCAACTGCAGCTGGAAAGAGGAGTGAGACTATGGGAGATCATCTGTAGCCCATGGTAAAGCCCATGGTGAGGCAGGCTGTCCCCCTCATACCATGGAGGTTAGCCATATGGCAGATACCCACCTTTCGTTATATTTTCTCTCCCCTGTCCAGCTGAGGTGGGGAGTGATACAGTAGCTTTGGTGGGCACCTGGTGTCCAGCCAGCGTTAACCCACCACAGGACTGCTATGGACAGAATCCCACCTTTTCCACAGTTTTTTTCCAGCTCCCTCCTCTTGTGCCTAGGCTGTCCTTCATAAAAAGTAATTTGCTGCTGTTTTCAACAGATTTTGTTTCACCTAGATCAGGGAACTGATGCAGCTGACTGCTTGGCTGCAAGTACATTGATGTCCAGTGAAAAGCGGACAAAGGGAGTCCATGATAAGAGTTAGGAAGGAAAGGGATTTCTTTACAGAAGTAAATGTGTGACTGCAGCTAGGAAAAGTGAGGAGTATTTTGTTTCAGTATTTTGTTTCAAAAGCAGAAAAAAATATTTTCTGTAACTCAGAATGAGTAAACAGCGTATATTAGAGGAGTGGTTTAAATCAGCCATCATGAAAATTAATCAAATCAGTGAACAGGAAACATTGATTTAAATGATTGTTTTTAATCTTGAATTACAGTTGTATTTTTTCTTAAAGACTGATTTTTCACTGATTGGTAACCATTAAAATGTGCTGATTATAGTCATTATGCATAATTTAGCATTTCTTTTTGCTAACAAAGAGGGCATGCTATATCTACATAAATCTGAGACTTTTCAGACTTTTAACATAACGTTCATGTGGATTCCTAATTTTTATGTACATTTTACTATTTTAGAAGATGTGGACCATTTTATTTCTTTTTTTACTAGATAATTATTACACTTCTACTTGTCATTCATATGGAACTCATAGTAGATAAAATACAGGAATTGAGAAAATAATAAAAAAAACACTATAGTTGCTTTTGGTTAAGTAAGATTACTATAAATGTGTTTGAACCTTCTTAAGAAGATTATCTAAGTATGTTTTGCATTGAAAAAGTTTTTATTAAAAAAATGGAAATATACTTGTAGGAAGAGAATTTAATTGGTATGATCACTCAGTCTTTCAAGTGTGTAAAACTAGCAGAGATCATCCTGTCTTTTCCATCTGTTTCTTATTTATGGATGGAAATAATGAGAAAAAAAATAAACAGCTGGGATAATTAATTTAAGTGATCTATCTGAATAAACAGAAATCAATAAAATACTGCCACCTTGCTTGCAGAGAAAGATGCTAGTCAAAAACTGGTTTAACAATTCAGCAAACAGATTAATTGTTCAGCAGCATGACTTTGTAGTATTTGTTTTTTAAAGCAAACATATTTAAAATTAAATTTTAAATTATTCAACCTGATTGATTTTATTATTCTTTTATTTTAGAGAGCCGGAGAAGTTACTAGGGAAGAACAATTTTTCAGCCTTACACTTAAATAAAACACAAAGTCAAGACCTTCTAGAAACCAGGTACTTGTCATGTTTAAGAAGGCTGTACATGATTGGGGGAGCTTCTCTTTTAGCAAAGTTAGAAAAAATATCATTCAAATACATGAATCTTTAATATTGCTGTGAAATATTCATTCCTGTGTTTTGAAATGAGCAGCAGTTCATACTACTATCAAGTTTGCTGAACGTAAGTACAAGTGCAATGAAATAATGTTCAGAAATAAAATCAGGATAAATCATGTTACTAATAAAGCTCTAGTGATAAAAAAAGCCATATACAAAGAAATGGACTTTGTGTCAGACAATCTGGCTAAGTAATAAGAACCGCTGGGAGTGAGGTGGGGTGGGTTGCCATTCCAGCTAAGGCCTTCTGATGCTTGTGCCGATGTCAGCAATAGAATAAGTGAAAATTTGTAGCACTTAAGATGCAGTCGTTTTCCTGATGGTTATCAGGCCAGTGGCCATATATTGTAGTTCAGCTTATTAGCCTTCAGGTGGCATCAGCTCCTTGAACATTTTAGGTTTTGATTTTTCTAAGGAGTTCCAAGTGTGAGAAGAGGGAACACAGCAATAACTTTTGAACTGATGCTTTGTTAAGGAAACAGCCAGTACACTCAATGCATGCTGCACCTCCCGTGCACGACCCCCCCAAACAAAAAAACATAAAAAGAGGTTTTTGACTGAAAACATGAAGGACGTTCTTTCTGGAGCCCAGCCCCAGAGCACAGGGCTGAGAAATGTCTGATTCTGAGCTCGGTCTGTCCCCAGGCATTGTACTACAACAACTCTGAGGTGTAAATAAGGCAGCAGGGGATTGTGAGGTTGTTCTCCCATCTATTCTGCCTCTGCCAGCTGTATACAGGCACAGAAATACACTGGTTTTTTGGCTTGATGCCATGAGAGGCTCTTCGTGTGCTGAAGTGATACATTAGTGGTTCCCTGTGCTGTGGCTAGCTCTGGTTTTACTGTTGATGCGTGAAGTGACAGTATTGCAGTATGTAGTTGTGATTAAGATTATGAGAAAAAAGTATAACCGATAGCACACTGCTTTGCTGAAAATACCATTGTGTTCCTAGGTTTTGTGAATGACTGCAAGTAGCATTGTTTGAAACTATAAATATTCTACATACGGTGTTGCATTTCAGTAGGATACAGGGCTTCTGCATATTTTTGAGTATAAAATTAATGTGTGTTCTGTGTAAGAGAGAGAGCACTAATTCAGCTGATGATGACACACTGGCATTTAAGCTGTGCATGTCTCTGCTGCAGAATTTTTCAATGATATGCCAAATTAACTGAAAAGGAAAAGAACTGAGTAAGGCTGCCATAGTTAGCAATGTGCAGTTCCATCTTAACTGCAGAGCTTTTAAGCCTTTTTTTCATCGAAGTACAGAACCTCTTTAACAAGTGCTGCTAGATCCATTTTGCGGGTGAGGAAACTAGAACATCAGAATTCGATGATACACACATGATCATCCAGGAAGTGTCTGACATATCTGGAAATGGAACCTGTGGGGGTTACCGATCTGTATTCTTTTGCCTTAACTACCAGATTAGTTTTACACTTGCTGTACATCTTTATATGGGAATAGTGTTGCTGTTTTCCATGAGATAGTCTGAGCTAGTGTCCAGATTAGAACAATGGCTATTACAACTGTTTTCTCTTTGATAAAGTACCATGGTGTACTTCCCCTTTGGATTTTATTCTCTCCCACACACACACCTTTTTATTATAACTGTTATTGTCATTATTATTGTTCTTTCATTTTTACCCTCAAGTTTTACATTCCTTTCCAATTCTACTCCCTATCCCTCTGGGGGAGGGGGGAGTGAGCAAGCGGCTGTGTGGTACTTAATTACCAGCTGGGGATAAGCCACAACACATAAAAATCCACAGTGTTTTAAAGTAAGCACATGCATCAACAAAGAACGCGAAGTATGAATGCTGCCAATGCTTGTTTCCTTGACTTAGGAGTGTCATCTTTTGTGTGCATGAAGTTTAGACACCACAGGATGCTCTCCATGGATTTCCACCATTTTTTCTGAAGTCAGTGAGGTTGTAGCTATACAAGTGAAGTCTGAATTTTGCCTTCTAATTTCAAATTTAATAATCAAGTAGACATCAGAGTGTGTTTCGTGTTGGCTTTTATCTCAATATGCAGCATTGCAGTTGAGTAGTCTTTCATTGCAGCTGCATCTCAGTTTGACTTAGCTTGCTAAATTAATGTCTTGTTGTCATGCCATATTTGTCTTGCTCTTTTTTGTGATTTATTTACTTTGTAGAACTGAACCAGACTTTTGCATCTGTTTCTCAGTGAGGTTTTTGGGGTTTTTTTGGGGGGTTTGGGGTAGGGTTTTTTTGGGGTGGTGGGGGGGTGGTGGGGGGGTGTTTTGACCTAGTATTACAGATGGTTTCACTCCAGAACATAACTGTTAAGTGATTAGCCCAGATTAGATTCAGTGAGTCACAGGATGGTCAGGGTTGGAAGGGACCTCTGGAGGTCACCTAGTTCAACCCCCTGTTAAAGCAGTTTTACCTAGAGCAGGTCGCACAGAATCTCATCCAGTCAGGTTCTGAATGTCTCCAGAGAAGGAGACCCCACAGCCTCTCTGGGCAGCCTGGCCCAGTGCTCTGCCACCCTCAGAGTAAAGAAGTTTTTCCTCATATCCAGATGGAACCTCCCATGTTTCGGTTTGTGCCAGTTGCCCCTTGTCCCGTTGCTGGGCACCACTGAAAAGAGCCTGACCCCATCCTTCTGACACTTGCCCTTAAGATATTTGTATGCATTGATAAGATCCCCTCAGCCTTCTCCAGGCTAAACTGGCCCAGCTCTCTCAGCCTTTCCTCATAAGGGAAGTGCTTCAGGCCCCTAATGATCTTTATAGCCCTCTGCTGGACTCTCTCCAGTAGTTCCCCGTCTCTCTTGAGCTGGGAAGCCCAGAACTGGACTAAATGGCTCAGTCTTCCTGAAAACATTAAACCCTTCTAGCTCCTTGTCTTTTAAACTAGTCTAGCTGCTCAATTATATTGTCTCCCAAAGGAAATGAAACTTTGAGAACTGAGAGTCACTTTTCATACTGTCTAATTGCCCATCTTATGTGGGAAAGTGTCTGTAAGAATCCTGCCTGGGAATCCTACCAAAGTTTTTTTTAATGATGTTGAACAAAGCTTTTTGCATCAAATTGTTTATTATCTGTTGACGTGAATTTACAGGGAGTATACACACATAAAGTTGAGCACGTGTTTTAGTGGAACAAAGCAAGAGTGTGCAGCACCTGTGAGGTCAGGTCTTATGTGATCTGCCCAGCAGAAAACAGATGCTGTTTAAGAAAAAGAAAGCAGTTTCTGCTATAGCCAGTATAAAAAGAAAGGGGAAAAATTATCTCAGAAAAGCATCTTTTCTTGTACAGTGATTTTTAAAAGACAAGCATTTCTAGTGACTCAAGTTTTATCTTCCCAAGGGTTTCTTCTCTGTACCCTTTTCCCTTTCCCATTCTTTTTGTTCCAGCCTAGAGAGTATTATGACGACCATGACAATTTAAGGCAGTAAGCGATGCAAGGTTTTTGAGGAGAACCTGTTACTAGGCTGATGCAGTGGTAAAAAATGGCCATACTTCAAGTCATAGGTGTGATGTGAGGAAATGTTTGTTTGTCTGATATCTTACCTGTATTTGTTAGTGTGTCATCTTGTTTAATAATAATAATAAAAAAAAAACCTTGGGTTTTATTTTCCATTTGCCTGTCCAATTTTCCTGTTCATCCCTGTTTCAACTGTGAAAACAATTTGTGAAAACAAAGGGAGTCAAAATACAAAGAAAGTTGAATAGAAAAGGAATGCTGAAAGGTGGGGTTTTTACTTACTCACAGAAGGTTTTGTTTGCTTTTGGGAGAGGGAGATGGCTTCTAATAGCAAAACATTACATAAAACCAAATCAGTAAATGCTACCATATAAATAAATTGTGCATATAGATTAATGTAAGACAAAACTTGAAGATATGCACCTTATTATTTTAACTTGCATCTTCATATATTTTTAAAAATACAATTTCATTTTGCATATCAACTTTATAAACAAAATATGTGCATCTTTCAGTTCTGTGGCTTACAATGTAATATTACCTACTGATTTGAAGTTTTTTACTGAATTTACCCACATTAAATCCCAATTTCACATTTCTTTTAACTATATTCTTAAAATGCAAACTATTCTATGTAAATAGTTCTTTAAGTAAAAATCTTTCCTGATTTGCTAATAAGGTGAAGCTAGTGGTATATACACCTGGCTAAAGAATAATCTGAAACAAATTATAAAAATGAAACATACTACTGATCTGGAAGAAATCAATATTTGAATTCTCAGATTTTGCATATTTTCAGAAGTGGATTGACATAGTTGTTGCGTGATCAGCTATTCCAGGATAACATCTCTTGCTTGGATAGACTCTTCCAGAACAAAAAAATTAGTCGATTCCGAAGTAATTTTATAAAAAGTAGAATTACTCTTCAGTGACTGGATTATTGCATGCTGAAATAAAATACTTCCCTGAGAAAAGTTGGTTCAACTGAAAAACCACTTTGTAACAAATATTTTGGTTAGTTTATCTGAGGTAGCTAGGGCATCTTGAGGTTTTCAAACAAGGAGAAATTAAGAAAGTTTTGACTGAAACAAGTACCTAGCTCATTGTATCACTCCTAATTCATCAGGACATACAGTATGAAATTCCAGAAGAACAGTATTTGGGAGATCTTTCTCTAAAACAAAATATTATGTTGCTGGTAGAGATTGCTTGATTTCTTGTTGTTTAAGGAATATTCATATTCAGTTCTGTGCAACATTGTCATACTTACACTGGCAACAAACTCAGCTGATGAGTTGGCAGACACCCTTTGCCTCTGCTCTGAGTTTAGGCCACGGAAATTCTTAACATTTCCAAAGGGGTTTCCATCGGGTGTTACAGATTCAGAGCTCTTCCTGCTGTGACAGCAGACCATTGTCTCATCCAAATGCTTGTCCAGTGATTAGGCAGCAGAGTGGTCACTGAGAGAGATACTGTCTTCTCCTACTAGATTAATCACATAATTATCTGTCAAATTATTCAACTTTCCTCCATTGGTGCTGGAGCTGAGACTGTCTCTGTTCTTGCCAAAGAGTATTCCCCTATCTTTGGCTATATTTTAAGCTTTTCCAACTTGTGCAGGCTATCTCTGCCTATTATTTTTCTGACATCATACATTTTGCTGTCAGTAATCCAGCAACACACAAATAATTTGTTTTTTATGTCTGTAATTTATGCTCCAGAGTTGAGTAAATTGCTGCACTTCAGACCCAATCCAAAGTCTAATGAAGTCATTGGAAACATTCCAGTTGACTTCAGAAGGCTTTACATCAGGCCCATAAGTAGTACTTGCCTGCCACTGAGTCAGAACTTATAAAAGACAAACAAAGCAGAACATTTTTTACCAGTCTTAGCCAGTCACGGTAAGGAAAAACAGCAAACGAATCAGAATACAGTTTCAATTATATCAGGTACTTGGCCTAAATAGTGCTTCTTCATTCAAAGACACAATTTGACAATAAAAAATCTACTTAAGTGTGACTGCAGTAAAGGATTTGAGAAGAGGTTTCTTTTATTTACTTCTTTTTTTTTTCTTAGATTTTAATTGGCTATTTAGTGGATTCCACATCACACCAATATGAGTAAAGCTCTTGTGATTGCCAGATGTTACTTTTATTTTAAAAGTCTCGTTTTTACATGTTATAGGGAGCAAAGTGCTGTAGCTAACACCAAATGTGTGAATTGCTTGATGAAAAAGAGAAAAAGAGAAGAAAAATAAACAGTATTTATTTTCTCTTCAACAGAATCCAGGTAGCAATGTGAAAAAAGGGGACTCTTTAAACTCCTAGTAATGCTAAAGAATGCGTAAACCGTTAAACTTTTCTTGAAGGAACTGAACTTGAAATGTTTAAAAGAAAAAAACACCACACTGACTTTTCCCCAGGGGTGCAGCAGCCTTTGTAGGGTAAACAAGCTGTAGCAGTGTGCTATGGGTGCAGGTGGCTAATTAGTGCTCCGTGCTATCTCTAATCCCAGAGGAAGGGAGAAAACCTTTTAAATCTCTCTGTCAAAAATGGAGGTAGTCAAGCTGCAAAGGAAGCCATGACAAGCTGACTGTGGAAGCTGTGTGAACAGTTAATTCAATTAGATCTTTAATGCAAATATATTTGGTATACTGTTGTATTTGCATATCCCTCAGCTAGGGCTTAAGTCAACATTTTTCGTACCTCCATTGAAATTTAATTTGTGAAATATATATAACCTCAGCATCTAGAAAAAAACAGATTAAAGTACCATTCATTTACTAAATGAAAAAGATTAACTGAGTTTTAGGGTACCAAAGAAGAATCTGGCAGAATCTGAAGATCTGGATTCTCACAATTCTTAACAGTCATATAAGATCAGATTCACATATTTAATTAGGTATCTAATTTTGTTTTGGATGTAATGTTATTAAGGACCTGATCCCTAGTTTTGCAGGTCTTGGTTCTATAGATGTTTCTCTCAACAGCATGTCCTCAAAAATAGAAAAAAAGGGAAGAGGAGGAGGAGTGCTTTTAAAGTTGGATCAGCTCTCTGATCTGGTTTATTATTCAGCTCCACAGACAATTGCATTAGAACAAACAGGGCGTCAGCACAGGCATGAAAGTGATCAGTGATGACGAAAGGGGGCTGGAAGCACTTAGCTGGCTTTGTCAGTGTGAGAAGTGTCCTTGGAACCAGAGAGCCACATTTCCTCAGGCCTCATCTACACTACAAAGTTTTCTAAGAAAAGTTGTCTTGTGTTCCCACACAAGTTTGTAAACTGGCAAAACATGACCCCTCCTTTGAAAGAAACTATCTTCCCATACCACACCAGCCCTCAGCCACCAACTACATGGCAAATGACACAACAGCACTGGCACCTAGAAGCTTCTGCCCCCACTCATAACAAACTTTTTTTTTTAACCAGTGAAATTTCATATAGGGGTAGACATGCTGCCCTGGCAAAAGCACCCAGGTGGGTATGTGCTCTGGTGATACAGCAAGGCTGGCAGATGTAAGCCAGTGCAAGTGCTAGCAACAAGGTTTTCTGCTGCAGGATAATCATGTCTTTGATTCCCATGCCTGGGAAGTGATGGGACTGGTACTTGCATATCTAAAGGAGGTCTTTTGAGAGATCATAGTAAAGTGTTCCGGTACTGGGCTCTATATGAGCACCTTGGTTATATGGATAAAATCTATTATGAAAACTTCCCGTAATTGTTTTCTTGAAGAGTGGTAAGTTACAGGCTTCATCTTGAAATCTGTTGATTAAAGTAGCACTATTATTATGAAGAGGGATTGAATTCAACAGTTATAAACTATGTGGTTTTGTCCATGTCACAAAAAGTATTGGTTTATTTTTAAATTGTCAAGGATAGTTTTACAGCTATAAGATCTTGTAATGCTTGATATTTTTCTTATAGGCTCACTACTACAAAGAAAAAAATGTATTTCTTGGTCTTTTGTGGGGGCAGAAAATTTTGCAGGTATGAACTCCCAAACATTTGAATAAAACCAGAGAAGAAACCTGAAAGGTAACCAAAAAATCATGGAAACACTGATTAAAGGGGGAAAGCAATAATGTTTTAGGAAAATAGATCTCAGTTGTTTTATTAGAGCATGAGGGAAATTATCAATCTCAGTAATAGTAACATCATTTTGTACTCCCTGTTGTAAGGAAATGAGGATTTTGTTATTTCCAGACCTTCAACTTCTCCACTATATTTTTGTTCTGTTTTTCTATTTAAGTGAGCCCTTTGCATTCACACTGTTACTATCACTCCACTGTAATAATCTTTAAATCTATTGGTCAGCCAAACTTCTTGGACAAGTAGGTGTGTCAAAGGCAGTAGGAGACCCAAATATGCTGCCTCCATGGTGAGAGAAAGCTGTTCGAACCCATCGTCTTTTGCCTACAAGAAGCTGTAGTCAGTTGCCTAGCTGGTGTGGGTACCAGTGGGGCAAACTGCTCACAACTACTCCATACTAGCCACAGCACATATGTGCCATGGGCTAGTCCAAATTAGACAGAACACTTTGAAGAGGACTGGGAAATAGGGAGAAGAGAAGAAAGGAGTACTGGTGGGGGGTGAGGTGGAGGGAAGAGAGAAGAGCAATGTTAGTTAAAGTAGGATGTCAGCTTGGAGTAAACCAGACTGTCTTTATTGCACTGCTTACCAAATGGCCTTGGTCCCTGCAAACCATTTTCTGAGACCACCAGCCAGCAAGTGTATCTACATTCATGAAATCTAGATTCTCAGAGCATTGCCATGATTTAGATCAGGAAAATCTTACAATTAAAGACACCTTATTAATCATAGTTGTCACATGTGTTTCTACAGGAGTATCCAAATTTTAAAAAGAGAAAACATTTTCTGTTCCATTCACATCTGGGGATGATAGAAATGAGAGGGAAATGTAATTTTATATCTATGAGCAGGTTTCCAGAATTTCATTTAATTGTATTTGGGAGATTTGTCTATTGATGTAGCATTTACACTGCATGGTGACTGACACCACACTGCTTTGTGACTGTTCAGGCAGGAGAAACAATGTAGTGCAAAAGTAGAAACACATGTGGTAAACCAGCTTGGTGCACACAACGGCAGGAAATCCTTGTGAATGCAACAAGTGTATGAGGTAGATACCATAGCAAAGAAGCCAAAACCAGGATAAGTATTTTGTTGATTTCCTTACACAAAATACTTGGATCAGTTGCACTCTACTATGATTAAGCCAAAACCATGTTTCTTTTCTATTAACACTGAGTGTCAAGTGGTTATGCAAGGTGGTGTATGCCCATGAAAGCAGAACTGAAAGAAAAGTCTGTTCCTGTTCCCCACCTCAATATTCAATCAAATGCACTCAATGGAGTGAATGGGTTTATTTTAAAAACTTCATTGTATTAATTGTCTGAAGAATTTCTGCAAAACAAATAGGACTACTGTTTACATTTTGAAACTGGTATTTTTTTGCTAAATCAATTCAGTTCCAAAAATGCTATATAAGTTTTGCACATAAGCATTCCACATCCTCACAACCTCCTCATTTAGTGGAAACTTGAAAATTAGGCCATGATCTACAAATGCTTGTCTGTACTAATATAGTCAAGGCTAAGGCTTTTACAAACTGTTGATAATAATTCTCATTCTGATGGCAGGTGAACATTGTGGAACAGCAGTCTGATTTGGAAGCATAAGACCAAAATATGCATAATTTCAAAATTATGAATGCCATAGTCTCAATATTGGGAAGGCTTCTGCTGTTGGTTTACATTTTTCCCTCCTTTATGCAGTAGTATCAGTAGGCACTGTTCACGATAAATTCCATCCCAATCATAATGAATGTGGTTTTCTCCTCATCCATGAATACAGGGATATAAACCATTGTTACCAAAGCCACAGAAAAAGCTAAGAATTGTTTTCATTTTTCTTCATTGACTCCATTGTCGTTGAAACATGTTATTGCAGTAATCTGAATGTAAATTTCCCTGAGTTTGTAACTTCTGGCAATTTTCTTTTGAGTTTAATACTAAGACCTCTTTTACATTAATCAGATTGATCCTATCTTTCAACTAAAAGCCTTCATACTGTGATTCTGTGATTATATAGATTCAAAATATCTTTTCTTCAAAACTAAAATAGCTTTACCTAAAAACTAAAATAGCTGGCATTAGCATATAAAATAAAAAATTCAACACAGCAGCATTAGCCCTTCTTTGTTATCAAATTAAACTTTAAAAGTACATATACTTTCAAATACCACCTTTATCTAGATTCTGCAAAATTTGAAAATAATGTAACTTAAAACTGAGAAACATTTCCCTTGTCAGCGGTAGTGAGAATAATGTACAGGGAAAGGTGATGTAATGATCATATCACTTACATTATTCTCTCCCTAATGAATAATCTTCCACACTAAGGATGAGCTCACTTACTATTATTGGAGTCACATCTGTAGGCCACAGTACACTGCCGAATATACTAGAGTTTTGATGCTGTATAATCTGCCTTTTCATTAGAATTGCAAAACCATTATATGTACTACATATGGAGTAAATTTTCCTCATGAGGAATCTGACAGAAAAAAGAAACAAAGCTTTTATTTGCAGCAGTTATACTTGGGATTCACACCCTTCCTAAGCATAGCTATATATTTCACAGAAAAGCAGTCCCAGACTATTATTAGTTTGGAACATCTAAAACATGTGATGAATTTTTTCTGTTCCCATTTCAGCCAGAGCTCACATGATTGATACAGTAGTCCTAAGTTTAATTTCAGACTAAGGATAGAAAATCCTCTCTATTTCTTTTCCTATTTGTAGCTTCAATGGAGACAGTCAGTGTGCTCAATTGTGAAACTGTGTAACTTACGTAATGTGCTTTCTGTAAATGATGAATCATATTCTTATTTAAACCTGGTAAAATGAGTACGGCTGGGAGTCAATTTGGAATTCAAGAAATAATGTCATTAGAACTGCTGAATAATGTAATTCAGTATTATAAATGTCTTGAATACACAAGCTTTTAGTAATACTAATGAAGCAGGAACAGACAGAGAAGAATGTAGAGTGTGTAGAAAGTTTAAAAGAAAGAATCTCTCCCTTCTAATAGGTATATTCCCTTATGCCATTCACTTTCTATGCATCTAATCCAGTAATTGTACTGGGCTAGAAAGAATACTAGGAATGTTTTAGACTCCAATGCAGGAAAGAGTTAAGCGTATGCTTAAAATTACATGTTTCTATGTGTTTTGCTGGGTGCAATACTAGGAGCTGAACATAGCAGGCCAGATTCCCTTTTCGTGGTGGTAGTATGTATTTGTGGCAGCAGTGATTCTATGGCTGACTGTAAGCTTCTCATTTAAGTACAAATAAAGTTTTCTCATTTCAGTGTTTTGTCTCCATATTTATAGAACTGCTTTGAGAAATCAATCTTCATAACAAAAATTGGACTGAAAAGATAGCAAGGATTGCAAAGGAAATTTAACAACCATTCCTCTTCCAATTATGGTGCTAACACTGTAATCTTTCCCCTTAGCTAAACAACCTGTCATCACAAATACAAAACTAGCCATGTATATATGCCCCTATGTACACAGACATACCCTTATGTAAGCAGCAGTTGCAGTTTCAGATTCAAGAACTTTTCATATTTTACAGATCATTAGGAGGAAAATAACCTCCCTCTCATTCATTAGTATTCATGCATGTTAAGGGAAGCCCTATGATTTCTATCCTCTTACTCTTTTCCCACTTCTTTTTCCCTTCTGTTTCTGTGTCTCATGATCACCACTTAAGTTAAACTTGGGTGGGAGAGGCTGAGAAGTGGTGCTGCCCAGGCCTTATACATGTCAGCCACCTACTCCATCTCTGCTTCAGCTCAGCTGTCCTTTTACGTCCCTTTAGCTAGCCAGTGAGTTAACCTGCAGGTGTTTCCTGGATTCCTGCAGAATTCTTGTCTTTGAATATATATTTTTTTCTGATAAGCAGACAGTACGTTGTTGCTTTCTCCTGTGAAGCTACTTTTTTCCCTTGTTCAGAATACTGTGAATTTTAAAAGAAATTATTTAATAAAAATAAGCAAAAGCAAACAGGTTAGCGTGTCAATGATGCAGATTAAATTCTTGAATATATTAGGTAAAATCTCTGTACATCCTGCCTACCAGAGTAAGAATGCTCAGTTGTACATGTGGGATAATACCTCCCCAGGTAGTATTAACCCACTCAGGCTCCCTCACATTGATGCTCTAATGTCCCCATTCTTAAAATAATTGAGCTAGCTCCTAGTCCAACTGGCGTTAGTGGAAGCTCCTCATGTGTAGAGCTTTTCACCTGCTTATTAAAATTTGAACTGGACTCGTTGCAGTGCTGTGACCTTTTATCATCCTCTCTTACATTTAACTGCACATCTTTCTTCCATCACTGTAAGAAAACATTGTAAACTTTATTTTTTGGGATATAGTTGTTTCTTCCAGATTTAGTAAATGTGGCCTACAGTGCTTGCCTTGACACATTTCATGAACATTTTTTATGTTCTCTTTCTATCAGCTCTCTTTCTCCTGGCTGTGTACCACACCCTTTCCTTTGAGAGGCATCAAGACGTTTTCCCTGCCCCATTTTAAGACCTGAACTACAAAATTAACGTATGATGTCACCTATGGGTAAAAATAAGCCATTATGTTCCTCATCACTATATTAATCATTGAATTATTCAGCTCACTCTCAGCCTTCATAAAAACATATCGCATTTTATAAAATTTGTCAGTTGATGTTTTAAGTGGAGAAACATCAGCCAGCAAAGTTAACATTTCCGTTCCATAGTATGAGATAGAAAGTAGGAAAATATGTTTGATTCCTTATATTAATTTCAGTTGTCCAAGTATTTTTTCTTGCAGTTTGTGACTAGGTTTTGCCTGTGTAGGCATATTTCTGTAAATCCTAGAACAGACCAGTTTTGTTCTGTGCAGTGCACCACCGAGTGAAAGCATCACTAAACTGACAAGCCAGTGAGTAACTTCCCTCTCTATCAGACTGCAAAATATTCAGAAGTATATATGTATACATGTGTATTTTTTAATGACCAAATATTTCTTCAGGGAGTGTGAAATGTCTATAATAGCAGCAATGGGCACAGAGTACCGTGAAACAAGAGTACAGATTATTACAGTTTGCATAAAGTTAAATATAATTTGTTTCTCCATAGTACAGCAGGTAAGGAATACACAGAAAACCTCTTTGTTTAAAAGAGATGATGTTGCCACATAAATGCACAGCTTTTACTTTTTAAAAAAGCACTTGCTTCATCAATTTTCTTATTTAACTTCACTGAAAAAAATCATGCACAAGAAGAGTGCATTGAATGGAAAACAGAAATAAAACTCTTTTCTGTGAAGAAAACAGTGAAGGCGTAGAAGCCTTTCAGAGACACTGAACAGGCTGCCTTTTTACTCCTGCTTCAGCATTTACTACTATGCTTCATTTCATATCTCAAAGCTGAATTGTAGTCTACAGCAATCCTTGAAAGGGATTTTTTTTTCCTCCTTGATATGAACATTTTTGAGTCAATGCTTTGTGAAGTGGTGAGTACCTTGCAAGAATCATGTGATGGGAACATGTCTCCTGGATTGAAGTATGTGACACGTAACCTGGAGTAATTTTTCTGTTTAGACGATTGCTTACTGCCAGTCTTCCTCTTATGGTATATAAAAAGAACAGTCCAAATAAGAAGTGAAATCAGCGGAAGTCTGGTATTGCTGAAAAAGAAGAGAAGTTCTTTCAAGCATAAGGATTATGGGTTCACTTTTTTTCCAGTAAGGATCCAGAAGATTGAATTAGTTTCCAAAGTAAGTCTGAATGGTTTAGTTTGAAAATCAGATTGAAAATCTCAGCCTCTTGCATGTTTTAAGTGGTTTCTTGTTTCATTTGAGTTTGACATATCACAAGAGTCAGGCGCTTTTGTCTTCACATTTCAGTGCAGATGGTACCTTGGATAAATCAGTGCATATCCATGAATTGTCTTCTCAGTTAATGTTAAAAGGCAGCTACTTCTGGATTTAATTGCAGTAACTGGTTATCAGTGCAGAGCAAACCTATAGGACAGCTACAAGAGAAGTGGAACAAGCTGAACAGCTACAAGCTGAATGGAGCACAGTTATCCAGATCAGTATTTCTCTATTCATCTTTCATTTAATCATATGTACTGGATTCAAGCTTTATATTTTGTTCAAGGAATGGCAATTCTGGGAGCACAGAACTTGTGAGTTCATGATTTGTTCAGTAAAAAGAATACTGCCACTCAGTACATAATCACCCATATGAGAGCTTCATTTTTAGAGCTTTTATTCTTGGCACCGTGTCATTATGTCAAAATTAAAGTTTTCATTTACCAGGTTAGTTTCTTCCTAATGGTTGCTAATAAAGTTATGAAAACATGACCCAGATGTGCTTCCTCCCATGATGTCTACTTTCAAGATAAACCAAAACTGCTACAAGATAAACCCAGTAGCAATATTCTGGGAGTTGTGTCTCTTAAGTAACTCAGCAAAACTTTGAACATGAATTGCAGAGAGTAAATTGATAGATTTTATTTAACCTAATGTGTAAGTTTATGTCTGATTTTTAAGTTCACTACAAGTAAACATCCATTTGCCAACTCTGAGAACAAATGTTTCAAGTATCAGAAAATTAGCTGAATTTTAGCTGTATGATACACAGCTAAACCTGATACACCAAAAATAAAAATATTATAACTACTGTTAACATTCCCTGTATTACAGATAAGTAATCTGGTGTGCTTTTGTATTTATATTATATATTCTGATTAATGGGAACTTAAATATTTAGATTTCAGTCATCTTTTTCATTTCATGTTCCCTTTGTTGTAACTCCTGACCTCTGACCGAGAATAGATATTGAAGCCTTCCCCAGCTTTGGCTGGTAGGACAGCAGTAAAATCCGTGCAGCTACTGAAAGCATCCTCTCTCTAGCTGCAGAAGCTTACTGCCTAATCCCAGAGAATTAATAAATCCCATAAAACAGACAGTTAAGGAACTCCTGGACAATTTAGGAAGTGCTGTCAGCTTTTCCCTCTGCCCATGGGTTCCCTACTGATGTCTACTCCAGTGGCCTACATCAAGACTCTCACCAGATGTGATCAGCTGGGTTTCACACTCAGGGCAGTGATGACACAGAGAGCCCATTCATCCTGCTGCAGAGTGCATGGGCAACTCTAACCCCCCAGGTGGAATCTCCGGGCAGGTCAGAGCCCCATCTGGTAGCCATTTGGATGATGTGAACCCAACTAGTATTTGAAACAACTTCCGTCTTTCACTGTGCCCCATTGTTGTGATGGGACGTCATGACTGCTGGGAAGCCCAAAGCTTATTTCATGTTATACCATTAGCAGCAAACAGTGTTATGAACTTCTTCCAGCCTTCTCAGAAGTTTGAAGGATGCTTGAATGTGGAAGCTGTCAATTTTCATCAAAAGTTTAGAAAAATGCATTAAGACAATTTATTTTAAAAACATCCAGGAAAGCAATTGGGTAATTATTTACCACTTCGGTTACCATCATTGAATGTAGCTGGCAGCGAAAGGCCTCTAAATTATGGTTCCATCCTGGTGTTTGATGGCTTATGCCAGATCGTGAACAGAAGAAATATCTCCATCACTGGGCAGTAGAGTCTTTCAGCTTTCATTTTACAAGTCAATACTGTATTACAGAATACAATAAATGGGAGGAATTTAGAAGATTTTCTAGATACTTCTCTTACTGTCAGTTCCTGTAAGGTACGTTACATTATGTAGTGTTTAAGATTACTCATGTAATGCCAAATTCCCCCAGATTTAATCAATTTGTCAATAAGAATGCTGTAGAAATAGGTCTGAAAACAGGAAAAAGTATGATACAATCAGAAGAGAAATGAGTCATATTTGATGCCCTCAGGTCTAGACTGACCTAGTGCATGCCATTATACATTCAAGGATCTTAATTTGCTGGTCAATTGTAAAATGCACCTGGAGTCTCTCAGCTGTGTGCACAGAAGTATTAGATCAGCCTAAGTTGGCTGTAAAACCAAAGCGTAAGATTTTAAACTAAAAATTTTAACTAAAGGTTAACTAGAGTGACTTGGATAGAAAACAAGACTTCGTAAGTAGAGAAAATTACAGTAGTCCTGTATGAAGCTTGAGAAACAAATCCCTTCTTTAAAAAGGGGAAGTGGGGACCAAAAGTTAGGGTTTACTAATTCAGGATTTATCTACTTGAAATCTTGCATCTAAACACAGGCAGATCTTCAGAGCTACAGGTCCATTATGGGATCCATAGGTAATAGTAGTCTTCTTAAAGACAAAGAGGGCCTTAGTGTACCTGCATAAATGCCAAGAAAAAGTCCTGAAATGTGTAACTTGAAATCAGAGCTGTCACCACCAAGTGTCTTCAGCAAAACACCTGACTTGAATTCATTCCCTGAATACAAGCTTCACAAGTATGCTTTTCACCATGAGGCAGATCTTGAGCTAGAAGTAGCCTGTTATCAGACACTGTTCAAGTATGTTTCAGTGCAGTAGAAATCCACTAAAGGATGTACAGGGTGTACATCAAAATTAATGTAAAAGCTCTTAGAATGATATTGCAATATAGCAAACTTCTACCTCAATTTTTATGTGAAATTTCATTAATTCAATCCTGTCCTAATCCTAAACTGTATACACCTTCCCATGGTGCTTCAGTAGAGTATATATCATATATGAAACACTCTTGCATATTTAAAGGCCTAAAAGCCAGGAACTGGAACTGGTTAGCTCGTAGGCTTTTAAATATGCAAGAGTGTTTCAGAGCACTCTGCTGAACTGCTGTAAAATTTCCAGTAGAACTAAACCCTGTTACACTTCACTACAGCTAGTGCACTTAATAATAGGCCACCAGAATCTTCAACTATGGTGCCAGGATCATTTACACTATCCTAAGCTCAGGGGCAGTGCCAAAAGGGGAGATCCTATTCTGCCCCATGGTGTGCATTTCCACAGCTTCCCTCAGACCTGACACAGGGGTTTGAGCAGCCAGGTAATATGCCAGATGACAAATTTGATCTGGCTAAAAACGATGTCACCAGAAGAAAATAATCTATTGGAGAAAAGTGGGGTGGGTTAAAACCCTGTCTTTGAAAATTTAGTTAGTTTTAGTACAGTATTGATCCCCTAGGCTGGACCTTCTATACTTAATCATATCCTGCGTGCTTTTTAAGCAGAAGATTTACATATTGAAGAAGTGTTCTGTCTAATAATTGCAGGAATGGAAGGGCAACTACAGTGCAGAACATGCCATATAATAACTATTTTTAAGCTAGTCATGTGCCAGAAATTTGCATGAGGAAGAGGATTCTCATTTGAAAGAGGATTTAAGATTTTAATTCAGATGGTCAAAGCTAATGAATTTTTTGATCTAACCACTGAAGTCTCCTAACTGTGTGGAACGATGAGCAACAGCATGCAAGTAGATTCTTATTTTGGGAATGTTGTTGCAGTATAAATTTGTTTCATATAAAAGGTGCTGCCTAGAGAGCTTTTTAACTGTAAATAAAAGAGCATTATGCAGGGGCCTATAAAAGCATAATTTACAGGACAAATATTTCATTTGAACTAATGCAAAAAATAATCTCCTATCTTAGGTCATAAATGAAAATGAATATATAGAGTATCTTGTCTCCAACTATTCCCATCTCCAGAATATGAGATACTTTGGCAGAGGCCTATGCAAAGAATAATCTCTACTCAAAAAAGCTCAAGATAGTGATAGTGGGAATCTTACAAGCCAACAGTGGGAACAGACTCATCAGTATTTGTGTGGGCACGCACAAAGTCTGTCTGTGCTAAGCTTGGCTGAAGCCACCACTATGAGTCACTCACAAATTTAAACAAAAAGTGTTGTGGAAGATTAAACAGAGACTGAATAAGGAGTTTGCAGTCCTCACCATGTGTATTTAAGATCCTGTTCATTTTACTACAGATTCACAAAATGAACAAAACAACGGAGCATTTAACAAGTGTTGAAGACAAGTGTCTTCAGTGTTCCAGGTTTTTCTTCATTCTCCCTTCTACTCCCTGGAGCAATTTGAAGGCATTTAAAATAATTTGTTTAAAACATAGTTTAAACAAGTGTTTTCTCATTAAAAACTCTCTTCACATTTCAGTGCATCTAGCTGAGCTATGTTGATGTAGAGATTAAAATTTAAGACAAGTTGTTTTGAGTGCTTATTGACAAATATTCTTAAAATGTCTCTTCTCATATTTCTTTCTGACTGAGGAAAGCAAAGAATTTTGAGAAGGAATGTCTTCAGATTTGTAGGTGGAAAGACAGTAAGATGGGACATTTCTGTCAACTTTATATAAAACAGGTAGAAAGCAGTAAAAAGTGATACAATAGCTGTGTTATTCTTACTCTACCAGTACTCATAGTTTCTGAAGGCTGTAGAAACCAAAGGATTGATTCTTCACCATTCCTATTCTGCTTTTATAGATCTCTGATATTCAAACCCTGAATATTAATTTTTCAGAAACAGAGGCTTTATAGATATCTTTAAAAAACAAACATAGTTTAAGATACTATGAAAAGGATCCTATCTTTGTCTTTTAAGTGACTGTGTAGCTAAGTTTGTACTTACACTGTGGACATGTTTGTCAGCTGCCCCTCTGGAAGTAATGAATGCAGGAGATTGTTCCATTATCTTGTAAATTACATTACAAACTAGTTAGCTGAGATGTGACACCACCAGTGTACTGCAGCACATGATTAAATCCAATTTCATTTTTCTCATCTTTGTGTGCCACTTGTAAAATCCAGATGTATTGCCAAGCTCTTCAAACACATTTCCAGCAGCAACATGAGCTGAACAAGAGCCTCTCATTCCTTGACAGACTCCTCAGGCAGCTGCGTGGGTGGCTTTGGTGTTTCTTTGTGGTCTTTCATGTGGTTGAGTTGCTGATGGGCTGTTTTGTCTGCTTTGCCCTCCTGGGTATCAGTTCCCTTTGATTTTGAGGAATTTACACATCTTTATCCATCTGAGAATACAGTTCTGTGTAAAACTCTTCTGAATTATGCAAAATTTACTTCTTCATAAGAAAAGTGGATTTTCTAAATCTATGACCTGGACTACAGTTGGATTGCATAAAACCTCAAAATGTGACATTGAACACTTCAGTTATTTATCTGTTTATAATAAAGGATGTCCTTAAAAAAACTGATTATAGTTTATAGAACATCAATAGAGAAACAAAAAATAGGAATGAAATGTTTTCCTGCAAAATTTCTCAAGCTATATTTTGTGACTCTGCTGCCAAACAAATCATATGTGTAAAATAAGGTTGTGTAGAAGCAATGGAACCAAATAGTGTTTTTAAACATATTCCCAAATATTTCAAACATGGCAAAATCTTAAGAGTCCTCTTGTTCTTCCCTATCCTTGGTTGGCTGCAAATATTGTCTGTACTCCCAAGAGGTTAGGGGCACTATTCATTTCTACCTGGTACCGTATATAATCACATTAGCTCTTACATTTGCTTGAAAAAAAATGGTATTCTATTTCCATATGCATCATAGATAACACAGAGTTAAACTGTGTAGTTAATATGCTAATGAAGATTTTTAAAATAGTAAAGATTAGTCCTAGGGTCCTGAAAATCTTTACTTTGAACTGCCAACATTTGACACACTATTAGATGTAAAATCTTTGAGTGTTTGTTACCACCTGATAGCCTGTTACTACTTGTCACAGAGCTGTGGACACTGTTTTTTTCCCTTAGGGTGACTGTTTGTTAAAGAGAAGCTTTATCACAGTAAGTTTCCTGACATAACAACGTTTTTTATATGGCAAGAACAAATAAGTTCTCATGGTATCTGCAGGTAAATAGAGAGAATGTGAACAGTGATGACAGAAGGAGAACATGATATTTATGATAGTTCAGCTAATTAGTATGATTAAATTAGAGACAGATGGGATAAACTGCAGCAAACAGGCTAGTAATTTTTTTTACTTTGAGTTATTTTAGTTCAAATGGTCTTCTAAGGGAAATGGAAGAAGCCCCAAGACTGAAAGTACGCTGCTTTAGTCAGTAGGATGACTTAATAAATCTTTTTACCACTGTGTAACTCTAGGCTACATTGTTCTGAGTCTTTATGATCTAGGGATACAGGGAGCTCCCTGGCAATACAAATGGTAGCATTGAGCTTGAGAATATGTTTATTTCTCCCTGATAGACTTGCTCTTGTCTACAAGCAAAACTTTATTTTGGAGGTCTGTTGAAATTATGATCCCATAAAGTGGTTTATATTCCAAGTATACATACTTTTTTGACATACTGCTTAAAAAAAGACAGACTCACAGTGAATTTCAAAGTCCTAAAGAACTTAATTTGTAAAAGCACACTTAGCACAGCTCTGTCATATTAATGACAGTCTCAGATCTAGTTCTCTCCATCCCTTAACTGTATAAAAAGGGATTTGCTGAAAGGGTTGTAGAAAAAGGTGAGTTGCAGGGCTGCTTTGATATGCCAGTGAAACCAAGGCTTATCCCTCTCCATCTCACACCATTGAAAGGTTTGTCTGGTTAAGGTGAGCACAGGTGAGAGCTACGTAAAGGTAAATCTGAGGTAATGCTTGTCCACTGGAAGTAGACAAAGGTAAGGTGAGAATTGTATCCATTTCTTTTATGGATGGCATATAGCTGGCACTTGTGTTCTCCATCTGAACAGTCTGAGAGCAAATGAGAACAATTTGAAAGCAACAGCACTCATTTCCAAAAAGGCTTATGTTCTGTCTGAATCAGCATGGACCAGTATATCTTTAACATTTTCTACTCATGGATAGATTATTGGAATATACAATATAGGTGCTTATTCCATATATTGATGCAGCCATGAAGAACTGGTGCAGAAATTGCTTGCACTGTGTTTAGTTAGGCTGCCTAAGCCTTAAACTCAGGTCTGAATTAAAGCTGTGACACTCATTGAGTGCTATTTCTCCTCTGACTCTCAGCAAGTAGGCAAGCAGAGAGGGGAAAGAAAATGAATGCTAGTTCTGCCTTCTGACTAGATCTATCGACCAAATGTTATCAGTAAGAACTGTTGAGCTGAGCATGGTTATTACAATTTGCTGCATGGTAAGTGTCGTCTCTTTCTTTCATGGAGCAATGAAGGGAACAGGGAGAAAAACTGGGGTCCAGAACTTGTACCTCTCAGTGAATGTGCCTCTTAGTGCTTCCTCTGATAAATAAACTAGTTTCTACTCTGCCCACCCACCTTGTTAAAGGGATGTGCCATGAGCCACTTACTGGGCCTAAAATAAGCAAGTGCATGGATGATGGCGAGAGATACATCAGCTGCTCTATCAGAAAATGAAAAGGAATTAGTAGAAATATTATACTATAGTAGTTCTGTCTGTGTTAATGGTGGCTTCAGCATTTAACAGACCGACTGTTAAGGAGAACACTTTTTCAGTAGTGGAGCATGTGCAATTGGATTTGGATCTGCCAAATTATGGCTATATGAGATGTTCGGAGACACCATCTGAGTCTGCATTTTTCAGTTTGTTTTTTCAGGCAGATGATGTAAATTAGCTATAGAAATATTGAAGGCAGGCAAAAATCTCTTCTGGTAGTTCTGAGTATGATGTGGAAACCACACAGACTTGCTCACACAGACACTGAAACTGATATGACTCAGCAAAGATCCTGAAGTGGCTTGAAATGATTTTCTGCTGCCATTTGCCCACTTCTTGACATGCAGCAGCAGCCACACATCTTATTAGCTTCCCAGAAATCTGTGAAGTGTTGAGCTCTGATGCTTTCCCTCAGCCACAAAGAGATGTACTTTAACCATTAGTCTCCTTTAGCACAGCTAAATAAATACAGTCTAGTGAATGTAACAGGAAAATTGTCAATAGAGTTGCAATGCCATGGCAGTTACAGTTTAGAAGTAAGAGTCCTATGATGCTTATAAAGTAACTAAAGGTAGCCAAAATTTTGCTTGTCTTTTAGATAAACTTGACTAATTTACCTGCTAATTCACCAGTGAGTTACCAAGCATTGCTTATTGAATCATGAAAGATTATTTCCAGTTATGGTAAAATATGCATACTATTTTAATCAATATTGAAAGTAGTTATTGAGAGGATTTTAACTGTAGCCGCTGACAGATAAATGTGCATGAATAATGTACACAGATACTGCTCTGTCAACTTTCTCTTCTGTGAGCATAGATACAGGTAATAACAAGTAACTGTACAGTAAGCAGGTTTTTGTTCCCATTATCCTGAATTGCTTGTCCAAATACAAGTCCAATAAGCATGGTCCAAATCAGGGTCTTCTATTCGGTAGTTCATCAGTGTGGCCAAGGCATTAAGCAATTGAGTTGGAGCTCTGTGCTAAAGTAACACAAATTTGTTTCCAGCCTTAAACCTTACAGCACATTAAGCGTGTGATAGCTGCTGATAATCTTGTACAAAGAATCGAATTCACCTCCCCTCAGTCCTCACAGTAAATTGCTGAAAGGCTTTTCTGATGGTCTTTTTAAAGTAGAAGAGATGCAAGTACTTTAAAAATACCTATTCTTAAGGGAAAATAGAGTCTGAAAAACAGGGACTCCGTGAACTTAAATCTACTATTTGAAAGCACTTTGACTCACCGTCTGTGCCAGTCCCAGAAGTGTCAGAAGAGGCAGACTGCTATGTGTAAGCAGTTTACCTCATCAGAAACCAAATGCTAGTGGCTATTTATTTGCCTTACTTTCAGAGGAGTGATCGGGACAGGAATCTCAGCACTTTTTATGGTTGTGGGTGGAACAACAGAGCTGCTGCTGTGAGTGAAGCCCAGTAAGTATCTCTGGAATTATCTCTTATCTCTAGAAAGTGTCTCTTAAAGCTGAAGTTTTTGAGAAAGTCAAGACTTTTACACGTGAACACAAGGTGATTAAAGTTTTTTTTCCTAGTATCAGAGGACAGACTATGTTAAGATAGAGATGTAACTGCCATCTAGGAGAGTGCTAAGTGCTTTCATCTTTATAATGGAGACCTGCTGGTTAGGAGAAAAGAAATAGTGGTAGTGCTACTTACTAAATGTGACACCCTCAAAGATACCAGTCAAATCTTTTTTTTTTCAAAAGATGTGCTTGTTTTCTGCTGTATTTGTGACACTCCTTCCAGATCTCCTTAACAAAACATACAATCTCCTTGCTTTCCCATTCAAGTGTGAGTATTATTAAGATTTGAACATGGCTAGAGATTAATTTTATTCATGTACTTGGAGCAGATTATCCTTTGAAAAAATGACAGTATTTGAGCTAACTGGCAAGTATATGATTGTTGCTTGTAACACACCTGGTTAATGGACAAACTATAAACTATGCCAGTGTGGGCTACTACCTTCCTTACTGTATACTGTTGCTCTTGTAAAGGAGTGTAAAAATATATCTTTAAGGAATTCTGTAATAAAAGTAACTATTTGCAAGATGTCAGTCTTGACTAAAAGGAAATCAAAAGCTTCTTTAGTGGCTTAGACAAATAACTGGAATTCAAAAAACAAGGGGCAATTCTGTTAAGCCAGAATTTGTTGTATATAATATCACTGTGAAAAGATGCATGCAATGTTTCTTTAGTTCATATCAGTCTGTTTTATGCTAAGGTATGTGTATGTAGCCATGAAGGCCTAGCTTAGCATTTACAACACCTAGGAAGCAGGTAGTTAACCCATCAGAGTGGCTCAGAATACCTGCGTTAGGTACCCAGACCCTGGGTAGTGCCAGTGGAAAACCAGAGCTCTTTCTGGACCTAATGAGGTTGCTTTGGTGACAGTATGAGCATAACCTGTCCTTTGGTTATGCGATGAGGAGCATTTGCCCAGCTCCCTGCTTAACACAGCATCAAGTTCTAAAAAGACCACAAAACCCACTCATTTTCGTTAGCAGTATGATCTTTTCCATACAGACTTCCACATTTAACTATATAAGGCTACCGTGGCCATTACAGGTCATAAACATCTTCTCCTCTAAATTCTTGCTAAACCCACAATAAATGCTGTGTTTGTTAAACATCTAATTTAACAGCCTAAGGGCTGCTATCATTGTGTAGTCCCAGAATTGAAATACACTCTTTTTTAAACTGCATTTTTTCTGTCTTTTTTTTTTTAATGGTATTTAGTCTGCATCTCTTAGATTCTGATTTTTCCACTGAACTTCATCTTGCAAACATCATGTCAGCAATTGCAATGACTTTTTAGGTGTATCACAGATATAGGTGTATGTAATGTATGGTTTTAAAAATTGCTTTGTCAGCCTAGGTGCTACAATGTTCTGGGGTTTTTTTCTTCTGAATAGAGAAGTATCTTTCTTCAGCTTATTTGCTGTATATGTGCCATATACAAAAATTCTCAATTTTCTTCAAAGGGACTACCTTTTTCAGTGCTGTGCATGTTAAGAGATACAGGGGAAAGTGGAGGTTGATGAGTTATACAAAATGCAATAACATTTCTTTCAAGTGTTTCTTTTAGTGGCTTCCAACTCCATCCAGATAATCTATAGATACAAAACTTGTAAAAATACTAACACTGGTAGTGACATTTTTGAGATTTAGAGCCAATGCTCAGCCTAGGGTGGCTCGAGGCAGTGGTACACACGATTTCTTAGTTACTCTTTCCAGTTATCAGTATCATTTATTAATGTTAATTTTTATATAATTGCTTAACAACAACAACATGCTTGCCATAAAATAAAGATCTGAAGTGTTTATTACTTAAAAAGAAATACACAGAGGATATAGCTACTTTGGCAAGTCTGGAAACAACCAAAAATAGAGAGGACTGCTTCATATTATGGTGTTTTTCTTTATAACCAAAATAGCTAGGAATTTTCTTAAAACAGTATCTAAGTTCTGTAGAGACTGAAATACTACAAGGTGGCTGCAAAAGAGATTTTAGTATAATATATTATTAGCATTATATTTCTGTGGTTGCATGAAACTGGAAACAAAGTCTAGTGAGTTTTTTAATTGGTTGGAAACAGAAGTGCCAAGGTATTAACAGGACTGTCTCTTCTTATCCCACACACAGGGAGTTTCAAAGAACATTTATCAGTATGAAAATGGCTGTCTATGTCTGTATATACAAGTTCTGCATGACAGAGCTAAATGACTTAACCGCTATTTCTGTCTCTAGATGTATGTTTCTGATACCGCAGCTTACTTTCAATAAATGCACAAATAAAGTTTCAATTATTCTACAGTTTATTCAATTCAGAGGAAGGAAAGAAAGCTTGCATCTGTGAAGATGGTATGAACTGTTGTTTCTCTCCTTTTTTAAACAAACTGCCTCATTATCAAAGATGCCAATTCAGGAAACAATATGAATCTGCGTATAAAATTAAGCACTTTAAATCTCATTAGCTCCAGTAAATCTCACACAGGCTTTTAAATTATTTGCTGAATAGCAGACAGAGTTCTCAGCTACATTAGGATTAATATGCTTTTCACTCTAGCCTTTTTAAGCAGTTAATCCTGTGCAAAAACCACCTTCACTCTTCTGACAGCACTATCTTTTTTTTTTTTTTAGCTTGTTTATAAGAAGTTACTGAGATTTTTCTTAATTCATTTGCGCATCTAAAAATACTAGGATATCTACTCAGCTTCACAGGTTTAACCTTACTGCTGAGGTTTGGTTATGTGCCATGGGTAATGGAAAAAATGTAACCATTCTACAGTGCTTCAAAGTGAAAGCTTAGTACCTTGGAATATGTACCCAACTACAAAGGAGCTTATACCTAGCTCTTGCATTTGCATCTACTACTACTTTTTCTGTTTATTTCATTTTTTCAAAACCAGTTAAGATGAATATATGTACATATTTATGAAAGAGACAAAACTTTTTTGTTAGTTACAGAAATTCTGATGTAAATACAGCTGTGGCCTCTGAGAAGAATATAAATATATGTAACAACTTGAAGGTATAGGTTGCTTGTGAGAGGTATTTTTGTTTGGTTTTTCCCTTCACTCTTGACTTAATCATGTGGCTTTTAAAACTTGTTGCCTATATGGTGTTACAAGTTATAAAGAATAAACCCCTTAGGCTAAAGTCTAGCATGTTCATTCTTGTGAATAAGCAGTAACACTAAAAAATTATATGTCCCAACTAAAACTGGTAACTGTAGTCATGACAAGCTCTTTAATAGATTGATATTTTAATCAATACTGATAGGATTCAAGGCTAACACACAACAGTGACTTGGCAAACTTCTCTCAATGTTTCTGTACATGGAATTTGTACAGGCACAAATGGCTCATCTTTAACTGTTAATAACAGTTTAGATCAACCTCCCTATTTGCAGATTCACAAAGCATTTCTTTCTGTGCAGCTGTCTGGCTAGCAAAATTTCATTTGCTAGTTTTTCTTCCTTATCTTTCTGTGACCCCCTGGAAGCAGCCCAGAGACATCTTGAATTCCAAGAGTTCCTGCAGTTTTGTGGCTCACCAGCTAAAAATTGTTCCAGGCTTTAGGCCTATTCACAGAACTGCTTTAAAAATTGTCAGAAAGATTAAGTTATCTTGACACTCCTTACTGTTTCATACATGCATAGATACAATCACTTTTGTTTTCAGTATAAAATGTTAACTGAAGTTTATCAAAGTTCAATTCATTTTTTAGCTAGATAAAATATGAAGAGGAAAATCTATGAACATTTTCCAAGTTTATTTTCTCTTGGTTTTAAACTGCATTTAAAATTAATAAGTTTTAAGAAGGGGGTTATGATTTTAAATAAGCTGAAATAAAATACTGCTAAGATAAATTAAAATACTTCATACTGCGCTAGCTAGAGACTTGAGCTTTTGTGTTGAGATTTGAGAGATTTACACCACGATCTTCCCACAGATTTTGAAGTGACACAGACAACAATAAAACTGCATATGGCTCTGAAAATCATGCTCTATGCTTGCCCGCCTAGTGTTGTTGGCCAGAATAGCTATTCAGGGTGATTGTGCATATGTGTACTGTCTTCCAAAATAAATCAATGATTTTGTGGAATAAAAATGTCACAGTGGGGAGTCATTCCAGGCTTGCACCATCAAAACCATTCCAGAATAGCTGCATTATTCGCTTTTCCCATGCAGGTCTGCAGTGGTGTCTATGCTTTGGCCATGTTTTGTTGGCTTGTCTGATTAAAAGCTTCTACTTGCTCGTATAAACTAGATTTTAAAAAGAAGAGAGATATTAATGGAAACTCCCAATTGCTTTACAATAAAAACTAATATTAGCTCAAAGGCTATGTCATTTAAAAGCAGTGACATTCTGAAAAGGTGCTTCTCTCTTAATCTCCACCATTATATACAGTGACACTATTTTTTTTTCCTAGCATGTATCAATTATGTATCTTAGGTTGCATGTTCAGTAAGCAAGAGGTGATCTTGCATAAACTACACTGACAATGTGATTTGAGCAAAAGACTTTGCTTAAAGCTAAAAATATTATCTCACATTATAAAAACTACAGGTATTTCCACAGTCTATAACTTCAGTATATGAATTATGTTTTTTTAAAGTGTTAACAGAAAAACAGGAGCATATCCCAATATAGAAGCTGCAGAAAGCAACCGGTATGGCTTATGACAGAAACTCTGGACAGTGATGCTAAAATTAGAGGCTGAAGGCATAAAACGTAATTTAGAATGTAGTTAGAATAGCTGAATATAAGAACTACTCCAAGAAGACAGACTAATGCATGAAGTCTAACTTCCATTTTGGAGCAGCAGTGGCCAGTCACAAATGCTTAGAATGAACACAGTAAGAATAAAGAAACAGACAGTAATATCTTCTTGTTAATACTCTGAGCTAGTCTGCCATCATGTTCAAAACAAGCTGGAAATTCAGGTGACCCTTGCAGCAGTGTACTAGAGCATTCTAAATAGTTACCAGTGTTGCCCCGTTCAGATCATAAGTCAGGGTATGATGTGCCAGTACAAACAGAGTCATCGAATACTGGATTTGGAAATTAATTCAGAAAGCTGGTGTGCCAAGGCCAAAGGGAACCCACTAAGATAAAACTGACTATTCAAGGTCAAAACCCAGGAAAATAATGACTATAACTGTTATTCAGGCCAAATACTGGAATGAGATGGGCTGGTCTGGGCATGTGTTTAGCTGTATGTTGGGATTAGTTTTCCTGGCCATTTGCATCTTGTTGTTGTTTGACATAGTGTCCAAGAATGCACAAGATCTGACTGAGATTTGTTTTTCTCATAGCTGAGGCAAAGTCTCGGGACAATATTCACAAAAGAGGACCCTGTGGATTCTAAGATGTTTAATAATTTTGTGCTTCACCCTTTCTCTGATACATACCTGATAGGCCTACATACAGAGGTATTTTCATGGTCTTTGTCCTTTGTGCATTCCCTTTCTGCATAAAATTTAGTAGGAATATAATTGCCTTCAGACCTTTACGCTTTCTCAAATCTATCTGCAGTTGCCCCACAGATGCAAAAGGTATTCAGGCTGGGGGAAAGACATGCACAGAGACACTGTGACTACAATGATTTTGTTTCCATTAGGACAAAGAATAAAAAGAAATTTTATTAGTAATTCTTAAAAAGTTCAGGAACTCCTCAGCTTTCCAAAACTCTTAAGGATAAAGGAAAAATCTCTTAATGTATTAATGCAACATGCCTATTTACCTTTTCTGTAATGCGCCTTGTCACAAAATAATCACAGCTGACATGAGGACAGTGGTTCAGCCTAAAACCAGAGTTCCATCACCGTGGTAAAAACAAAAAAGCTCTCCTCAGACTGTGCCTTTACTTTAGTAACCACAAGGAGAGAGATACTATTGTTAAGTGGGAGGTATGAAAATTCTAGCAAGTATCAGCTCATCTGCAGTATACTCACTCCATATGCATCGAATTGGTTCCTCTGTTGTACTCAAATTATAAGTCACCTTGACAATGGATCTACAGTTAACAAAAAGGGTATATACACTCCGTGAGTGGTATATAGGGCTGCTGGTAGTGCCTTTCCAGAAGACAAGGTGTCACCATCAGTGGCATGTTTACTGTATTTAAGAGAAATGGCTACTTAGCATGATTTTAAACTCTAATTTGAGAAAGAAAGAATACAGTCTGGACCACACCTCTAGAAAGCTGTCAATCCTAGTCTTCTTTTAGCCATATAGGTATATTTTTCATATATTATTGATTAGATTATATTGGTCAGCAATCTGGATGTGCTGCTGTGGAAGCTTTTTTGGTCTGACAGCAAAATCGTTATAACTATTATCACAGTTATTACCTTTGCTAGTAGTCAGAGTAGGAAGATAAAGTATCAGCTGGAAGTAGCAGCTAGCATTTTGTAGCTTCCCAAAGCCTGTGGCTGCCTATCCTCTACAGTTTGTTAGGCCTGGAAGATGAGAGAGATTTTAGAATGTTTCTAGTCTTTCTTCTTACGAAGACAGCCTTGAAAATATGGCATGATTAGAAAAAAATAGATCACTAAAGTGTAACACTTGTCACAGATTTTTCTGAGGGTTAACATGTTGTTTGTGGTTCTCTGTCAGGAACTTAGCTCTGGAAAGAAAAACACAGCTATATGCCATAGGATTGCACAGAAAGCAATCTGTGATGCTATCAACCAGAGCATGAGGCTACAGCAAGCTCCCTAATAAGCAGCAAGAAGAGGCATCTCAGTAACACAAGATGCAGTTTGACTAGGTGGAGCAGACAGCACTGATAGTAACTACCTGCCTGACTTAAGTAATATAGGCAAAACATGCAAAGACCTAAAATTTCATTATGTATGGTATTACAGTATTACTGATTACAAGATTTTCTTGTTTCAAACAGCATTATAGGGTGGGAAAGCTGAATTTTCTCCTGCTTTGAAAAGAGAATTGAGGTTTCAGAGCCTGTTTTATGCAGCAATATTGGCAAGTTTTGAAGGTATTACACCTTGGGAAGTTTCAGGACAAAAATGGAAAGTGCTTCTTTCAGGCAATAGGTAAAATACTTTCAATATTGAGCTTTTATTCTGAGACCAGATATAAACAGATAAATTAAGAACAGTTCATATTTTGTGCTGTGCAGGCTTCTTTTTACAGACAGATGTCTTTCTTCTGTATCTGTACAACTCTTTGGTGGGGGCACTCTGACTGACTCCACATTGCTGCTCATACCACTGCTGCTCACAGCTGAAACTTTGCTGTAGTTTTTCTTCTGAGCTAGCATATCTGCAGCCTCTAAATGTATATTGACCAGCTATCCTGTTCTGTGGGTCCCTCTTGCCATCAGTCTCCTTACTGCCACTGTGTCTTTTCTTGCCTGACTAGCTTCTATAGAAGGTTCTCTTTAATTGTGGTGGCAGCTAATTGTTGGGAATTTGAGAACCAAACACTGAGATGCCAAAACAAAACAGGCATGTTTGAAAATGTAGGCTCTCCATCTTAATCCCATGACAATATCCTGGCACCAGTGAAATAGTGAAAGGTTTTTGAAAGCCCTAGACCTTTGTTACTGGCCATACTTTGTTGTCTCTTGGATTTCTTTAAAGTGCTGTTCATCGTTTTCTGCCATTCACTCTCGATTAAGTATTTTTCCCATTAGCAAGGCAGCCGTATTTGTACTCCTGTCTGTCTTACAAGTGAAGATACACAGCAGCATGGAGGTGAAGCTACTTCACGAGGGACTGCCTGACATGACTCGGAAGCAACAGCATGAGCTGAGTGATACTACCAATGTTAAATCAAAACTACATGTAGGAGCAGCACTGAAGATATTTGGGGCCCATTTCAGGCAGGGAAAGGGTATAGCATAAACATGAGCTTTTGCATCTAAAGCAACAGCTGAAGATAGATATCAGTACATGCTGTGGAAGTACTGAAGGCAGAGGAATGCATTTATGTTGTGGACAACTTCAACTATAAATCTTAATTGTCTGTAGTGTTTAATAATCTAGAATTCAGCTGAACAGCTTCTCTTTACCTTCCACTGCTGTTAGCTCAGGCCCTGGCTTGTTTGGAGAATTGTCATTTGAAAATATTATGTATGCCAGCAATTATGCCAAACTGTTCTGTCAGTACAGTGGATCAAGTAGTCAAAATGATGCACCATTTACAAAGTGCTTAGTTTCTCATTTGCTTACTACAGCGTATGAATAAACATCAAGCTGTGGTCTACACTGAAGAAAAACTTTCCCACAAATTCTTAACACTTCTAACCTATATTTGTGAAAGAGATTTAAAAATCTTTGGTAGTGTGTAGTTTCAGCTCTGGGGACACATTGCACTGATGAAGTGTTTATCAGGTTAAAGACCCTTCTTCACTCTATTTCCATTTCAGGATACTAATGTCGCTCAGGCTTTGCTAACAAAAGGGTTTCCTTTCAACAACACTGTGGGAAAAACACAACTACATTTGAATATTGTCTGTATGACAGCTTCCTCAAGCTCGACAGCTGACAGCTATACTGATTAAGAGTTACAGGTTCAAAAAAAACTCACAGTAGGCAAGGCCCTGCTGACTTTAATAGGAGTTACTCACAGGATGACTACAAAATCAACACTTGTTTTTCCCATATAAAGACTTGTTTGACAAAACAGGTCTTCAGGAAGACTTGTTTAAATACAAAGCAAGTATTGGATTTTTTTAAGAAGCAGCGATTCAATTCACACTAGTACAAAATCAGAATCATTCACTCAAGGGTTTTTTTTGTTGGGTTTTTTTTTGTCACTAGAACATTAGGTAGATTAGCAAAACAAAAGCATTCATAGCTCAAGGTCCATTCTGCCTGCTGTAGCTTTTAAACAAACCCCTTTCTGACTCTTCCCTTTGCACCTTTTTCCCTAGACTGCTGAGCCAATGTTTGTTGTCTGTAGTTTTGTAATTTCCACTTGGAAGATCGGTAAATTACGTAAATTACGTAAACTTTATTATCTTGGAGCTTTGTATTTCCCTGAAAAAAACAAAACGGTTTACTGTTAAGATTATGTGTGAAAAGTCACCTTCTCATATGTAAAGAGCTCAGCCTTCCGTCTTTGTTTTGATGTGGGTGTGGATTAAGCGTTTAACAAAAAGTGTTGGTAAAGTTCACACTGCTTAATGCTTTTGTGAAGACTTGCTTAAATACAGACTTTCTAAAATAAAATGTAATTCAAGTCTTCTCAATAAACAAACATTTTTATTCCTTCCTTAGCTCATTGATACTCACCTGGGAGTCTTTCCTTAGTTTAAATACTGTCTACTTCAAAAAGAAGTCCTGTGTTTTATATTTGAATGCTTGGGTGTTTTTCCCATCTCTGATATTTTTTCTGATAAAAAACATTACCTCTTCCCACAAACCTTGCTTTATATTGTAAAGCATAGCAGAAATAGAAGGAATTCAAGAGGTTTTTATGGAGAGATTTCTGAATGATAGACCGAAAAGATCAGAACATTTTTAGAGAGGGAGTCAAGTACCTGACAGAGAGATAACAAATGAAAAAAAAAGCAGAAAGAAAATAAACTAACATCTGATTACCTTTGGCACTCTCAGAACGTCAGAACAAAGGTTTTGCAATTAAACTAAAGAGCAAAAATACAAGTGCTTGCTTTTCACTGGGGAAAAAAATATATCTTTTTTTCCCTTCTATGTCTTTACTTAAAATGTCTCCTGTCCTTATTGCTTATTAGCTTCTGGTCTCTGTTGCATGAACAGATGAATTTTAATATTCATTTTCTTGCAAAGAATTTTCAAAGTTCTACAAAGACATCAAATTTAATTTTATCACTCAATACAGTCTTCCAACTGAGTGCTGATTTTTCTTTCAGCTACTTCCTAACATTCGCACAGGGCCTGTGAGAAGGAGCAGCTTCTCACAGTTATCTCACTGATCAACACTGATCACACTTCAGAAGCTGGTGAAGAAGCAGCATAGAGATGCCATCACCAACCCCATCTGCTGAGATGAGGTTTGCAGTGGAATTTAATATGAATGTTCGGTTCTAAAAAGCAGCTGCCTCTCTAGGGAATGATATATCAGACCACACATCACAGGGTGAAGATACAGAATCCATCACTCTTCTTGGATGGTAGCAGTCCTACCCATCTTTTCAGATACCTACTTCTTGCCTTGTGCTGTTATTTTTTTATGTAATCTGTGGGTTTTATACTAGGTAATGAGTGGCAGAAAAAGGAAAGAAGCAACTGGTTTGCCCTCTCAGAAAGCACTGAAGTAGCCAAAAAATAAAAGTATTTTGCATCTAATTGCCCTGGAGTTACATTTAGCAAGGGCATTGCAAATGCAAGTCTACATACATACTTCCGGGTAAACTACTGTCAACTGTACTGATGCCAGACAAGTTGTTTGCTCTGATCTGTTTTCATTGCACCACTTTATAGTCTGGTGACCACAGGTTTGTGTTCACTGTATTTCTGTTGCATTGGAAATGCTGTTTGTGTTAATTTTATCTTGATTTAGTATAGCAGCGTAAAGCACTTTCTTTGAAATATGGGGGATTAAAGTTTTTCCAGGAAGCTTCTGTGATTCAAAAACTCCCTGGAGAAAGGTTGGCTTCCATTTCTTTCACAGTTAGATTAAAGTCACTTCCTACATCTGCATGATTATGTCATTCATACATAACGTACATAGGTAGATCATGGTTTGTAACTAGAACATGTTTTTGGGACCCAGCATGGTCTTATTTTCTAACACCAGCTCTGCCATTGATTTTAGGAATAATTATGAGCAGGTCATTTTGTTTTTCAACCTCCCTTGCTGCATTTATAAATAGGAATAACATCTGATGAGGTTGTACATGAACCCTAATTAATTTAGGAAGGCGGGCACAATTCTCCTTATGTTAAAAAAGGGTTAAAGTTTGTCTGATAGCTATTACAGGCAAAATCATAGACTATGAACATTTTAGAATATCAGTGGGCTTAGACTTGAGAATCCCTTCTGAACTATAACAGTAAGGGGTTGAGAATTTTGCTGTGGGGTTTTTTGTCTTTAATAGGAGGGAGAGCCAAGCTTGTCTCACTCATACTTGATATCAATGTGACTGGTATCTTATAGTATGGGACTGGTGACTTGCAGAATAAGAGTAGCAAAGTGTTGCCCTATGAGGATAACTTTCTGCAGGATGTAAAGGAATTTAAAGGAATTTTGTGATTTCTAGCAATGCTAATTACAGTCATGGGGTGAAAAAGATTGCACATAGGGCTGGAAAAATAGGGACTTAGACTATTCATTTTGACTTATAAAGATTTTTTTTTATTATTTCTAACAAGAATTATGTCCATATTTCTTTGCATTAAAAATAGGTTTGTAGGGGAAATGGGAATAGTCTATTCAGGCTTTTCATGTTCACCAGGCTACTCCTATGTGCCTAATTGCATATCACAGCACTCAAACTGTAGAATTGTTTAAAAAGAAACCAATCCAAACAACAAACTTCTTATTGCAACTAGCTTATCCTGTGGCATTTAAAATGCATCTTTGTAGAGCCTAGTAAAGCAAACACTTAAACCCTTTAGTAGTTATCATGACTAATTAACAGTGTTCTCAGGAAAAGCATGACATTTTGTTGATGTTCTGCAGAAAAATATAAATATAACCAAGGGAGAAGTTTGTTGTGAGCACTACAAAGATAGCTGACACAGAACTGGGGTAGATTGTAATGTAAGAGAAAAGGAAGATTAATTACTAATATGCTTCCTGACTTTCACTTTTATGGTCTCAAATCTTGTGGTAGCATCTCTCCTTCAACCTGTGAAGAAATATAGGGGTCTGGCTCCCTTAAATTTAGTGAGTTTGTACCAAAGATATGTTCAGTGGATAGCATTTTATGTGGAAAGGAAGGAGGTTTATCTCACATTTTCAAAAGCAATTGCCTTTTCCAGGTGGATGATTTCCATTTGATTTACCCAGTACATAATTATTATTTTGCTGGCTTAGTGAAAACTCTGTAGTAACTGAAAGTAATATTCCCATTTCAGTTTTCTGACTGTGGCCTTTTTTAGAGGATAATCTGCCAAGAAGAGGAAAAGGATTATGACAAAGTGATACAAATCTCATAGACAGCTTTAAGTGCCAATCCACTGTCTCGCTAAGGGCAACACTGCATATTCCCAGCAGGATGCTGATCTTATGTGTATTTCAGTCTTGCACTTCTGTTGGGTGAGGATATCACCTCCCCAGGGAGGTCTGCCTAATATTTGAGGAAGCTTTAAAGAGGGAGAGAAAGCAATATGCCTGTCCTGGGAAAGGAGAAAAGAGAAGTGGGAAATGAGAAGAGAGAAAGGCTGCTGTGCTGACTGGAGAACATGACAGTAGGTAGCATAGTAAGCTGAAATTGGGGTATAATATGGCTCATGGAAAATGCATTTGCTTTCAAGTGGCTGGACTCAGAGAAAAAGATGAAAGACCTCAAATATGATGTTAAAATTGTAAACACAAAACTCTGTTGTTACTCCGCCTATGATGCCAGCAGGTTCTGACATTGGACAGGGTGGGAAGGAGTGGCTCCCTCCACAAGGATGCAGGAAGGCCATAAATATTTTGCCCAGCCTTTGTTTTTTCCCCTCTTCATTTTCTCTCTCTCATTCTCCAAATCCCTACCCCTCCACCCAAAAATTTCATTCTTTCTGGCAGTTTTGCAAAGAGTGTCATTTCTACCAGCCCCCTCAGGATGGCTGGAAAGGACATGAAAGGGAAGAAGGGTTGCAGCTGGGGCTGAGCTGCCTTCTGTGCACACAGCAGTGCTAATGGACTAGGAAGAAACTGCCTCCTCCACCTCTGTGCTCTTCCCTCTCCTGGCCCAGGGTAAGTTAGGTGCTGCTGCAGTGCTGGAGGCCCAGTGGTGCTTCCTCTTCTGCCAGAGCCCAGGCTCACTGGTTTGGGCATGGCAGCCATGGAATGGAGCTATGAAGGGCAAGGCTGTAGGGCAAGAGGCAGTTGTCTCAGGAGGTGCCTTTGCAAGCAGAAGATGCAGGTATTAGGGAAATGAGGTGAAGGCCCTGGAGGCAGTGCTTTGATGAGGCTCTGAGGAGTGCAGAGAACCAGCTAGAGGTGCAAGGGGCCCCTGCCTTAACAGGGGCAGTAGGATTTGAAGAGCTTTGCCTGGGTGGAGCCTGCACATATTTTGCTATATATTTTACATGCAAAGATTTGGGGCAGGGAGAACAGAAAATGTGCACTGTTTCACTCGGAGAACTGGGACATCCAGGTTGGGGCAGGCAAAAAGTGGAGGTACAAATAAACAAGAACAAACCAAAGAAATACGGCAGAAACACTGAACATGTAAATAGTATTTTTAAAGAACAAACAGGAGTTGGAAAACTTCCCAAAGCTGAACTGGTTGCTATCTAAAGGTTGTATCAGCCTTGAACTCCTTTTTTTTTGATTTCTTGCTTTCACAGACAGGTGAAGACTGGGGAAGCAAGGCTGGAAGTAAAGAAACCACTGGTCAATAGTTAGCTTAACTGAAAAAGTGGAACAGCTTTCTGGCTAGCTAGGGATAGAAGAAGTAATTTCTGTGTCTTTGTTTCCCCAGAAATTACATTTGGTCATCTTAAAGTGCTTTGACATAAAACCTTTCATGTAAGCAATGCAGCACTGTGACCTGCTGTCCAATGATTGTCATGACTTTGTCTTGACTGCAAGGTTGTCTTTTTGTGATACGAAATGGTTAGGAAATACACCCTATTTAGGTTAGGAAATACAGCCCCCACCCCCTGTTCTTGTGAGGCTGCACAGTGAACAAATTCAGCTTTTTGGAATACCTTACAAGACTTGCATTTCTGGTATTTAAAATAGATCAAATGTCCCACCTGCCTCATTGGGCTACTATGGTGTGAGAGCAACAGTCAGTGGCAGGAGCAGAGGAATACTTTATGCCAATGTTGCGGTGAAATCCACATAGTTCTGTGAATCTTTTAAGATCCTAAACCACTCTTCCACAGTGGCTAGATGAGAATATTTGCAAGTTCCTCAAAATCTTTCCTTCTTACTGACATCAGTTTCTTTTGAATTTGCACACTGCTTTCCCAGCCATCACCAAACTCTTGCTAATAGCATCTTTCTCATTGACTGTGCCTGAAAATAAGAAAGCATGATTTGATGGATTATCACCTGTTTAAAATCAACATACAAGCCTGTGGAATCTCTCACTTATTAGATGTGCTTGCCTAGATTTGGATAAAAGATGAATTTTTGAGAATATGTTAGCTAGCTTCAACCTAATTATCTAATCTCATGAACATGCTAATGAAGTTTGCCTTGTCACAATCAGAAATTGGGACCTTGTTAGCATTCAGTCGCCAACAAGTAATAAAATAACCACTGTATTATTGCACTAAAGGCAAAGCTGGAGTTTTGGGCAGGTGATATAAACAAAAGGGACAAATCTTGAATCTTAATGAACTCTTCATAGTAGAAAGATAATTATTGAAAACTAACTCCTCACTTCCATTGCTATCAGCCATGTGTGCTGCCCCCAGCTTTGAATCATTTCTGATACATGTTGTATGCTCTTAGGTTCTTTGTTCAGATCACTCGCTCAGTAAAAGACTAGACATCTTTTTTTCCTGGATTTTTGTACTAGATTAGTGGTTTGAACTGGCTCAGGAATGGGTCTGACAAGATCTGAGAACAGCAGCAGGTAAACAGAGTAATCACACTGCTGGGAGAAGAGCAGGGAGACTAGATGAGCAGCAAGTGGTGAGCTGCGAGCTGCTGGATCCTCTGACCCTCTGACAGCAGTGGAGTCCAGAGATGAGTTGACCACTCTCTTTTAAGTCCCACTCACAAAATGAGCCCTATTCACATGGGTTATGAAAAGGTGGTAGGTTGTGTTGCTGCTTTGCTTGCCTGGGCATCTTCTTGACGTGGCTTGAATATGTTTTGAGTTCCACTGAACTTCTTTCTTGGGAGGCACAGAAATCAGGGTATCTCCCAAGTATCATTTAACTGTGGCACGAAAATGAGACATTGCTCACAGCTAATTGAGCAGATCTGTGACTTTATCTCCCCCCTACTGCTGAAATAGTTAACGGTGTTGACATGTAAATTATCCTTACTGTTTGTTTAATAAAAAGCAGAAATTGTCTTTCCCAAACAAGTACAGTCCACCCAAGGAACCATTACGTAAATACCCCAGGACTTGCTTCCAGCTACTTGGTTGGTTAATCATATGCCCCACCTCTTCCTTATCAGACTAGGAACCTTATTTCATCATCAGGAAAACTATCACAGACGCAACATAGCCAGCAGCATTTATAAGATAACTGCAGTTCCTTCACCTAATGTGCACTGTCAAAACACTGTTGGCCAACTCATTGTCAGAGTACACCAACTGTCATACTTGCTGTGGACAGATCTATGCAGAACCTACCACTGTGCAGATTTCACCAGGGCTGTAATATTTGGACATAGCAGGATTACCGTCTCCACAGCTGGCATGCTTTCCAGTCGTACTTGCCAGCCAGCGACCCTGGCAATCAAAAATGGCAACAGTAATGGGAAAAAAACCTCTGACACGATTTGCAGCTTCTGTATCTGTCCCAGGCAGATGAACAACTACCTGCCTTTGGGCTCCTGTGGTACTTCTGGAGCCAGTTTAACTGGTTTGGATATGGCACAGTCTGCTCTGCCAAAGCCAATAATGCCCCGGGGACCCAGGACAGCCTGTTGTGCCTGTTGGTAGCAGAGAGGGTGCTTCACTCTTGCTCAGTAGCTTTTCTTTTCCATGCTGGATGATCTTAAGAACATCACTACTGATTCCAGTGCTATTGATTGTTTTGTGACTGTTTGGGTGAGTTCTGGGACTGTTTTAAACCTTAGCTTGTTTAAAAATACAAAATGCCTGCATAAATAACAAGGTGGATAGAGAATTTCTGTTTCTTAGAACTATCTGCTATTTTAGACTTTAACATAGATATTAAATTGCCTGTTTTCTGGCACAATGCTGGAAGAAGTTCTAGGATAAGAATACGGCACTGGGGAAGGGAAAGCAACAGTGAGGATCTTTGTAAGCAAAATACCTACAAGTATCTAACCATGGCCTCAGTCGTATATCACACTATCTGTGTACCTTTTGGTGTGAACTAGAGAAGGAAATTAAGTGCCTTTCCCAGCCTACATTACAGCTTGATAAGTCCTTTATTCCCATTCCCAGCACAGCCGTGCACACTGACACAAGGGAAAGGGTACTGTAAGTGAAATGTGGGCAGGTATAAACTGTGTATGTGCAGGGGGGAAATTACAGTGTTTGGTTATACAATAAGCCAGTATTACTGCTGAAACTACAGCCTGAGGCACTACCTCCCCCAGAAAATAAAAGGGGCAGCTGGAGTATTTTTATTGTGTCTGAGTGCAGTTACCCCCTTTGCAGTGTAGCCCCACAAAGTGGCAAAGCTGAAGGGACACGATGCACCAGCATGAGGTCAGGACAAACAGAAGGGGGTTGCTGGGAGTTGCTGCAGCCAGCAGCTTCTGCATGGGGAACCACAGCCTCGGACCTCTGTTGAGCTGATGAAGTAATTTATGTGAAAGCTTGGACAGTAACTCAACACAAATGAAGTTGTAGATGTAATGATGTTTTGAATCAAAACAAACTAGTTCAAAATTTAAATCAGTAACAAGTGCTTAAAACTATCATTCAGGAGAGGACAACTACTGGCATAATGGTTCACATTTTTGAAATGCAGATCAGTGAACCTCTCTGAAGGCCATTTATTTGGCTTCCTGTGAAATTATATGTGGCTCCTGAGATAGGGCTTTAATGCAAAATCTGTATCAGCATATTCTTAACTGTAGGTACATGAATTGCTCATTGAATTCTTGCTTACCTACATGGCTGAAATGAGACATACGATGTTGTTTCACAACACTTTTAGCTGACATAAGCCAGCACTGCTGCCCAAAACAGTGCAAGGGTGAAGTGAGAAGATCCAGTTGAGCCAAACTAACAGGTCATTGCTGCTGAAAGGGGGCGGTTCTTCTGTCCACCCCCTCAGCCTGCCTCCCTGCTGCTCTGTGCACTCCTTACACGTCTCTTGCCCTAGCTCTGCTATTCTTCTGATCTTTCAGTGAGCCATGCAGTTAAAACATGACAACAGTTGTCCTGTGGCTAATGAGCTGAGCTGGCTCACTGCAAGGTTGCTTGGGCTTTAGGGCAACACAAGGAAAAAGGATCTGGCTCCACAGCCGCAGACAGGTGTAGAGGAGAGGGGAAGGAGGGCGTGGGACTGACGTTTTTGGCAGCAGCAAGCTATTAAATTGGCTCAGCTGCATCTTCTAGCTGCACCCAGAGCTAACTCTGCTGCAGTTCCACCTGGGTCTTGTTTTTTGCTTCCCCACCACCTCCCTCTTTATGCCAGCACCAGCATTTGCACAGCCAGCTGACAAACTGAGCCAGGCGCCAAAGCCAAACCAACAGTACCAGTGTTTAGCTTCAACCAAGATCAGCTTTACAGATGAGTGACAAGGGGGCAGGAAGGAGTGGGGTATGGGAGTGGAGGAAAAGACTGGGTTTTTTTTTCAGCAGCAGTGACTGCTTAAGGTGTTGGTGAAATTACATCCCTGGAGGCCTGGTACTGCGGTTGAGCCCTAGAAAATGAGACATACCAAATTTCCAGAGCATATTTGCATGAAGCTCGAAGAGGAAAGGCAGTGGATTTCTCTGTTTTACATTTTGTTCACTGACTTCTTCCAAAGGGTAACTTGACCCAATTACCCCTCTCTGGCAATCCCAGATTTTGCCTCCTATTAAAATCACCCGGTGGTTTAGTAAGGAGTGTGTAAATGAATCACCTTGTCAAGCAAGTGGAAAAAAATACACTGACTTTCACTTTTTGAAATACATCTGACCTGTTTGTTTGCTAGATATTTGTTTTAAAACATAATAGCTGTTATTACTGCTGAGACAAACACAATACGATGCCCAAACCTAAACTAGATTCTCTGTCAATTTTGCATTTTTAAGTTCCAGTTACCCAGGCTGTCTGTTTTCAGTTCCAAATCATCACAATCCAACCAGATTTAACTTCTCAAGAAATGCTGGATTTACTTGAAAGAACTTTGTAGATATTAAGAGGTTGTTGGATGTGTTTTAGTGTTGGCTGTAATGGCTGAAGTTTAAAGGCTTGGATTTTAGATTACACAAGACTAAGGAGTGTAGAGCCAAAAATGGAAAAGCTGGCTGATGATGTGAATGTAGCCCACGCATCAGCTGCAGAGCTGAGTACACAGTCCTGCTTTTCCTTAAAAAAAGCCCCGATAAGCTACCCTACAAAGAGTTGTCATGACTTGACTGAGGAGACAGCAGAGGGTAGGAATGAGGTGACGGGGTTGGAAAAGGAATGGGTTAACAGCTGGACCCCTGCAAGAAATATCTGTATGGCTGTAACCTGCAGGAATGTCCCCTGCAGTTGGAAAGAGAGAATAAGTGGTGACATGGAGGATATGAGCAGAAGCAGTGATACACCAACCCTGCCACCAAACACCATGTTCAGGGAAACCTCACACCAGCCATGGCCTTGTTTACAAGTATTCAGGATAACTACTTTTCTGTTCATGGTTGGGAAAAAAACTCAGGCTGCCACATTACAACCTGTTTAGTGCAATTCAGTGAAAAGTTCAGCATAAAAATGCAACCAACTACAGTAGCCTTTTTCTGCTTATATATTTTGTTGGTTTATTTCCTCTGATACGGAATATTTTTTTACTTTTTATGCACATTTATAAAGCTCTTTGTTATTTGCTTTATGTCGATTTCAGTATACTGGTTTAACATGTAGGTATTTTTTTGTCATACCTATCCTTGGATGTGAAAATAAATTGAGCTTCTGCTGCCATTCCTGCGGGACACTGAAATTTGCTATCCATATGCATGTATACAAAAGCAGCTTCAGTGTTCATAGGGGGAAAAAAAAGTCAAGAAAAAAGATGAAGAAAATTAATTTTAAAATTTAAGTTCACTTTAGATTTGTAATTTTTTTCCTGCAGTAATCATGCTTCTGCATTTCCTTGCTCTAATTAATCTGCTCCATTAATTAAATGTGTGTGTTTTCAAATTAACCCTTGGAATCACAGACTAGATGAGTTCAGGGTAATTTAAAGATGGATTTTATGAGAGTCAGAGCTATAGATATCACTAAATGACATGCAAAAAATTATTATAAGCCAATTAAGCCCAAATTCAAAGTATTCATTCCATGAGCAGACCTCATCCTTAACATCAGCTTGAGCCAGGCTGGCCATGTACACAGATTTTTAGCATGCTATAAAATATTTTTAGGAACAGACCATCTTTGGGCAAGGTCCACTATCTTATAAGAAGCAAGAACAGAAGAATTTTTTTACTAAACAAAGAAATATCAAATGTTAGGCTCATATTACCACGTTACTAATGATAATGATGGAAGTAATACTGCATGGTATTAGGGCTATTTAGAAAGCATATCCTCAAAACAGGTTGCTGGTTTCCTTCAACAAAGCTGTTAGATTCCTTCAGACTCTGCCTATCCTAAAGAATTTAGCTGTGCTGTACTGTCTGCTGCCAAGCACTTCTACTCCCTGTCCTCTGTGGAACTGAGGACACCAGCTCTATACAGTAGCCTCTTTGTACAACAAAAGGCTTATTTTTGGAAGGCTATGCCTGTGGGGCAATGCTGAGCACTGCTTGCCAAGTAAGGTGCCATGATGCTGTGGTGCACAAGTTCTTATTTGTACCAGCTCCCGATTGTTTCATTGCCTTGTAGTGCTCTGATCCTGATTGAAGTTTTGTGTGTTCTCAGCAGCAGTGTGCTGGCCTGCCTTTTTTCCAGTGCTCTTAGACTGTCCATTCAGATGTTCTAGTGGAGGCCAAACAACTTCCACCAGAGCTTTTGCCTGGATCACTCTGAACCTGAGTGTTTGACACATGACTGAGACCACTGTTGCTCCTGAGCAGTTACCTTCTAGCTAACCAGACAGCAGCCAAAGCAGTGGCTCTTTTTTCAGTCGTCTAAACCAATCTTGCTGCTGCAGCCCTTCTTTTGCACTAGTGCTGATATTCGTCTGAGCTGTTCCGTTAAGCTAATCCAGCAGAAAATAAATTCAATAAAAAATAGTTTTCTGCCATGTAAGGTGTATCTCTATTACCTTTCATATCTGTCACCACTATGTTTGTTTAGCTTGTGTTTACAATCCCCTTCTCTATTATTCTTCCTGTATGAAAAAGTTATTTGCTTGCTGTAAGGTACAAGTTATGTTAGTGGCTCTCCAGAGGGAATTGCACAGAATTTCTTCACCTTGCCTAATGGCTATAAATTGAAGTTGACTTTTTTTGTTTATGTCTGTGCCTGCATACATGTTTATTTGATTTTGATTATGTACTTATAGGTTTGTGTCCTTAAATCTCTTAGTACATTAAAACTGCATCAATTTGCACTGCCCTTTTCAAATCTCACCTTTTTTTAATCTAAAATGTAGTTTGATACTATAAAGATATAAAAGTACACAAAATTTGTATTAATTAAAAGTTTAGCTATTCAAAATGAGGGCAAAAGCTATTGCATTTTGATTTGGTTGAGTTTTTTAATACAAGCTCAGAACATAATTTGAGAATAACTCCCATATTTTGCAAGCATGGGGCAATAACATACGAATATCCCACTGACACCTGAAGATTTAGAACCATATTATTCAAGACTGTTATACTTTAGGGATTTTAGTACTTTGTGTCATGCATGCTGCTGAAATAAAGGCATGTTACACCTATGTAATTTCATCACCTTGTCATTTAGACTGGACCATAACATAACCTGAGATGATGCAGGCAGGGGAAATAAAACACACCACTCATTTAACTAATTCACATGCTACATGCTGAAAAATGTTGTTACTCCTGTTGAATAATGCTGTCATGCCCATTTCTATTAAGGCTTCACAGCTTAGTCTTTGGAAGTCGCTAGTGATGCTGAAAATGATGAAGAATGATGATAATACTGTATGCGTTAAACTGTGAGTCTCTCTGTCCTCTCTCAATCTCTTCCCACTATTGCTTTCACTCACATATGGTGTTGTAAGGCAATTAATGTGAATTGAGTTTATTCATTTTGCTCATCCCAAAAGTATGAAGTTTCATGCATGTAAGCCAAACTTATTGTCTCATATACTGTAGTCCTGTTTACCCATGTTTGGAAATTTCAGAGAGCTCACCAGAAGAAAATAGATAGAGTTTTTCCATTGCACAATGGATCAGGCACAATGTTAGACCAATACTGCATTTGTCACAAAGAGAACCTGTGTTCCATTGTAGTATCTTTGTTAGTTTAAAGACCCGAAGTCCCTCAGGGAGTGTCACAAATCCATGTCCCTTTGTGCTAGATATTTGTATTTCTATCTCTGATTTAGTAGACAGATGTGAAAAAGCATGTGAAGCCAGATAACTCCCTAGTAACTACACAGCTGCAGATGTTAAAGAGAGCAAGTTATTCTGGCTAAGGTCAGTATTAATTTATGCTCAAAACTTTCCTTCCAGTCATGCCATTTTTTGATGGTATAATATAACTTACTGTTATTTTGGGCTGATCCCTCCCACATTGATTAAACTGCTTCCCCATCTGTGGCCTCTTCTAGCATAAAGTTGTAAAGCATTCAGAACCCAGTATTTGCTTTTCCTGGGCAAGGGGAGTAGTCTTAAGTCACAGACAAAAGCAACAGTAGGTTAAAAAAGTCTCAAGACACCAGAATTTCAAGGCTTTATGATATCTCACATCTACAAGAGTTTGCAAAAACAGTTTCTTCTCTACCTTCATCTTATTATTTCTGCTCAGAAAGGCAACAAAATCAACAGGAAAAAGTCCTGGTTTGCTTTTGTCACCAGCCAAATTCTGAATGTTCACGTCTTTTTTCCCCCTCCCCTTGCTCTGTCTAAAACTCTTACCAAATTTCCACTCTACTATGACCCCACGTTTGGCAGAACCACAAGTTGAACTCCGTATAATATAAACAGATAGTACAAAATAAAGTGCTGCTTTATAGTCAATTGGCATTAGCTAGTGGTCATTCATGATAGGGTAACATGGTTGCCTAATGCTTTAAAATTTGATGTGGGTTGGGTAACCATGCAGTTTTAAAAGCTATTTTAAAACTATAAACAGACTTCATTTAGCTTGGACAACTGCCTTTCGCATAAAGGAGAACATTAGTTTTAATTTTTTAAAGTATATTCTAAAAGATTCTCGGTTATCAAAGGTCATTCAGAAGTCTTAAAGCCTCTTCTGACATCCCTCTGAGTTCAGTAGGAGTCTTTCCACTTTTTTTCAAACACCAGTGGATGTTGAAAAAGAACAAGCAGCTGGCCTTTGATAGGAGGGCTTCAAGCATGGGATGGTACATTGCAGGCACATGTCTTCTTACTGTCAACCAGCCAACAAAGTTATGGAGCTGCCCTAACTTGGCACTTCTAGCGGTTCTTACTGGTTTCAGCTCAGCACCATGCTAATGAAGCTGAAGGGCTTTAGGTCATCTTGGAGCATGAGTAGGAGCAAATTGTCATCTGAACAAAATATGTTGTTTAGATATACCTACAACAGATTGCCCAGTGCCAAATGAATCTATCACATTAAGACAGCATCCCAGCAAATTATCTTACTGACTCAGGGAGTAGAGCAAGGGGAATTCATGTGTAACGGAATCGATCATCCCCCTGTTCTCAGCACTGGTGAGGCTGCACCTCGAAATGCTGTGTTGAGATTTGGGTCCCTCACTACAAGAAAGACAGTGAGGTGCTAGAGCATGTCCAGAGATGGGCAACGGGGCTGGAGAAGGGTCTGGAACACAAATGTTATGAGAAGTGGCTGAGGGAACTGGGGTTGTTTAGCCTGGAGAAAAGGAGATTCAGGGGGAGCTTATCACTCTCTGCAACTACCTGAAAGGAGGTTGTTGCGAGGTTGGTGTCAGTCTCTCCTCCCAAGTAACAAGTGACAGGATGAGAGGAAATGGCCTCAAGTTGCACCAGGGGAGGCTTAGATTGGATATTAGGAAAAATTTCTTGACCGAAAGGGTTGTCAAGCATTGAACAGGCTGCCCAGGGATGATGTTGAATCACCATCCCTGGAGATATTTCAAAAACACATAGATGTGGTGCTTAGGGACATGGTTTAGTGGTGGACTTGGCAGTGCTGGGTTAACAGTTGGACTTGATGATCTTAAAGGTCTTTTCCAACCTAAGTGATTCTAGTCTGGAAAAGGATTGCAAAAGAAATGTCATAAGCTATTCAAGCAGGCTGAGAAGGGTACCAATACTGCAATTGTTCTTGGTATTTTTTCATAGAAATTAATTATTCCTTGAGGAAAACACCTGTCTGTGTTGCCTATGTCCTGACTCTTCTCTGACGTGGTACAGAACTACCAGGTTCCTCACTGGAGAATCTCAGTATTGACGTATGAACATGACTGGGGACAGACTTTTAGTAGGGCCTGTAGCCTACTAAAAATAAGACAAGGGGTAATGGTTTTAAACTAAAAGCGAGTAGATTGGGTAGATTCAGACTAGATACAAGGAAGACATTTTACAATGAGAGCGGTGAACTGGAACAGGTTGCCCAGAGAGGTTGTAGATGCCCCATCCCTGGAAACTTTCAAGGTCAGGCTGAACAGAGCTTTGAGCAACCTAATCCACTTGAAGATGTCCCTGCTTATTGCAAGGGGGGTGGACTAGATGACCCTTAAAGGTCCCTTCAAGCCCAAACTATTCTATGACTATAATTCTGTGACTTGTGTCACAACACACTGTATTGTAGTGGTCATGTGTGGTTTTGGAAACAGTTATTTTATTTCTGCTACTTAGAATTTTGCCTGCAGGTTTTTCTCCATATGCACAAAGGTTCAGTGTTTGCACATAAGGCAGTGCAAGAGGACTTTTTTCTTCCTTGTAGCCACTTGCACCGGAAAGTAAAAGAAAAAGTCATAGGATAAATGTACTGTCTCAGGAGGAAAAAAAAAAAGAAGCAAGCTTGCTTTTGCAAAATTCAGAGCTAGGCACAAAATATAAGTAGACTATTATCTTTTATAATTCAGAGAGTATGCTTATTTTGGTTTGGGTCATTAATACACAAACTCCAAGTATTTACTTTTTTTTTGAAATTAAAAATTTCATCCCTGGAAAAGCAGGGGAAAGATAGCATAGCTCTAAAATTGAGCTATCTTGCAATTCTGAAGGATCTGATCTCTATAAAAGTCACTGGAACAATTCCCATTGATTCCCACTGAATTAGAGTCAGGTCTTAAGAAACACCAACTTTAGTTAGCTTAACTTTTAAATATTCCCTTGATAGGAAGCTGTCATGTGGTGGGTGTTGAGCAAACAGTAAATAAAAGTTGCTGAAGTACAAATGGCTTGAATGACAATCATGCTCTTGGTCTCCAAGCCTTCTAGACCAGGGACCTGGCCAAAGCCATGGTTCCCTCTCAGCTAACGTGCCTGTGTTTCTCTCCCTGTAGTGAAAGACAAAGTGGGATGCTGATGAATGCATATGTCTCACCCTGTTAGGAGGCTGTAATGTAGCTGGGATGCACGTGCAGGAGGAGTCTGGGGGTATTCTGGGTGCTCAAGTTAAGGTATAGTTACTGTGATCTTTAGAAGCAATAAACTAGCAAGTTAACTGAGTAGGTTTAGTATAGTTGTAGCCTTTTGCATTCTTTGGATTTTGTTGTTTAAACTAGTACTTTTGCTATTAGATACACTTTTAAGACACTCACTAGGTCCTCCTCAGTTTTATTAGTGTGTCTTTACTGCTTATGCCAGCGGTTCCATTCTATTCTTAGAGGTGTTACTTTGTCAATATAGACTGCCCCTTAAAATCACTCTTGTTTATTGCCTACAGCATACATGTAATATCCATCTCTGGTAATTTGCAGATGGTCTCTCGGAAATGCTGTCAAAATTCCAGGAAGGCTTCAGGATGGTCCCCCTTACTTGTTGGATATAGTGTTCAATGGTGACCCCATTTCATAAATGCTTGCCACATTTTTTCAGCTGTGCACCTGCTCTGGAAAGAAATCTGAAGTGGAGCCTAATGTTCCCTTCACAAGACAGAGCATGCTAACCCCAGGTGCAGTATCTCACTAGGCAAGCAGAGAGTCAGCAGCAGAAATTCCAGTTACCATGTTTTGTAGATGCCAGATGTTAAGCTTCAGCTCTCTAGCACTAAACTGCAATGTGCCGTGAATCTCATGCCAGAATTAAGGTTGCCTGTTCGTAGTATAGACATGTCTTTCATGTCTGAAATTATGTCTAAGGAAGAACCAGAGATAAGACAGATATTGGCAAAGGGAGAGAGGAGGAGGGAATTTCTACATTTATTAGTCATGTTATTGAAGAAAGAGGAAAGATTTTATCATGTCTGTCTTGCTGAAAGCAAGGCTCTGGGTTTACAAAGATCTGCTGGTAACAGTGCGTAACCAAGTCTACTTTCATACATCTTAATGCTAGAAGGCTAACATCGCTTTCCTTACAATAAAGAGGAAGAGCGTTCTGTCAAGGTGTTTGCTGCGTGTATGCCTCTATATGTGTGACCAATAGGTGAGAATTAAGCTGGCATTTGTTCTAACCATTAATAAAATGTGAGTGGGGGGAACACAGCACTAATTTGAACAGGGATGGGAGGAAAGCTGTGTAATGCACACTCCGCTGTCCCAGCCCAGTAAAAGGGCTGAAGTCCTCCTGGCTATCCACTGCTTGGTAAATGTGTACCTGGTGATTAAAGTATTTCTCATGAATGAAATAAAGACTAATGATGTGAAGGGAACTACAATATTTCTATTTATGGCAAGCCCTTTAAGAAAAAAAAAAACCCTGATGTGTTAACTAATAGGCTTCATTGTTTTACTGGTGAGAAGAGCATGGTCCCTTTAAAAGCCTTAGACTCCTTTTAGAAGTGTTGTTGCTGAGCTCTGCCCCACCTCTGCATAAGCAACACCTGCATACCTGCAGGGTACTTTCTTCTTGATAGCTTGTATACCTTGATAATATATGTTGGTGGAGTGGTCTAGATTTGTGACGTTTAGCCATACATTTCATTAATGCAATGATCTAACATTTGCCAGATACCCAGTGATGTAATAACTTACAGTGCTTCTAATACTCTTTTTGCAGCATTTACATTCTTGGTAGCCACTGGGCTGATGAGTTTTAAAAGGAAAAAAAAAAAGACACATCCTCCTCCAAAACACACTCAAATGGCAAATCCTAGTAAGAAGAATACAAAACGATTCCAGATCACTTGGCACTGTGGGAGCTGCATGCAACAGCCTTCTGAGCAAACTGACAGTGTTTCAAAGCAGTTTCTCAGTGTTGACTGACTGCTTATGACATATGTTAAGCTGAACTGGGGGTATGTGCAATTTCTCTGGATACAGAAATGTGTAACATGTCCAGGAATCCTCAAAGTACAGATCCTGTGGGGTCTGAGGAAGCCTGATGGATTTTAAGGAGGAGTGAGGCATTTGGGAGTGAGACAATATTCAAGGCTTCCACAAATCGTTCTTCACTGAGCTGTAAATATATATGTGTTTCTCTAAAAAAAAATTGTTAACTTGCAGAAAAAAACGTAGAGGATGATGTTCTTTGCCTCTTTGACATGCTTTACAGGTTCAAAGAGCAAATGCAGTATTTTGCTGTACATTTCTAGGGTGTATAACACAACGCAATTCCAGTCCTTATTACTATTAAAAGATAGTGTAGACACAATCAAAAATTATCATAGATAAGCCCCAGTAGGAAAGATGAGACAAGGGCCTGGCAAACCACTGGCTGACCTACTCTGTCGCTCCTTATTTTGTTCTCAGTTATTCATCATAGAGCTAATTAGTGGCATATTGTAGAACTGAGGTCATTAAGACTTAGAACTCTTTGCATCTTCTCCAGCTAATTTTAAAATTAACTATAGTGTTTTGGTACATTTCCTTTTTATGGGCAATGCCACTGTATTCAAACCCCTCTTGCTCTTTATCTTGGCATTTGCATATTGTCACTGCCATTAGTAGGGCTTCCTTTCAATAGCGCAATGGCTGGAGAGTTCCCAGTGTAGACATGCTGCTGTGCTTTTTCCTGAACTATAGTCTGCCTGGAGTAGGTTGGAGCAGTATGCAGATTCTGCCCTGCACGCTTCCATCAAAACGACCTCGCTTGTGTGTAGACTGAGAACTGAGCTGCACTAGAGAAAACTTCCAGGATGGCAAACAGCTCTGGAAAATCAAATTAGCTTTAAAGAGAAACACACAGCATTTAGCTGGCTCTGCATTGGTAGCAAGCATTTACAATCACTAGATCATGACAACTGCACCATACAGGGATAATTGTCTGTTATAAATGGCACTGTAGTAAGGAGACCAGTGATCTGTCTTTAACACGATTATACACCACAAATCAACGATAAGGCAGGCATTGCTTCTCTGATTCACTTTCATCAAAGATGAATGACCATAAGGCAAAGAAAAACAAAAATTAAAACAAAATACATAACGTGTGGATGCTTTACAGCCTAAAAAAATCTAGAATTTATTTTGTAGACTGATAGACTGATACATCTGAACAACACAATCATAGAGAGAATGTGAGGTTTATAAATTCATTTTGGCCTTAGCGTTCACCCTGCAGCATCCTGCACCACACAGCATGCAGGAGGTGTTACACTGCAAGTGAGACAGGAGAGCAGACTCCTGACCACTTGCCGTTACTAGAATCCTCATGAGCACATTCCTCTTGAGCCAGTGGTGTCCTTTGAGTGTCCTGGCTAAATTTCAGTTTGATTAGTTACATTCTGACTACTTAATTTCCTAAGAAGCTTGTAATTGTCTTTAATTATATGAGGATAAAAATCTGCATGTTTTTGTGGAGCATAGTAGTTACAGATACAACTCTACAAGCATACTGTGTTTTGCAAGCAAAGAAAAAGGCACAGGATTTGAACCAAGGAGCTTAAAATCAACCACATTAGAACAGCATCTGGGGAAATGAGTTGAGGTAAAGGTTGGTAAGTGGGAGTGTGAATGGATGGGAAATGTGAATGTAAAGGAAAAGGAATGTATCTGTGAAGCGATAGTTTATAGAATTTGCTTTATTTTGCATATGTCTTGCTAAAAAGTTCTCATGATGTTTGCAGTCTTAACTGAGTTTAAACTTCTTACTTTTGGTGCCCTAGCACTGAAAAGCTTTAAAATGGGCTAGCAGGTTGTATCAGGATCACAGAAACCAAACAAGCTCCTTTTCTCCATTTATGCTGCCTCTGAAAATGCCATGTCCATAAGCAAAGAATGATTTATTTAATTAATCGCAAGGCATGACTGTAATTTTATTTCTAATCTGAAAAATGAGAAATATGGTTCCAGCAGTACAGTGCCCCTTTTACACGACAGACTAGGAACCTGTTTTGTGTATGTCAGACATCTGGGAATCTAGTCTTAAACTGGGAGAGTGCCTTAGCAGTTTTGTTAGCTGAATCCTAAATCCGAATCCTAAACGGTTTCTTACAGCATCTGTGTTTTCCCTAGAGTGTATCTCATCTGAAAACTGACCAAGCTTGACCTATTTTGTTCAAAAATTGATGAGATCACAGTGCAGGCCTGTCTAACTGCAGGCCATAAATTGTTGTAATCCTCCATCTGGTCACTCTCTGTCAAGTGTATGCTTTGCTTAACCAGGGTGATAGAGCCTATCTGTGCTGTCTTCTAGGTGCTGAAGGCCTTAGGCACATGAGCAGGGTGGGGTAGCTGTAGGGTTCCCCAGGCTGTAGGGTTTAGGTACTGTACAACTGGATTTTGCAGAAGCTGGACCAACTGTGCATTGATGGTAAGGCCACTTTCAGAGTGCAGGTTTTCAGCTAGAGTAAAGCTAGAGTAAGGCATGGCTATCTCTTGCCATTTGCAGTTTTCTGGGGGCTTTCTGTGCTGATGTCTGTTTGATCCTTGTCTGTAAAGATTATACTTTTAGGCATCCAGATAAAATGCTTTACACTGAAAACTGCTTTATACCTAATTGTCTGAAGAGGCAAATGGGTACCTTAATTTTGCTTTTATGTTTAAAGAACCATTGGCTGGGGTATTTAGAAATCTGTTTTCCCAAGTGTTGGTAAGCCATGTAGTCCTTTCCCTTCTCTCTGACATCTCCAACAACAGCAGACCCACTGGATATGCATAGCATGCTTTAGTCCTTTACATTATTAGTAGACTGAGATCATCACTTGTAATTCAGGTTGCCCAGTACTACCTACATTGAGATTATGTTGCTTTTATGTGTTTAGAACTTCATCAAACATTAATTGCCCTTGGGTGTGTGCTTCAGGCAGAATATGTGTAGAAAATATCAGCGAAACAATTCAAGTAGTTCTGAAAACAGGTTAAAGAATAACAAATTGATTTTTTTTTTTTGTAAGGCTGTCCACTTAGGAAGAGAGATGAAATTTGGCAGGGAAAGGAAAGACGAATTTTGTGTCAAGAGATAAGCTATAAGCTGTAAGCCAGGCTTATTTTTGCATCTAAATATTGCAAAACCATTTTTTATAATGGCTAGCTGCACCATGAACCTGGGGACAAAACAAAATCACTCTCCATTATTTGACCACTATTTGTTCTGTTCACTGAATGAGGGGTCTGCAGGAAGGAACATATATAAGCACACAATTAAAGACAGGTACCAGGATGCACCCAAACTGAATACTTAACTAACATTATACCATATACTAATTTTGATCAGTCATGACTTTTAAGCATTTAACTCATTTTTTTTTTATGTGTGATTTTTACTTATAGTGAGGATTTAGAGATGTGATTTGTGCAATAGCATATAAGTGTAGAGGGGGTTGCTTTTAAAGCTGCTCAAACTTGTCAAAATTTTGGCTATTTTTTCTAAAGCAAGAAAATAGTAGAGTTTAAAATTGATTTAAATGCTCTTGTCATGTGGGCAACCTTTTTCAACACTTTGTGTGACCACCAGGATGTTTGAAACCTACAAGGTAATTTCCTCCTGAAAGTACAAATGGAAACTAATACATTACATGTACATTTATTACCAGGGCTATCTGTTACTGAGAATGCACTAAGAACCCATTGTCTTGGGATGACTAATTAAACACTGATTTACTTGCTCTCCAGAGTTCAGTTGCTTCCACACCCTAAGCAAAGAGCAAATGAAAATCCTGGAATTGGAGAATATATGAAAGAAAAACCATGGGAACACAGGCATACCCGGTGCCCAGGTATCAGCTTCTTTAAGCCAGCTGAGCACAAATCTGCCTTTTGAAGAGTCAATTAATTTTTGGTGGGATCCTTGTGATTCTTTGGCCTCTGTTGGTTCATGAACAGCAGGAGGGCAACAGGTTTTTTGCTTTTTACCATATAATGCAGTGTTCAACAGCTGCCTTTTCTAATATGCAGTGATCACAACAACTCACTAAGTTCCTCAGTCCTGTCATGCTTTCTTCCAGTCTTCTGTTACTCAGTGGTGATCCCTGCTCCTATGCTTACCATAGCTCTTCTAAAACTGCTTGCAGTTGTACTCAAAGTGAAAGTATTTTTCCTTAGTTTAAAAAAAACCTTGCTAAGTCTACCACAGTTTGATGACCACTTTAAACTGGATGAAGCCAACGACACTATCAAAAAGGTAAGTTTTGCCCTTTTTCCCACCTCAGTCCTGCCCATACATAAGATCAGCACAAGGATTTGGACAACCATACAATGAACCAGATCAGGGAACTGATCCAAATTAAAAATGAGTTTGGCCTCTGAAACACTTGTTTTCCCCAAGGAGATCAGTTCCCTAGGCCTGTTCATTTCATGGCTCCACCAACTGTGCCAGCAGCACAAAGGGGGTGGGTGACATGGGGTTAGGGATGAGCAGCTGTTGTGGAGGAGGAAGGGTGGGACTGGTTTACTACTGACAGCTTACTGAACTCAGGCAATGTGACTTAGGCTTGCATCAGTTTGGAAAATTGAAAAGACATTTCTAAATTACTCACAATAAGTACTATTTATACAGGGAATAAAAATAAGACATGGTGCCTTTTTCTTTTATATTTTTAATCATTATATAAAATGGGCTGAGTATTTTGTCAAAAAATATCAACAAGATGTGGAAGTAAAGGGATGCATTTAGATGCCATACGTGTGCTTTTGTTAGTCTTCCAACGTGCAACATAGTTGTGTCCTCTTCGGATATAAAGGAAGAGATAGAGCCCTGTATCCAGACTGTTACCATGGATTGCCTAGCTTTCATCTGTCACTACAATCCAGTCCTATCCCAAGGCCTCTTTAGCCCGTGGATGGTAGTGCAACTGCCTGACCGTGACACTCCCTAGCCCCACATGGCAAGCTGTGACACACAGCCACTCGCATGGCACCAGTTCCTAGTGTAATGGTTGTACAGACAGTTCAACTGAGTGACCAAGTAGTAAGAGCTCAGGCTTGCCAAACCACCTTTGATTTCTTTTCTCATAGAGTTATTAGCTTTAATTTTGTATCTGCCACCTGTCTGAATAAATTTTAATATATCATTCTCTGGTGGGTTTTGCAACAAGATGTAACTGGGACAAGGACTGTAAGAACTTGAAAACAGTAATTAAAATGGGAGATAAGATTAATCTTAGCAGTGTCTTCCAAGAAACCAATGACAGAGCTAGGTTATTCCAGTTATGGAAATCTTTTTAAGCTGAGTGACTGAAGAGATATTTAATTTTAAAAGAACCAATAATGTTTGGTTACATGGAGTCCATTATCTCTTGCTGAAGTGATAGCCAGGAGAAAGTGAAACTACCTTCAAAAGCCTCTACATGGGCACAGGCAGATGCAATTTTATTCTCTAGAAAGTACACTACTGGTGCATTGCAGTGGGCAGGAATACTGTGCTTCGTGGCAGCATGTGATTAGCTGTCAAAACAGGGTGCAATGTAATATTGCTGGAGCAAAGTCCTTATGTCAAAGTCTATAGATCAAACAACCAGTAAAGGAGATAAGGGAGTGCCCTGCTTAGTATTTTGTTTTGGTCCAAACCTTTTGAATTCATAACTTCTAATAAGGACCTTGGCAGCTTTAGCTGGGTACATTAATCTTGGGAAAGTAATGAATTTTGGTCTAAATCCCATCATCTCAACGGTGGAAAAGATGAATGACTACTCAATCTGATCAAAGACCTTTCTGATATCTGCAGATAGATTTACAGCAGAAGCCTTATTTAAGGTAACAGAGGGAAATACATGTAATAGCCTTGTAAAATTATGAGTTCCGCTTTTATTCTATATAAATCCCACTTAATCATGGTGGGCCAGTTTAGGAAGAATTTCTAAGAGTGAAATGGGTTCTTTGTTCTTTTGCTTATGAGAGTGAGTCAGGAAACTAAGGCAGGTCCCAAGTAGACATTTAACTCTACAGAGGCAAACTCATGAAGGATTCATTCTAGAAAATGGCCAGACACACCAAAGCAGGTGTATAGAGAGAGCTCTCATGCCACAAGTTCTGTCTTCAAGTCCTTTCACAACTTAGTTCTTCTGTGTGTATAACCTTCACAGTGCCAGCTCAAAGCTTCTCTTCAGTGAGGGAAAATTGAATCTTGGCGCTCAAGGACAAGGACAGATCAGTTTCTGGCATAAAACACCTTGCTTTGCCTTCTGGTGGGGGTTGCAGAAATCCCTGTTGTGAGGATGGCACTAGAACAGCTCCTCCAAGCACCACCCTCCTTAAACAGCTCAAGGTACCACCACCCCAATAATTCTGTATCCCCATTAAAGTGCTGGTGGTTGGTTTCTGTGCTCAGCCTGCCTTGGGCAGGTGCTTGGGGCTGCTGAGGCTGCTGTGCCTCTGCTACTGGACAGCAGGGGAGTTGGAAAGCAGAGAGGTGAAAGGGAAGGACAGCAGCCCCAACAATCCCTTACCCCAGCTGCCCACGGCTACCAGCAGAGAGTTTGGCAGCGCAGGTGGGCAGTAAAGAAAGCAGACAGGAGGGCCACTAGGCCCTCTTTAATGGGGACAGGGTGTCAGCTGAGCAGTTCTGCTGATGCTGTCATTTTGCTGCCCCATTCAGTCTGCCCTTGGAGGCCACAGCTCAGTCAGCCCTGATGGGTACACTGTACAACTCCTGCCGTGGTGCAGGACTGAAGTATTTTAACTAGCTCAAACCCAAGTGCTTGTCTCGACAGTGGAAATCAGCTATGAACTCTGTGCTACTGTGGTTAGATGGATCCTTTTATCCACATGGGTTTAGAAAACCATATGCAGCTCTGCCCAATTATGATGGACTCCTAAAAATACTCCTCACCTTCTCCCACATGCTGTCTTCTCCCTGAGGCATCTTTCCTGAACAGATTTGTGTAGTTGCTAAACAGCCTGCGTAACCTATTGTAATAATGCTGAGGTGGGAGGATTGTTTAATACCTCAACTATTCAAAGAAGAAGCAGAAAAGCCATGAAGGATGGGTGTTGATAAATTCTACCAGCTAGCCCAGGAAAGAAGGAAATAATGAAATCCAGTATCCTTAGAAATCTGTTATTCTTCTTGACAGAACTGCCTCTTCTGTCTGAAAATACTGTTGGTATTTTCCCACGCTAGGGCAACACAGTAATGGTGAAAAAGAAAATTTCTCTAGTGTTTTTAATGTAAATAATAAGTTTTGTTTGATACAATTTAGTTATCATGAAACAGGCAGAAATCTGGTGTACATAAAGGTGAAGCAAAGTTACTGAGTTTGGAGCTAAACTGTCTCCAGAAGGCACTCTCTCTCCCTGGAACCTCTTGAATAAGCCAGATGAAGCCTGGCTGAGGTTAACAAGAAATACTAAATCATAATCTGCATATAAACTCTGATTTTAGAGGAAAATTGAAAACTAATAGTATTAGTAACAGTATTAGTAGCAGTATTTCTTAAATATTTGTTATATAATAGTATCAAATACGCAGCATGACGAATATCTTTTAGCACTCTGCCTTCTGATAAGCTGTTTCTGACACACAGATTTTAAAGGTGATTAGGCAGGTGCTTGATGAGACGTTAAAAAGTGTCTATGAGATTAAAGTTTCCTTTGAGAATCTTTTTAGGAGTTTATCTGCTTAAGTGCCCCAACTACATTAAAATTCAGGTTCACAGGCCTTATGACTGATGGTATCATTGGATTGTACATCTAATCTGATCAAAGGTCAGGCTGTTTACAGAAGGGATGGTTCTTTTCTTTCTTCGTTGCTCCAGCCTCGCGGCCTGTTTTCCTTACACCAGTCTGAATGATCATGTAGTTGCAGAGTAAAAAGAGAAAAAACAAAGTTCTCTGTGGCCTCTTGAAATAGCACAGTTATTTAGCCCAATGCAGAGGAGAAACACTATTGCAGGAGCAGCATCAAGCTAGATACCCAGGTGTATGTGCCCCTCTGCTCTCCTTTTTTAAGTTTCCTCATGTTATTCAGAAAAGCTAGGCAGATGCTAATGATGTTTAATTAGGGTATATTCAAAGCAGCCAATGGAGTTGGAAGTGGTGGATGTACAATTAAGACACTGCTGATACTACTCACACAGAGTAAGGGGTTTGGACAGTTAGCTCTGAGCTGAACATCCTAAAGTGGGTGGCAGGCTTGAAGTTTTGGCTGGGCTGTTTACCAAAAGAGCCCAGGCAGGGAAGCCTCGTGGCAGATTTTACCATGGCTCACTCACTGTTTCTGCTTGCCCTCTGATCTTCTCACACAACTGATCTGTCTGAAGCTAGTTCTAACCAGCTCTCTCCAGAACAACCGTTCTGGTTATTAAACATCAGCAAAAGGCCATACTAGGTTGTTTCGTAGCCCTTTTTAGGTAAAGGAGCATATCAATGTGATCATCCCCAAGCCTCAATCTAAGTAGAAAATAATTTAATTTTCTCATGCCGAAGCAACCCAACCAGTCAACCCTAACAACAACAAAAGCAGTAAAAACATGGTTCTAACAAGACACCTGACAAACTGCAGTGCTTTCCTAATTACCTTCTTGTCATATCTATTTAGTGTGAATCATGCACTGAATAGACAGGTACTCAAACAACAAAGATCCAGCGGATGGAGCCTGCTGCCTGCCCCAGTCCTGCCAAGTCAGCCTGCAGAGCAGAGCAGAGCAGAGCAGACCTTAGGCACACGTAAGGCCTCTTCCACGTATTTGTCTGAGACTGGATCACTGAGACTGCCACACTCTTGGGGTAGGTACTGCTGCTGCATCCACCACTCTAGACCCAGGACACTTGGCCCTGGTGTAAGCACTACCACAGTACAAAAACCAGTAGCAGTGTCAGGTTTCTTCTATACCTTGCTCGCAAGTATCTTCATCACATTGAGAAAATTTAGAGACATTTTTGTCTTGAGATAAACCTTTTCCAGTTAATGTCTGCAGCCCAGTGCTGCACTGTATCTGTGTTTGACTGCACATTACAAAGAAAAGTTTACTTGCTAACTGTAATTATATACAGTACAACCACAGGATGCAAGTTAAAGCTGATTACCTACGTTCACATGTACGGGTCAAAACTTAAGTAGTAAAAGTTTAATTTTATTCCAGGCTTGATCAATATTAAAATCAAATTCCCATCAATATTGTGTCATCATTCTGTGCAGGAGTTCTTCACTACGCTTCTGTTGTAACATGCCACCTAACATCAGTACAATTTACCTGTTTGCAAATGACATAGTATTTACATGACAAAGAAATGGATGAATTTTAGATTGTGAAGTTAGAAGTGCTGATAACCTCACAGCCATAAAACTGGGTACTTTTTACTGCTGCTGTCATGCTCCTTCTGTGACCTTGGGCAATCCATTCCAGTTCTGTGTTCTCAGACTCGTCATGCACCTGGGTGGGCCAGTGGGTAAGTCCAGGACTTACCACTTGTTACCGTTCAACTGGTAAAACTCTCAGGGCCTTAACTTCTCTGGGCCTCAGTTTTTTTATGTTTTAAAATAAGGTTAATACCATGCCTAGGACTTCATATACATGTGAAAATTTACTGGTGTAAGTATAGAGATGTAATTATGCCAGTGTAGGTGTATCGTAATATTTTGCCATGTAGAAACATCCTGCACTTGTTACTTCATACCTCCTTCCAGGAATGATGACTGAGTAAAAGCCAAAGCATTTGTTAAAGAATCAGTTCCAGTTCAGTCCTACTTGCGCCATGCTCATCTGACTACTACAGTAAAGATTCCTGTAAGCTCCTCAAGCGGGCTGCAAGCTTTCAGCTAGCTCGGCTTTTGAGCAGACGCTGGCAGATTCAGATGGAGTTCAGGTTCATTTCAGAGGGCTATAGGGGTGAGACTTCACTACTATAGGTCTGATTGCACAAGAAGCGTCATGTGCTTATTAATAGGTTTACTTGCATAAATCAGGAGTAACTGCAGCAGCACCTATGGCCGCATGTGAAGTACCTGGGGATGAAGAGCGGTCTGTGATTGTTAAGTGTTACAGCAATTACTTCAATATTAAGAATAGGTTCAGTCAGGGACAGAGCCACCTGTAAGCAAGCAGCAGGATGAAATCCAGTTCAATCAGAGCGTTACAGAATTAACTTTAATTGCAAGTCTCATTGTATTTGAAGCTTTCCTGAAAGCCCCAGCTGCCCGGAGCATCTCACCCGCGCTCCAGCGGCTACATAGGCGCCTTTGAATCCTCCGCCAGCCTCGAGGGCAAACGTGGCCGAGGCTGGGCCCTGGGGGACGACACCCCGGGCCGGGCCGGGCCAGGACAGGGAATAACGCCCCCCGAGCGCCGGGCCGCGCTCCCGCTGCCAGGGACGCGCCCGCGGGGCGGCCGCTTGGCGGCGGCGGGCGCAGCGCTCCTAGCGGGGCCCGGTGGCCCAGCCGGCGCGGCGGGGGCGGTAATTTGGAGAGGATCCCTTGCCGGGCCGGTGCGTGTGTGTGTGCGTGTGTCGGTGCGCAGCGCGCTGGCAGCGGGGCGAGCGCGGCTGGGCGGCTCCGACTGCCTGACGCCAGCCAGACCAGATCAATCCAGGCGCGGAGGCAGCGCGGGCGCGGGGCTGCCCGGCGGCGGCGCGGAGCCCCCGCCTGCCCCGGCCGCCCCCTCACCGCCCGGCAGCCGGTAACAACTTCGCGTCTCCTCGTCGCTCCCCGCCGGGCGGCCGCGCCTCCGCCGCCCTCCCCCTTCCTCCCCCCCTCCCCACCCCCGCTCCCCCGGGTGGTCCCCGGCTCCGGCGCAGCGTGCGGGGAACCCCGCGCCGGACCGGGCCGGGGGGAGCGGCTCCTCCGCGCCGCGAAGGCAGCGCAGCTCCGCTCTCCTCCTCTCCTCCCCGGCATGATGGCGTCCCTCCGGCAGCCCGGGGGAGACCCGGAGCCGCTTCCCCGCCGGCCGCTCCCGGCTCGAAGTTTGTGGGTAGGTGCCGCGTCGGGCCCGGCGGGAGGGAGCGCCCTTCCCCGGCGGGCAGCCGCCTTCCTCCTCGGGGAGCCCTGCGCCGCAGCCGCCGCCCGGCCCCGATCCCGGCCCCGGCCCCATTGTGCACCCCGCGGGGGGACGCGGCGCAGCTCCAGCCCGACGGGGCGAGCGCCCGCCTTTGTGTTTGCGGGGAGAAGCCTTTCGCCTCCTGCCTCGGCCGATCCCTGTCCCTGGCCGCTGCATGTCTTAGGGTGCTCCCCCCTTCCTTTCTTTCCGCAGCCCCCTTCCCCTCCTCCTTTTTTTTTTTTTTTTTTTTTTTAAATGACAAATTGTGCGTGGAGGTCAAGGAAAGTTCACTTTCCCCCCCCCCCCCCCCCCCCCTCGTCCCTGGTAGAAGGTTTGGATGTATGAGATTTTCCCCTCCTCGGTGTCGTTTCTTCGTAGGCTCGGGCTCTACAGCCAAATAATTTTATCCTGAGTATAGATCTTTAAAGCTTATTACAGTTTACTGGTGTGGAAATATTCAGTCATGCATTCAAAAGGATCTGGGCCAAATTCTGAGTTTTGTTTTGTTTTTTTTTTTCTCTGTTATAAACTCAAGTCAGTGGGAGTTCTGACTGAGGAAGGCTTGCTGTGCTTGCTCTTTTGTTAGTAGATCAATCCGAAGAAGATATGTGGTCTGACCTTACAGTTTGCTTTGACGGTATCTGAATAATTAGAGCTTATTCAAAAAAATAATCGTTATTTTGGGAAAAAATTATGCTCACTGCATCTAGAAAAGGTAACAGTTTTATTTGGGGAAGGAGAAGTAATGTTAGATCCAGGTGGGGAGGAGTAAAAGTAGATGTGTATTTCCCGTACAAGCAAATGGAAGAGATCATTGTGTGAAACATGTCAGTGTTTAATGGATGTCAGCGTTTAAAAACATGGCATCTTGAAACTAATGCGCTTAGGAAAAAGCTGTATTTCAGGCATGTCACGGCTGAGAGTTCAAATCTCTTTTGCACGCAGAGAAGAATTCAAAAAACTTTTAACACCCTCCCACACGCACCCCCCCCCCCCCTTCCTTCAGTTATATGTGTTTTTAAGCAGCACTCAAGAATAAGACTAATAACTGAAGCTAACCTAGCTCACAGAGACCGCTTTTCTTTGCAGGCGTGTGTTTGTAATTCTGCTGGTCTTCATGTGGCTGTGTGCACCTTGTCCTGTCAAACAATAGGAGCAAATCATGTGAGGGTACCTGAGGTGTTAACATTGACTTAATTTTTTTTTCTTTTACTTGTCTGTAGTTACCCTGCTGAATAATGGGAGATGAGTTTGTTAGTTGCAGCTGATTAATACTCGTTTTATTTTCCGATTGAACCACAGAATACTGCTATAAACCTTTTTAGAGATTCTCATTGGATTTTTGTGCAAGTTTTGAGTGCTTGCTGTGACTGTGCTGGAAGAGCATCAGTATGAAAATGAAAGATAGCTAGCCCTTTTTGAAGTTCTTGTTCTGGTCTTAGTAATGAAATCTTGCAGTTTACTTCAGACTGTAAGTAGGTGCTTGAGAGAAATCTCCCTTGTTTTGGGTGATCCAGAAGCCTTCCACAGCTACCGGAGAGGATCAGTTCAAGGTATGATCAGGTTACCCTAAGGGTAGAGATTTGTCCTTGCTTTGGTTTTGACCCCATCAACCATTGGGTATGTAATCAAATACATTTTTTCCTACTTTGTCCTGTTTAGCTTGCCTTTTTGTATACCCTTGAAGATGTGATGATCCAATACATTTGAGAAATGTGACTGAATGGACGTCTTTCTGTATAAATATTAACTATCAAATCAAATGTCTGAAAGCTGATGAGTTTTTGCTTTTCCTTTGTAGTTTGAAGACAGAATTGAACGTAAAGAAAACCAATACAAAGGTTACTAAAAGTGCTTGTGTTTCTGAATACTGGGAAATTGTTCAGATTAAATTATGAGTTTCTTTGCTTGGTATAAAGATTTAAATTTAAAAAAAAAAAAGAAGGGGTTGTGACTTTTTTAAAAAAACTGAAGCATGATTGCACTGCATATCACATATAGCCAGTGTTTGGTTCTATGAAGCCCAAGCTGTGTGTGTAAAATAAAAGCTCATTTGAGTAGTCTTACAAGCCTAATGGAGGCATCATCTCTGCTTTATAAATAATGTAAGTTGTGTATAATGTGGAGTCCCCAGAGACTGCAGAGAAAGCATCATTAACCAGCCTTTTCAACCTGCTGGAGATCTTAAATTGATTTACAGCACTGAACTGGTGCAAAATGATACATCAGGATGACACAGGGTCAACCTGTAAAAGTCTATGATGTGAGCCCGTTAGTTCAGTCATCATAATTAAACCATATTATGAGGGCAGCAAAGCAAGTGTCTGTGACATGTCCCATTGTGCTTCAGATATGAGTGGTTTAAGAATCAAATAAAGAGAGCACAGTGTTTTATTATTTAAGTTATGCAAATAGTAGTTGAAATTAAAGCTTGTGGCCCTGTGAAGAGTAAATGCTGAACAATTTAGGTTGACTCTTAACCTCTTTCCTGCAGTCATTTGCAACTGAAACAGATGAAGGCATGTGCAGCTTGGAGGTGTGTGTGTGTGTGAAATGTTCGTGAGTGAATATCTCTGAATTCTATATATCCTTTTTAAAGCCTCAAAGTCAGCTAGATTTTACCTGCAGACTGTGTTGTCAGGTATCAAGGGGACGATCAGGTAAACAAGCCAATTGTTTGGGCTTTTTTTTACCTAGTGTTTTTATCCAGCTAAAGTTTGTAACTGCTAGTTGAAATGTTCCTCTGGGTCTGAGTTCTTTTATAAGACAGAGCATTTTAGTCATATCTTGAACTATATAACCAAACTTATTTTAGAACAGACTGTAATTTTGAATATTGGCATAGGTCACTCTTCCTAGTGAAGGCAACTGTGGCTTCAGATCCACATTTCTGCTCTAAGTAGCTTAGAAATTAGCATGCAACAGACAGTAAAACCTTTATTATATACTGAATGTCTTAGGTCTTGCTGTTTCTGCTGAGAAAATCACTATGAAGTGTTTTGGGAAAATCCTGATTTTTCTTCTTTCTGCTAGCCAGCATGCTGCTTGGTGATTTGAGAGTTTTGTATTAGTGGTTAAACCAACTCCTCATACCTGAATTGGTGTTAACTCTGCACTATGTATCCTGATCTTTTCCCAGCCAGGAAAGAAATATCTCTTATTTTTAGTCACAAATGTAACTAAAAAAAAATAATTATGAAGGATACAAGAGAAGCAGAGAAAATAAATCTTTGTGGTGAGAGATCCGTTAAGTCCTGTGCTTTAGCTAAGGTGCTTCCTGAGTGGCAGATGAAAGAATTAAAGCTTGCTTTTGGGTACAGTGTCTTCCAGACTGTGGATATGGAGCTCTCTTCTGCTGTGTCAGTGCAGATGAATAAATGAAACTACCCTATTGAAGAGAGAACCATAATATCTGTGAAAATGAAAATCAGATTTAACAAATTACTTTATGGTTAATGAAGTGATTGTACTGGTGTTTATTTTGTGGTTCAGTGTTCTGCTCCGCGCCCCCCTCCCCCTTAAAATTTCTGCTTCAGGTTTTGATAACAAACTCACCCAGTTGTGCTTTCAGAGTGGGGAAAGGTGTTCTGCCAATAAAAACTTCACTTCTTTCCCTCTAGTAGCTGCAGACTAGTACTCTTCCACTGGCCTTTCTTCTGTGTATAGCAGTGTCTCAAAAAAGTGAATATTTTAATAATTATAATTATTAAATTTAATAATTTAATGATGATAAGCAGTTCCTGGAAGTTTACCTTTGAAGTTTACTGAACAGAAAATTTGAGTTTAAAACATAAACACCCAATTGGCAAGTGTGGCTTGAAATGCTAGTGACTTAAAGACTAATCTGCACAGGCATCTTGCCCTTCTCTAGCTCTTTTGCTCAAGCTATGATGGTGTAGCGGTAGAAGAGCGTAGGGAATTTTTATGTTGTAACAGGTGTTTTTGGTTGGGATGGGAAAGTTGTTATTTTAAATTGATAGTTTTTAATTGATAGAGTTGTATCCCTGCAGGCTGTTGTGTAACTATTTCCAGTAGAATGTTGCTATTCTTCAAGATTTAAAATAACTAGAGAAAATGTTAGATTGGGCTTTTGTGAAGGGCTTTGCAGAGGGTAGATTCCGGGGTGAGGACAAGGACACTCTTGGCTGCTAATGGCTGCCACAAAGATCCCTATCCTCCTCCTGAGACAAATGTTAATTTGCATTACAGAAGCTTTTCGGCTTTATGTGTATTTGAGTGGGGGACTCTTTGGTTTTTAACAGGATAGAGAAGCCAAACATTTCATAAAATAGGCTAATTTCAAGGAATTTGAGGCATTTTCCGGAATAAACCCAGATCGTACAAGATCTCTCCCTACTTCGGTTTCGTGCCTGCATGTATTGGCTTTGGAAGTGCCTCACAGTTGAATAGGAACAGAGATCGAGCACACTACTTCTACTAATTAGACTGTGAGGTCAAGTATTCAGTGCACGTAAGGCTAAACTCTGCCGAGTTATGTAGATGGATCCATTCTTTTTTTTTTTTTTTTTTTTTTGAAGGAGGGAGGATGTGTCAGGTTCTGTGGCACTGGGGTTGCTGTGGTGGAAGTGTTGCATAGCTGTGTGACCACAGTGCTGCCTCCTGATACCTTACTGTGTGTGACACAGCTGCTGGGTTGAGCTGTCATTAAATTACGAAGTGTTTTCTGCCAAGCATGGATTCCTTTGCTCCGTTGTACTCTTCTTGTGAGTGCTGTGTCTTGGGAGACTGCGTAAAAGCTGAGTTCAGATCAAGAGTTGAAGGCTGGCTTGGTTTTTTTCCCCTCCAGACTTGCCAGTGCAGGGAACCTGACCAGTACAGCTCTTCTGGACACTTGCACAATTCAGTCATTCTAACGTAGCTCAGTAATTGTTCTGGTCTATATGTTACTTGTATTTCTGTATGGGGTAGCCACTTGGGAGAATGATATTAGAATAGATGTCACCAGTCTTTCTCATTTTGTTCTTCCCCCACCCTTTCTCTAGCATGCACAGGCGAAGTCTGGAGTACAAGGAGGAAAACAAATTATTTTTAAACATGCCTTATATAAGTCATTATATTTAGGCACTGTTCAAAGCAGTATCATCCAAAGGCAACTATTATGTTGTCTTGGCATGTAAGCAAATCATTAATGTGGCTCACCAGTGATTTCTGAGGCATTATTTCATATTTCTGTGCTTATAAAGGGAACGCTCTTTCCAACATGGCAGCAGATGAAACTAAGTCAGTCAGTATAATAGACAGTCTGAATTATAGTACTTAATGGTATTCCAATGTATTTAACTTGCAAGGTTTTTTGGCATTAAAATGCCAATCCACATCAAAGTGGACTATCAATGCAATATTGCGTAACTTGGAAATAAGATATCCATTAGCGAAATTTTACAGCGTTGAAGTGATTGTAGACAGAATCGCAAGACTTTTCACTGTCTTATTCGTTCTGTCCCCAGCATGGGTGTAAGAATCATGTCTACCCTCCAGCTTCAACTGATGGACCTTCTTTCCATACATGGAGCTATTGTTCAAGGGGAAGCTGAAAATGTATCCTGTATCCTTTTAATACAGTTTTTGTGCATGAGTAGAAGCTGGATTTCAGGATTTACAGCATTACAGAGTTTCTTTTACAGAAGTTGCAAGACTGATGTACAAATGTTTAAAAACTTGTCTGTGTAGATGAAGGCAAAAAAGCAAGTGTGCAGAGAGAGCTAACGCTTGACACTTACATAGCAGGTCAAAACAGAGAATCCTTTATATTCAGATTGCTTGGGGTGTGCAGTGACCGTAGTTGATCATACTTTTGCTTGCTTTTCTTCCTCACTTCGTTTAGTATCAGGAATTGGTATCTCATTCTTATGTGTTTACATGAAACACTGATTTACTGAGGATATTTTCCTTCTGATTTTAAGCATTTTAAGGCATTGACAATAATAGCAGCATTCTGTCTGGCATAGTGTGATGACACCTGGGCATGAGACTCTTAAAGATACCTTATTCTTGTACTGCTGTGTATGTAGGATGTAAATAACTTATTCACATTTGATAGGAATGTTGTATGTGTGTGTGCACATATGAATGCCTAAAATAACATTCACTGCTGTTGAAAGTTAAATTATTTGAATCAGATAAAGGTAGACTAAACCTATATATAGTTGAGAAGAGCCTATAAATTTATCAAGGTGTGTGTATGTAATAACTATTTATATATAAATACTTAAATGCTGCTTAAAGGCTTAAAAGCATTAAATCAGTTTTGGTTAAAGATAAAGTAAATAACTGGAGAATCATGTTGCAACAAATTGTGGCTTCCACTTAAATGGGTTTCTAAGGATGATAGGAGGAGGAAACATCTGCAGTTTGGTCAGGTGCTGTTAATAAGTTGCATATTTGACTTTATTCCAACAATATATTTCACTTTTGTATCTGTTACAGTTGAATATGGATGTGGGAGGAATTGATCAATTGTCCTTGCAGTTTTACATGTATCTTACTAGTAAGGTAGCTTGTAACTAGCTGTTATTTCCTGAGGCAGTGGAGAGAGGGCTCTGAAGAAATTTTCTCCAAGACAAATTTGCAAGTGTGTGTGTGAGAGAGTGGGTAGAAGGTGGTGTGGAACTGACATCTCCTGCTGTTTCACTTGATGGTTTAATTCTCTGTGGTGTCCCTGTAAATTATAAAGCTGAAGAATAGCAAAAGTGTACCGGTGTGGGTTTTTTGTTCTTTGTTAGGTTTTAACTCTTTGTCCTTTTTTTTTTTTTTTTTCCTAGCCCTCCCAAGATGCTGCAAACCAAACTCTGCTAATGTTTTGGTAGGATAAAAATGTTGGCAGAATACCTCTGCTCAGTGTTGGCCAGTTGTCTTTTTTTCAAGGGTTTCTGGAGGTGTATTGTATGAAACAAGTTACTTTCAAGTTAGGCCACTAGTACCTGCTTAGGAGTATAGATTCTGCTCACAGGTCCTGAAAAGTTCGTAAAACTGGCTCATCAATAAAGCATAGTTCTGCTTAAAGGGTCTTTCTCTTAATATCTAAATGCTCCATTGTGAAATTTGACATATTTTTACCACTGTTGTGGTTTCCTGAGTAAAGTGTAGTTTGGGGAAAGTTGTGGTTTGGTTTTATTTTAACCTAGGGAGGGCTTTAGGTGGGACTTTCTTCAGGTTACTACAACAAGTTGACTGATTCTTTTAAATTTTTTTCCTTGTGGGCCTTATTCCACGTATACTAAAATAATTAATCTTGCCTTTGCAGATAGGCCTGGAGACAAACTGTATGTGAACATGACAAGGCTTAGTCATGGTTGCTTAAGGTATCAGGTGCTATAGCGAAGAGCATGGTATGGAAACACCTGCAGGACTGAACCATTTGTTCTTCTGATGTGGCCCAAATTCTTGTTTTCAAATTATTGAGCAGGTGATTGTTTTGAGAACTTCACAGAATCACAGGATGGTTGAGATTGGAAGGGACCTCTGGAAGTCGTTTTGTCCAACCCCCTGCTCAGACATGGCCACCTAGTTGCCCAGGACCATGTCCAGGTGACTTTTTTTTTTTTTCAGTTGTATGACAACAGCATTATTGTTCTGTCACAACAGTGATGAAAGTAGAGTTGAAATTTACCTAGACTTTCTCGCAGACCTGACAACATGTACATGATGGCTTCAGGGATTGTTAAATGTGATTACACTGGTTTAATTTCAAATGTGTGGTCTTTCAGAAATCTCATGCGCATCTAAAGTGTGTGCTTCCCTGCACAGGGAGGGAAGAGGGAGATGAGGGAGACAGACTTAACTTGTGTGGCTTTACTGACATCTCACTGTGAACCTCCAACACTCAGGACCAGAGTTTCATCTCCCTTCACACAGTCTCTTGGTCTTTCCACTTCTGCCTTTTTAGCACTGAGGAGACGGATAGATACAACAGACATTGGTTATGTCTTTGTCCCTGTTCTGCTTATTATCTGGTGAATGCAGTGATGAACGATACTATTTTGAAAAATGTGAATTTTGACCTTGCTGAATGTCTCGGAAAACCTGGCTTACATATAGGTTGCCACCTCTGCTGTTACAGTTTCCTGTTTTGCATTTTTGCCTGCTGCTGGTTTTGCTGTCTGGCATATTTTATAACAGACCCTTTATTATCCACGCTAGCTAGAGTCAGCTAGTAGCCAAAGGAAAAGTCTTTGTCTTTATTAGCTTAAAAACTTAAGATAATGTAATTATAGTTTCTGTAACGTGTCGTATTAGGTTTAGCCTGCAAAATATTTTATAAATACTCTCAGCTTAAAACTCTGCAGTGTGTGTGGTTTTTGGAGAGTTGGATATGAAATCACTCTTATTTTTTCTGAAGTTTGATGTCCAGTTACCTAGAGCAGAAGATGGTGATAGCAGAGGGGGATTGAAGTGGTTGCTAGAGCATTTGGATATTCAGAACCAGCTAGGGCAGAGCTCATTGCTCTGGGGATGAGATGAGGTTTTGCAAATCAACAGAAATACTCATGTCTGAGTGTAAGCTAATCTTTGTCCTGGATATAATTTTTTAACATTAAGGGGGTGGCAGCTCCACAAGGTGGAGAGAACTGTTAGCAGTTTGGCCTTTCTCAACCCCAGACACAGATTTCTTTGCATGTGCTGGCTGGGTGGGTTCGGTGCTTATTCTGCTCAGAGTTGATCCAGCCGTTCTGCAGAACATTATTTTGTTGTTGTTGTTAATTGCCAGGTTAGGAAGGGGAATTGGCTGACAGACTGTAAGCAGAGGAGAAGTTATGTTGGAGTACCAAAGGAGGTACAAGGGAGTAAAGGGAAACCTTTTCTTTTTGGGTAGGAGCAAGCTGTTAGAGCTGCTCATCTGCTTGTGGACCTGTGACCTTGCTGGCCCAAGGCAGCTGTCAGAGGTAGCCAGTTACAAATGAGTACTGTAGTACTCCCAGCTGAGGACTTCCTTAATATGTTTGCCAAGGAAAGGTCTAATTTACAGGGTTTTTTCCCAGATACTGATGTTGGTGATTAGCATGGTGAGGTTAGACTGCCAACAGTTACGTCAGTCACAAAGCCCCAGTGTAGTTATATTGGCAGCAAAACGACAATGATTAATGATACAGTGTATTTTATGAGAGGTGAGGGAGGATGGATGGAGAGGAACACTTAAACAAGCTTTCCTGATCAAGTGCTGTTTTGGTAGTATAAGCTGCAAGCTATACTAGAAACGTATTTCTAGTTTAATGCAGCTTTGAGCAGAGCGCATCTAGTGCACATTCTGTATGAGCTAGGACAAATGTTTTTTCTCATGAAGAAAAGAACATTCTCCAAGGTTAACTTCTTAGTAGCGGAAACTTTATTCTTTAGAGGATGAAATAACTTGAAACAACTGGCAGACCAGGTACTGTTAACAGCATTATCAAGAAATTGGAGAAAAGCTAAATATTAAATCCATTAAAAACTCTCCTGTAAAAGCAGGCTGGTGTTACCAGTAATCACTGCCAGTGAAGAGAGTTTGAGCACCTGAAGCAGGTATGTGCTGTAAGCCAGTGCACTGCTTGTAGCTTTCCTGCGTTCTGTACCACTGCGTAAGTCACTCTGAAATTTTTGGCTTTCAATCAATTTTTCTCAGAAGAAATTTATAAGCACTTGTTTAACGGTATATGGTAAATGTGTTTTAAACCCCTTACTTTTTCTCGTTACTGCTAGCTGTTTAACGTCTTCAAACATTGTATCTTTGTAATACTCTAGTTCCTTGAGGTTAAGAAATGTATCTACAAATTTGAAATACAAACTTTAAGTATTTTCCCTAATGGCACTGCTGGAACGAGGTTCTCTCTGAATTACCTTGTAGCCTTCTGCTATGCCAAGGAACTATCTGGATGTTGGGAACCTGACTGTAAATTCCCCCCACCCCCTGATCAGCTACACACTTGGAAATTTTGTTCTGTGCAGAAAACATCACCTAGCATAACTGGCATAAATACTCCAGGGCTATTTACTACAGTTTACTGGATAACTGTTCCCTTTGCCCTTGTCCCCACTGGTTTTAACAGCTCTAACTCTTGCTCATGATCAGACTCAATGCATTTCTTGTGGTTTGTGAACTGGGAGTGGTTGAGACCTGGAAGTGCTGGTGGCAAGCTGCTGTGGCTGAAGTCTTATATTTCTGACTATAGGCAGGTTTCTATCACACCCTTGCCTAGCTTCTTGCCTCCCCCGATTTGGGACGGGAGGACTCTCAATCTTCCAGGCCAGCCAGCAGTCAGGTCTTTTTTGAGCCTAAAGGCTTGTTGTCTTGGGAACTGGGGGATACTGGTTTTAGCCCCAGAATTCAAGGCATCTAGATTGTTAGCTTAGAGACAAGGAGTCTGAACTCTTTCTGTGCTCTTTTTGTGCACTAGCTTTTGGACTAGAAGTAAGTAGTCTTGGAAAAATGCAAGTCCTGGAAGTTTGTTCTTGCTGTCTCACTTTGTGATGTGTTCGGGGCTTGGAGTCCTTCTGTCCCCTGTACTGGGACAGTGATGACTGTTCAGAAGCAGGCAGCAGTGGAAAGTATGGAAGCATTATGGCTGTTTTAGCTAAACTGCTGCTGACCCTGCAGGGCATATGGTATTTGGGAAATACTGTTTTGGTGTCTCAGCTGTAAGTTTGCAGTACTGCAACTTTGCAAAACCTGGATTTTGGGACTTTAAACTGGTCTTGGAAAATTACGGTGGAATGAATAATAAGTTGCCTTAACTCCATATGCTGAATCATATAGGCTCTGTTAACAAAAAAAAGCTCACAGATTAGGAAAGAGTACTGAGTAATTCTTTACAAGGCTTGATTCCTCTTCCAAAAATCATAAAAAGCTTGCAGATAACCAGGGAATCAGATAGGTAGATCACAGCCATTTTCTTGTGTTTTAAAACTTCTGTATTCCCAGTAAGCAATGTAGGAGGATATCTCCCACTTCCTTTCAAGCTGTGCAGTTTCCAAGCGCTGTATGAACTATCAGTTCCTATCTGTGGGTTGAAGCCTTTGTACAAAACACTCCAAAGCCTTGATCTCAGGAATATGAGAAAACGGTTTGATGTGAGATTCTGCAGATGTGCTGGCATAGGGCTGTGACAGCTCTTTTTGCCTCATCCTGCAGTTTTTCTGGGTTTCTGTGGCTCCTCACATACAGGTGTACCCATGGTTTGTGCTTTTTAGAAGGGGAAAGGTGTGTCTGTGACTTCTGGGTCTGTGCCTGGCTGTTCCCTGTTGGTGACAGCAGTTAGGAGGCACTTGGTTGGCTGTGATGGGAGCGGTAGCACCGGTACATGCTCTGATCTCAGCTCCAGTGCCTTTGCCCTCTGGCCCTTTGCTGCAGTAGTCATAGATTCTTGCTCAGGACAAGCTGTCTCTGGCCGAGTGGCTTGCCTCTTCTTTCATGGCACGGAGGTGTTCCCTGGGGTAATGGCAGGTGCTCTCATGGAGCTGCCTTGGTGCTGTCCTGCCAGCAAATGTTGTGTGCGCATGGTCACCTCTCTGGCTTTCTTTGTCTTGTGTTTGCATTTTAATCAGTAGCTTTCAAGAGCGTTGTTCTCCACTTGTTAGCTGGAGAAGTTCTAAGCTAAGAAGTGTGAGGAAGTGGCTTGCCCAGAGGAAATGGGAACTGTGTTTTCTAGCCCAGCGCTCTCCATGACAGTACTCCTGCTGACAAGGATTTACAGGCTTAGGTATGGCAGGAAAAAATAACACTGATAGCAAATTCAGTTGCAGCCAGTATGCTCCTGAGAACAGAGCTTTCGGGCTTCATTGATGAACCAGCTGTCACCTGGAAGGTTGTTGGCCTCCAACCACAATAATGTGTGATACCTGTTTTATTTTAAGTGTGCCTGCTTGTTCAGGGGAAACTAGTGCTCCTAATGCCTGTTCTTCAGTTGAACCAAGAATTGTTCTTTTGGTTCCATAGAGTAATTGTCTGGATGAAAACATATGGAAAAGTAAGAGGCCATGTAAATGTCTTTGTAGTTGTGTGTTGATGGCTTTATTCTTCCACAAGTATAGTTTTCAATATTGGTGAAATCGTACCCTGTTCTAGGATTACATTGAGGTGTAGTTCAAGGCGGTTTAAGTTCTTGGTATAGGCAAGCTCAGACTTGTACCTCACGTGCCGTTAAAGCCCTTGCTCAACCTAGATCTGTGTTTGCTGGTGTATTTTAAATACAAACCTGAAGTTTACTTGACCTGATCTCAGGAGGATCCCTGTGAATTTGTATTTGCCTGCAAATATTAATCTATAAAGAGTCTCATTTTCTTGTGTGTATGCTGAAGGGGCAACTCTGAGCATTCTGATCTTGGCTGCTTCCGTTTGTAAAGGGGCTGGTGAGTTAGCATGGCTTGACAAATACCAAGATACTGCCAGGGAGTACCTGCTGTGATGTAGTGCAGCTGCTGCTTGCTGTCCTGGGGAGCAGGAGTAGGCTGGGTTTCATGTCATCTGAAGTCCAGTCCTGCTTTTCAGAAGGCCACTAATGGCATGCTGTAATTAAACAGTGTTTCACTGGACAGTGGAAATCTGGCAAATCCTGCTGTTTGTTTCTGGGTTGTATAAACTTGGCTTGGAAAGCTGTATCATCTTTAAACACTTTCTGTGTCCAGAATGATAGTTGCAAATTACAGGACACTTCACAAAATTTAACATAGGTCTTCCGCTCTGCCTCATGACATTTTAAAGACAAGATGAAGATACAGTGTTTTTACAATCATTTAAAGGCAAAAAATAGCTCCTTAGTTTTTGCAAACAAGGCAAAAAAGAGTAAAGGTAGAGGAATCCTTTTAAAAAACGTGCATCTCATGAAATGCACTGAAGTGTCTTCAGTATTGGCAAACTGAAGAGTCTGTTATTTCAAGTGTGTAAATGGTGGGTGGGGGACTAATCTGTGAAAAGATTTATTTTAGCAATGTTCCTTTTTTGATTTAATTTTCATCAGTTTATTCTGCTTTGAAGCTTGACCTAATAACACTTTTATTAGTGAATAAGTGATTTTTATTTCTCAGGTTTTTTTGTATGTAGCTTTGGTGAAACATTCTGCTTGAAAGCTGGGGATCTTGAGCTGTAATTTAACATCTTAATCTCTGATAAATGAGGTCTGGGTCACAGTCTTTAGAAGTGGTTTAATGCAGCTGATGTAACTGTATTGGTGCATGCTCTTGGTAAAATGAATCATTTGGAGTAGCAGTGGCTTGCATAAGCTGAGCATAGCTGGAGTGCATTTTGGTAGGGTTCCCTCCTTAAAAAATACTCTGCTGTAGTGCTACTCTGGTTGGGGCTGACAACCCCTTCTAAATTCATGCAGTCTGTGCTAGGCTGTCCCATTCTGTGAAGACAGAACACATTTTGCGCTTAACTCAAAAAATCTGATGCCTGAGTGGTGGTGAGCATTTTTCTTTTTGTTTTTGATAGTTTTACTTTATGTCGCAAATGTATGTTTTAACTACTTCAAACAAACCCTGAAAGTGACATGTCAGTAAATTTTCCCCATCTCACCTGTGAAGGAAGTTCCTCCCGCCCTGTGCTGATGAATTGGAGGGAAATGCTTTTTTCAGCTGATAAAAAGAAATAAAATTCCATGCCCTTCCCAAAGGAGGAATTCAACAATTGGACAAGTGGCGTGGGACCATGTGTTGGTTTGTAAAAGGATATAGTTTGTAAAGATGTTTCCTTTGATGCCTGTGATGAATATGGATGTGTTTCCGTTGGAGAGGGTTTTGATTAAATTATGCAATTAGAGCTGACCAGACAGATCTAAATATAGGAAGAGGTTTCAGTTATCCTGCCTTTGTGTGTATTAACACACCCACACAGATGTGTGTTTGTTATTGTTGTAAACAACACCTGCTTTCTAAAGACAGTTCAAAAAGTCAGGAAAGGGAATGGTTTTTGTGGAAAAAGGGAGTTATACAGGAGTTTTATGATGAAAGGGAAAAAAACCCCTGTTTTCCCCAGCTTTTTGACCTTTTAGAAAAGGAATTCCAACTTACTTTAACAGCTAGACTAGTCATGGCATCTTTGTGGATATCCCATGTTTGCAAAGCCATAGCGAGTGCTTCAGACTTTTTCTATAGGTTGCTGTGCATTTTTCAGGACTTGGCCTGTATCATCTAACAATACTACTGAGGTCCTTTACTCCTGCGTGCTCCTAGTGCCTGCTGGGGCAACATATGGACTTTAAATACCCCACAGCACAAGTGAAGTGGCTAAACCTGCCCTGAAGATGCACTATGAAATACCCACTGTGATGGATGGCTGTCTTAACAACTGTTGGGATAATTTTTATTTCAAATGTTTTGTCTTAATTTGAGGATTTCTTTCAAGAGGCCTTCAGCTTGGAGAAAGTGTGAAAAATGAAGTGGCTCTTCCTTCATAGCGTTCAGGAAAAAAAACCCCAAACCTCATGAACACTATTCTGGCAAGTTTTGTGGTTCACAGCATTGTATTTATCTTTTAAGTTATTTTAGTGAAGTTGATAGTTTTGTAACCCCATCTGTGCCAGAGTTTTGACTCATCATCAAATTACAGTTCCTTCCTGAATTCAGTTCAAATATTAAATTGCAGTTTTAGAGAAAATCTTTGATAATGCATCCAATTCAGTCTAACTGCTTGCCGATACCAGGAAGGATTTGTCCACACCTGGGTGATCATTTTGATGTGTCCTACTTGTGCTAGCCCTGGTGTGCACCAGGCTTAGGCAGCTTCCTGACCAAGTAACTTGGCAAACTTTTTGTTAGTTTTTTCCGGTAGTCCTGCTAAGTCAAATCAGCACAGAGGGGAGAACAGCAGGCATTAATTAAGAAAGAGCTGGCAGTTTGATTTCGTGGAGTCTCACAAACATCTGAATGCAGGAATGGGTGAAATTTAGCAGTGCAACCTAGAAATTTACCACTGTTTCTCAACTCTGGTGAAAACTGCACAATTTAAGGATCTGGTGATCATTTAGGAGGCTGTAGGTATTAATGTTTCTTGTAAACAGGGAGGAGTTGTGCTTTAATGAAGGTGTAGATAAGACTCTTGCAAGATGTGGTGTTCAAATTTGCTTTCAGGAGTACAGTTTTTAATATGTCACACAGTTGCAAAGGCATTGGAAAGAAGTATTCTTAATCAGAAAAAGGGCAAATTCAATTGTGGATGCATCTGTTACACGGCAAAGGTGCTTTCCCAGTTTTCTTTTCTCACAATTATGTGTTGCTTACAAAGACTTCAATGCCACTTTAGTTGGATTACAACACAGAATTTGGGTTCTAATGTATATGGAAACCCTGTATTTTCTCTGGAGAAGCAACAGTGAAGTTGCCATAAGTCTTTCAAATTTGAGAAGGTAAAGTGTAAATCCAGAAAACCTGTAAAAATTTGTTATTGTTTTACTTTTGTAATAGTGGCAATTGAGACTTCAAGGGCATGAATTGGTGCCTTGTCTGCCAGAAGCTGGGTGGGTAGGTGAGTGGAGGAAAAGCTGCGGTTCATTGTAGAAACTGGCTGGACACCGTGTACTTGGTTTGAACTGTGGTGAGCATCAGGAAGGAGATGGCAGATGCTGATAGTGTTAAGATTATTTCTTCATGCTCTGGAGTAACTGAGCTGTGTGGGTTTAATTGTTTGGGTTGCTGTTGCCCTTCTCACCTCCATCGGTAAAGTGCATATTGACCCTACTGTGTCATTTTGAGTAAGCTGTGAATCTGCTCTTAGGTGCTCAGACCTCATGGATTTGGTTTGGCTTATCAAGTAAGTTAGAAGTTGTGCCAGTCCTCCTTCTAAAGGCAAATATTACTTCCCTGTAGAGTACAGCTAGGTATTTCTTACAGGAGACTGGATGGGCTGCTGTCACGTTAGCTGGGGTGCAGTCAGCACCTGCTCTGTGCGTGACACTTTCCTACCACTTGCTGAGCTAAAGTGAACAGTGGGCTGAACAGTGATACATGGGAGGTTTTGAAAGGGCCATCCCTCAGCCAGATAGGGTGAGCAGTGATCATGGAAGAGGTTTCACAGACTGGGTGTTTTGGTCTGTCTCTCAGGAGCCAAGACAGAGGCTACTTTGCAGAACAGGCTGGAAGTACCTTCCTTCCCCTTGCTGGGCCTAAGTGAGGGAGGCTGATGCAGTGTCCGGGAAAAAACTACCTACTGCTGTTAAGTATGATGAAGTATTTTCAACACCAGTGTGCTTCTCTTTCATCAAACAATATGATACATATCAGAAATTAACACAGGATTACACATCAAGTGTTTTCTTGAATCATTTCTACCATGCCAAGAAGTCATATACAAGTGTTTGGTTTGTGTCATGGTCCTTTCCAGAAATACAAGGGAGGCCAAGTCAGGTTCTGTATAAACTCTCTAGACCAGGGGTCCTCAAACTTTTTAAACAGGGGGGCGGCGCACGGATGAAGTGGCAGGCAGCCATCTGCGGCTGCTTGGTTCCCCCCCCAACCCCGGGGGGGGGGGGGGGGGGGGCGGTTCTGTAAATACCGGGGGCCGGATTGAAGACTCTGGGGGGCTGTATCTGGCCCGCGGGCCGTAGTTTGAGGACCCCTGGTCTAGTGAGTTCTACAGCACTTTGAAATGAAACTTGGCTTTCTTTTTGCATGTGCGTTGTAGTGCCACTGAGGCTTTTAGCAGGTTTCCATGCATTTTTCCAAGATGAGCAAGATCTGATCTTTTACCATAAGAAGGTGCAAAGAAAGAACTCTTTGATTAAAAACAGAATAATTCAGCAGAAGACTCTGGACTTTTTGTTCTACAAGTCACATCTCTTTAAGAAAGAAATTGAAACTTTTTTCTGCTTTTTCCAAGAATAGGGAGTCAGAGGAAGTTTGTAAGTTAGTGCACAATCTGTTGTAACACATTCTAGCATTACAGCTGCTTAGACTGCATGCTTTTTAGTAATACATGGAGACAGTATTTGCAGGAGTAAAGTGACAGCTCCCTGGCTTCTATACCAAATCTTATATTTTTTCTTTTTTTAAAAAGTTCTAAATACTGTACTGAGTACATGAGTTGCTGAAAAGATGTCTCTTTCAGAGAAGCTAAATTCCTAGTTTTTTAAAAAAGCAAATTAAAATCGCTCTGCTTGTTATTTTTTTATATCATCAGTAAGTAATGGACGCTAGGAGGAGGTATGTATGTTGAACAAAATAAAATAAATTGAATTTTTAAACTGTAGTCAAAGGCTAGACAGTTCTCTCCATTAACAATTATGTAGATTCTCTTCACTGTGGTTTCTGCCCCTTTTTATGTCTTAAGTGTGCTGAGCATATATTAAAAATATTTTAATAGGATCCTCTTTGCCTGCATCACTAAGCCTGTAATACAAATAATGAAATTAGTAGAAGAGTTAGAGCCGCTTCTTGCTTGCCTGAAAGTTGGGCTAGGAGTTGTTTCACTTCCCACCCCCCCCCTCCCCCACCCCACCCCTGGGAGAGGATCATCTAATTGTCCTAACCCTTTCTCCACCCACCAAAAACAGTCATTTATGCAAAGTGGGACAGTTTCCTATGGGATCTCCTGTGGGAATCTGAAAACAGTCTCATTGAGTATTTTACTGTCTGCTTAGTGTTGCTGAAAGAGTAACCATCTCTTCTTTGAGGGCTAGAAAAATAGAAAATAGAACTTCACTTTCAGGCATTTTGCCTGAATACATTTGTTTAAATACAAGGCTGGCCAAACATACATATATGTATATAAAATCACTTTTTTTTTCTTGTAGGCTTCTGGCAAGCTGTGTGCAAGTTTGTATGTTGGTCCAAAGTTTACACAAAAGCAGCAGCGAAGGCTGACAAATAAGTAGCATTGGGATTTAAAACAAGTTTGTTGATTCCAAATCATCCGTCAGCAGACAGAACACATAATAAAAAGTGCATGAGTTTTGATGTGTAAAGAGTGGCTGATAAGTGGGTAACAATTCAATTTCCTTTAAACTGATTTCAGGCTGTCTTTTAGAGCCTTGTTGTTTGGCCTAGGTTTCTGTTTCACTCTTACCTTGTGAATAAACCTACCCTTCAAGGGCTGGTGGTCACTCAGCTATTAGAAATACTAACTCCTGCTTTCCCAGAAGGGCATGTGTATTTGGGGAAGAAAGAAACAGACTGTGTCATCTGCTGACTCGTGGTTTAATCTTTATTTTGTACTTCCAGCTGATAAGACCACTTTGTGCAAAAGTAATACAGGAAATGATGCACAGCAAAAACCAAGAGTGGCAGAAAGGGAAACGGAATGTACTGGCAAGGGCTCAGCACTGTGGATGCGCTCTCTGCTTCTTGGAAATGAAAAGCTCCACCTACGCTGCCTTTTTTTAGTGTTTTTTTAAGCTTAATACTGGTATTGGAGCTTAGTGTGAGTAGTATACAGCAGTCTGTGGGTTTTCTCCCCCTTTATCTTGTGGCTTGTTCAGGTCTTGGAGTGTGCTTAGACTTTGCTTGGGCAGGCAGGACTTCAGCAGGAGTCCCTGGGTTAGAGGCTGGCTGGGTCCTGCTGAGCTGCATTACTTCTGAGCATATCTACAAGTACTGTACATAATGCTCCCAGCGCATTTATTGCTGCAGTTGTTGCTAAAGAAATACTATCTGTTAAGATAATACCTTTGATTGTAGTGGTGAAATATGTTTTGGAATGCATGATTGTGGGAGTGGGACACGTGTGTGTTACAGGATTTGATCCAAACGCTTTGAAAAAATCTGTTTCTATGGTCTGACTACTTGGGGCTGCACCTGAGTGTTGTCTTAGTCTTTGGAGAGCTTGTGTACAAGTTCATGTTAGGGTTATATTTTCAGGCACTTGTATAAACATAAAGTCTTAATAGATGGGACTTTTTCACAGCAAGTTGGTTGGCCAATTATTTTCAAAGTAGCTTGGTGGAAATGAGTCAGGCCTAGGTAGAACCATGTCTGCATTCATTATCAATGTTGAAAGAAGTCTACATTGAGATTTAGACTTCATACTTTCTTTTTTATTAGAACTTCAACTCAAGTCTTTTAAATATTGTATTTTTAATTTGAATGAATGTGAAGTAGAAAGCTTGACTTGATTACTTGGTGATGTAGCAAAGTTTTGTGTGTGGAACTTGTATCTTTTGTTGCAAAGATACAGAAAAAAGATATTGAGAGTATTGATACAGACTATATATGAAGTTGAGAATAACTTGCTTACAAACGCATTTTAAGCACATGTACTGCGGTTCTGGTAATACAGTTCTCAAGTTAGCTCAGCATTTTAATAGAGCTCTTTACACTGTATGTAAGGATAAAGTAAGTATACCTGTGGTACAGTCAGTGACAGTAATGGATTTTCAGTTCATTTAATAGTATGGCATATGCCCAGGTAACAAAAAAAATATCTTAAATTTGCCCCAGGCTGATGTGAATCTTCCATTGCATTGACATTATTATTTCAAATACAATTCTTAACATAAATGGGAAGTACCACTCTGGAGTGGAGGTAGACATGGTCCGTGTCTTAGTCCATAATCATTATTCACATAAAAGTAGTTTATGCATTCAGCATAATAAAACTGAACCTTTGCAATTAGATAATTGTTTTAGTGACAAATTAATTTGAATCAAGTGGATGGTTTTCAGCTTAAAGTACTTCAAGAATAGTAGTACAGTATGAAACCATTACAGTGCATGATGGCCAGGAGGGTAAGCGTGGCATAGCGTTTACAATTCTAAGATCTGCAATCTTTTCGTACTATAACTCTGAAATTCTGTCTGATGCAGGTGTGCTGGCACCTTCTATTCTGTGTGTGTATAGGATGCTGGTTGGGTGGTTTTTGTTTTTTTTTGTCTTTCTGATGACAACAAAAACATTCATATCCTTTTCCCCTTCCCCCTTCCTCTGCAACCTGTTAGTATCCACTCCAGGATACGTTTCCTGTCGGTCTTCATGCTCTGTTTGAAAATCAGTGGTTTAGTGCTCTTTGTCTCGTTTTCTCCTCCCTACCAGTGCAGAGTCTCCTGCTTCCTCCAGCAGAGCCTTTTGCCTGCTCCCAGCCTGAGCAAGTACAAAACTTGCTGGTCACAGCTGGGGCTTCTTCGTATGTGGAGTTCCTCCCCCTCTTCACCCATCTTTTCATTCCTATTCCATGTCTCCCAACTTGAGGGCCACTGTGCCATCTAAAATCCTCTTATCAGGGCTTCCTATTCCTTCGTATGTCCCTGAGTATGTCAGACAGGCATTGCAATGGGAAAGGTCAGGATGTAATCAGTGAGGTTCTTGGTGTTTTTCTCTCACAGTCTGCTTATGAGCTTGAGGGCTTTTTGGTGGGGTGAGGAGATGGAGTTTTCTTTCTCATGTGAGATGAGTGAAGGCAAAGATCTTTCTAGTTTCCTTCCTCCTTTTTTGGTTTGTTCCTTAAAGTAAGTCAGAGGTGAAGCTGAACTGTGTTTGTTTCAGATTGGTGTATATATAAGTCTAGTGCGGTGGTTTTTGAGCTGCATCACTGACAGTTTGGAGAGGACTGTGTAGCATGATGCTGTTGGGGCGTATTGCTTCCAGCTGCTCTCCAAAAGAAATAAGAAAAGCGCTTGTCATCTTGCACTGGTTCTTTGGGACATTTTACTGATTAAGGTTGCAACAGTTGATAGGCAGAGGGAGTGCTCTTCACACTTAATGGTGAAAGAGGAAATCTGAGGGACTGTTTTAGGCTAGATTTAATACGAACTACGTTTCTAATACAGAACCCTTGCTCTTTTGTGAAGTATGTGTGGGAATACAGCCATGTCATCTTGTGTTTTGGCTCTTTCTATCCAGCTTCTCATGGTACTGACTGAGACCTTGCTTGGCACCGAGCAGAAGTATTGTTTGAAGCTGGCAAACGCAGTAGCTGTCCCCCTTGCTGTGTGGCACAAAAATGACTAAGGTCACACAGCAAATCAAATGCAGGAACTGAGCTGATGGGGAATTGTCCCATCACCTACCTCTCTACCCCTTGCCCTCTCCTCCTGCTACTCCCCCCCCCTTCCCCAACCTCTTTTGGTTTTATGCTGTATCATTATTTTCCAAGGTGATCACCTCATCTGTTCAGGTCTGTTTTGGGGAGAGGGATATACAGGGCTCAGCAGCAGGCCCTACTGATTAAAAGTCTTTATCAGATGCGCCTTGAGTCCAGTTGTGGAGGCTGTCAGGACTTTGTTGGGGTTTTTTTGATATTGGTTGGGTTTTGGTCACACCACTTCTGCAGGCTGGGGCAGGGGGGAGGGGCGGAGTTTTCAATTGCTCTGTTAATTTAAAAGGTAAAATTATTTTTTTCTCTCCCTCTGATATTCTCCTCCAGGTTCTTGGCCAAAAGGCTTTAGAATAATGAGAATGTCACGGCTGTCAAGAGAGGATGTCAGCACTGCCTTCCTGGGACTGGAGGACTGAAAAGGAGAAGGGACCAGAATTATTTGATACAGGCTGCTTTTGACTACTTCACAATTTGCTGTACTCTGGTGGTGGTGGAAGAACAGGACAGTCTCTCCTGCCTGGTTCTGTGTTACCACCATAGTGGGTTCACCATGAATGTGACAAGTTTATTCTCCTTCACCAGCCCAGCAGTAAAGAGGCTGTTGGGATGGAAGCAGGGGGACGAAGAAGAAAAATGGGCAGAGAAAGCTGTTGATGCGTTAGTGAAAAAACTGAAGAAGAAGAAAGGTGCTATGGAGGAGCTGGAAAAAGCATTAAGTTGTCCTGGTCAGCCCAGCAACTGTGTCACAATTCCTCGTTCCTTGGATGGCCGGCTTCAGGTTTCGCACCGGAAAGGGCTACCACATGTAATTTACTGTAGAGTGTGGCGCTGGCCAGACCTGCAGAGCCATCACGAACTGAAACCGCTGGAATGCTGTGAGTTTCCCTTTGGTTCAAAACAGAAGGAGGTTTGCATCAATCCCTACCACTACAAGAGGGTAGAGAGTCCTGGTAGGTTCTTGCTTGTTTGTACCTTTACACCTTATCTGAACAATGCAAAGTATGGCAATTAATCATGTGACTCATCAGCTTAAATAAGCAGAAGTAGCTGTTTGCGCATGTCAGATTCTTCCTCTGCAATTTATCTGGATGTAAGCATTAATTGGTAGTTCTCGCTTTCACAGGGTGAATGCTTTACTTGTGTAAATATTTTATCAGTATGGAGAGGCATAGTCTTAGTATATGCCTCAAGCTGCTGGCCCTGGTATCACCTGGTTTTGTTGGTGACCACTATCCCTCAATTAATTTTTTTTTTACTGAGTTGTGCAGGTCAGTGAATCTCTGAAACATTGCAAGCTAACGTAAAGGATTATTGCAGTCTATGCTTGAAAACCGTTCTGATGTACTGCGGTAGGAGTGTTCTTATTATTTCCAGATTTTTATTTCACTTTTCACTTTTGTTTCTTCATCACTCAGAAGGTAGTATGTCTTTAGAGTCTCCAACAGTTTTAGCCTTTTGAAAAGACTGAATTTTAGGCAGCAGAATACAGTCCCCTCAACTTAAAGCTTTGTATTAACATTTGGTTGTACTTAAAAGTTTTACTGTCCTGTAAGCACAGTTTGCTTACCTGTTACCCACTTCTCCACTTCTTTTCTAAGGTGCAGTCATTTCTGGCTGTCTCTTCTTCAAAGGCCAAACCTCTTTTTGGTAAATCTCTACTTAATTTTTGTTATGCAAGTTTTTTATCAGGGAATACTTCCAGGGACTAAGATGAAATGTGCTTGGATGTTACCTACACTAGGCTGCAGCTACTTGTGAGGTTGTACAGGGACATCTGCAGGAACACACTGTAGGTGTGGGTGGACTTCCCTGGTTTAAATTTGGGAAGTCCATCTGTGTTAGGCATTTCAGAAACTGTGATGCTGTCTCTGCAGTGTCATGGGCATCTTGAGAACTACAGTAGAAGTAAGACTGTTGCAAGATTGTTTGCTTTTCTGTGGATAAAAATTGCATTTGTCTTGGATCTGCAACACAGCATATCTAGGTGTTAAATATTTTCCTTTGGTGTGTTAGTTGGAAATCATTTGAGTGGCAGAGGTAATACCCATTATGTATGCATGCAGCAGAAGCTTGAACAAAGGAACTCTGCACTGGAAAAACACATCTTAAAAAATTTGAAAACTTAAAAAGAATGTTAAAATTCTTAACAATTCTGTGTTAAGCAGTAGTGGGATAATAAAATAGTCATGTCCTTGTACTGCTAGCTGTCAGCACACGTCTGTGCATTCGGTATTCCAAAATACTTAAAACTAAGATTCCTGAAAGACATCTATTTCTGTCAGACTGAGCAACAGTTGGGCTCTTAACTGTTACTGTAATGTTAAATGACATGTTGTAACTCATTTTGCTTTAATCTTGGAAACAATTACTGACTTTAAGAATGTTTTCATTTGGACCATTTATACCGTATTTGTAAATGTCCTGTCACTTCAATGAGATATACAAAATAAAAATAGAATAGAACTTTCAGAAGATGTCTAACTAAAATGTGCATTTAAGTTGAGTGCCGCTGAGTAGTTTAAGTGATAATCTTGTATTTGGGAAATGGAGGAAAAAGTTATCTGTAAGCCTAAATTCTGGATTGCTCTTTAATTGTTTTTGGATTAGATAAAATCTCTACATTCGTCTACATCCAGCTATGGAATTTTTGCTGGAAAAAAATCCAAAGCAGTAATGTTAATGAAGCTGGAGATGGTAGAAATAAAATGCTTCCCTTTTTGTCCCGAGTACCCTTCTTCAGGAAAAACTGGATACTCTTGGTCAATTGCCTAATAGACAACTGGGCAGTTTTCTTGTAAGTGTTAGGGCTGTAGTCAGTTTGACAGAGCTGGTAGAAGTTTTCAGTCTTTTACAAGCTTAATTGTGCTGCTCTAATCACTTGAAATATTCTGGAGGTAGCTGGTGACTAGGAGCTAGGGTTCATTTCTGCTGAGGTGCTCTGTTAAATCAGGGTCTGGAGGTACTATGTTACATGCATACTGAAATTATGTCTTGAACTTTTAACGGCTTGCCAAAGTGTGAGAATGGGTTTGAAGCCCAGTGTGGTTTTACTGAGGTCTCTGGCTGCGTATGTAAAGGAGAAGGGTTTTATATTTAGTCAGTCACAGATCTGCTGTTGTTTTGAGGGATATTGCATGGAGATGAGTGGGGAGAATATGGCTTTTGGAAACAGGTGATAGCTGAACTCCCTTTTGACATGAAGAGCTGTACTTCGTAACTTAGGACTTCTTTTTTCCTGTCCCTTCCTTGTTCTTGCTGTCCTCCAAGCACTGTCTTTATCTTCATTTCCTGACAGTCACTCCCAAATTCTGCTAACCATTTTTTCCCATTTTTGCCAGGACATTAAACCACCATTATTGCTGCATAAGTGCTTATGCTTTGAGATTAATGGGTAGTGGGAATTCGTGTATGACTCACTGTTTCCAACAGTCTATGGACTCGAGCAGATATCAAGGTTTGTGTTTCCAAGGCTATAATTGCAGCCAGGAGGGTTAGAAATGTACTTGCTCTTGACAAAACAAAATTGGATGCTCAGATTGTGTACGATGCACATTTTGGGTGCAGGGTACATTGTGAAATGTTGGCTCTGCTTGTCTGCAGTGAACTGCTTTGTGCAGATCCAGTTACCAGAGACCTGAAGTGTATGGTGCATGCATAGGATGGCATCTTTATGTTCACTCTTTTGCTGATTGTAGTGTGATTTGTTTCAGCGTCTGTAAGTTTTGAGGAGCAGATTAGTGGTAAATCCTTAAATACGTAATATCAGGTAATGCTTTATGTGGGAAATCAGTGCTATGGATGCATCTCTGTTTTCATGTTGCCAGAGGGATGCATGGGTGTTCTACCTTGATACTTTATTGCACCCTTGCAGTTTAGCTTGATAAGCTTGGAAAACATGAGAGCTGGCATGCTGTGGTGTGTCTCCCAGCTACAAAGCTACACCTGAATCCAAATGAGACTTTTCTGTTAGCCAGGCTAGATAGGAACTGGTTGTATACAGTTGGGAGGTGGTGGAAAACTATCAGCAGTCTCAAATAGGGAGCATCCCAGGTGTCCCTGAGCGCAGGCTCTGCTGCTGCCCGTGCATAAGGAGGAGAACATGGCATCTGGAATGCACGTGGGTGTGATGTGGCGGTACCATATTCATTCCTAGCCTGACCTAGAGGCTCTGTGCAGACACAGGTGACTATCTGATCCTGTGGTGAATTGACCAAGAAAACCGAACAGACAGAAAACTGCTTATTGGCAGGGTTAGCTTGGCAAGCTCAGTGTCCTCGGTTTGCTCACTGCAGTCAGATGGGGGCAAGGCGGCACAGGGTGGAGGCAAGGAAGGGTGACCTTCCTGGGACAGCCTGACACCTGGTCAGCTTGGTATCAGCAAGTTGCCCCTCAGGTGATGACCCGATCTGTGGCAGGGTGCATAAACAGCTCCTGCTTGCTGTGTGGTGCCAGCACAGCTGTTTGTGTGGCTTAGTGCTGAACCAGATCACAGTCATTTTTTCCTTCCCCTGCTGTGTTATCTTCCAGGCTGATCAGAGCAGCGAAGGGGCTGTGGGAACATGTAAGCCAACACAGCCCTGAGGATGACATGTGGGAAGGAGTGGAGGTGGTGGGAAACAAGAGGAGAAAGTAGATGCTGTTTTGTTGCTGTGGATAGAAATACAACCTTGGACTTGGCTGCCAGGAACAAATATCTCCTCAAGACATGTTATAGTACTACTGCTCTTTTGTACGTCTGTTGTGTGCAAAATTGTTTCTGGTGCAGGGTGGCTAATGGCTGTCAAATTTCTCCCTTGGCAAGGCAAAGCAAAGCTTTTCATTAGGGAGGGCAGGGTCTGAATCTGATGCCTGTTAGAAACTGGCACACTCGGCTGGTGTGCTCACTTGGCCGAATCTGTTTTTCTCCTCAGTTTTATGTTTTGGTTTAGAAATACCTGGTTATTAGGCTCATACCTGGTTTAGGACCATCCTTAAGTATGACCAAGTCTTGAGAAATAATTAGGTGTAGAGCGTACGTAGAAGCTGTGAGAAAAAAGTGAATGTGATGTTCCTCGTATCTCTGAAAATACCACAAATGACCTCTCAGGTTTTGCTGGAGAATGTGTGAAATGACATTTGGAAGTCCATTCTGAGATACTTTGTTCCCTTCTGTTCCTTTGGTTTCTGTGGAGATACAGCCTCTGTCGCTTGCCTCTGTCCTCAGTTACGTCAATGGGATCAGGTGAAAGATGTCATCCAGAATTTAGGGGAAAAAATACTTTTTTTTTTTTTTTTTTTTTTAAGCCTGGATCCTGTTTGCTCTGGCAGCAAAACAAAAGGAAAGGGACAGTGAGCAGGGAGGATGAAGAGGTGCTTAAATTGACACTGCTTTAAAAAAAAACCCCAAACCTAAATCACACCTCTAAGGTGACTTTAGGGGAGGTGGTTCAGTTCTTGTGCCTTTAGCTAAAGGGAAGGAAGGAAGGAAGATGAAACAGAATATTTCATTTTCTTAAAGTGCTAGTGAACACTACCTCTTGGTTCCGTCTGATGCAGAATTGTGTTAGTTTGCCTCTACAAAGCGTTCTTGCTCATAAGCCTGCTAGATTGAAAAGGATTTGAGTTTATAGTATGTTACAAAGGAGGCAAAAGAGGCGTTCTCTTTTATGTTTCATGTGTGGGAGTGGTTGTAGGTTCAGAGTGTTTACGTAAACGGCTGTCCCACCCCACAACTGAATGTTGTCTCCTGAGAGTGTGCAGGGTCTAATACCTGCTCAAAGGTCAGGCTTGGGAGAAACCCCCTCTTCATTGAGCTGAGTGAGCTTAAACCTGCCTTGGGAAATGCAGTTAACTTCTCAATATTCATTTCTGGAGGTGCTTACTGATGCTCCATTGTGCTTGAAGCATGCAATCACAGGGATACTAAAACAAGTCAGTCCAGAAGCAGCCAATCTGTCGTCTGAAATATTCTAGTTGCATGTATCAGCCCATTAGCACAGCCACTTGGAGGCAGAGAGTAACTATACTGGTTCAGGTTTTTTGCAATTAGCAATAAAGCGTAGATAAAAAAGGCTGGATGATTTTTCCTCTGTTAAGCTTCTGCTCTTTATAGAGATGTCTGCAGCCTGCTCTATATGATGGAGCTTTATGAAGCCGATGATGCCCATGTTCTATCCAAACTAGGGGATGAGCAGTGGTCGATTTTTCGTGGTGCACTGTCAGAACAGTTAAATTTTCAGTTCTGCCTAAAGATTGTGATGTTCCTTTCCATTATAACCATGAATTCAAGGTGGATGTCTGCTTCAGGAAGCTTGTTTTTGGCAAGAAACATCTTACCTAAGTGTACAGCTGCGTTTTGCCATAAGAACAGGCCAGGTCTCCAGGCTCTGAGGAGAGCGGTAGGTGGTGTGTCGTGCTGGTTTTGCTCCTAGTGTAGACACCTTGCCTATGACTTTAACCTGATTGTTTTCCTATTTGTCTTTGATCTCCCCTGCTATTTGCTCTGAGTCTCCATAAGGCTGCACACCTACTGCAGGCTCCAGGGGTGCAGAAGGAAGCTTAAAACTGGAAATCCAGGATAAGGCAGGTTTAGAAAACACCTACAGGTCCTGGAAGTGAATGCTTCTTGAATGTTCCCTTGTACAGTGCTGCAGCTGTGGTCCTCAGTGAAAGAAAAATAAGGCATATTTAAAGGAGTTTAGTAATGCCATTTGAAATCACACAGATGTTTGTTCATGTATATTGGCGTGGTCATGCTTGTGAGCTCTCTCTCTAGGTACTTTACAGAAAAATGAAATGCGTCAGTTAGTCATCCCCATCTCGTCCCCCTGTACTCAACTGGCCTAGGATCGCTACATATGCTATTGAATATTCCTGAACTGTTTCTAGCCAGGGTAAATTGAGAAGAGGATCGTTAAAAACCCATCATGACCTACTCCTGCGCATCAAACCTGACGCAGCCTGGTGTGGCAGGTTGCCCGTGGGATTGCTAGTACTGCTTTCGGCAAGCAGCAGGGTTCCAGCGCAGCTCCTGGGGCTGTCAAATTGGCAGGTGCTCTGAGTCTGTCAAAATCAAATTTGGAGCCAGGAGAGAAGTTGTGAGTAAGCAGCTAGTCCCTTTAGGACTGTGAGCTTGCATGGCTGGGTTTCTTGGGGTCCTGGGACTTGCTTGGTGGCTGCCACCTGCTAGCACTTGGGAGAACGGGGGTCAGCATGAGAGCCTGCATGCTGTTCACAGCCAAATGGAAGAGCTTTGATGGCCCGGGCTGGAGGGAGCCCAACAGAGCAGCTGCTGGTGCAACTCCCACAGCAGCAGGCCTGGTGGAGGATAACGGCAGCAGCGCCAGGCATTGGAGCGAGGGGGAGAGGGGCCAGAGGAGTGAAGGCGAAAGGGAAGCTGCTCCAGAGAACATAAGGGAGTGGAGAACCAGTGCATGCCTTTGGAGTTAATAGGTAGAACCAAGTTAGAAAAATCCTTGTTCCCATGTGATTTCTATAGCAGGATTTCTGTACCTCTGCAAGCTGGGGGTGAGGGAGCTGAGAGTGCTGTCGCTGGGACGTTTTGCCATATCACTGTGTAATGCTGCTGTTGGGCGTAACTTTAAAAATAGCATGCTGCAACAGGTGGGCACAATTATAGGGTGGTTTCCCAAAATAGCAAGTAACTGTCAGTTTGCTTGGCATGTAGTAGAAAACTTTCTTCATGGCAGTTTTGCAGAATTTGGTTCTAAAATTCCCCACCACAACCAAGCTGGGGGAGAGAGAGGAATTGAAGTAGGCAGAAAGGAGGCAATGGTCTAATAACAGGGTTTTCCTTGTCTAACTTCACCGTGTGTCAGAAAAACAAGCTGCAATAAAAGCATAAAAGTTGTCGAGAAGGATGTGTTTGTGTCCTTTTTATTTCTTTAAAATTAACCACATACAGATGTTTCTTCTGACTTAAAAGACCACACTTCCAAGTTTTAACCCACTCGGTAGGATGGTGACTGTGGCTTTCGTACAGGTAGTTTGAACTCTGGTCTGTGTAAACGTCTGAGTTAATATACACTATCACACTATAACTTCCTCTTATATCAGGACTGCTTCTCCCCCAAATCCGCTTACAAGAACTCCTTTGCTAATGTGCATATAATTAGTACTAAATTCTGAAACTGGCCTTGACAAATCAGTTCAATCAAAATGTTAGCTTATCAGAGCATCCGCAAATAAAATCTAATGTTAGCTGAATATTGTAATGCAGGAAGTGTACTAATATTCCTTGCCAAATGCATTTAGACCAGATGTCTGATGTAAAAGTAAAGTCAGTAAAGCAACAATTGTTTGGGGGTTTTGTGTGTTTTGTGTGGTTTTTTGGTTTTGTGGTTTGTTTTTTTGGGGGGTGGGTGGTTTTTTGTTTTTGTTTGTTTGTTGTTTTTTTTTTAGTAAATACAGTCTTCAGTTGTAACTATATAAAATGACAAATCAATGGGGTCTACTGAAACTGCAAAATAGAAGAGTTGAGGAAGCAAGACGGTTCTCAGGTTTCTCTGGGAGTAGAAAGCCTGGCATGTTTGTGTCACCCAAAACAGGCTGCTGAATAACTACTATTGAGCCTTTTCACTTGCCATTACTAGAACTTAGGTTTGGAGCAAAAGTCTAAAAGGCTGACACTTCTGCCTGTGAGAAAACAGTAAAGCAAAGCTCTGCTACCATAGCCAGTACAGCTTTGCTTAAGCCGGGTGTTACTGGAACAACATGAAGTAGCTAGATCCTCAGAGATTGCTTTTGCCACAACACTATTAATTTTTTTTTTTCTAACCAGAGTAAACCCTATCCTAAGTGTAGACACGTAAGTGTCTTAGTATGTGAGAACTTGTCCTTTGGTCAAAGAATACTCAATTTTGCCAGGTTTTGTTTTGGGCAACGCGGGAAAACCTAATGACATTAGAACTTTCCTTTCTACTTGGTGTTTTATTGTTTACAAGCAAGATCTTGGCAAGACCTTTCAGTCAGCGTGCTTCAGTGACTCCCTAATGCTACAGACAGCAAGCAAAACTAAGCACGTTCAGCTGAGCATACGTTGGTACCTGCTCTGTTCCCACCGTGGGACTGGACTGCTTGCCAGGATGCCACAGCCAGGTTCAGCTGCTGTGGCCTCAAAGGCAGGAAATTAAGCTAGGAATCTTTAGGAGGGTTGAAATTTGTTAGTTTAACGCTGCTGCTGTGGGTTTTTTTTGGTGGTTGTTTCCCCTCCCTCCCCCAAACCCTCATTTTTATTACAACTTCGTCTTTGCAGGATTTTCTATCTGGAGTACAAGCCGCAAGTTCCTCCTCCTGCCCATGTTTTCATACCCATTTCCACATAGCATGAACTTGTGTGTGAGGATTTTCCTCCTTCCCAACCCGCAGTTCTATTTTTCTAGGAAAACATAAGTGGCTTTGCATAAATTCATATGAAAATACAGCTATATGATGCTTGGAAATTAAAGTACATTGTCTAATGATAGTACCATCAGGTCTTCATTAGGGCTGAAGGCCCTGGTGTGCTATAAGCTTGTATAAACTCTTCTGCAGAACATATGATGACTAAATTGTCATGATTCTTAAGAGCAGAAGGTGCAGCAGCAGTTGTTCATCTTTTTCTTTTTCTTTTTTTTTTTTTTCTTCCCAAAAGCTCACAGAAGTAGTAGAATCTACTGTGACAAGGAAAGATGATCAAAATCTGCTTTCTTATTTGTGGCCCCTTGTATTTCATTACCTGATCTTTCAATTTCCAGGCATGGAAGGAGAGATACCTACCCAAATGTTAATGTAACATGGAAAGGGGGAAAAGAGTGAGCCCTTGAGGGAAGCTATCTGTCATTTGGGCTTGTGTAAGATAAACAAAACCCATCTGGATCAAAAGTATGCTACTTTGAAAGTACAGCAGGTCCTTTGGCTTGGATTAGGTGGTTTTTTTTTTAATAGAGAAACTTTTTTTAAAATAAGTTATATTGATAAATGGGAGACTTCCTGTGTTTGCTAAAATCATTATCTCCAGAATGTGAAAATCGAACAAAAAAGAAAACCAAGAAAATCTTTACTCTAGGACAGCACACCTGTTAGTTTTCTGAAAAACAGGATGACATGCTGGGGACAGAAAGAAGAGAGATCAGTAGCGTTCTTCAAAGGCCACCACTACATTTTCATAAAAGCATTTATTTCTTAGTGTGGTTAGTTGGAACATTTATCTGAACAACCAGGTTGTCTTTAGTATAGCTTTTGTATTTTAGCATTCTTGGCTCTTAGATCAAATAGCCCTGTGGGTGAAATAGCCCTGTAGCTGTAATTTCTTTAATACAGCTCCAGTTGTTTGGTACGGGCATACTCTGGATATTATTTGAATGGTAAAAACAAGCTACCCAGTTCCCAGGCTGTCTTGACAGATACAGCATCTCTTCTTAGCTACAGTTCCACAAAATACCCTGCCTGACTTCCAGGTGATTTATCTTCCTCTTCATTACTAGTAGCATTACTGCTAGTCGTCATGTATTAACTCTCAACTCCAGGTCCACGTTGACACAAAATATTGGAGCACAGTTGAGTCTCAGTATAGCCCATAAAACCTTTTAACTGGTGTTTGAGAAGGTTTGGAAATCAAGCTGTTGGATGGCTTGTGGTTCTACTCAATTAACTGGTTTTAACCATTTTAATATTAAGTTGGATTTGCAAATCTGTTGCAGTAGCTTTTCAAGACAACAGTGTATTTAGTAGTATGTTTCCTTTAAATATATGCACCCCTACTGAATAGAAACAATGATTATTGAAAAAAAAAATCATATATTTTTTTGTTTGTGTTCCTTTCCGCTGAAGAAGGTAAAGAGGAAGGGGAAAAATTCTGTCTGGAAACTTCTAGAGCAGCATCCTGTGGAGATCCACACAGCAAAGATGTGTGCTGCTTCATTATTTTATAGCAACAGGTGTGCTGGCTTAGCACAGAATAACTCTTCTCGTGCTTTCTCCCCTTCAATTATACCTCTTCCTGGAGCTGGCAGCTGCAACAGAGATCAGCCTCCTCCCCTGCTGTACTGAGCCTCAGTAATTTGTTATTCCATATGGTTGAGGTTTGCAACTCAACCAGAAGCTCAGCGCCTTACACAGGGGTGAGGGGAGCAAGGAGGCTAGGCATCCCTCTATGTTTTGAACTCTTGGCATCCTTCCATATGTGCAAAGGGTCCAGTCCCTGCTCAAGTCTTCACTCTTGAGTGAACAGCATTCAGATTAACTCATTTGTGACTCCAGTAGGCGCAGCTAGCCTGCAAAAAAGTCTGAGCTGCAGAAAGATCAGGTTATGGCAGTGAGTGACTGTCTTGGAATTTGACTAATTAGAGCGCTTTAGTCTCTGTCCCACCTGACATGGCCTTTCAGGGCTTTTAATCCTCATTTAAGGTTGTATGTATGCAGGGAGGATGTGAATTAGGGGCAGCGCTCAAACTAAATTCTGCAAGAGTATTTTTGAGACAATTTGTGCTGTATCAGTATCAGTTGTATTCTTTTTTCTCCTCCTTCCCCCTTTTCCATATGTATTTTGAAGAATTTGACATTTAATGATTTGAGGTTGAAGTAGCTGAACAAAAAGTATAGGTTTGCATGAGGGAGAGTTGGGAAGAGGAGGCTTGTTCTTCTTTCAAGTCTTAAATGTCACCAGTGTTTCTGCCCAACAGGAGAAAACATGTATACACCTTGGCAAAATCTGGCACTGCTTTATTTTAATTACAGAAAGCATACAGAAAATATCCTGTTCTCCTGCTATTTTAAAATGCTATAAATCACGTGGCTTCCTGTGATGTCATATATGTCATTGTTTAATGGGAGGTAGGGCGGTGGGAAATGTAGGTATATACTTTCTGCACAGATTACTTTCAGAGAAGTTAATGGTTTGACCTTCATCCATAGGAAAGGAAGAGATAGGAAAGATGTATTTTTAATGCTCGGAAAAGTAAGGAAGAATCATAAAGGCAGGAGAAGGAAAATACTTTTTTAACACATGATCTCATTGTTACTTTTTTCACTGGTAATTTATTAGCCCAGCAAAAGTTGACTATGACAAATAAATAGTGCTTGACCTCACTGCAAAAGGACTGCTAGGTTCAAGCTTAATTCTGAGAGATCCTAATATTCAGGGAGATTGGGTTTGACATTTGCCATGTTGTGAATGAGAGGATTTGTGATGTCCACGTGAATGTTGATGGACTTTTTTTTTTTTTTTTTTTTTTAAATGGCTTTTTCCAGTGACATGTGAGGACAGTTGCATTAGAGGCAAGGGACAGTCTGCACAGCTGAGGGAGATGCAGCTTCTCCTTGGAAGTTTTGCAATTGAGAACTTCCATAGAATGACAGATAGATGTGTTGGCTTTTAGGTGAAATAGCCCTGTGGGTGAAATTGCCTTGTAGCTGTAATTTCTTTAATATAGCTCCACTTGTTTGGTTTGTTTCAGAAAATGCCATAGTTAGGAATGTCATGTATTCCTTGTATAGTGGAGTTGGTTAATTAAAAATTTCATATTTAAACAAATCAACTTGGGGGTGACATCTGCCTCAAGTATTTGAGATACGTTGGAATCTCAGTGAAGCTGCTCTAAGAAAGTGAGACGTCAGGTTAAATATTTAAAACCTGCTATTGACTTTTAAGGGGCAGCCTTAATTGCAGTAGTGAGGGTTGGGTTTGGTTGGTTTTTTTTCAGTGTATGTTCAATGAAGATTCCCAGTATAAAACTTTTCATGCATTAATGCCACTAGCGGGCAGAAATCTGGTGGCTTAATTTCTCCCTTAGGCGTAAACCAAAAAAAAGAGTAAGGGAAACCTGCTGCTGGTTTGTTTTTTTGTTGGTTTTTTTTTTGTTTGTTTGTTTTTAATTTAGTTAATCTGTGACTTGCTTTAGAAATAGTGACTGAGTTGATTGAGTTTTCTGTGTGGCATCCTTTTGTACCTGTTTTAGACATGGACCCAGACCTTGGGTCTGGTCTAAGTGTTGAGCGATGTCCTGATACTCTTGGGCTCCAGGACACTCATGTGAATATCTGAATGGTTCTGTATAAGCAAAGTGCTAGAACAGTGAAGTTGCCCCAGTGTCCTGGAAGAACCTGTTTGTCTTGGCAAGAAGATGTTTTTTTTTGCAATTAGTTTGTAATTGAGCCTTTTATTGAAGCAGCTATCTCTGAAACACCTTTCTTAATCTGAGTGGTAATTACGTGAATATAGGCTTGTAGTGTATGTGTGCTCTTGTTCCTTTTCTGTGTGCCCACCAGATGTTGGAGGCAAGGCAGGAGTCTCCAGGAGAGGGGATGGTAGCCTGGCTTCCTTTTGCTGTTTTTTGTGGGTTTTCAGCACCCTCCCTTGAAGGCGGGCTATCTTGGGGGCTTTCTTCCAGTCCTGCTCAGCCATGGAGGTGCTGAAGGGGGGCAGATGTGGAGAGGAATACAATTCCACTACTCTGTGCACTCATCTCCCTCACCTCATCCTTGCCTCTCCTCTTACCCCTGTCACCCAAAAATCTTAAGCTATAAGAAGACTAGCTTTTAGTCCTTCGAGTAGCTTGGACTTTGCTGTGTGATGTTCAAAGATAGAAACTGAGGCACTGGAACAAGAGCTGATTAGTTTGTCTTAGTGTATCTGGTACAATGTTCGTATTCCCAGTTAAAAAGAGACCTTTGTTTTCCTGCTGGTGAAGGAGGCCTTGGGAGTGCGGTGAGACTCGTAGTTTCTGATGTGTGTTTCTCTGATCCCATAGTAGCATGTAGTTGGGGCTCAATTGCTGCTCGGTTGGTTTTTTTGAACTACATAATTTTGTTTAAATTGCGCACTTTGTAAACTGACTTGAAGAGTTAATAACTGTTTTAATACTAACTTGTAAGAACGTAGTCCAGGTTAAAAATGAAATTACAGCTGTTGACACCAGACTGAGTTCAAGGCCTATTAGTATTAGTATTGTCCTCAGAAAAATATCTGTCCTTATTAGCAAAGTTTTGGGTTACGGGCCATTACGTGATTAGCAGGATCACAAGTGCAGCAAAATGAACTGCATGTCAGCAATGTAATGTGCTTACTTCCCAGCATTTCTTTGTGTGAATAAAGCTAAAACACAGCATTGTGGTTTGTTCTTGGCTCTTCTTCGCTGGCCCTCTGTGAAAACAAGCTCTCATCTGGCAAACCAGGTAGCTAGCATGATCGCTGTGGATTCAAGCTATGCAGTAACCAGATATAAGGAAAAGAGTTCTTGCTTAGACATGCACTCCTAGATTTGACTACGTTGTTTTTAAGACAGATGTGAATATGCCTTAGGGGAGGAAGAATTTGGCTTTTTTTCCCCTGTATAGCCTAGTCCATCAGAACTGAGTCTCTAACGCTGTGGCTTTTCCCTCTTTCTCCCTTTCCAGTCCTTCCTCCGGTGCTGGTTCCAAGGCACAGTGAGTACAACCCTCAGCACAGCCTCTTGGCCCAATTCCGCAACCTGGGACAAAATGAGCCCCACATGCCGCACAATGCTACTTTCCCGGACTCTTTTCAGCAACCCAATAGCCACCCGTTCCCCCACTCGCCCAACAGCAGCTATCCAAACTCGCCTGGAAGCAGCAGTAGCACCTACCCGCATTCTCCTGCCAGCTCAGACCCAGGAAGTCCTTTCCAGATGCCAGGTACAGTCAACTTTGGTTCCCCATGAGAAGGGGTTGGACGTCGCTGATACCATGATTTTTTTGCTTGAATAATGCCAAATTATGAGCCAACACTTGTGTTCAGTAGCAAGCTGAGAGATGTAAAATAATAAAGACTATGTAATCACTTTGTCTAGTAATAATATTGAGGATTTTAATATTGTGCCTCTCTCACTGTTACAATGTTACAGTAAAACTCTTCTGGGGCAGAGGGAGGGATTCAGAATGTTTTGGGGACCAGTTCCACAGTTTAGACCACAAAGTATAATGTTTAATGCACAAGAAGTGTAATGCTGGAGATCATCCTTGCTTAGGAAAGAGATAACCAGAAGTCCAGCACAAGGCTTTAATTCTGCAGAAGGATGTTTCTCAAGGGGACTATGCTATGGCTGCTTGATAAAGTTTATTTACATAATGACGTAATTTCAAGAAACAAGTATACTTCAACAGAAAAATTGTTCTTTAAAGCCCTGGAAAGAAATCTTCAGACTGTTTAACTTCCTAAAGTCAAAGATGTAACAACCTTTCTTTTGTCGAGTGATGTCTGTAGAAAATTCTGTAAAGCTTTTTTATGGTCTTTCCATGTGGATGTATAAAAATACTGTAGAAGCAGTCTGTGACACATTTCTTTATCTAAGTGCTAGGAGAAGGATTCCATACAAATACTTGCAGTGCTCTGTTTGCATGTTTTCTTCCGGGGCTGAAGGAGGGCATGTGTAAACAAAGCGGCAGACTTGTAAAAATCTGTTTTCTATTACTTGAAATGAACTTCCATAGATTTCTGCTGCTGATATGTATTTTTCTTTAAAATTTTCTCTTGTGAGTGGAGACTGCTGAATTTGCAGAGGCAGGAGGGAAGGAAGGAGAGTTGGTATTGGCTTTTCTAATTTTTTTTCACTTTTTTTAAAGTGAAAAGTTGCCACAAAGCCAGCTGTGTTTCCTTCCTTTTTTTTTTTTTTTTCTTTTTAGTAAAAATGATTGGTGTGATTGAGGCTCTTCCAGCAGAGATAAAGGCTTCTCTGGCAAGGTCTTCCTGAACACTGGCTTGTGGAAGTTCTCTTGATCTTTCAGGGTCTGTTCTGTTCACATGCCCATGAAGACAAGCCAACAGCTGCAGTCAAGAAATTGAACTAGAGGAGAGGTCAAGATACTGACATCCTTCATGCTTAGCTCTGGATAGTTGTCTGTCTTGCACTGATGGGGAAAGAGGGTGACTTTTGGAAAATACAAAAAAAAAAAAAAAAAGAGGAGCAAAGCAGTTATCCAGAGATCTTGAAAACTTTTAGATACTGGCTGATTTGCTGCCTGTGGCCTTACAATCTTGTTTCTCTATCTGTGCATCACCAACATGTTTGCACACAAATGAACATTTAAGGCTTAGTAAAACACGGGGTTTAAAACTCCAGGGCAGAGTGTTAAGCTTTTAATGCAGTCCTGTTGTTGTCTCAAGTCTTTCTCCACTGCTGTCTCTTGTCCAACTGAGAGTATCCAAGTAAGGGAATTAGCAAGGTACCTGCCAGCATTAGATGTAAAGCTCTCAGCAGAGTATCTGCTAAACAATAAGCAGCTAATAGATTGCATTAACATGTGTTTTCTTAAAAAAAAACAAAAACAACAAACCACACCACACCAAAACAACAACTAAACCCCAAAACTTACAAAGCAGTAGTGGTATGATTCTCCTGCCTTTTGTTGATGCTAATTTGATTTTGGAGGTTTTGGAGACCCCTGTGATTATTTGCTGTGGTAGTTTGCAGTCCATGCTCTCAGTAGTGGAAGTAAATGTGGGATGAGCAGCAGCCATGTTTGCCAGGATAGTACAGTGCTAATCTAATCTCAGCTTTTGCAGTGAAGCCTTGCAGGGATCAAGCCAGGCTTTCTTTCTTTTGCATGCATCTCTGCACAGTTGATTGGAAGGAGAGTGTCCTCTGATGTATTGGGAAATAGTGACTTTGGCAACTTCCTGCAGCTTCTAAGAAGCCATTTGGGAAACTTTCCCAGAAGTGGAATAGGCAGCTGAAGGGCAATGCGAGTACCTGGCTGGAACACTTCAAACAGGGCTAAAAGCAGCATGTTAGTGAGTACAGTCATTGTGCACAGGCTAGTTTTATGGGAGTGATTCAGTCCTGCACAGGGCAGTACAGCTGGTAAGAGACACTGACAGATGAGTTCTAGACCCAGACTTCTGTAGAATTTGGGTTCATGAAAACTTTCTACTGTTGCCAACCTAGGAAAATAGAGCTAATAACTTGCAATGACAATAATAAGGTCCTGAATAGATCTGGGATGTTTGCATACTTTGCTGATGGAATCATGTTGGAGACAGAAAACTTCGAACTGGAAGTTTTCTGCCTGAACTTCTGTTCATATTTACCATATTAGGTACCTACTTCTGGCCTGGTCCTGAGACCTTTTTGTTTCTTAATGTCTATATGTCACTTTGAACATGCAAAAAATGTAGGCTGGAAGCATAGCTGAGTTTTATTTTGCAGCTTGACTGTGGGGAAGTGACTTGTTTTTATTGCAGTTGTGCTTAATATGCACAATAATTCTTTGCTGTTCTGATTCAAGGTCCATGATTGCTTTCTCAGATTGCTGGTAGGTGGAAGTTTATTGCTGAGTCAGGCTGGAAGCTTTTCCAGACCAAAACTGTTTATGTGGTTATGTATATATACTTTAAAGAGAGGAAAGGACTTGTGTGTCTCTGCCTTTTCTATATTTAGCTGATACTCCCCCTCCTGCTTACCTGCCTCCGGAAGATCAGATGACACACGATACCTCCCAGCCAATGGATACCAACATGATGGCACCCGCAATTCCCCCTGACATACACAGAGGAGGTAAAAACACTTCCTTCTTGTTGTCTTAAGAGTAAAGAACTTTCAGGATTTACTTTTAATAATTGAGTTTTGATTTTGGCTGTATGTTTATGGAATTTTTGGCTGTAGAAAATAAAAAAACCCAGACGTAATTTTTTGTGGTGTTGTGAGGGATGAAATAGTAAATCTGGAGATGAAAATTTATAAATGTAAATATTTATTTAGGATAAGAAACTATCATATGACTCTTTAAAAACATAAAATTTATGAGGTTTATTACTTTCTTACTCCTAACCAACTCAATGACCAAAGTAATTTTATGTTTTGTATCTGGAACTTCCACTAATCACTGAACAGCAAGAATTCCTGTGATGCTGCACATTTCTGTGTGTGATGCTGAAATTACATGTATGCAAGGAAAGGAATCCCTTTTTCTCTATTACGATTACATTGATTTACTGGAAAAATGCAGTTAATGCTATATAAAGCCTACTGAGTTGTGGATGACAGTAGGTATGGTCAAGTATAGCTCTCCAAGTAAAGACTTAATCAGAGGATAGATGCTAATACTGACAGTTTATATAAACACCCAGACATATTTTACATGGGCAACTGGAAACTTTTTTTTCCAGTGAGACAGTACATCTCATGAAATGGTGTTTTCTTAGTGTTTTTCCCCTGAATTCTAAACTTCAGTCCTTAAAGTGTATGCTTTGATTTTAATAATTTACTATTCTCCTGGTCATAAGGGTGTTTGAAGTTTTTGGTTTTTTTGTATTTTGTGTTGTAGCACCTTCTCTCCCCATTTTTGTTCCATCTTTGAGTCGTGCAGCGATAGCACTTGGTTTGGAATTCAGAGCTGTGCGCCTGAGGTGTGGTATTGCTACAGACTCTAAAATCTGTATTAAAAACCTATTGCTTTATGACTGTGACACACACATCTTTTTACACATTGCCTTTTAAAGCCTTTGCAGCCAGCCATGACTGCTAAGTAAAGGATTTAGCACATTCATCACACTGTGAGAAATAGCCCTTTTAGAGAACACATAAGCTTGCACAGTTGTGGCCCATGCCAAGAAAGAGCAGCAAGCTGGATGCTGTGCCAGAATGATTATCAAGATCACAAGCCTATGAACAATCTAGCTGTTGTTTGATTTTTTTTTTTTTTTTTTTTTACTTGTTTTGTTGCTAAGCTTGATTTCTGGTTTCAGGAAGTATATTTGCCCTCTCAGAACTATTTGGATAGCTTTTGTGCTAACCTGTTTACACTCTGCATGGAATGAATTTTGCATGTGATAAATTCAGTCTGTAGCATTTCCACTTTCCACTGATCCAGTACACTAGGTGTGTATGTATAGTCCTTGCTGGCCCAAAGTATGTTTATCAATGTTTATGCCTAACTGCAGACCTTTGCATGTTTGTCCTTCTCACAAAATGCACAAGATAGAATTCCTCTATTACATGAGAGTTGATAAAGATAAAAGTGTTTATGTTTTTATTCTTGCTTTTTAACTTTCAACCATTTCAAAATAAAAATTGTCTGTTAGTATTTTTCCCTCTTCATACTTTAATACAATGGATTTTCATCTTCATCCCTTCATTTAAAGAAAACAAACAAAACCCAAAACCCACCACCACAACGAAAAAATCCCTTACTTCTGTGTGCCTTCATGTGTTTATTATTCATATATATGTATGCTGTAACTGCAGTACTTTAAAAAATCTGCTGCAGGTTGTAAAATACGAGGTTTTACTGTGAACTTACTGCAGCATTTTTGTTGCAAACTTTTTAGAAGCATGTTTTTCACAGTGATTTGTTAGTCTTAAGAGATTTGATTTAACAAGCTGCATCCTGTCAGTGAAGTAGGGTAATTTCCATTGTTGGCCCATGCTGGGAATAGAGAGACTAAACGCACCTGCTCTGCATGACTTAAAGCAAATGTAAGGAAGTTAGTATGAAATCTGTGTGAGAGAGATATGATTAATTCTGCAAGAATGGCCAGCTGGCAAGGTTTCTTCCTGACTTTGAGAACTGGGGCAAAGCTGCAGCTTTGATAATTGCTGGCATCTTCATGGGAATTAAAAGTGTAGTAACCTCTTACTAATAATTAATGACTGATAGATTATTTTTTTTCCCCCACAGTGATGTGGAAGGATAGAAAATGCTAAGGTATCAGCATAGGTCAGCCCCTGTTTACCAGTGTTTTAAGCATTATTGGTCAGCAATAAACACTGCTTAGAAGTTTTGCACAGGGATGTAGGATATGTTACCCTGCTTTTGATTATTTGCCACCTTTTGTATCTGCTATGTACTGCTGCTTTTGAGGGGTGTTTGGTTTTTGTTTTGCATGTGTCAGTAAACCTATAGCAGTATGATCTGTGAACAAAAGAAAATGTGAATACTAGTCTTAGTTGACTGCTTCCAGTAAAGACTTGGGGCTGGGGGAGGGAAACCTCTAGGCAAAGAAACAACTTTTCCCATAATACCAACCTGATTTTCATTTTAGCACTTTGACCTGTAGTTGGAGCTTTAATTTGCAAAGTTGGTATTTTAGCAGCAAGTCCAACTGTGCTAGGCTTAGCAGTGAAATAGTCTTGTTCATTCAAAAGAAACCACATAAAGCAACCACATCCCTTCACTAGCCTCCTTTTATTTGGAAGCAGTTTAATGATTTGTAGCTGTATTTGGCACTTGAAAGAATGCACACTGGGTGGAGGTATCAGAAGAAGGTTATGCTGCTGTTGGACGCCCAGTGGGAAACTTTTTGGTAAAGACCTTCTGTATCATTGGGAGAAATTGTTCCCTGTGCACAGTCACAAGTGTTACCTCAAGCATTTCATGTGTTTCTAGAGCTTGGTGGGTAGAAGTCGTGAACTAGGAATTTCCTGTTGGCATTCTGCACAATTCCCAGATTCGGTTAGGAGCTGCTGAGGAGGAGCTTCTTGTTACCAGAGTCTGGAAAACCATGTTCTGAGAAACATGCTATTACTCAACAAGTAATTCTTTTGGTGATGAACAGTTGCAGATTTTGCATTTGGTAGTACTTGATGAATAAAATGTTCTCGTTAAATAATATCTTCCTCCATTTCATCTGCCTTTCAGCCCAGCGCAATTGTTAGGATCCTGCTCATTAGGCTTTTGTTCAGCCTCCAGTCCCAAGCAGTATCTATTCATACAGAAGATGTCTTTCATGCATGTTCTGCAGAGAAATGTCAGTCTCCCTTAGTTGTTGAAGTCTCCTACCCTTACCCCAAGAAGCCCAGGAGAAAGATTTGTGCACGGCCTGCATGCTGAAAGATTGATCTGCTGACTGTACGTTTAAGCTACCTTGTTACACTTCTTGGGACCCAAAGTTACAAATGGTCTCTTGTGCAATTGTGTGGTGACGTTTCTCCCTGTCACTATACGACTTTGCAGTAAGCACAGAGGTGACTTGTAATTTGGTAGCTGAGGAAAATGAACTGAAGTAGAACTTAATTTACTAAATTGGAAAGAAAGCCAAGCTGTATAATTGCAGCATTTCTCTGCTCTGTGGGCCCACACCACAGTGTGTTGGAGAAAATACAGTAGGGATATTGCGGCACTGCTTGGTATGTGCCCAGGAGCTTTCTGCACTTTTCTGTTGATATCTAGGGCAAACCTTTATCTCTTCTGAGTCTTGTACAAGTAAAGTTGAGGTGAGATTATTCTGTTGTGTGTCTGTGGCTGTGAAAAGTTCAAAAATAACTGAAGATAGAAGAGCCTTCATTTAGCTGCAGTTGCTTATCTGGCTCATCTTTTAGTGATCTTCAGCCAAAATCTGCGGTTTTATGAATCCTTACATCTTGATCCTGTTTTCCAGCACAGTTAGATTTTAACATTTCCATTGTTGCTTTACAGATGTTCAGGCAGTTGCTTATGAAGAGCCAAAGCATTGGTGCTCCATCGTTTACTATGAGCTGAACAATCGTGTCGGGGAGGCATTCCATGCTTCTTCCACCAGCGTCCTGGTGGATGGCTTTACTGATCCTTCAAACAACAAGAACAGATTTTGCCTGGGGCTGCTCTCAAATGTGAACCGCAACTCCACCATTGAGAACACCAGGCGGCATATTGGCAAAGGTGAGTTTTGGATCTTTGCATCCATTTTTGGGTAGGGTGGGGTGTTTTCCTTTCTCTAGACATGACAACCTGGGCCATATGCATCACGAGAAGGCTGCTCTTCCTAGGTACATGGGGTAAGTGCTTGTGCTGGTAAATATATAATTTTCTGGCCAGGTCTTACAAGTAAAGTATTGTTCTTGCCTGGTGTGTAATTACGGGAAGCTTTAACCCTTAATCAATTTTTAATTGCCCAAGGGCTGTCATAATCTTAATTAGAATGAGACCTTAAGGCAGTTTGTCTAATGAAATTTCTTTATTTACCTAGATTATTGGTGTATATAGAAATCCAAATTACAGTTCTTGGCACCGAAGTTTTTAGCTAGCCTTAGTTCCAACACAAATTAGCTATCCTAACATGTATTCAGGGAGACAACCTGCTAAAACAGTTTTTCCAAATGCATTTTTCACAGGCTGGTAATTCTTTCAGTGGGTATTCTGTGCTTCTCGTCTATGCCTGCGACAGTGTCCTGCAAAAGAGAAAAGCTTCTGGTTTGTGTGTGACTTAATACAGTCCTCTTTTTCTGAGAACTCACCTGTCATGCAAATGACAGGCAAAGCTGACATGCCCCCTGCAATGTGGCGTTCCTACCAGACAATTTTTTTAAGTGTTTGTGTTTCCAGTAGACTAAATTTTCTGAGACAGTTGAAGGGTCAGCACGCCCAGGTAGTGGAGTGTATGTTTTAAGTGCCAGTTAATGAAATATCTTCTTCCTCCTTAGATGAGGAAAGAATTGAAACTGAAGAGAACTGTCAGGTCTCCCAAGTTTGAGCCCTCAGTCTGGAGAGCTTTTCTCTACATGAAGACTTGTGCAGCTCTCAGGAGTACACCACACCTGTGCTGTGCCACTCAAGTCCTACTATTTCTTCCTTCTTTTCCTCCCCATCCATCTTACCAAGTATCAGGATATTTACCTAACACCTCATTCATTTTCCTGTTAAAAGTAACCCAGCTGCAACAGAGTTCTGCTGAAGCACTTAACTGCGTATGTGCCAAAGCAGAGTGAGGAAGAGACAAGGATGCTGTTGAATAAGGAAATGTGAACAGCTAATGATGATGTAGACTGTTGGTCTTTGAGGAAGAAGGAGTAAAACCCAAACTTGAAGACATAGCTGTAAATATTTTTGCAGATCAGGTAGGGGTATTTGTGTACCCACAGTTACATGCATCATCAGTGGCAAAATACTGCATGACAGAGCACAGTCAAGGCTTTCTGACTGGACTTCAGTTTAGTTTCTGAATTCAATGTGTTCACTTATCTGATTCATGATGCTGTGGGATGAGAAAGGTTAAAATGGTAAATAATCCATTTCTAAACATAAAAGACATTCTCAAAGCGTTTAGCATTGAGTCCTACTGACAACAAATCTCCACTAAGGTTGCCTCTGTGTTGCTCTTCTGGGGCTTGCTGCCATCAGCGGCAGGTGAGGGAGCAGGCAGTAGAAGGGGAAAGGACTGTAAAATTGATGTGTACCCTCATTTGACAAGATATATCTGAGGGATGTAAGGCCCTTCCCCCCTCCCCCATCACCCCACTTTCTGGAATTAAGGTGAGCTGAAAAAAACTCATGCTACCAAAAATGGCATTCAGGACTTTTCTAGAGAATCCAGCTTGGGGCTGCTTTAGTATCTACAAATAATGCAGTAGGTTTCTGCTCTCTCTGCTTGCATTCCCAACTATTGGTTTACCTGAATATAATGCAAAATATTTCAAATGGTCAAGCCATCCAGTGTACTGCATCCAAACTGATGCAATGCTTGCTAGTTTATTATTGTTGAATATACAACATGTTAAAATGCAGGAATTACTGATTCCCCTTATATATATGCATACATACACACCCTCCTTCCAAATCACCTGCTGATGAAACAGAAAAGTAAAAATCAAGTTTGAAGACAGACAGATGATGGTCTGATACACCATTAATGTTTATCTTCTTAAGCAGAAACATATCTCTGTGGAGACAGAGCATGAAAAACATACACACTGTGAATTTGTCTAACTTCCTTATGTCAACCTTCTCCTCCCAGGTGTTCATCTCTATTATGTTGGCGGGGAAGTCTATGCTGAATGTCTTAGCGACAGCAGTATTTTTGTACAAAGTCGGAACTGCAACTACCATCATGGGTTCCATCCCACCACAGTCTGCAAAATCCCCAGTGGCTGCAGTTTGAAGATTTTCAATAATCAAGAATTTGCTCAGCTTTTGGCTCAGTCGGTGAACCATGGCTTTGAGACAGTGTATGAGCTTACTAAGATGTGCACTCTCCGAATGAGTTTTGTAAAGGTATGTGAAAACGTTCTTGAGATTTTGTAAGCAAAATAAATATTATTTTTTTCTTAATGTGGTGATTTTGAATGGTCCAGTGCCTCCCTCCATCACCCTGTTAATAGCTCTAATATTTTAAGTGTGGAATAATGTTTAACTGTAAGACAGATCTTAATGAAATGAAGTTTTCTTTGTGGACAAAAATTCATCTGACACATATTTTGAAAACTTGAGGTGACTTGCAGAAGATGTTTCTTCACATAAGTCCATAGTCACTTGTGAAGCATTTCTGTTAACTATTCTAATTTCATTGTATTGCCTCTTGTAAATTTTTAGTGTTGAATTCTTGTATTTAATATGCATATAGGTTCTGTGTGTGTATAACTTATTTGCATAATTACTTTGGAATTATGGGGTTTGCCTTTTCAATTTTGTGGGATCTGGCAAGATACAGTACAAGTAAGTTTTGAAAAGAATTAAGTCAGTAAGTATTTGTCTTGGAAGTCGAAAAGCCACCAATTCATTATGTAGCATCAGCTTTTGCCCCTTCTTTTGCCCACTGTTACGGTCTGTGCCATCTCCTGCTCTCTAAGAGGCCCAGCTGAACTTCATGCTCCTGGTCCTGGGTGGTATTCTTGGAGACCTGAGCTGGGACTGCAGTGCAAGTCATTATAGCCATTGCAGGAGTGTAGATAGCATAATCCTCTAAATCTGTCTTGACCAGCAGCTCCCAGATTAGGAGCTGCAGTAGTTATTTAAAATAATATACATACCTTTCTATTCTAGGGAGGCGTGCAAGGTCAAGATTTGTGATGTGGCTGTGAGTGTCAACATAGGTACTGATCTAAAAGGGCTGGTCATGTGTGTGAAAGTAATCAAATGAAGATGGTAATATGCCAAAATGCTGCTCTTGATAGGAGGATAGAAAGTTTCAGATATGTTAGGATAGAGGTTCCTAAAATGGAATACGTTCTTTATACCTCTGCATCCTCTGGAGTTTTACAGCAGTGTTGGCTGAACAGGTTGCACAGGACCTCCTGTATATTGGATGTTACACTGCACAGTGTTTAGAGTTGCTGACACCTGCGCTGGGAGCTGGGTAATACCTTCAATAGGGATTAATATAGAGCAGAGAAAACGGCACCTGTGGCTTAATCTTGTCTCCAGACCTGCCCCCAAAGTGGCCCACTTACAGAATGATTTTGAATGCTGTTTAAATATCTGCATATGTCTTTGGTAATTACTGTAACAGAGTCAGGTATGAGCTGAAACAAAACCTATCTTGTCTTAATCTGAGAAATAGCCTGCTGGGGAATGACCATGCCCTTCCTCCAAAGAGGAATGTTTCTGGCTTACTGCTTGGTTCATCGTGTCCGTCCTGCAAATGATGCTTTGCTTCTTGTCAGACAGATGCCTCACCGCCACTTCCATAATGTCAGTCCGTGACCTCATTTTATAATTCGTTGATCTGTTTGGCAGCATTTCCCCCCAGTTTATTCCATTTTTAGCCTTGGTAGAGAAGACTTGATTATCCCCCTCTTCAGAGGCTTTACTGGGACATTGTGCAGCTGGCAGTGAGGCATGGGGAAATTTTGCACTGCCATAGGTTTGTCTTTAGGAATCTGAAGACTTCTATTCCAAGAGATCAAGAGATCTCAGAATGAGGTTTCCTCTGAAATGAATTATTTTTTTTTAACTTCAGATTTGTTTGTTGAAATGTGATAATAGTTGGTGCATAAAGGGTATTATGCTACCCTGCTGATAATGACTGTTGAAAGCCAGAGTGTTTTGGTAAGAAAGAAGATAATTGAAGTATGCTTCTCACATATTTGGAATTACAAAGTAAAGTGACTTTTTTTCTTTCCCAACTTATGATTCTGTTTCCAGGGTTGGGGAGCTGAATATCATCGCCAAGATGTAACGAGCACTCCATGCTGGATAGAGATACATCTTCATGGTCCCCTTCAGTGGCTGGATAAAGTACTTACTCAGATGGGCTCTCCTCATAATCCTATTTCTTCAGTGTCTTAAAAGGTCCCAAGCTCCTGCATCGTGGAAATAATTGAGCCTTGCATGTACTTGAAAGACGTATGAGTTAAACACACATTTTTATTTCCGCCCCCCACCCCCCCCCCACCTCAAACTGGCAACAGCAGAATAAGAGCCACGAAAATACTTAACTTCTGAGACCAACTGTTGGATTCAGAAAAGAAACAAATACAAACCCCTTTGACAAACTGTTGGTATCAAGAATTTTAGTTTACATTGTAATGTACTGTTGCAAAGTTGGTTTGCAGGGCTTAGTGCAACGGGGATGACCGAGCCAAAACCACAATCTGTCGGACCGAGTTCCCAAAGGATCTTCCTGTAGCTGGCATTCTCATACTCTTGTTTCTTCCCTGCATTCAGCGCTTGCTGTTTTCCCTTGTGTCCTCTGGGGCTAAGAGCCGATGTTGGTGAAGCCTGCTTTTTGCAGGCTCTCTGTAGTATATTTTAAAACCATTTGTCTAAGTTGATGATTGGTGTTCTCTTTAAAAGGAAAAAAAAATAATTCATAAAGTTTAATCTCAATAACTCTGTAATAATCTTTGAAATGGTGTCCTGACCATACTGCTGTAAGAGTGTTAGGTATGTTTTTTGCTAAATGTATGTACGGTGTATTTGAAAGTTTAGAAATTAATTAGGTTAGACCATAACGGAATTAGGAATATTTGAATGGGGGGAGGTGGGAGTGGGATGGGAAAATGACAACTGAAATGTAGAATATATTGTAAATGTAGCTTGTTAGTTTAAACTGAGGTCTGAGATTTGCTGTGCATTTCATTTTTATAGTGGTTTCATCTTCTTAATTCTGACTATTTTTGCCTCTTCGTTTTCCCCCAGAACAATTGCGCAGCTGGTTAATTCTTTTACCTGTGAAGAGGACAAAATGATTAATTCCTGCGGTTTGAAGGCTGCAGCTCTGTGTATTTCAAGACAAAATTGTACAGAGTGCTCTTTAACTATTGAGCAGTTTTATACAGTTTATGTAACAGAAGTAGGCTATTAATTTTGTAAGAGACTCTTGTTTTGCCAAACTTAGTAACTGTTAATTGTTTGGAGGACTTCAGAATCCCTCGGTGGGTCTATTTCAGACTTCGAAAAAATATATATTTTTAATTTTTATTTTTTTTTACTGCTTGGTTTATTTTCTTCTCTTTGATCTTTTATATTCACGTAAGCTGTACTACTTTTTAAGTACCTTTATTCCAAAACTAGTGGGTCCTCTTTACTGGAAGTTTTGAATAAAACCTGTTGTTACTGCTTACATTTGATTAAAACCTTGTCTTGTCCACTTCTTAGTAGACTCGGCAAACCAGATAAAGATACTGTCTTGGAGGAGGAACAACTAGAAATTAAGATATGCTGAACTTAGACATTTATCATTAGTACAGGTTAGTAACCCTACTAAACTTGGTATATGAGATGAGTTCTCTAGAGAGAAAGATTGCTTAACCAGGCAAGATTAGAATGGATGCAGTTAACACTGAAGTATCCTGGCTGCTCAGTTAAACTTCTGTGAGATTTCAACATACAATACCTGTATGAGAGATTTTGCTGAGGTTGCACCATCAGCGGTCTCTCACTGCTGCTTGCCATGGCTGTGGTGAAAGGAGCCTCCATGCTCCTTTCCCTGTGCCTCTGCCTTTGCTCTGGGGAGAGGTGAGGGAAGGACTGTCCCTTTGCAGCTGTAAAGTGTCTGTCAGGTGCTGGCATGATGGAGTCTGAGAGAGTGGGGGCTGACTAGAGATCCAGCACCTGTGCCTGGGTATAATGGGCCATGCAGTGCTAACAGGGGCATGGGGGAAAGCTGAGCAACAGAGATGAATGTGTGTTCAGCCAGATGTATGCATGTGTTATGTCCCTGTAATGAGTAATAACCTTTTTTGGAGAATGAGTTGATGCCATCTTTTTAAGTTAATACCATTGCTTCATTCACTACATGTTTTTAAAACTAACCCTTCTTTCCCTGCTAAAGGGGGGGTGAAAAAAATCCGTAATGTTAAAATTCCCTATTTAGAACTTGATTAGTGAGTTTTTGTAAGTTCCAAGAACAAATTATTTTTTAAAAAATCAATTTAACATATATTTTTTCATGAAGAAGCAGTCATAGCGTAAATATAAGTCTTAAAAATAAGTAGAATTTAAAGATGACCGAAAAAGAGAATAAATTCTGTTTGCTGTTCAGTCACTGTCTGTTTTTTCCATCTTCAGCCCCTACTACATTAACTCCCAGCTGTTTCCAACCAGTTTCCTTCCTTTTGTTGGAATGCAGCACTGAGGTAGAGTTGGGGTGTGGGTGTGTGTTGTGGTTTTTTTTTTTTTTCTTTTGGTCAGTGCTGTAATCAACCAGCATGCAAGTCTTAAGAGTGTTTCTGTTTGGGTATTTTCATATTTGTATGATCCTGTGCAAGTTTTGGTGAACTTTAAATTAGCTTTGTAGTTAGAAAAGACAGTTTTATGTTGTGACTGCTTTTGAATGCTTGGTGTCTTGCATGTTTGGGACTGTAATGCCTCTCTGTTTTTCCCAAACAGGGATTAAAATTAGAAAATACTAGTTCTGCAGCATCTCAGAAACTTTCAGTGGTAATACTTCTGCAGGGTCCCAGTTTTTGTAAGTTCCTTCTGTTGTGGATTTTTCTATGCTGTTGATACTGTTGACATGCATAGTATCAATGCATAATATTTTTTTGTCTGTTATCCAGCTTTTTGTTTGTGGTGAGGAGACACTAGGTGTAAGGAAAAAAATGTACCTTCATGTGATGGCACAGGAGTACCCCAGCTGCACTTTCTTAAATAAGCTGAGTGGATTGGAGTAGCACCTGAAACTAATAGCCAGAAAAATGAGAGGTAGGACAGAAGTTACTTTGGAGGAGGCAACTGCTAGCCTGGGGCTCTTGTGAAGATTTTTGGAGCATCTTGGAGTTTTCTTACTGATTTGCCCCACTTCAGATAGCTGGAGTCGGAAAGCTGGAAAAATCACAGGACAAGACAGAAAGACAACAGTTACTTGCTGACCTCTTACAAAACAGAGAATGATGAGTGTTAGAAACTTGGAGAAAGCTCACAGTGTCAACTCTGTAACCAGGTGAGTCCCTGCTGCCTATTTTGGTTTTATTTCCCCATGGTTTCCTGGGTCTAGGCTTCTGAACAACAGAGTTAAACCCAGAAGGCACTCTTTCAGATGAAAAGCCAAGATGGTCCGTGTTAGGAGAAACTGAAAAGGTATGGATAACTCTTTTTGAAAAAGAAATGAGAAAGCAGTGAACAGTAGATGTGGAGACAGAGCTTAACATGTTTTGAAATCTGTGTTTTGGCTTTTAAGTGCTGGAAAGAAAATAATTCTTCGTGGGTGAAGATGACTTTTTAACCATTTGAAAGTCTCTGGTGAACCTTTAAAAGGCTTGAAGCAATCTAAGAGAGGTAGTCATGGTTACTTGTGTGGTTTTGAAAAGGTACAGAGAGAAATAATTCACTTTTTAACATACCTTGTATCACAATCATCGACCTGATCTTCTAATGCTAGCTAACCTGGTATTGCTATCTAGTTTAATAAAGCCATTCCCTTACTAAATCACTTCTCTTGCTACTATAGCTGTTTTCGCAACTGCAGTTGTCTTTTCTAGCCTTAAAGAATGCAGTCCTGTGACTGTCTTTGTTTGAAAACAATAAATTAATGCAGAGATGTCTGAAGTTTACACGGCCCTTTCTTGGTGTGCCTGTCTCCTTGGTTTTTCCTTTGTCTTGCCACACTTTAAACCTTTGATTGACATCTTGGAAGTTGGCTGGTTTTCGATGGTCTCTGTTAATTGCTGCTGGTTCGTTCTGTTCAGCACACTGTAACCTCTTATTCTGCTCTTGAGACTCATGATTCATTACCGTGAACTGGCAGTCATCCTTTTCTGGATGTGTGCCTAAATATACAACATAAGTCTACCATCACCAGTCATGGTAAAGCAATATATTTTTATACATGCATCATCTCACAGTTTATTTTCTTCAAATACATTTGTAATTCTGTGCAGGGGAGAAGTGAAAATGGCTCTTAATTTACACTGTCCCTGACTTAAACAGCTCAACAAAGAGAGATGCCCTTGTCACGTTAACCTTTTAAGAGGATGTTCTCTCTTCTCTGTTCCCTAAGCCCCCTCTCTCTGACGCCTATACGTTTGATGACATTCCTTACTTTTTTTGAACTCTTTGCAAATAGCTTTTTGTGTCATTCTTTTCTCATACCTGCTGGAGACTATGTTTCAGTCAGACAAAAAACCCTCTACAGTATGCTTGCCAAAGGCAGGTAAAGAATTATGGGTTGCTGTAGGCACTGGAAGCCACCCATAAAGATATATGTGCTTCACAGGCACCGCTTTTTCAACAACTGCTGTCCCAAGTGATTTTTGGAAGAGGAAGGTGAAGTAAGACAGGTTGATGCTATCTATTGCATTTCACTTTGGGATTATTGTTTTATAGGTCTTTACGGTTATTGAAGTTCCCTTCCTTCCTCTCTACTGTAGTATGTCACTTCGTTTGCATCTGACTGAAATGACAGTAGTTGCCAGCCAGAGTGCTCAGGCTTTGTATTTAGTGGTTGTGTCCTTTGACTGCTGCCTTCAGCTTCAGAAGCAAGCCTTGCACTTGTCCTTGCCATCTCTCTCTCAACAGCCTCCAGAATAACTTGTGTGGTTTGTAGAACGGAACTGCTGTACTCTCAGCTCGCCTTGGTGACTTGCTCAGAGGGGAAACCTCTGCAGGACAAACGAAGCTGTGTAGCTGGGACCTGGCTCTCGTTTGTAGGGGCTGCTGGTATGTGTGGGCTGGCTGAAGTGGTCCTTGTTCCCAGAGGCTGCCATCCTTGTGAGGTGCTGTGCCTGTTCCTGTGCCACTGCAGGTCACACATCTGTGTGGTGTGGCAAACTGCCACAGGTTTGGCTGTGTACGTTAATGTGCTGTGAACTGCTGAGGGGGAGGGCTCTGATTACCCACTTTTGTTCGATCTGGTTGAGGTGGCTGACAAGGTGGCTCCTATTTCATTCATCCCAGCTGTGGGAGATGATGGTCTCTTCAGCTGCAACAGCTGTGTCTGTCAGGGTGCATGGTGAATTGATTTTCATGAAGCAGTTGCAATGGAGAGACAGCCTCCTGATCAAGCCTGTTGCAAACACAAAAGTAATTCTTAGTAAGGTTTATAATGAAAGCATCGCCTGGCCTATTGCAGTGAATAGATGAGATGGGTATGGTTTTTACTCAGGTCTGGTAAGTGTTATAACAGTTGAAAATGGTATGTGGATCCTCAGTGTATATTGTTGTGTGCGGCTGAAGTCATCAAAAGTAATGTCAAAGAAACCCCCGAATTTTACGAACACCCCAAAAGTGTGGAATTTGATTCACTCATCTTTCAGGAATGTAAGAATTTTTATTCTAGTGGGTGCAGATTCCTAGTTCTCTCTTAGGAATTAGTGTGCAATTTCCCCTTTTCATCCTGCTGCTAAGGTATGAGTTGAAAAATCTGTATCATCTCTTCACGATCCAGCCAGCACGCCTGAGACTGCAAATCTGTATAGCTCAGAGGAGGCTGCTGTAGGTAAATTTTGAAGCGAGCACCTTCCTGTGCTTCAGATTGTAGACAGGACTTAAGATCTCTCATAGCAGTGATGAAAACCTGCCACTTAAAATTCTGTATTATAATAAATGTAACATGAGTGGTAATTCTATTACAGAGGGTCTCTGCACATGCCAAACAAGCTTTCCTTGCTCGAAGAGTTTGGTTTAAGCAGATAGGTCACTTGCTTAGACGTGTTGGCATCAGCACAGTTTGCCTTTATAAAGAATATTATTTTCCTGCTGCAGCTTCTTTGCCCAGTATCCCTGTAACATGTAAGAACATTATTTTACACGAAGAAAAATTATGTGCCTAACTTCCCCTTCCATTACCCTTCCTTATATATGATGACTTTGAACTTCTTGGTTTTCTGTTCCTTTGTAGGGTCAAACTTGGTACAAGCAGGAGAATGAGACTTGCCGTGTGTAGTGCTGTAGTAAGACTTACTGTTTTCCCAGAGCACTTGGTTCTTGGCAGGAGGGCAGGATCTGTCTCATCTCTGAGCCCCTTACTGCTGCCTTCTGTTGATACTTTTGGATTTGGTAATCCTGAGCACTTCCAGATATGTATGTGGCGACTGGAAGATGGCTGCCGTCCCATCAGATATTTCAAGCTTGTGGACCAGTCTTCTCAAGTCAAAATCACCATAGGCCATAGTGCTGGCAACAGCACTCTTTTAAAACTGGATCCAAGCATGGCTTCGTTTTGAACATGACTCAGACAATGGTTTGGCTACAAACAAACTCCACAAACCTCTCAAATACAGCCTGATCCCTGTGTCTGTTGGATTTGGTCCATGGTGTTTTCTAAAGCAGTACAGAAAGAAGCTGCCTTGATCTGCACGCTCTGAAGACTTATCCAGGAGTTGGATTTTTATCTTGTGCCAGGAGAGTAACTTTGTAAATACCCCTTCATGGGGTAGCTTTTAATTTGTGTGTGGGGTTTCTTTGTACCCCTACTGGGAACAATTGATTTGGCGCTAATTGGGAATGCATTCTGGGCATTGTGGCCAGTCCATTTTCTGACCCACTGTATTGCTGTTGGTCTTTCAGGAGTCATGTCATTTCCCTAAGTGTTTCTGTGATTCCCCCAAGTCACAGGAGCAAATTTGAACAGATAGAGCAATAGGGCTTAGTTTTAATTAGATGACCTTACACTGACAGGAAGCAACTATTTGTATTCTAAGCAAAATATTAAAACATTAAACTTTCTGGAAATTTATGATGTTCAAAATGGTTCCTAGGAAAGCACTGGAATGGTCTTAAAGTTGGTGTGGGGACGTGTGGCAATTTAAGCAGTTACTTTGAGGTAGGAACCTCAAGTTCGAGGAGTCTAATTCAGCAGAGCGTGTTTTCAGTAAGGGGCCACACATTCTGGCTCATGGGATCTGTTGGCACCATACACGCCCCAGATTAATCCGTATTGTGAGTATTCAACAGAAGTGAAGCAAAAAAAGGTGTGCGTGCAGTGGCAAGGGGAGGGTTCATTAAACTTGGTGATTTTTTATATTTTTATTTTTTTAATTTTGTTACAGACTGGGCTGTTAGGGTTAGGGCTACATGACAGCAGTTGGCTCCCTGATCTTCCCTCAGAGGTGGATTTGCTGTAGGGGCCTCTGATACTTCACACCCCCTCCCCCACGTAGACTGAGCATAGTAGCCTCTGATATTCCACACCCCCTACACCCCCCCATAACACCCTCCGAGTTCAATTGGATATGGGTATGGTGTTTCTTTTATGATAAGCAAAACTGATTAGGGAGATGAAGAGAGCTGAAAGCTGTTCTTAGTCTTAATTTCCCTCCCTTCTCTGCCCCAGTCACCCTAAGAAACAAACCGAAGCCGGCACCGTGTCTACGACTGCCTTGTCGGGGAGAAGCAAGAGAGCAGCAGTGGTGACACTGATGTACTGGGGAGCCGAGCCAGTGCAGAGCAGGTACGGGAAGAGAAGAGTCGATGGCTGAGCAAGTACCAAGGCAGTGTGTTCACAGCCAGGTTTTCTTACCGTCACTTGAGAAAGTACAGGGACTGCTCCTTTCTGTGCCAGCAGCTGTGGGTGGGTGACTGGCATATGGTTCTGCTGTTACACTGAACAATCCCAAATGTGTTGGTCAGAACTGGAATTTCACAGCTGAACATGTGTGGAGGCTGACTTGCATATGAGCGTCGTGTTGGACTTGAGTGGGGGAAAGCATTGCCTGACTGCAGTATGAGTGATCTCATTGTGTGTGGTGTTTATTTTCAGTGTTACTTCAGAGTAGTTTGGCTGCTCTTGTACTGTTTTTCCTTCAATAGTAAGGTAGACAGAAGCATATGCAGAGTATGTGGCCTTCCCTTTGTTTTTCTCCATGCTCTGGTCACCCCTTGCATTTTGTAAAACATTGCTGTGTCTCCTTGCATTGGAAATCACCATGGCCTCACACAGGTGATGTACACAGGAAGCCCAGGCAAAATTCGTTATTTCTGTGACTGTATATGGCATGCCTGAAAAATGTGACATGCCTGTCACATAAACAGGAAATGGCCCTTGTAGGGGACTGAGTGTAGCTGAAAGCCTAATCCAAAGAACAGTTAGTCATCTCCATATGGTAACCTTTCAGTGCCACGCAAGTTTGGAAAACATGGTTGTAACTGGCTTCCACATGGCTGGATGAATGCATAGATAGCAGATGTTGCCTTATACATTTAAGTCTTTTTCTAAAATTGATCTGAGACACAAGTATTTCACATACAGCAGTTGTGGGTGAAAGCCTGCACATGTGAAGGTTAGCTGAACCACTAGGAGCAAGGTTGAGGTTTGTCTGATTACCTGAAGTTTCTGATGACAGTAGGTAGTAAAAACCAGGGAGTTAGCATATATTGTTAGATGCAGTCATCAGAGATAGAATGCAATGTACTTTTAAGTGCTGGCTAGTATGTCAGTAAAAACTGGCTTAATTTCCTCAAAAAGAATACAATATAATGTCACGATAGACTGATGGTACCCTCTTCAGGCATGTATAATTATTAGGCTCTGTCAACTTCCATATTTTCACTTGAATAATCTATGGATTATATTCTGTGTCTCATGAAGTTTCTACCTTGCATTCTTTGTAGCCTGCTCCCTCTTTCTAAAACCTTTCTTCCTCTGAGCTCTTACAGAGGCCTTTGAGAGCATAGTAAAAAGGCTGGTTAATGAAAGAGTGTGGAGCACAAGTTAATGTGGTACCATGAGAAGGTATTTAGTGTATACGTGGAAAAACAAACAGTTGTGGTTTTTTGCTTTTTTGGTTGGTTGGTTTGTTGGGGGTTTTTGGGGGGTTGTCTTTTTTTGTTTGTTTTGTTTTTAAGTATCCTGTTTCTTGTCTGTGGATTGTTGGGAGTGTAGCTTCCAGACTGCAAGTCTGACATGCTAACCTGGAATTGCTGGCTCACTTCTAAGGTACAAATTCTGCAATTGCAATTAAATTTCAAATTCTCTTTCTTTAGAGAAGACAAATTCTGTAAGACCCTATTTTTAAAGCATGGGTGAGAACAGAAAGTAGTGATTTACATTGCTCGGTATGGGTATGTTGTGCTTGGCAGTTGCACCCTTTGGTCACTTTTCAAAGGAGCGCAGGTCTGAGGGTAACAGCCAAACCAATGGGTCTGTGGTATTTGTCGTAGCTCACCGTGCTTGTTGCCATTCTCTAGCAGCGTTGGTTGTGAGCGCTGTATGCATTTCTCTGACTGTCAGAATAGTAGAGTACCTGAAAAATGGAGCTCGGTCCTATGTTTATAGTACCCAGTAGCTACTAACTGTCACAAAGTTGCACAGGGCCTAGGTCTTCATGTGATCCTGGAGTTCTTATCTCCATAGGTGCTTATACTTTATAGATAATACCATAGCACCTCTCAAAGTGATAGTGGACAAAGCGTTAAGAAACTAAAGTTGACAGATTGTGGTGTCTAAAAAAATGAAACATGCATGGTGTGTAGAATCAAACCCAGGCTAGGTTGAAAATAATATTCGTATGGTACAACAGTCCGGAAATACACAATGTTAATGACAGAACCAAGCTTGGGTCACTTTATTTTGTCTCATCAAATGTGCTTAAGTAGTGATCTCTTGTGGTTCTTTTGTTGTTGTTTTTTGATAATGTTTTTTTTCCTGGAAAGCTGAATGGAAAAGGTTAGAAATTACAGTCCTAGTATCTGGGGCGGGGGAGTGCAGGGATGTGCTTCACTTCCTTCCCTGCCACATCCCCCAGATGAATCCTGCCTCTGTAGGTCTTATTGGGAGGAAAGGGAAAAATCTAGAGGGACTTGCTCCGTGTGGTTTCCCTCTGGCTAAAGCTGACCCAGCAACAGGAGGATACCTCACGGTGGAACAGATGCTGTGTTCTTCAGGGGAAGTATGAATTTTGGCTTCTAAAAAGTTCTGTCTAGACACCTGAGGGCTATGAGGGGAGGGAAAATACTTAAAAACCAAGCAAAACACTTCGTGTGCATAAATATTTGAGAGAAATTCTTTTAGGAATGTTGCATCTGAAGCCTACTTGAGCCTCTTACATGTTATGCATGTGCAGAAGTGCAGTAAATCCCAGCCAGGTGATGGGCTGGCTGCATCATGCATGCTTTCAGGTGGTATATGGTATGGACAGAAGAGAAAGACTTTGAATAGGGATTAAATGAAATGCAAATGGAAGGTATTTTGCAGTCTGTGTACCCTAATTCAGGTCTTAATCAGCTTTGTAGTTAGAAAGTTTCTTTTGTGATTTGGTCTAAATTTGCCTTCCTACAAATGTAACGGATTACTTAATCTGCCTTTGATGGTAATGCAGCAAGTCATTCACTGTCGTCTTCATAACACCTTACGCCTTGAAGGGTATCTTCCTACTCCTTCTCCTACTTTTCTAATTCTCCTCTTGACAGAAACCTAATTTTAAAAGTTCTTTGCTTTGCTCCACATTTAAATGTACTTGAAGTTTTCCTCTGGGTTCCAGTTTGCTTGCATCTCTCCTAGTAGGCGGCCTGAAGCTGAGCGCTGTAGTCTACTTGAGGCCTCACCAATACTGCAAATATTGAGTGGAGAGCTGAGTAAAGTGAAATGATGACTTCATTTCTTCCTTGTAACAATTCTCTTCATACGTCTCAGAATTGTGTTTTGCAACAGCATTTCCAGTCTCTGGTTTCCAAGCCTTTTTAGTAAGATGGGGGTGCCTAGCCAAATGGTTTTGGTTTATAGTTATGTACTTATTTTACACAAAATGTTGTCTCTTGCACTTGCCTTTAGTGATTGTCACTCCATTAGAAATACAGTGGGGTTCCATCATATTTCCGTGGGAATCCTGATGCATTCATAGTCTCCTGATGCTTTTACAAAGCTTTTGAGAGAATAAGCAATGAGGGGAGGAAAATGTTGGCCTAATTCCAGGATTTTTACATGCATAATTGAGCCAAAATCTTAAATTTTATATCCCCTGGAAATTGATCATGGGGAATGTCCAGATTAGTCTTCAGAAAAGATTAATTAAGCTAATGGGCAAAGATTGTTTCCTTGGATGAAAATGTTTTTGCTTTTGCCTTTTCTTTTTTGACTGTTTGTTACCTTTTTAAACTACAACTCTTTTAAAGAAGTAGATGTGGGTTTTTTTAAGTATTTACTGTTCTTTCTTAAGTTGAAATATTTACCCAACAAGCATCTGAGTCACTGTTGGGGTTTTTTTAAAAAGGGGAGGGGGGATGACACCCCTCAACAGCTTTAACAGTTGCATTAAAGTGAAGAAGGGAGGTAAAAGATACTTTTTTCCCCCTTTTCCTCTTATTTCAATAGAAAAATGTATATGCTGTCACCTTTTTCATAGATGACAAGAAACTGAGTTTTCTTTTGCAGATCAGACTTTAAAATGTGATCTTTGTTACTCAGAATGTGTGAATTAAGAAAGTATGTGATTAGTTAACTAGCATTAGGTCTGTACTTGTAGTCTTCTTCCAGAAAGGCCAACCACAAACTTATCAGTAATAACCTTCACTAGAATACATGCTGCCCTGTTGTCTGAGCTTCTGAGAGATGGCAGTCATCATTAAGTAATGTAGGAGTGTGTGTGCGCACAGTGAGAGAATCAAGTGAGGGAACTGCCTATCAGAGCTTGCTATGCTCACTGTATTACTATCATTTATGAAAAGTTTTGTTCTAAAATAAATATGATTAAAAATATGATAAAAATATGAAAAGGTCAAAGGAATGGATTTGTGATATATAAACAAGATTTGATTTTTTTTTTTTTTTTATTATCACCCCCTCCCTTCTGCTCTGCTTGCTAAAGAATATCAGATCAGGGTTGTACTTGTTTAGTTGGAAGTCTTTGAAGATCTGATCAGTGGCCTCTGTCTCAGCTCTTAACTGAAGAAATCGGGGATTTTATATTTTATGGTTAAGGAACTTTTTCTATCATCTGTCTTGGCATTTAATACTACGTTAACAAAACCAAACTAGATTTAACTGCTTAACTGCACAGTTATACTTGTGGTCTGCCCTGTTAATTTTATGTAGACTACTAGAATGTCCCTGTAGAATTAAGGACTTTAACTAGTGAACTTTCGCAGGTTTCTCTAGCTTCTGTGATCTGAAGATAAGAAGACATTTGCTACACAGATTTCTAGGAAAAATATATGGACAATTTCTGATGTTAGAAGTAAATAGAAATTTGGGGAGGGGGAGAAGGGAGAAAAGCTTTGTGGTTAGTTTGGGTTGTGGTTTTCTGTTGGTTTGGGTTTTTTTGGGGGGGAGGGAGGGCGGGGGGCAGCAGGCTGTGGTTTTTTGTTTTGTTATTAAGGAAAGTAAAGGAGAGAAACAAAGGCCAGCAGCTTTCCTTCTATTTGCATTAACTCCTAAAGCCCTTGAAGTACTGAGATGGGTAACTTTGTAGCAGAAAAGTTAGCTTGCTGTTTAATAGGGACAAATGTGATAGCTGACACTGCAACAAGAATAAAAACGGTGTGAATATAGGGACTAGATGACTAGATAGGAATGAGCATCTTTAATGGTTCCAGTTGACCTACTTGGCTTGTTACTCACATTTTTGCAACAAACCTGGAGGTCTTGAAACATGCATAGAAAGCTGCTGTGAGGAGGAAGAGTTCAATCCCTTTTCTTTACTTCATGGGGAATAGAACAAGAAATAGCAGGCTTAAATTGCAGATAATAAAATTTAGTTTAATACTGGGGTCATGGTGGGGGGTGGAAATTCCTATCAGTAAAGATAGTAAAACACTGCAACAAGTTTCCTTAATAGGTTTTGAAGAATTAGTCATTGAAGATTGTCAATGACAGGTTGGAAAAATGCATGTTGGGAATAGAATGGTTGTCCTTGATGCTTTCTTGGATGCTTTCCTGCTCTGTGCTGTGAGTGTTTAGGGCTTGGTCTGAACGTTTTAAGAACTGAATTGTGTCAGATGCTGAGGGTCCCTTTGTCACTTGAGCATATTTTCATGCCCATCAAGACATACTGCTATAATACAAAACAGGCAAGAATATTTTCCCCTCTTCTTGTTCCATATGCCTGTGTAGTTAAAATGAAGGTGAGGTATAGCTAAAAAAATTAGTGATTTGCACAGCTGTCCTAGTGACAAACCTCACGTTCTGCTGGAGACTGTGTTCTACTAATAGCATTTAACCTTCATTGGGAACGGCTGGAGTATGAATGCCTCATATGAGACCATCTGGAAAAGAGCTTTTCATGGTGATTATCAATATTCCTAACAGGAACCTACTCAGAGTCTTCACTTTCAGAGCAGGAAGACTGTAGAAGTGGTGACAGCTATAATGGCAGGGCACTAATGAGTTTAAAGAAATGTTACTTTTGTAATTGGAAATGATACAAACAGTGTCATTAAAACAGATTGTTGATGCCATTTTTATTCTTGTCATAGTCTTAGTTACAAGAATGGATTCACTCTGAGGAGATGACATCAGAATTTTTATGCTTTCCACAATTAGATGGACAGATCATGAGGCTTTAACTCATGAAATGCGATTTTTCCAGAACACTAGCTAAAGTAAGTGAGGATTTGAATGACTACTTGCTTTTCCTTCAGTTGAACAGTAGCACAGAAGAGGTGAAATGTCACTGACTCGTGATTCTGAAATGTGGCTTAAGAGCTAAGAGCTCTGACTTGAGCTCCATTTTTTCTTGTTTGTTTTGGGTTTGATTTGTTTTTTTGACTAAAGATACTGCTCTTTAACAAAAACCTTTAAAGCTCAGTGTTTGGTATATAATATTAGAAGCTTTTCAAAGACAGAATCAAGGTCCCTTTGCTTCAAGAAGCTTCTTGTTCCCCCAGTAATTCTGTTGTTCTAATCCTTTGAGTGTCTATTCACTCTGTCGTCTTTAGAATAAGTAGGTACACAATGCAGCGGAAATGGATGGTGGTGGGAAGAGACACTTCAACAAATGAGGCCTTCTTGAATACATTTAATGCAACACTATAAATTTTTGCTTATCATTTTAGGTAATTTTGAAGATCTGATGGGCTTGTAAGGCCTGCTGTCAGACCTCCACTATTGGTGGCTGACATCCTCATTGAAGAACTCAGCATCCGTTTATTGTGTTCTAGCATCAATCTTGTTGCACGAGAAGGAAATAGTACCAGTAATATATTCTCTCGGAACAAGCGGCAAACAAGGACAAGGGATGGTGTTGCATGTATATGTAACACAACCTTGTATTTGGGTGTTCCTCTGTTCATTTGTTAGTGTTTTGTGCATTGTGGGTTTGAATAGTCTGCCTCCTGCCGAGCTGGGTTGAGAGTTGGAGCACTCCTGGAAGTTGGTAAAGCTGCTAGCAGAAGTGGGCGCGGAGGCTGAGCCTAGGCCAGATCAGGGACACACAGATACAAAACTAGATACAGCTTCTGACATCAGACTGCTGCTGTTTGTTTCCACCGCACTGTGAGAAAGGCCATCTAGTAAGACCGATAATTAGCTTTGATCAAATAAACAGGTGGGTTTTTTTAATGCTGAGAAGCTGAAACAGAGTAGTTGATCAAAAAAAAACCCTCAGTTGTTCAGTCTGTCTCCTTCTCTGCTAAAATTGCAAAACATAAATACAGTTGAATCTGGTTTGAAAAGGATGAAGGATGCTGACAACCACAAGTCATCTGAGTACTGCAGGTTTCTTCATTCTCAACAATAAAATATAGTCCTTGGACACTGATTTATGCAACAAGGCAGCTTTTCATACCTTTCATATGACATTTTCAGTTTTTTTCCCCACACTGATACTCTGAATAGGTGTCAACACAGGAACAGAACTCCTGGTTAAACTTTATGCTTAGTATTTTGTTTCTGGTTTAGGAGGGAAAAAAGATGGCATTCCTATGTAAGCCCTATGTTACACGGAGATCCCTGACTTACTGCAGCGACCGTAGAGAAGGCAACAGCAAAATTCTGCTGGAAAGTTAGAAACTCACTTTAAATGACTCCTAAATAGCGTTACAGCCACTTGCTGCTAGTCTTCCATGAGTAACTCTCCAAAACAAAATAGATGGAATTCATGCTGTCAGAGGTGTGACTTTATATTTTACATTCTGAAGCCTACTGAATGCACTCCGAATAAATGTTCCATGTGTTTAAGTTCCTCAGGTTGTTAAGTCTGCCACGGCCAAACAGGGTAGATTTACGATTGTGATGATGAAGTAATACTAAATTCCTGTGTTCAGAATGCCTCCAAGCTGTGTGACAAACGTACGTAGCACTAGCTTCCCCTTCTGGCCAGAAGTAGTAACTGATCCTGAAGGGAACTCGCATGAATTATGTCTCAATTTTATTTCTGTGTGCTAAAGATAAACACTAGTTATCAGAGAACAAATTAATGTGTAACTGCCACTGAGGGTGAGGACGGGAAGTGCTGGTGGAACATTTTCGTTTCTTGCAAGATAATATAATGATGTGTGGAGATGGGGTTGCTGTTGGAACATAGAATTCTTTTCTAAACCTGGGCCTAATTTGGAAATAAATTAGATAAAAATACTAACTTCTAGATAGATGGATTCCCAGTGTCCCTTCTAGAACCCTATTAGGTGATGCTAGAAACAAATCTTTTACTACTTTTCATATTCTGTATGCTAATTTTCCCCACACATCTGCATCTGATTGTAACTTCTTTTTTTTTGTCAGTTTGGAATTTTATTGCTTGCGTTTTTGTCTTATTTAAAGATTCTTCTTTCATTTTAATTCTATGGCATACTATTTTGTAGCATTAGCATAAGCTTTGTAAATACAGAATGTATTAGCATAAAGGTTTATTTTGTGGTATAAAGCAACAATACACTATATGATCCAACATGCTTTTTAACAAGCCCTTTCTAAGTTAGTTTGCTGGTCATTTACAAAGTTGTATTACTACATTTCTGAATGGGTTGATCATATAACACTGAACCTTAGCAGAATCTTTCCTCTTTGTCATTTTCACTCCCACCTGCTACAGCTGCCTGGAAAAATGGGACATTTAAATCACTAAACAATTCTGTGTTATGAGACCACCGAAGTCTTGCTTTTGTGGGCATGTTGGAGAGTAAGCATGCAAACACAATGTGCATGGCACATGCATGCCAGGGAAACAAACTTCCTGCATGATAAACGATAGCCTCATGTTTAAGATGTTTAGGTGGACTGCAGGGAACAGGCTTCCCTGTTCGTACCACGGGTTTGGTCCGAAATAAAAACATTCAGGTTTTCCTGTACCTCAGTCTTGAATCCTGATTATCAGATTTATCATGGGCTTGGTCTTCCTCTTCATCTTGGCCATGTGTCATCCTGGAACTGAAAATGTGTCTTGGTATGTTTTGCAGAAATGTTATGTTCCTAATGGACAGTTCTACCCACTATCTCGCTTCTGCCAGTTGTGGTTTTCACCTGCTTCTGAAGCACTCAGCATAGGGATGCTGAGACAAAGACCTCTGAGCACTGATTCTCTTGGAGATGCAGGGAAAAAGACTTGAATGCATGAAAGATTACATCTTTACTCTTAATGTTCAATTTGTCTACAGTGGTAAACTGAGGTATGCATTCATCATTATTCCTTGCCTCAATGTATGCCTCACTTTGTGAACTAAGGTATTAATTTTGTGGTGTATAAGACTGTGCTGATATCATACCAACTTAATAGATCTCTAGCACACTGAGCTGGGGGGAAGAAGGATTATATTTAGTCACCTGTAAGTGTCAGTACTCTGCTCCTGTCTTGTGTCAACTCCTACAATTGCAGCCAATCGAGCCTTTCCTTGAGCAAAAAGTAGCTGGGAATGAGGGTGCCTTGTCATAGTCAACTGTTGGATTGTATTATACTTCTGTGTTTACTAATATACTTGCTATGGTTTCATTGCTATATTGAAAATAATCAGGAGGAGGCAATTAATGATTTCTGTTTCAGCTGTGCAATAATGAACTATGTGAGAAGTGTTTTGATATCATGAGTCATTGGTGGCCATGGAGAAAAACATACTCTTTAAAGCAAACTTTTAAATACTTTCTTAATTGAAAGAAAAAATTAGTATTTTACTGGCAAGTGGCTTGCCCTTCCAGGTTTATAATTTTAACGAGTCAGTCTTGGAGAATATTATTTAACTTGCTTTTACACCAATAGTCTATATGAATAATGTTTGGGGGGGGTTGCCCATATAATAATTTTATTTTTATTTTCTAAGAAATGTGAACATTTGCAGAAAAGATAATTGCTTTTATAAGAAAATATTTTTTTCTGTCCCCTTTATATGTCCTTCTATATCAGGCAATTCATCATGGACAATTAAACTTGTGCATAAGCAGTACAAAACTTTCCTATAATGGGTGATGTAATTTCTCACTAATGTGCAGTCATAGCTCAGTTCACACCAACAACAAAATGTTGGAAGTCACTGCAGTAAGGTTTTGTGAAGAGCCTGCGGCTCCCTTGTATATAAAAATGTTACACAAATATAAACCATAGTTGCTTAAGTTGAATTTTCCCCCTTCTATCTTCAGATTGAGCTTTGGCTGAGAATTACAAGAGACTAAAAGCAAATTTCTTTTTCCGTGTTCTTAGGCAGCTCTAACAGCTCTGACAACCTTACAGCTCCTCACCAGCATGCCATCCCCTCGTTGTAGGTTGCTGAACCTGGAAAGCTGTGGTGAGGCTTTTGTCTCCAGACCTAGCCAGGGAGCTGGCTTGCTGCTCTATCCTGGTCTTTGTTAGTAAAACCTTCAAACGCCCCTATGCAGCAAACACCTGTTTGTGTAGCTGTTAATGAGCCTTCGGGAGATTTGCTTCCTCTGAGCTGTTTCCTTGTCGAAGTCACAGATGCAAAACCCTGAGGCCTGGGCTCATGTTGCATTTAAACGGGCAAACTTTCAGCTGTGAATATGCATAGTACTGTTTTTATTTCAGGTGTCCGGTTATCTTTTAAGATGAGGCAGAAATAATATTTTGTCTAAAGTGCTGAGACTGTTCTTCCTAAAAGGCTAGTTAGTGCTTTTTACTGAAAATAAGGCTGTAAACAGCAGTTACTTTGCTTAGTGTTGCACTGCAAAGAGGAGATTAGTTCAATCTTCTCCGCTTGTGTGAAAACTGAAATGAGTTGAGAAGTGTCCTGTGAAATAAAGGAGAAACAGTCATTCAACCGCCACTATAGTTTCAGTTTGTACTATGGCAGGGGCTCAAGTTGTTCTGTAACTTGGCTAAACCTGGTAAGCAGGTAGGATTTAATCCTCACCACAGATTGACACTTGTTGCTGCTCTGGTCAGCTGTTGTAGGTTGCAATGGAGGAGACTTCTCATTTCTCCTGTGTGTTGGCAGGCAATGGGTCTAGTTCATAGCTGCAAAAGGGGGAGCACTGCAGTGATGGCTCCTGGGGGCTGGAGGACAGGCAAGTAGTGATTGCAGGATCGACCCTGCTAGAGTTTGAATGCTGAACTTCAATCTGTGTTACATCAGCCTAAATTTCTAATGTAGTTTAAGGAATATCTTGGGGGTTTTTCTTGGGCTGCTTGTGATAGCAATAAAACTGCTAGTCTAGTTGTGGTCATACTAGCCGAGAACATGCATTTGCAAGTGAGCAGGGTGGACTGTTCCATGCAGAATGAAGAAATGTTGGGGGAAGAGAGAGAGTGAAGACAACTAGGTCTTATGCTGCAAGTACAGTGTGAGTGGTCAGTGTTAAGAATTGCCACTGAATTTGTGTTCCTGAATGAGAAGTTCATTTTACAATAAGGCATAGTGCAGAAGGGCATTTGGGAGCATGGCAAAGCCTTTTTAACTGCCTTCCCATCTTCACAGGGGGAGAAAGAACTGATGAAATAAAATGTCATCTCTAAGAAATCCTAATTTTTCCTTGTAAGTGATGTGAATTTCATAATTCTGTAACTGTGACTAGTATTGACTGCAGACATGTCAGACCTCCTACTGTGCAGAGGGAGGGACCAATATAGAGTTTCTAGCAGAAGTACACCTTTGTATGTTCAGGGAAAAGCTGGTGAATTTCAAGATGCTGCTGCTTATTTAATTTCATCAATTATTTGTCCTGTTGTGATTTCATTTAGATCATAGAGATTGTTAGTTTTGTATTTGCCTTTGCAGGGCATTGCTTTATAGCTATGTCTTATGAACATATTAAGTACCATTGTAATAATAATGTGCAGAAAGATTACTTTGGGACTTCTTAAAGAGGAAGTGGACAGAACAGGGAAATTGTAGTGCTGCCAGAGGAAGAAAGAACAAACAAATCCAACTAAAATTGCACAGGGAAGCCAGTTAGCATGTAAATTTGAATGGTGGAATTTGGCAAAGATGCTAATGCTCATACTGTTTCTGCTGTGAGAAGTTACAGAAGGCTTTTTCTATTATATTTATAACAATTAGGATTGAGTTGTACATTTTGTCTGAAGATTTGTGCCTCCCCGCACCCTTACTCCATGGCACAACACTTAATAACGCTTTACAGGATATTTTAGTGTCAGCTTAGAAGGAAGACTGCCGTTTCATGACTAACAAGCAGTACCGTTTTCTTTAACACCTGGGGTAGATTTTCAGCAAGGAGGTTAAACCAGATCATTTTCCTTAAATCTTGGACAAGTTTGCAGACTGTGATGGAATAACTATGGGATGCACATTTTTATTCTTCTGACACCCCTGGGGAGAAGAAGCAGAGAGAATACAAAAAGGAAGATGACTTACATTTGGAATAAAAACCCTAAACAGCAAACACACACACGCCCCCCCCAAAGAAAACACAACAGTAACAAACCACCACCACCACCCCTCCCCCCCCCAAAAAAATATTTAAAAAATAACAAAGAAAAAGAGAGAAACAAAGAGGCTGATGTGGAAAGCTACTGAAGTACCCTCCTGAATACCTGAGCTAGGATGTTAAGCGAATTAATAATGACCAGGTAAATGAACACATGAGCCAAGAGAACTCCGTATGCTGGAGATCAGAAAGACAAAACCAGCAAGTCTGACCAAACTTCGTTGGACTGTGTTTAATAAAAACCAAAAAAATACAAGTTTGGTCACATGTTAAAAGACCATAGGGGAAACACTGTATAACATGACAGAATATAGGTTAAGGAGACTGTAGATATGGTCCAATTTCTGAGGAAATATTTTGCCTGTTCTGGATGAGGTTAGAGTAGAAATCAGAGATGATAGAAGAGTGCACAGTTCTAGGAGACCGGTGCAATCTGTGTGCCAGAATATTGAAAGAAGAAGTATATGTAATTGACGATGCAATAGGAAGTCATCCTGTTATAGCTGACATTTGGGGACTATAGTCTGTGGCTGGAGAAAAGCAAACTTGTTGAATAACGTAGTTGAGGAGATGGGGGGGGGGGGGGGGGAAGAGGTGACCTGAACAATTTGGATTTCCACACCTCACCAGTGTGCAAGGTCTTGAAAAGAGTTCTTGTAGGAAGACTGCTCTAAAACATGCTTGTTTGTCATCATACCAGATTTGCAGTGCAACTGATGAACTGTATAAAATAGCAGAAGTTTTGTTCTTAACTGCTGAATGTACAATTTAATCTCATTCCTATTATTCTCGTCCGCAAGATTATCATAGACGCAGCACTGAACAATTCACTCTCCTCCTCAGCATTGACAAAACGTGCAATTTTGTGTACTTGTTCATTTAGTTCTTGCAACAAGGTCAACAACAAAAGTATTCAAGATGAAAGCACGTGAAGTGGAATACAATGCAGGATCAATGATCTGTGATGAAACCACAGCAGAACAGCTTTTTTGTTGTTGCCGCTGTTATTAAAATAATTATGAGGATGTGCTACCTGGGTTTAAGCACAGCACTTGAAACAGAGAGCCTTAGAAACCCTGTTTAAGGAAGAGATGATAGTGGTGTGTGCTGACCCATGAATAAAGATCTGGTTAAACAGAAACACTACACAAGGCTATTTTGAAGTGGGAATTCTTTCTTTCTGCTGTGGTTTCATCGCATGCTGATAGGGACGCAAAATTGTGTGTTTTTTCAACTCTGAAGAGTGGTTGGTTCCGTTCTCTGTCTATGATAATCTTGCAGACCGGAATAATAGGAATGAGATAAAATTGTGCATTCAGCAGTTAAGAACAAAACTTTTGTTATTTTATACAGTCCATCAGTTGCACTGCCAATCTGATAGGGCTGTGAACAAGGCAAAGGTGTTCTAGAAAGTGCTAGTATTGCTGTAAGGCACTAGTAACGGCTCAGACAGCAGATTGTGTGCGTTTCTGTTTATTGGAAATAAATGCATGTACTTTAATAAGAAGTGGTGCAGAAAAGGGAGGGTAAGATGACTAGAGAAATAAAAAAAAAATTAAAAAAAAATACAAAAAATGAACAGAACAAACCAGCATTCAACCAGAGGAAATTTTAAAAATCAGGTTTAATTTGGCAGAAGACTGAAAAGAAAAATTATTAAATAAACATGTTTTGGGTGGGTTTAAGGATTTCTTCTCCCTTCTTGGTATCTGAAATGAAAGCATGGAATAGTAAATTGTTGTGTCAGAGAGAAAGGATGATCTGCACCATCCTTCCTTACAGGGGCAGGGAAACGGTTATTACATTGTGAAATGATGAGAAGTGGGTCCAGAGCGAGGGCTTAAGAGGCTTGGGCGCCACTGCTGCACCGCGTCCCTGTGCTGTATTGCGTTAGTCTTTAACGTTCCTTCAGGGGGGTTATTTTTCGCACTGACCGGGTCCATTAGCTGGTTTGTGAGAACACCAGGATGCTGGATTAGGGTTTGGGATCGCTTTTGGAGGCTAGGGCGAGGTTTCACCCCATGTGCTGCGGAAGGCCCGGCTCCAGGCGCGCTCCGGGGTGGCGGCCCTGGCTCGGGGTGCCCGTGGTGTCAGCCAGCGGCCCGGTAGGCCGCCGAGCCGTTCGGTGCCACGGGTGGCCGCCGTGCCGCCCAGAGGCGAGGCGCTGCCGGCGAGGAGGGCGCAGCGGGAAGGCGCTGGGGGCTCGCAGGCAGCCGCGGCCCAGGCCGAGGAGGGGCGGGACGCCTGGCGAAGAGCAGCAGGACGCGGCGGCTCCGACCCAGCCGCTCGGGCTCCGCCAGCCCCGCGGGCCGGTAGGCGGCAGGGCCCGGCGGCGCATGCGCGGCGGGGCCGCGGCCGGGCGGTTCCGGCTGGGCGGCAAGGCGTCACTTCCCCGCGGCGGCGGCCGGTGGGGCCCGGGGCCCGTGGGGTGAGGTGGGGGTGTCCCGGGAGCGCGGTGGGGCGGCCGGCGTGAGCCGCTCCCCCGAGGCCTCGGGAGCAGCCTGCCCGGCCTCCGTGAGCCGGCGTCCCGGGCTGCTGGCGGCGCTGAGGTGGGTCGGAGCAGGCCCGGGGAAGGTGGAGGCTGCGCCTGGGCCTCCTGCTCGGTGGCGGTCCGCTGGGAGCCTTCAGCTCCTTGGGCACATTTCTGAATGTTCTGGTGTCTTCGTCGGGGGGTGCGGGGTTTTTTTGGGGGGTGCGTGTGTGTTTTCCTTCTGGAAATAAGGTATAAAAAGCTCATCCTGAATAATTGTTTTGATAAAACCCTGCAGCCCTGAAAGTAGAATATACAGCAGTTTCAGTAAGCATAAAGGTTGGTTTGTTCTTGGGTTTTTAGGGTACTATGTGTACTCTTACAGGGTGTCTTATTTTGAAGCACTTTTTTATTTACTTGCTTACTTACAGTGTTTTCGTTTATTAAGTATCATAATAGAGAGATGCTATGCTATTGAAGATTCTGTAGCTTCTTTCAGTTCTGGTTTGTTTTTTTTTTTTTAATGGGAAGAGTGAGCTGTTGTGTTTAAAATGGTAGGTATGGGTAAAATAAAGCTGATGATTGCCTGTGTACCTAGGTTTCATTTGAGTCCTTACAGATGCTTTGAAGGAAGTAAAAAAAATTTTTTTTTCCTCTTTAGGGGTTGTGCAAACGGAAGTGAACTGATACCTCTGGTACTTTTAATTCCAAACAAGATGAAGATCCCCAGTTTGCTGCTGAGATTCCCTCATTGTTATTTCTCTAGAAGAACTTACTTCGTGAACTGTCACTTCACTTCCAGAGCAGATTTACTGTGTATTGAATCTCTTGGGCCAGTGCACCGTTGTCCTACAAAACGGATACGTTCATGGATATGTTCCTCCAGCGGTTTGAGGAGAGAACTGTGTCAGCAAGTGGCCCCTGACCAGCAAATCGAGGGACTTCCTGATAGAGAACAAAGACTTGTAGACAGACTTTACAATGGACTAATCCGGGGTCACAGAGCCTGTTTAGCAGAAGCTATTACACTTGTAGAATCAACTCAGAGTAGGAAGAAGAAAGTAGCCCAGGTGCTTCTTCAGAAGGTATTATCCTACCACAGGGAACAAGAAAAGTTAAATCAAGGAAAGCCACTTGCCTTTAGAGTGGGTTAGTCCTTTTATGTCTGTCCAGTAGTTGCTTTGACAGAATTACAGTCCTTACTTTTTGTTACCATTACTGTTAAGTGTCGTGGTCTGTAATCTTGGATCTCTTGGGTCACTTGGATTGCTGATCTAGATCACTTCTTTTGCCCAATATCAGTATGGCTGGAGCTGGCAAATGCTTTTGAAAAAGCTGTAGAAATTAGTATTGCTTCTATTGGGGCTGTTGTTTGGTGGTTTTTGAGTAACTGTTACAAGCTGAAATGTTAGGTAGTTTTCAGATTGGTACTGCTATTATATGCCCTTGGATAGGGAAGAATGTAGTTAAGCAGACCCGATCTTTTCCCAAAGAAGGTGTTTTCTTGAACACTTTCTGAATCTGTTCTTCAATTTACAAAAGCAAAAACACTTACCCTCCTGTTTTATGGCCTTTAAAGCAGCCTAATGTTCCGCTGAGGAGACTTGAACCTGGTTATCTTGGGAACTATAATACATTTTTTGTTTACAAAGAGATGGACAACTAAAGTATTTCATGCCCAGTTACTATCTCTTATGTGTGTGCAGAGGTAGTAAGAACAAGCAGTTGGGCACAAGAGTGAGGATTGTTTGGTGCTAATCTTAGTTGGTGTGCTTTGACATGCAAGTAAATCGCCTTATTTTTTGAAATACTAGCCCTTCAAGGTAAGGGCTTTTGCTTTTAGAGTGTTTCTTTTTATAAATAGTTAGTAAATCTGAAAAATCCAGGTTTAGGATATTTGAAGTTCTGAAGGATAAGTCAGTATGGAAATAGAGATGGGTAAAGCCAATGTTATGTTGGTACAGGTAGGATGAGGGGTGGTGAAGTAAGTGCTGCTGCGTTGGGTGAACCAAGGTAGTGTGTTTCAAGTGATTTAGAATTATAAATAGATCCAGCTTGGCTGGATCTAGCGGTTGTGGCATAGCTTTCATTTTTCTTTGTTGTGATACTGTGTTAAAGCATGAATTGTTATCAACTTAGATGTTCCTGTGTTGTATTATTTATTTGATTTATGAAATGTTTTATTCTTTCTAATATGATTTAGGGTTGTCTGGTCCTCCTGGTGCTGGGAAATCAACTTTCATAGAATGCTTTGGGAAAATGCTTACAGAAAGAAAATACAAAGTGTCTGTGCTGGCTGTAGACCCTTCCTCTAGTACAAGTGGTGGTGAGTGTGAATTAAAGTTTAAGTCAGGTTTCTGACACCTTGTCAATGATAGGAGTATTTCTTTGGGCCAAATGAAGGAAAAATTGGGGCATGTAAAAGTTAACTATTAAAAATAATTGTTGTATTATGTTTTGATTTTTTCCCCCATGTAATACAAAATTGGGAAATAGATATGTGTCCTAATTTTGTCATGTTTTCTTTTCCCCAATATTCAAATATTGCCTTACAACTTCTTTGTCTGAAACTTTAGATGGATGCTGTTTTCTCTCTCTAGTTGTATTTATGTATTTATTTATTTCCCTATAAATGAAGAAGTATCAGGGCATTCATTTCTGCTTAAATTTCACAATGGTAATGCTGATCACTGGGCAGGAGACATATGTTAATTTAAAACTGCTTAGAAGGATGCTGCAATCTGAGCATGTAGATTTGGTTGGAGTTTAGAACGTTCATTAGTTCTCAGTAGGAATTTTTGGAGTTCTGTCAACTATACTGGTTTCAGGGTCTCCTAATGCAGTACCATTGACCATTTGTCTCACAGCATGTTTTTGGTTTAGGGTTTTTTTCCCTAAATTTGAAATTCTTCAAAGTTGTGTGGCTGTAATCTGTCACACTCAAATCAAAAATTGTAGGGAAGTTATAGACTGGCCATGCTTGCTTAATGGCATCTCTGATATAAATAATAGAACCTTGATTTTGATCTTTTTTTAATGGGCAGCTGCCAGGGAACAGCATTCCTTTTTCCAGCTTCTATACTGTTAGAGAAGATGTTGCAAAGTGTAATTATTTATAAAGAAAAAAAAAACCTTCAGCATTGCAATGACCTGGAGCTAAGAGATACATTCTTAAATGCATACATTCAGGGCACATCAATAGAATAGCGAAGTATGATAACAAGACTGCACAGTTGGAAGAACTGAGCATCTGATCTTTTGTAATGTGCGTCATGCATGTAGATCTCACTGAATCTGATTTAAAGTTGGTATGCATGGAAAGAAGGCAGGGATGCATGACAGCTTTCTTAAAAACAAACACCCACCGTCAGGACATAATCAGATTCAAAGGCAGAGATTTGTCGCTTTGGACAGAAACAGCAAAGATTTGATTGTGTGGCCTGCTGTGTATAGGCCTCAAAAAGCCATCAGGAACTGTAGAATTCATTCTGACATAGAACAAATTCTTCATGTTTTATAGCAGTAAGGTCTGCTGCATATCTGGCCTTTCCAAATTTTGATGGGCAGAAGAACCAGGCAGTAACTTCCTAGTCCTCAGCAAACTCTTGAGCAGATCCTATTGGGATATTCTTATTAGAATGACTGTGTCTGAGATCTGTCTTTTCTCACTAATTTATTGGGGGTGGGGGAGAGAGGGAAGTTTGGCTGTTTTGCACTTTTGAAATAATGTAACATTAAACATTGAAGGTTCTCTATTGGGTGATAAAACACGGATGACTGAGTTGTCAAGAGACATGAATGCGTACATCAGACCATCTCCAACCAGAGGGACGCTGGGAGGCGTAACAAGGACGACAAATGAAGCTATTCTGCTATGTGAAGGAGGAGGCTACAATGTTGTGCTTGTGGAAACAGTAGGTATGTGCTTAGGGTTTTATCTTCTTAAGATGTCTAAACAAGGTGTGTTACTAACTGCATACTTTCATCCTTGATTTTTCTCATGCTTTCATGAGCACTGGTTGAAAATGTATGCCCATTCTGTCAATTTTCTATTCCTGTATGTTTTGTGAAAACGATGTTTTAAAAAACTGTTGTTTCCTGTTGTCTCTGTTTTGTTAGTGGGATTTGTTCGTGGTGCAGTACTGGGGTCTGTCGTGATTACTGTCATTAATGTGACTGAAAGTTTGCAATAAATGGTGAACTCTGGATTTCATTTTTTAGGTGTGGGACAGTCGGAATTTGCTGTGGCTGATATGGTTGATATGTTTATATTACTGCTGCCACCTGCGGGTGGAGATGAATTACAGGTATTTGTTGGATTCTCTTACTAAGTATTACCTAGGACTTGAGAGAGGAACTTAAATCAGGGTGTAGTACCTGTGCAGAAAGTCTGTCTCAATAGTGTTTTGTAAATTACGCTGCTACTATTGAAGTCTTTTCAGTGTCTTACCAGTTTATTGCACAGTTAGGAACTGATATTCCCCCTTGATTTTGGAAGTATTGGAATGTAAAATTTTGATAATCTCTGACTGACTTTGGCCTGTCTAGTTATATGTGATTTTGGGGAGTGGCTTTGTATTATAGGAAAACAGAAATCAATATAAATAGGTTTGGAGACTTGGTCATGTTTTGGTTAAACTTAAGTCTACACATGAAAGAGGTTATCATGTAAACTTATGTCCATATTTAGTGTTCTTGTGTTAAAGTAATAGCTAGTAGTGGCAGAGGCTGTTGGTACTACTCTTGCATGACTAGCACGTACACAAACACAAAGTCAGTAAGAGCCACGAGAAACTAGCAAAGCATTTTGACCTGCTTTTTGCAATAATTCAGTACGTCTCATTCCTTCTGGGTATTCATGATTTCTCTCCCATGTTCCGTTTAGGGTATCAAACGAGGTATAATTGAGATGGCAGATCTAGTTGCTATAAATAAAGCTGATGGTGATTTGGTTGTGCCTGCACGAAGAATACAGGCTGAATATGTTAGTGCTCTGAAGCTGCTTCGCAGACGTTCAAAGGTTTGGAGACCAAAGGTTGGTGTATTTCACTATGGTTTGTGGGGGGGTTGGCTGCAGATTTGTGTTGTTGGTGTGTTTTGTTTTTTCTTTCCTCCCCCAGAAAAAGTGCTGAATTAGTTAGGATTGTTAACATCTCATCTAGCTATACTAGTCTCCCCTGAGCTCTTTCATAAACATTTCAGTTCTGTTGTTTAGTTTTACATTGTGCTAGAGAGTTGAGTGCCTCTGTTTCTGTTTCACCTCTGATCTCAAGGTGTGCTACAGGAAACACTGCAAAGCCAGTCCTGCTCCCTGTGATTCTTTGTCCTGAGCTACAATCTCAGCACTAGCAGACCTATTACTAACATCAGTAGTGGTACAAACTTGTCTTGGTTTTTGTAAACTATGCATATCTTGAAACGTCCCACAAGCTATTTCTCTCTCTCTTTTATAACTCCGAAGCCTATGATTATCTTTGTTCTTTCACTTGTTCATGTGTTTCCTTTATTGCTTTATTTTTTTAAAAAATTTCTCACATAATAAAATTTCTTGGGCAAAACCCTCACCTACTTGTGTATGCAATGTCCAGATTATTGGAATTCTTATCCTGTGGGCCTTTAGTTTTAATGCAGTATTCCATGTATTAAAAACTTATTAAGTTATTAAGGAAAAGATTCAGTACTAACTTTAATATAGGTATATAAAACAAGCACACACACTCTCACTCCCTTTATTTATATACGTGTATATATAAAGGAGGTTTTTTCTACGCTAGTATTAAAATTGACACATTGAATTAAGTTTAATTCTGCTGGGCTGCTTGAGGCATAGCCATAATTTTGTAGTTCTTGTTTCTAGATCTGATGAGAAGTCACATCTGATAAACATGACCCAAAAGAACTGAGGCCAGTTAATTAAACAGGTTATCAGAAATCTGTCTCTTTCAGTGGTGGCAGTGTCTGATAACTGAAGAAAGAAAATATTGATGTGTAGGTGCTGTATCCTATCCATTAGACTGGGAAAAGGGACCTTTTTTTTTTTAAAAACAGCTGTTCCATTTAAAAGATCAAGTTGGATGTCTGAAATACTTTTGGCAAAATGAATTCCTAGTCTGGAAAGCAAATGTAAAAAATAGTCGCTATACTTCCTTTCTGGAATATTTTAAGTGCAAAAGAGTAGCCACCAGAGTATATCTTCTAGAATATGTAATTAACTGCACATTTCAGTAAAACAGCAACACTGTACCTTTTAGCTAAAGGAATCGTTAAAAGTTATTCTCACTCATTATACCAGCAGTTGGACAAGGCCTATTTATCCCAAATACTATGGGTCTCAGGGTCCGTTTATAATTGGTAGCATTCCAGTTTTTGCTTAGAACTTCATGAAGTGAGTGTATTGAAGCTTGTCTTACGTATTTCTTAATTTTCATGCGATCTACCTGATGCAAAAATTGAACCCTCAAGCCCAGTAGTTACTTGGCTTTAAAAATTCTTCTGAATCCAACAGGTAATGCGCATCTCTGCCAAAACCGGAGAAGGTATCTCGGACATGTGGGATAAAATGACAGAATTTCATGACCTCATGCTCACAAGCGGTGAGTTGATTGCCAAACGACGGAGACAGCAGAAAGTGTGGATGTGGAATCTCATCCAAGAAAATATGTTGGAACATTTCCGGAGTCACTTGGCAGTCAAGGATAAGATTCCACTTCTAGAAGAAAAAGTTCTTAGTGGTGTGTTGTCTCCTGGGCTGGCAGCTGACTTGCTACTGAAAGCTTTCAAGGATGGTCTCTAAGCATTACATTCTACTCTGTTCTTGTTAAGTCATTTATGTAAACATGAACATTAAATGCAGTTTTTCCATGTGTGGATTCAAATGTTTTACTACAGCAGACAGTAACAGAATATCTATCTAGTACTTGGAAAAAAAATCCTGTAGGATTCTGTATATGTGAAGATCATGACAGCAGATTTTACTCGGAGATTGCTACGGACTGGGAAAAAGCACATTTCTACATCTTCTATTTGAAAATGCCATAGACCTCTGTGTATGCCTGTGTCAAAATGTAACTGGTTTTGGATGGGTGGGAGAGAAAGGTTTGTGGTGGTGCAGAGTTTTATTCCAATTGTGGGATCTTCTGCAGAGCTTTTGGCACTGCAGCTTTCCGTTCTAATACAGCATCAGTTGTTGATAGTATGGATTGCTTTTTCTTTCCTCACCTTGAGTGACAACAAGAATATTGGACTCCCTGGCAGCACCTGGTAACATTCTTAGTTTTAAATAAACTGTATGCATATAAATAGAATATAGTGGTGTTTGGAAGCTATAGTCAGTTATTATACACTATACATTAGGAGAAAGGAAGTTAAACCATCTCGGTTTCTAAATAGATGTTTTTATATTAAAGCAAGATTTAGTTAGACTCTTAAATGTGGACATCAGAACAAATGTCCCCCATGATGTTTTAAATGATGTCTTTATAATAGAATAATTGAACTGTAGTAATAATGGTTTGAGGTTTTCTGATCTGACTTCATTTTTGGGGTTTCAAACAAAATGCCCAGTTGTGTCTGGGGTTCCCTGTCCTGCAGAAGACATGACTGCTTACAACCAAAAGTACTTTTTGGCTTTTGTTTTAATTTTCCTTGAGAACAAATCTGGAGGAAGCATTTTCCTAAGCCATGAGCTAGAAAGCAGAGCTCACCTTGTACTTACTAAATATCTAGAGGGTCTAGAGAAGAAGTCTTGTGAGGAGCAGCTGAGGGAACTGGGGGTGTTTAGCCTGGAGAAAAGGAGGCTCAGGGGGAACCTTATTGCTCTCTGCAGCTGCCTGATTGGAGGCTGTAGGCGGGTGGGATCTGTCTCTTCTAGGTGACTAGTGACAGGACAAGAGCAAAGGGCCTCAAGTTGCACCAGGGGAGGTTTAGTTTGGGTATTAGGAAAAATTTCTTCACTGAAAGGGTGGTCAAGCATTGGAACAGGCTGCCCAGGGAGGCGGTGGGATCACCATCCCTGGGAGGTGTTTTAAAAAATGTGTAGATGCGCTGCTTATGGACATGGTTTAGCGGTGGACTTGGCACTCCTGGGTTAATGGTTGGGCCTGATGATCTTGAAGGTCTTTTCCAGCCTAAGCAATTCTGTGATTCTGTAATTCTGTGAAATATGAAGGCTAAAGTGAAAAAATGCTTATTTTTGAAGACCTGCTAGAAAACCAGTAAAGTAGGAGATTTTATAAGTCTACTGTTGCTTCCACAATTTGGCTTTTAAAAAAATAATACTTGGAAGTGATGAATTTTATAGTTTTGATTTTTCTGGCCACATACATAAAAGGTATGTTGTGTCTAATTTTAGCTTTGTTTCACCTGTTTGACTTCCAAAGAAGTATGTGTTTCACACAGCATTTTTGTTCTGGCAACCTGAGTGAATTTTTGAGAGAATTCCAGGGTAGCAATGAACTGGTGTACTTGGATCCTCTTCATTTTTCCTTCATTTTTTTTCTTCTCTGGAATAATTTTTTTTTGTTTCTTCTCCTCATCCCAGTTGTTATATTGTGTTCCCAGCTAAGTTTACTTTTTCCAGCTAGACTTCTGTGCTTCAGAATTTTCATTCCTGTGCAGGTATGATTTGGGAACTATTAGAAAAGATGATTGACTGTTGAAAATGCTGAGGATTTTGTTTCCTTTGGTTTGTCAGAGAGGCATAAATTAATGCAGAAGAAGCCTCCATACTCAAGACTAGCATTTCAGTTGTTTTTTTTTTTTCCAGTGTATGACAGTGTCTATGTAATTGTCAGTGTATTTTTACTCTAAAAATACGAAGTATGACTGGAAAGTAAAACACAAACCACAAGGCAAAGTAAAAATACTTTGTAATTAAAAGCAATGATCCCCATGTATATTTGCAGTGAAATACTAACAAAGAGCATTGTGGTGGTTTGTGGGACATACAGCCAAGGCATTTCTTTATTAAGAAATTTTGCACCAGTGTAGCTGTTATTAGCACTTTCCACCACATAAATTGTCTGAACTTCAGTGCTCTGACCCCCTTATTCCTATTCCTTAAACTTTGCATCCCAGCTGAGTAATTTGGGATTGCTGCAATCGGTTATGTAGAAGTAGCTGAAGGGATGCAGGTGGTGACGGAAGCACAGCAACTTCATTATGGCTGTGCTGAGCTGTGAAAAAAATGCAGCACTTACAGTTTCTTTTCTATTTAAACAGCCTCCATTGAATATGACGGAAAGTGCCCCAAACTGAAAGCAATGTCTTACATTCCTTCAGCTTTAAATACTAACTCTTTTTTTATGGTACCTAGTAGAAGAAATGACAGTCAGGTGGAAAATGAATCAATGAGAGAATCAGCATTTTTAACTGGTGAGTTCTCAGTGTCTTGATAGTCCATTTGTATCAGGTGATAGTTTTTGAGGTGACCTCATTTGTGCTTGTCTATTAGATCAAACCTTTATTATTGTCACTGCTTTTTCTTTTGTCAGGGACTGCTGTTTTCCTTGTCTGTTACACGTGAACTGCCAAGCAAGTAAAACAGAACCTGCAGCTTTGTTTAAGTGATGGCTGCTCAAGCAGAGTATGTTTTGCCACATCTTCACAATTTGTTTTCTGGACGCAGATCTGTCAATCCACTTGAGCCATGGGCCATCATTTTCTCGTTTTGTTGCTTCTTTTAAAGTGTCATTAATTTACTAATGAACTTTTAGCAGAAGACAGTACAATGGCTTAAGTAAGTTCTATATTTTATTCAACTGTATTTTCCTCTTAAAGCGGAGCTTTAATGAATATTAGATTTGCCACTTTCATGTGTTCATTTGTGCCTCATGCTTCAGTAGACGGAGAAATAACCTTATACTGAAAAGAGTCTTTGGAAATGGCACAGTAGATAAGGGGTCCCTGCTTTGTGTTTCAGTGATTCCCTTACCAAATTGAAAAGCTGTACTGTGCAAACTACTAACGAGCTTCACATGTGAGAATCAAATTGTTTGGTTTATAGCTTGTAGAATTTTGCTGTGACATGTTTTGGAGTCAGCTGCTGTTCAATTAATTGTGCGGTTTTGTTTATGTCCTCACAGGCTGGGAAATGCATTGTCTTCAGAAGGACCGCATGGCTTTAGCTGGTAGGGTACAATTTAGCAACAATCCAGTATTTCCCAAGATAGAGAAGAGCGTTTTCAGCTCATTATTTCTAGCTCTGTGGGATTTAGTGGGGTAAAATGCATTAAAACATAGTCGTTCGAGTAAACAGGCTTCTGAGAAAAGATATTAAACAAATCTGTTGAGTAGGATGTTGACAAATTCTTTGTTTCTAGAGCTGTGAAGTTGCTCTCAACGTTTAAAACCACAGCTACTGCAGAACAGTATGAGAAAATAGTAAAACTATGAGAAAATACAGCAAGATTAATTTTGTACCTAGAGGTATGATAAACTGTTAGTCAAATTGATATGGGAGGTAAGGAACAAACTCTTCAGCTACACAAACTTATATCCTATGAAGGAGCTTGCAGCTGTATGTAAGTGTGAAACTTTTCCCCAGGTCCCTGTGTAATAGATGTTGCTGGTGTTTCACAGCTGGAAAAACAAGTGTGGTGAGATCAAGTGATTTACCCAGGACTCTGGAACAGGTCGGTACGGTATAAGGGTTACAGTTCAGTAGCCTTTACTCTGAGCCCCATGTATATTTACAGCCGTGTTACTTAAGGTTGAAAAAATGCTCTTAGCACGTTCATGCTGTCAGTGTGACTTACTCCTTTCATATCTAATCTCTCTGTTTTCAGTGACAGGACCCAGTGACCCCTTCTTGACTACTGTTCTGTTGTAATGTCCTGCTTCAAGTAATAGAAAACTTTTCCTCGATACCTAATCTGCCCTCGCCTTCTGTAAATTCATTACTTCCTGTTATGCACACTTGTTCCGTCTTTATTTGTGAAATCTGCAGTGTTGGCTGTTTGTGAGTCTTGAGATTTTTGGGGATGGGCATTGAGCTAATCTAAGTAATAAATATAGATTATTTTATTTTATTTTTAATGTTATGCAGTTCCCTTCCTGAAGTTTTCTTTCTTAAAGTAATGCAGCAAGATTCAATTATTGCTTGCTCCTTACTCATGTAAACATATTTATTTCTCCTTTTCCTTACTCAGTGTGCTCGATTGCTCCCCCCTTGGATGCACAGTCAAGGAGTAACATTATCCGTGAGTTAAAATGAGAAACATTGTTACAGAGCTTAGTGCCTTCATAATTATTCCTGCTGAACTATTCTAAAACATAGATAATTTTAAGAATGAACAAAAGTTGATGAAACATGTATTTAAAGAAAAATCAGTGTGTTCCCCTGGAACTTACGATGTGGATGATCAGCGTTGCACAGGTTGATTAACAACAGGGTTCCTCTTCTGAAAACTAGTTCAGAAATTCCATGGTCGTATTCCTTACTGTTTATTTCAAAATAACCCACCCATCCCATGTTAGAACATTAACAAAATCTGTGGATCGAGAATAGAGAATAACAATTTCAAAATGAAAAACTTATAAGCAGTTCTAGTACGTACTTCGAATGGAAGTATGATAGCCATATTCTGTTCCCTGCTGCTGTAGCAAGGTATGGTTCAGCTGGTGAACGAACAGGGAAGAGGGGACCTGACCTTCATGGTAGTCTATGGAAAAGGTACGTTATGGAGTGACAAGAAGAATGTCTGTTTTTCTCTTTTTTCTCTCTCATGGGAACATAAGTATTATCTTAGTTCACTGGCAAGCCACAGAAGCTGATGTGACCCGCAGCATTTGCTGCGTGAGGTTTACAAAAATGATAAATTAAATTCCCTTTTCTATCTTTTGGATTTGTAAGTTGCTTAGGACTAGTCTAATGTAGATGCTTGTCCTTTGGAACTAGCTGGTTTTGTTTGCAGTTGTGCTCTGAGCGGGGAGAAGCTAGAAGTCCTTGTAGTCCTTGTAAATTATTTTTTCATTTGTAACCAAGAAGTTTCACTTCTCAGAATGCATGATAAGATTTCTGTATTTTTCCATAAAATATTATGGCAAAGTGAGTTCCTGCTGTATGTTAGTTACGAAGTCTTCCATTTTCTCTTATGTTTAGCGCTCTTTCACTGGTAGTGTAATAAAGCTTTAGTTTAGTAACACACCTTTTTAAATTACTCAAATATTTATAAAGTTAATCAGGGATCAGCAGGTTTTTTGCTCTGTTTCTTCTGTTGAAAGTGAGCATTATAACCTAAAGAGTATGATAACTTCAGATGTCTGAGCTGACCTGCACTGTGGCCGCCTGCAGTGGCCAGGGATGCAAGATGTATGTGCGATGAGCAGGTACTCTCATTGCCTGCCTGGCTGGCAGCATTACCGAGTCACGCAGCTAAAGGTTTCTCTGAGCCCTGAATCTGTGACACAAAGATCCTGTTTGTAGTTTTCTAATTGCAGCCAGCGGAAGACAAGAGTCATGTTAGTTTTTATGACTTGTTGCTTAGCAGCGTTGATCAACAGAAGTACAACCTTTTCTTTTCCTGTAACCTTGGTGAACCCAGGCTCGGACAGAGCTCACTGGCAGAGGACAAGGATTTCTGAAGTCGTGCGAAAATGTTGTTCCGTGTCTGTTAGCAGCATCTGGGGGAAACCATCTGTTCTTGACCCCTTTGTTACCTTTAGCCTTTAGTCTTCTTTCTCTCTCTCATCAAGTCTTAGAACATAACAGGCATCATCCTAGGAAGGTGTGGAGGATGGGAAGTTTAGAGACAAGCCAACTGTGCTTAGATGCGTCCTGCTGCTTATGGGGAAAAGGAGCCAAGCTGGTTCCCAGGCTGTGATGGCAGACCCTCCTCTCGTGGCAGGAGAAACAGACTTCACCCATCGCAGTAAAGATTATTCTTATTTAGAGAAGCTTTCTTGGTGTTTTGGAGTAGGCAAAATAATCCACAGAGGAAAGGGTGCTAAGAAGTTCCTGGTTTGCATCTTACAGGGGGGATTTCACAAACTGAACTAGAAGGGATATTGAATGTGTTTGAAAATTATTAGGGATTTGCACTGAATGTAGGTATAAAGACAAGTTTCCTTTATTTTTTGCCTGATGAAATCTGGCAAAGCCTGTAAAATAAGTGCAGAGAGTAAGCTGCTCGTTTCACCTTACTTCTAAACTGTATATGGTTAGTCTGACTGGACAAAGGATCTTTAGTGACATCACGAACTTCAACAATTAATGTGCTTTATGATGTCGGAAGCTTAGACTAGGAGCTTTTATTGTTACTCAGATGCTTGTCTTTTACTTCCAGGTCTAAGTAAGAAACGGCTAAGTATTTGTATACTACTTCTGCCAAAAATGTTATGATCCTGAGATATCTGTAAGCTTGTGGACATTATGTGGAAAATAATGCTTTATCAGTTTGCTGGTTTGCTCCTTTCCCCCCTTCTCCGCTACTGACTCTTCCCCTCTATCCACACTGCAGGACTCATTGGTACCTGTTAAGAGCAGTAGAGGTCAACACATTAGGTGGTAAGGGTGTGTTTCATAAGCCTGTTTTGCTCTGGTGTCCTGTCTCTTCTGAAGTTCAAAGGAAAACATTTCTGTGGGACAGTTTGAAGTGTTTTGGTTCCATAATTTTTTTCGTTATTGGCTGTTGCTTCAGATTAAGGCTGGACTAAGTGGATCCTTGGGTTAGTGTGGCATTTCCTTAGGTAGGTTGCATCACAAAATCATGCCAAAAGGAAATATTTTCACAAACAAGACTTGCATAACTCACAAAGAAAAATAATGTTGCATTGGAAAGCTGAAATAGAGATTTAAATGTTGCACAAGCTGGACAGAATTAAGGCTACTCATGGTTTTTTTAGTTTCTAAATCTAAATGCCGTAACATTTTCTCTCCTCCTGTGCTTAATCCAGAGTGTTTGTAGTAAACCACATTGTTTGGATACCAAGAAATTGCAACGGAGAGAAACAAATTGCTGCAGATGACAAAGTTGAATCTTTTGATTCTGAAAATTACCCCTCAGCCAACTTCTCAGTAACTTCATTTTCTAGATGATTCTCGATGAAACAGTGACGGTGATTCACAGAGAAAACAACTGCTTAGAAAGGTCTCTGATGACACTGCTGGACCAGCAGCGTCGTGCCCAGGAGCCCGAGGGGTGGCTGGGAGCAGGCGCAGCCCTCGGGGCTCCCTTGCAGTGCTCCCAGGGAGCCCTTAGATGGGCTGGGCAGCAGCGCGCAGCCCTCCGGCACTCGGTCCTTGGCCCAGGCGGGGTCAGTTCGCCTTAGGGCTGCGATTGCCCATCTGAGGGTACACTTTCGTAAACTGGTAAAAGGCTCTCTTAGCAACTGCCTCATTTCTTCCCCTACTGATCTTGGGCTGCTGCTGCAATTTAAACTGTTCTCATGAAGCTGCTGGGTGAAAGAAAATCAATTTCAAAATGTTGCAGGAGTAAGCTGTAGAATCAAAAGTGACCGTAAGGGCCCGTGTCTTCGGGTCATGGTGTTCCACACGAGTCAAACCTTTCTGCCCAGGAGAGGAAACACCCACCTTTGTTTCTGAAGTGTTACACCCGACCGCCTGCCAAGTAACGTGTGTTCAAGTCCTTTGTTTTCTGTATATCCATGGATCCATAGCTGAGGTCTAAAATTCTGCCGTAGTTCAATCTGGATTTCAGCAACTGCTAGAATTTAATTCTTATAAAACTTGAATCATGTCATGCTTACATGCCTGTGTCAGATATATTGCTATCTGTCTGTAAAACAGTGCTTTTAAATGATAGCTAAAGAGTTTCTGAGGGCATTTGAGGATCGTCGTGATGGAGGAACAGCGTTCACCCTGGGAGCGTCCTCATAAATGTGGGGGTGGTGACATGGCTTTCAGGTTGTCTTCTATGCCCTGAGACTTGCTTTGTTTTCAAAGAACTGGGGATGCAGATTTAGGAATTTGAGTTGTGCTGTCAGTTACAAAGAAACTGAAATGGAATCGCCTCCAGAGGGACGGGTCTCAAGCCACACAGTTCTATTTAGGAGGCTGTTGGTGAAATTATGAAAGGGAGTTAGACAACTCAAATGCTGTTTCAGAATCAACCTTTTCTTTTGTGGTGAGGCGGGAGAGAAGTAAGATGTTGAACATAAATTGATCTCTGCCCTTTGGAAAAGAGTTAAGTGATTGGTTTGTTCGAAGTTGGGAGTATAGCCTTGCTATAACGTTATTGTGTGCTTATGTACCTGCCAGTAATTCGTAAACTGATCATCTTGTTTCCCACCTTTTACCACATTTTTGAGGGGGTTAAGCCTGGGAATATTCTGCCAAAGCAAATTAAATAATTCATGTTTTCAGAATGACTTCATTTAGTCATTACTTTAATGTAGTGAGTTATTTATTTAGAGAGAGAAAGAGCCGGTGTTGTTACAGTCCCTGCTCTATTTTTTTAATCTCTGTAACTTCCTATGACCCAACTATGTATTTTTTTTTTTTTACATTTGAAACATACCAGACTATATAAAATGAGTATCCACTGTGCACTCTGCTCGTCCCAATAATTTTCACTCTGCGGTCTCTGCATGGTGTTACTTTAGGTGCATCTTTTGCCATTACGGGAGTTGTTAACATTACCCTGAATTCTGCTGGCATGTAGGTGGGGAAGAGTACTCAGCTTTTCATTCTTGCGTGTTCAGAAACTGATACGTAGCTGATGGGTTAAACGCTACTAGGTGGTGACTTGCAGCCTAAAGCCAGTGGCAATAAGTTCTCACCTGTGAGAAGGGAATCTTATAGCTCTGCGCAGTACGTTCTTCCAGCTGCAGCTGAATTTCTGCTGTGTTAAAATCCTTAAGCAGCTGCAGCAGTGTGTCACACTGATCTGGCAGTTTGCATCCTCAAAGCTCGGCTCGAATATTTGAACTGAGCAAAGCGCTCCACTGAACTGAGAGGTAGGCGAGTGTCACTACAGCTTTACAGAAAAAGAAACGGCCCCTGAGAGGTTAAAGCGACTTTCCCTTATCATGCAGCAAGTCAATGGTGGAGCTGGAATTACAGCTCTGGAGGTTCCTGGCTCCTGCTACACTACTCTGTGGAGAAAGGTCATTTCCCAAAATAGTACAGAAGGTTCCCATTTGTTATTGATAATAGAGCAACAAAGGGCTCTAGGTGAGTTAATAGGTCACTGTATAATGTCCTTAATAATATATAATTAGCAACTACAATCAGCCACATTGCCTTTTTCTGGGGCCATATTGCTTCCACGGTTAGTTTTATCTACTCCTGATAGGTATTTTAGTTTTGGCATTCCTGGAACAACTTTATTTAAAGTAAAAATTCATTTACAGAGTAGGCTTAAATTGCCTCCCCATTAACAGCCACATTAAACTGCATATTAATCTTGCCTTTCAGATCAGCGCAGCTCCTCTCTGCGATCAGTACGTGCCTGTGCGCCCATGGGCAGCCGCTGGGGTGCTTTCCTCTGCTGCCTGGAAGTCATTGAGCAGAGCTCTGTGCCTGGGGAGAATACAGAGGTGTTAGAGGATTTCGGTGGCCAAGTTCTCACCCTGTTGTGTGAGACTGAGCCGGTGCTAGCACAGCTGGGCAGCACAGGAGCCAAGGTGCAAGCATGGGAGCCCACAGAGGTGCCAGACTTGGCGATGGTCTTTAGGCCTTCCAGGGAGCAAGGCAAACCCCACCAGTGGGGTAGGGGAGAGGATGCTGAGTACTTGTGAAGGGGTCTTCATTGAGATTTGGTCCCAAATGTCCCCAGGGCTGGGGTATCTGGTAGGTATTGCTGGATCTTGTAGATATTTTTTTTTTAAATCTGCCTTTTATGAAATACTGTTGATCCCCTTTAACTTACTAGCTTCAGCAGTTGTACTTACTGAAGGTTTCTGTGCCTTGTTTTTCCTCTAAATCAATTATTTGAACTGCTAGGTTACTTGGCAAATTCAAAATAGTCACTGAGTAGTAAGTATGAAGCTTGGAGTTTATTTTTTTACTGAGCACCTAGTTCTATGCATCTGTAATTGAAAAAGGAACAAAAGGGTGCTTTTTTCTTAGCCAAGTCTGAAAAATTGCAGTGAATAATGGTGGGAAGAATGACATTCACAAAACATAGTTATTGAATCAGTTTACTCAGCCCTGTTTTCATTTGAGTTTGGGTGAAGTGTTTCCAAACAGGCAAACACTGAGGGGGAAAAGAAGTGGAAAAAAAAGTATGTGTAAGGAAAGTTAAGAAAACAGAGCATGTATAGCATACAGAAATGGCAAGGGTGCTGTTCTCTCATCTTTATATCTGTGGATATGTGTATTTGAATTAACAAAGCAATAGGAGCTTTATGTGCTGCATTTGCTTTTTAATGCTTGTTGGTTGAAGTAATTGGATCTATTGTTGTGGGCACTGGAAATGCCAGCTTGTCTCTGATGGTCACTGACTTGTGAACGTGACCTTCTGGAGGTCAAAACACTGGAGAGCTTGCTCTGTTTAGTTCTCAGAAGTACCAGTCATAATAGTTCTGCTTTTAAAAAACAGTGTAGATGTTCCCTGCCTCTATCTAGTTTGTTGTTTGTACTGAATAGCAGTGTGGGGTTTTTTGGTGGTGTTTGTTTTGTTGTTTTCTTGGTTGTTTTTTTTTTTTACTAATTCATCTCTTCAACTATTTTCAAGTGGATTCAGACTTCTGAGGATTGTTTTTTTTAAAACCACAATTAAGTTTTCACAACTGAAGTTGGTTAAATAACTGATCAGAGATTGAACTATAAATGTTAGTGGTTTTGAGCGATGTTTTGGTACTTGATCAGGCGTCCTGCTTTCATCCTTCCTGGTGATCAAGTCAGCCAGACATAGTCAAACAGTCCCACATAGGAAAAACAGCGTAGGTTCAGCAAGGGAGACAAAATAAATAGTCTCTTGTAATTGATGCTGAACGATTCATGGTAAATGCTGATAGCTACATGATCTCAGCATTGAGTACATCTGTCTTCCCTACTAGGGAGCTCCAGAGAGACCAGAGTAAAACATCCTACAAAAAAAAAAAGAAATTCTCTCTTTAGACAGTCTCTCAGTTCATGCTCATGGGCTGGCCTTTTGGGCAGTGCAAAGCTTGAGCCCTTGTAGCAGAAAGGGAGGTTCCAGCAGCTGTGTGGTTTGTGTTTCTGGCACCAGATGGCTTAGTGGTTCCTCTTGGTATGAATCCTTTCCAAAAGCTAGAGGAACTGCTGTCAGTCTTTAATTTTCTTCCTACAAACCTGTAAAAACATATAGTATTTTAACACCAGGCGTGACGTGAAACAGCCTAGAGATTTTGTGACCCATCAGCAGATCCGCTGGACTTACAGCAAGGTGGTCATGGCGTTGGTGATCAGATTGCCTCCCCTAAGGGTAGTTGTACTTCCTCAGAAATTCTTTATCTCCCCCTAGAAAACCCACCAAGATGGTGCTTGCCCCTGTCAAAGATTTAGTTTGAGCTGATTGAAATGTTTGGGGTTTGGGTTTGTTTTTGTTTTTTTTAATCCCAGTGAATAGTGTTCTTGCGCCACACTGCTCCCTAAAAGCATTCACATTACCAGCTGAAATCTGCATCTGCTACAGGGCTGTTGGGCCTCTGTGCGTAGGCTCCTTCTGTCTAGGCAGTAGTGGTGTTTTTCTGGAATTAGGAGAGTTCAGACCTCCTTCAAACTGGACTCTTATTTACAACAGATTGGAGTGTTTTTATGTCTTGCTAGAGAGCCTTATTTTTCTCTCTGCTGCTCTATGGCTTGGTCAGGGCAAGCAGCATGCTGTATATCTGCCTGCGCTTGTTTGGGATTGATGCAGCGGACTGGGTGTTGTTCTCAGATTTACAGCTAAGGTAAAAGGAACAACCACTTGTTACTGTCTTTTTATTTTTTTCTCGCTCTTCAATATGTCAAATTGCTCCATGCACCTTCAGAAGTGTATCGGACTACTCAGACCCAGGGAAAACATGCTAAAGAAAATTGCGAGCAGTCCTAAATCAGTTGCCTCTGGTCTCATTTCCTTCTGGGTTTTTGCATTTCTGACTTGTTTCTGACCAGGGCTTTTTCACTGCTTTGTGATGGGCCAGAACTGCTGAGGGTATGAAATGTTTTGCAGGTGATGGAGAGAAGATCAGGACCCCCAGCTGTTGTGTAAATACCTTTAGGGGCATAACATTTTTCAAGAGACCTGTTTGTGGTTAAGTAGTTCAAGGCATCGCTCCTAGTCAGGATACCTGGGTTCTGTAGCCCAAACACATTCCACTCCGTTTGGATCCTTGCTGCTCCCACCCCCGTATTGTTCTTGATATCTTTTGTTTACATGGTTTGGCCTTCCTAAAACTATCCATCCCTCAAGTTTTCCTTCTCTTCATATTTTAAGATTCCCATGAAGGTGTATTTCTGCAATCTTTATGGCAGTGGATTGCACTGTGTATTGTTCCCTTTTTCCTTGCTTCTGTTCATAGATGGCAAGCTGCTAGAGCCAGTGTGAAATTCATGCTACTTATTGTTACTAAGAGCAAAATCCCAGTTTTGCAAAGCTCTTCTCTGTCATTTCCTTCCATGCCGTATCTTTGCGTCACTGTCTTCTGATTCATTTGGCAGAGGCTGACAGACCCTTCTCTAGCCTGAGAGGGCAGGTGGCAATCCTGGCAGTAAGAGGCACCTGACAGATGCAGCCCTCTTCATCAGCAAGGGATTTGAAAAGGGAAAATGCATTTTGCAGCTGGAGTTAGAAGAGGATCCACGCTTGTAGTCCCTTGCCCAAAATCCTGACTGTTTCTCTTCAAAAGATGCTGAACTCCCATCGTGCATCTCAGTGGCTGGTGTCACAGTATGAAGTCTTTATTTATAGATGTATATAAATAAAGATCAGTCTTCCCCTAAAAATTGTCAAATTGTATGTTCCAAAAGCTGAAGAATCTGCAGTCCATTAACTCTGGAGTTAATGAGTGAGCCTGAGTCTCTAGAAAGAGCACCTTTTGTTCAGAAAGACTTGTTTGTTTTAATTTGTCTGCAGTTTCTTCCTGAAAAAAAACAACCACAAAACTCAAACAGAAAACAAAGTACTGTATCTAAAGTGTTCAAAAAAAGTCACTGCACTGTGGTACAGAAAATACTGTATCTAAAGTGTTCAAAAAAAGTCACTGCACTGTGGTATTTAGTGTGTTTGCATTATTACATATTTTCTGTAAAAGAAATCTTGTATAGTTGAAGGGACATGTGATATAGTGGCAACACAGGCAAGGAAACATGTGCAGCCAGGGGTTGAGGATGGGTAATTACTTAAGTCAGGTGACTTAATCTTCTGACATTATTTGAGCAGGAAAGAGGGTAGATCATTGGAAGCGGGTGCCCTGAGCAGCTGGAATGGCTGGCTGCGGTTCACCTTGCCAGGACGTGGGTTTGAATTACACTGTACTGTTTGATCGTAAACAGGGAAAAAAGAATCACGTTTTGAACTGTGGAAGTACCTCAAGGTTAACTTCCATGCCTTATAAATTAAGAAAAAACAGTTGTTTTGTTTCAGGGCCAGCCTGTGAGCGATGGTGGATGCATCCTCCCAAAGAACAAGTTCAGCTGCATGAATCTCTTTCCTGGCACCTCTCCTGTCCAGAGTAACCCGCAGGCTCGCTCGGAGCACAGCCACCTGGGGCCTGCCGGTGACAAAGTGTTGGTTTCGGGCCTTCCTGCAGCTCCTTGGTTAGAGCCTTGGCCTCCTGCCCCTGCGTTCCTGGAGGGCTGTATTGCCAACCTCAGGTGTTGCCACCCAAGCCTTAGGTCCTCCCTTCAGTGACCTGCCGACCAGGGGGGTCTGGCGCGTGCTGGATTGTCCATTGGTAAAAGAAACGGTGGTTACTGTCAAGAGCACGGTGAGATGTACCAGCGCGGGCAAATGGACAGTGTGTGGACAGGCCGCTGTCCTCTCACGGGCCGTGCCTTCCCAGCGCCCCAGAGTGCCGCTGGGTCTGGAAAGGCTGAGGCTTTCTCCCCTGCAGCCTCAGAGTACGGAGCAGCTGCCTGCGGGCTGTGGCCGTGGGTGGGAGGTTTCTCTGTGTTCTCCCACCTTCCCAGGAGATCTTTCAAAGACCTTTGAATAGGTGGGAAGGGATCTTCCCTTGAAGGTCGCTTTCTTTGTTGGCTGTCATATTTATTGCCAGGAAGGAGAGGGGGAGCAAGGCTCCCATCAGAATTCAAGCCGAGTGCTTCCTTGGGATGGTGTAAGTTTTCAGATTTCACTTGAATGACAATATGTGTTGTGTTATGGGGTGTTTGCAGGTGATTTTTCCTTTTATGTTAACAGGAAAGCAGTCTTCAGAAAGACCCCTTGCGTCACTGGGCCTGTGATGAGAAGATTGAAGGGACTTTGCATCTTACTGTAGAATAAGGATAAATAATATGTTACGACGCTGCAACTCGTTCCGACAAGTGGGCCACCCTCTGCAAGGATAGAGTGAGAGGAGCCAAGTACGTGCACTGCTGTGAGTACTGCTGGGGTGGAAGTTCTCTGGCTTTCACTGTTTACGCTGTAAATTCAATGTCAACATAAGTAAAGACAGCAGATCTCAGAGGAGAGGTAAATCGCCTTTCTTTCTGAGGTTTCTAGAAAGAGCTACAGAGCTGTGGGATTTCTTTGAATTTTTGGCCTGTCACAAACCAACAGATGACTTGGGAGGAGGTAGTCCCTGGTCATTTGGCAGTGCCAAGAGTGAGCTTTGAACCATGCAAGCTTTTGGCAGCTAGGGAACGTTCACATGAGAGACTTCAGAGTCCTGGCCTTGCTTTCGCTGCCAGTGATGATTTTGGTGATCTGCTTTATTTGGTTATTAAAAGTAAGTTAGGTGTCTCAGTTCGTCTGTTAGTCTAGCCCTAGTCTAGTCTAAAAAAGATTGCACAGAAAACAAATTTTCTGAATTACAGAAAAAAACCACCCACCCATTTCATTTTGGCTCCTGAAAGGTGGAGGATTCTTGAAGTCTTTACCACCAGATAAGAGCCTGGATCTCACCAAGCTACTGATCAGGTGACAAAAAACCAACGGCATTACTCACATGACTTGTGCTGCCAATGGCAAATGTAAAAGTTGAGGAACTGGCTGTCAGAGTGACAGAACCAAAAATCCTGGTGGAAAACATCCAGTTTCTAAAGAATGCTCGGGAGAGCCTCTTTGTAAAGGATTTACAGATCCAGAGGCAGTGGGTCAGAACATGGCCAGTAGCGTTCACTGCCAGGAGCCACAAATTCTCCACAAGAAACTTCTTTTAAAACTTGTCTGACAGGAAAACATTCCACTGGAAGAAACCTCTGAGCGATCCCAACTTCTGGCTATTTTTTTGTTGTTGTTGTTTTGTAATTCTTCTTTCTGCAGCATTGGCCAGTTGCATTTACCCTGTGAGCAGGACACTGGCTGGAACTGAGGAATGAGTGGGCCAGTCTGGCAGGGTCAATCCTTTTACCACGTATGGGCGTGAGCCGTGAGCAGAATGAGCTTTTCATGTCAGCGGAGAGGGCCAGAGGAGGGTGAATCAAAGGTCACCAGTACAAAGTGGCCCCTGCTTGTGGCGAGAGCAGCGTGGGACTCTGCCCAGCTCAGGGGCCTGCTGCGGGCCATAGCAGTGCTTGGGGAAGGCTACTCAGGGGCTGCTTTGCAGTGTAAGTAGTGAGCGGGTATTTAGTGTGTCACAGCAGCAAAGAAAGTGCTTTTTTACATAGTGTCGTTACATGTAACTTGGGGAACAACGTGGTGCCAGAGATACAAATAGGTTTAAAGAAAGGACCCGGTTTGGTGGCAGCAGGTCAGCTCTGCCTCTGTATCTAAGTACTCACGTCTTGGGCAGTTGTGTTAGGAGTATGTCAGATGTGATTTACTATGGCAGCACCGAAGGGACCTTGGTTAATTAAACAGAGTTTAGAAGAAAACATGAGTGGATTCTTTTTTTTCCCGGTTTAATTCCTTGTTACATCAGTTGAGCTGGGACAGCACACTGGGAATGCCGTGGAAGGGGTTCCAGGTACAGACGCTACCATGACTGCAGCACGCCTGCCAAGCAGCTGGAGCTCAGCACCAAACGAGCGTTGGGCCGTTAGGTGATGTGTGGGGCGTGCTGCGACCGTGCCCCCGCAGCTGAGCACTGCCAAACCTGTACGTGCCGATGGGCTCACTGCCGTGAAGCAGAGCTGCCGAAACCAAGTTGAAGAAGGTACTTGGGAGAGCTTTAGATGGCAGGTATGACGTGTAGATGTACATAATAACCTGTTGCAGCGCACATGGCGTTGTTTTCCTGTTAAAATCACATGTGGATGAAATTTTATTACAAAATTTTTCACTTTAATGACGAGCCACAGGAAAGTAACAATATGTTTATCATAAAACATGTCTATTGTAAATGTGTTTATCCATAAGATGTGATTTCCCAATTTTGGGAAGTGATTAAGTGCACCCTTAATTATATGTTCCTGGTTTGAGTGACTGGAGAACTGTTCTTCCTGACTCTGTCTATCTTAAGAGAAATCTGTCACTGAATAAGAATGAAACTTGACTGGTAAAAATGCAATCTTAGTCGTAGTGTCACTAAACAACTGGATCTTACTTATTTTTAATCGAAATGTCAATTTAAAGGATGCAGTATGTACTTTTAAATCACATTAACATTATATTTAGACCTTTCCTTTAAGTTCTAGGTGCGCAGTCCTGCTAAAATAGGTAGCTAGGTATAAAGCCATGAAGTCTTAGTGCTTGCTTACTAAATATTCAGAGTGCAAACAGGCATTGTTCTGATAACACCTGCAACTAGAGCTATTCTGGTATGTCTTAAAAGTGTCACTGGCATGCGTGACAGCCACCAATGTATGCATATTATTTCAGAATCATATGGAGACGGCACTCCTGCAACTGTTTACCTTTACTTATATTCCCGTGCCATTTAAACTTTTTTTCTCAATTTCTGGACAAAAAGACGCTATGATTTTCTTGCTAAAATAACTACTGCCTCTGACTGTAATGGAATGCAGTTGCGCACTGTGTACTGGAAAGTCTGGATATCAGGAAAGCATTCATCCCTGCAATACAAGAACTAAAAGACATTTACAGTTTATCATAATTTATTTTTCTGGTTCTAGCAAGAAGTTCTGCATTAATCTACCCACACAGTTTTAACAAAGTTAGTCCTACAAGGAAGCCAAATGACTTTTTTGCTTTCTCCTCAAGCAACACTCGCTGTCAGTACCCAGACAAACCATGTGTGCGTGACGCTGCACAGCACCCCAGCACTGCTGGCCGGGAAGGGCTGTGCTCCAGCCCTTAGGTCTGCCGTTTTTGGCAAATGAGTCGGTGTTGGACATTGCAGTGGTAGTGCTGCTGTTGTGGGTGTTCAGGCAGAGAGGAGAAGCCAGCCTTTCCTGAGTAGGGGCTAGACCAGGCTCACATGGTTATCTGGGGCAAAATGCTTAAGGAGGCAGCGAGAGCAAGCTGGGGAGAGCGTGCTCGTAGCCATTCCCGCAGTTATGCATAAGTAGGGTCTGAAGTCCTACTCTGCTACGCGTGAGCACATCACTTACAAGCTTTGACCCTCCCAACTGGCTTCCTGTTGAATCTGTTAAAAAGCAAATTCTTAAGTCCTGGCATGTGAATGAACATGCAGTAACAGGGACAGAACCAACAAAGTATTTGCTATTTTGTCGCCCGGCCAGAAAGCGGGGCCTGGTTTGGGGTTTGATCACAGGAGGCTGCGCTGCAAACACTGGCACGAAGGTCTAGGGGCCCAGTGGTAGACACCGTGTTTCTGTTCTCTATTTAAACAGGCACCTTCTGGACCAGTAACAATCCAAAGTCTGCAGTTCCAGTGAAATGCTGTCTGAGAAGCCTGGGGAAAAAAAAAGGTATGTGATAGAATGTAGAGATTTGAAAAGGAAAGTAGAGCAGAACTACATGCAAACAACAGAGGACAGTACAGGAACTCAAAGCCTCTTTTCATTGACTATTGCCTAAATTGGAAAACCTGTTGGTTTTGTGAGGGTGTTTTCAGAGTTGTGCCATATGCTGCGTTTTAATTACAGTTGAGGGGGAGGGAAATGGAGCAACTGAAAAACAAAACAAAACAAAGCAAACCCACCTCCTAGCCTGGAACACCCTCCCTACCCACCTTAAAGGTAGGGAAGCAGGTCAGAGGGGCTTCACAAGGCTGCAAAGCAGTGCCAGAGTGTCACTTGGTGCTCTTCTGCTGTACAGTTGTTGGGTTTTTATTTGGAAGTGGGTGCGTGTGTGTTGGTTTTTTTTCCTTCATTGTTTTTTTTTTTTTTGTTTTTTTAACTTAATAACACATTTTGAGTTCATGTGTGTCCTGGTCCTCCACCCCTGCTACTACTCAGCTCCAGCTCTGAATTACCTTTTCTTTTCCCTTTTCTTTCTTCCCCCCTCACCCCCCTACCCCTTTTCCTTTTTAAGATGGTGGATACTTAAGAGAGTCGTACATGTAGATATAGCCACTGCTGCGCTGGTCAGACAGCTGTTGTGCACATGTGAAAGCACAACAGCTGCACTTCTGATGTACTGCCTGGTACCTAGCAACTGGATGGCTTCCTAGTGCACACAGCAGCGTGTTCCCAAGCACTGTGCCACAAGCCCACTATCCACGTTCTGGTCTTTGGCTCTGATGTAACCTGTTAACCGCGCCTGGATTTGCCATGACACGTGTGACATCTGAGCTGCCCCGCTGGGCTCGATGCCAGCGGTGCCGTACACCGGCTGGTGCACGCTCCTGGGAAACAGGCAGCTGGTTGATCCCTGTGGCCTCCCACCGGGATTTTTTGGCCAAGATTTTAAAAAGCAGCTAGTGGATTTGTTAGATCAAGATGAATCACCTTGAAGACACTCCCCTTTCAGTGGGCATCGAACTCGGGGCACTAAGCACAGCCCCGTCCCTTCTCCAGGGGCTCCTGCTGGGCAGTTGGGCCTCGGCTACCCCGCGCCCAAGGTTGGCTGTCGCTTCTGGAAGTTTTAGCTGCTTCACTGGTAGTTTGCAAAACTTTGACGCAAAAGATGATGCCTTTTCCCGTGCGGACTGCTTGAGTGCCTCTGCGATGAGAAGCTGACGTACCGCTCAGTGCAGCTCCGCAGACGTTGTAGCGGTTGGCAGACCTCCGGGTAGGAGTGATTGCGCTGGTGTTTTATTAGCTCCCAGAAAATATATAGCAGAGAAGAGGCTGTGTGGGCTCCTGCACGGTCTGCCTGAGCTCTGACCCCCTCGGGCAAGAGGCTAGATTGCTTTTACAGCCAGTACTTAACCTTGCTGCTGAGACTTGTCAACAAGGAGGCCAATTAGCAACAGATAGAAGGGTGGATGATATAACGCAGACGCCTGTTCGTTAGGAGCAGGACTGATAAATTTCTAACGCATAAAACTTGTACTTTAAAACTTGGCTCTCCATAAATGATGCCATACCCTGCAGAAGAATGTCACTCTACAGTCAAGTATTACAGAAAACTTCAGGGTTGGGTTTTTTCCCAAGGCCTTGTTCTGCTGGGCTCATGATCACTGTGGCAGGTGTAGGAGTATAAGAATAATTCTGCTTGAAGAAATGGCCACTTTTAAGTTAATATTTTTTTTAACATATATGACACATGCACAATGAGAGCAGGGCAGTTCTTGCTGTCCTGAGAGGGTCAATACACAAACCAAGATGTTTTCCATCACCACACCTGTGTATTGGTGTACGTGTCAGAAAAGACAGATTAGGGAAAGGACAGGTTAGGGAAAGTTGAGTTAATTGACTAAAATTGTGCAGTTCTACAATTAGCATGTTACGGCCGCCTGCTGCAAAGGACAGTGGCTCTTTATCACATATCAGCATGTGGCAGTAATACGCCTACATGGGTACGCATGGGGTTCTGCTGTCAGACGTACGGTTTTGGTAAAGCTAGAGAGGTGAGTACAGGAGGATGGTTGGTCGTTCAGTTGACACTGAGTCTGAGCTTTTAGAGAAAAGCTTAGAGTAAGACTCCAGGTCTGGAGCTGCTACAAGACTTGCTCTTAACTGCTAGCTGACTGCTTACGCGGGTGGGATACTTCAGTCCTCTGCTCAGCCCCCTCCTAGGGCCATTGCAGTGCTGTGAAATAGGGCACAGTGCTTCTTCCTCGTGCAGAGGCAGCCACGGCCACTTTGCCAGCCAAGGTGCTCTTCGGCTCACTCTCTGCACTGTCTCCGCTTGTTTTGACTGAACATTTGAACCTACATCTTAAACCATTACCTCAATTAAGCGAATGCTTATAATAATTTACAACAGAACTGAAGCAATTTATGCAGCAGAGGTCTGTTTTAAAACCATCAAGAAATAATCAGGGCTTGGTAGATCAACCTCTGAAATACCATTCAAAATTAGAATATTTGCATGACTGTCTTTTAATTGCTAGGCTAACTATTTATGTCTGGCAAAAGAAACCAAACCAAAAAACCAACCCAAAACCCCACCACATAGACGATCACTGTGTATTTTCCATTACAGATACTGTGCAAGAGGAGAGGAAGACCACATCTTCTTGAACATGACTTACCAACCCTATGGCAAAGCCCAGGCTGCCTTCCCTTCACCTAACTAGTCACCAGCGAAAGGAGTAGTGGATTCAACACACGAGCTGTTAAGAGCACCATGTACTTCAACAAGGTACTGACAAAGGCTCTGAAAATTAAGTGTCCATACCCCAGCAGAAATAACCATAACTATTTTTCAGTTGATTAGACCTTAACACTGTCTAACTGAGGGCACAGGGCAATCCAGCTGTATTTAATGTTAACATTAATTTATCTGAGGATAATTTTCATCTAATGAATACACAGATATTTTTTTTTTTCTTGGCTAGTGTTTAAATACTCCAACTTCTTTTTAGGATGTTAAGTATCTTTTCTTGTTGAGTGGAACCAATAATATCTTTGCTTCTTGGAAATCTGTCTGCTCTTAGGCTATCCATCTTTAGCCTCCTCTGTGCATTTTAACTATTTCATTAATCTTTGGTGAAAAACAATAGCTTTTTCTAAAATGCTGACAAAATGCGTACATGGTATTTTTACAATTTAAAAACATAGATTTCCATTAGAATCTTTTAATGCACAATGTTCTTTTACTCACTGTGTAACTCCTTTTTACAAGTTCACCTGATTTCATTGGGGCTGCTGTCAGGCAAGGTCAGGTTCATCAAACTGCTTAAGGGTCTGAGTTTTGACCTGCAGGGCTGAGGAGAGTAGGGCCAGGGCGCTCCACCATCCTCACAACTGAGCAGACTCCTCAGAAGAGGCGTTATCCCCCTTGCAGAATTGCCCTGGAGGGGTGGTACCTGTCCAGAGCCCACAGAGAGAAGTCCTGCAGCCATCCTAGGAGCATTTGCTGTATTTTTTCATCAGCAGTAATAACCAGAGCTTTCCTTTTCCATTTCAACCATTGATAACATCTTCCCTTTTTAGTTTCTATCTTCTCATCTTGTTGGAGAACTCTTTTGCTGTCCCTCCAAATCAAGCCTAAATATATTTAAGGTAAAAAATAAAGAGAGGAAGGAAAACCAAAAAGAAACAAGAATATAGCCAACCTTTTTAATTAGAGTATATTGTACTTCCAAACTGGATACACTAGAAATTGGCAATGCAACATAAGATGCAAAGAAATATACCAGTTACTGTCAAAATGACCCTGTACAGCCTTATAATGCAAAAAGCTTTATACAATACAAATTTTTATTAATGTACACAAACCTTGACAGAATGATATTTGAACAAAATACAAGTAAAAAAAAAAAAAAAAAAAAAAAGACAGGAGAAAGAAAAAAAGTGCTGAGAACTTTAACTGAATTACCAAATGGAAAAACATGCTAGCTTTCATTAAAGAATGCATAGTGAAAACCAGTATGAAATTACCTTTATGGGGGGGGTGTGGGGGTGTGGAATTTATCAGAACTGTTGGTCATTAGTCAGTCTGGGAAACCTCTGGAGAACATTCCTTTCTTTAGCCTTGAACTGCAAACCAATCATCTTAATATGCATGAGCTCTGATAAATACTGTATTTTTTTCTTAAAAAAATAAAAACCTCCTAACACACCTTTCCTTACAGAGAAAACTTCTATAACTTGCCAGAAAGAATTAATTTATCCTTTCCAAAGTGCTAAATAAATTTCCCAGGTACATTAAACATTACTATGTCAGATACTGGTACAGTGGAACGTCGTCGAACACATGGCGTTCGCATGCTGACAGCTCATCCTTGGAAGTTCCAGCCCTATTTAAACTGCCATTTGGTTTACATAGTGTCCTACTAATATTCCTATTTCTTCCTCCTAGACAGCTGTACTTTACCTGTCAGTCTGAAAAACAAGCTTTTTTATTTGGGAGTGTTTGCTCATCTATGGTGGGGTCAGAGATATATGCATTGAGTCTATTTTAAAGAACCGATATAGTTTGTGGATGCAGATTGCGTATTTCATGCTGTTGGGATACTCAATTCTTTATGCTTTGAGTATTTGCTAATACAGCGTTTCCTATTTTGTCTGCACTCCAGGCAGGGGGTGTGTGTGGTGGTGTTACCTGGAGTTCTGACGGAGTAAAGCATGGCAAACAGGGCCCTGAGTTACGTAGGTTGTTTACAAAGGTTTCTACATACTTTGGAACAGATGGCTTTTCTTTACTGCATAGACAGACAGAACTGCCACATGCCCATTAGAACCAAAACTGTCTGCTGGAATGTAAACAAAATGGTGGGACTTCTCTGTCAATTAATAATTTGCAATGAGAACCTGCTACTGTTTTGGATATTTCCCCCTTGTAAATAGCTTCCAGTATGGTAACAGGAGTGCACAGATTAGGATATCATCCCCCAACACAAACAGGAAGAGTTTGGTCATGACAGTGGAGAATGTTTGGCCATCTCAGTGCAGAACAAATGTAGGAATCTGCAACTATGTTCAATGATGCAGGTTTTGCATCAAAAAAGTATTTCTACACAAGCTTCATTTAAGAACTAATGAAGACTGAGTTACGTTTCTAGTTGTGCATATGGCGAAGAGCCCTTGTGGACCAGAAATGCCTTCCTGACCTGGGTGTTGCTTTAGTGCTGTCACTCACAAGGGCTTGGCTCCAACTGGCCGGTCGGATCCCCCCATCTCAGAACAACCTGCAGAAGAAGTTCCTTCAGGATAGCATGATGGTGGGTGGATAGCAAGTTAGATGTGACTCAGGGCACCTCCTACAGTGGCTTGGCCAAGGGACAGAGAGGGGACTGACAAAAACTAGGTCAGACATTTCTAATACCTGGTGAAAGACAGCAAGATCCGAATTGAAGAGACACTGTGGAAAACAATCCAGTAAGAAAGCATTCCTGTAAGTCAATGATAATTTTGAAATGTTTCATATTTTATACTTCCAATTTTAATGCAGAGTACTTTTACTCCTGATCTTTCTTCCTGGATATTACATCATCTAAGAAACACAATGCAATTAACAGTCAGTTAGCTTCTCTTAAATTAAGATCACTCTTGGCATTTTGAGATTAACAAATGTTACACAACCAATCCGCTTTTGCTTCTTCCTGCAATAAAGTGCTACATATAACATGTCATTTTAATGACCACAAGTAGGAGCGTTAAAGTATAAAGTTAGCTTCCTAGCAGTGTATGCTCTATCCGCCATTAACAAAAAGGAATAAAGTATTAATAATAACATGGAGGTTATCAATAGGACTGTAGAATTTGCAAGTACAATTTAAATACTGAGGGTATAAAAGAGAACTGTATGGTTCAAACAGCATCTTTTTATAGCTTTCTATTTCAAAGAAGTTACTAGTACCTTTTCAAATAAACAGTCGCCTTACCTTCAGCCCACAGTTTGTATTTTTTTCTTTTTTTTCTTTTTTTTTTTTGCAAGTGAGAAACAAACTAGTGCAAGACTAAAGCACTGTGCAAAACTGCCTTTTTTTTTTTTTTAGTCTGAGTATTTATACCCAGAATTTATCCATACCCTTTTTTTAATCCCCTTGTCGGATTTTTTTTTTCCACCATAGCATTCTAGTTACACAAGTTGTTCCTGCAAACTAAAAGGTAACCGCTGCATAATACAGTATATATATATATATAAAAAAAAGTGTGTGTGTGTATATATATATATGCCCTTTTAAAACAAAAGATGTATGCTATGGCCCAGATGCAGGTGTTTGTTACACCTGTGTAACAGTTAAGCCTTGGGCCTGCTGCGTGGGTGTGTAGACTGCACACACTGCGCGCGTGTGTGTGTGTACATACACACGCTTCTCATTGTCATACTCTCATCCTGCAGTGCTGAAAGCAACCTTTTCCTCATCAGTTCTACCCCAAATCCTCAAACCTTGACAACTGAGTGCAAGGCATCAAACAATTAAAGGAAGCTGCAAACAGCACTGAAATAATACACCGGTCCACCCTGAACCAAGCGTTACTCCTTCCACAGCTCTAAAGTTCAGAGGGAGATGGAGGGAAAGGAGGGAGCAAATGTGTGAAAAAGGGAAAGGAATAATAATTAAATAAGCCAATACAAGGGATGTGCAAAAGCAATGTCATGGCACGCTACAGGCAGACTCTCTTTCACGCACCCGCACGCACACAAAGCCCAAAAATAAAATGCATCAATATGTAATCTTACAAGTGCTGATTGCCGTTAAGGACACTCTTTTTCAGCTTAACAAGACAAAATAGTTTCTTAGATAAGAGTACTGGGAACATGCCTCTGAAGGTAGAAGTATGCAGTAGGTCACCTCTTGAAGATTTAATAAAGCAGCTTTCATGTCAATGCAATAAGTATACACACAGAGCCATTTTCTAAACCTTACTAATGATATAGTACAAGTGTTCGTTACTTCTTCGGTCTACGTGTTGCAGCAATGTATACCTGCTGGGTTTGTTGGGGTATTTTTGGTACAGAATGTAACTGCCCTCAGACAGTTTCTGCCCTTTCTGTTAGTCCAAGGTAGGCAAGGAAGGAGTGTTTAGGTGAAGAGGCACCTCCCGGTGCAGTCTGAGGTCTGGGTGGATGGAATGTGAGATCGTAGTGGTTTTTGGGGAAAAACATTGTTAAAGGAATAAGATGGGCAAACTCTGAGTTCCAGTATTTATCAAAGCACAGGGAAGTGCCGTTGATGGCCAAGGCTTTCACTGCCAAGTTTGGCTCTGCCCCGCCGCCGTGTGCAGCTGACATAGCCACTGTTTGCAGAGCCTGGGAGGCAGACATAACTGAGAGGGGTGACAGGAGGTTTCTGGAGCTGTTCACGGGTAGGAGCGGACTGGCTTCCTTGGAGGTTGAATACTGGCCCTTCTTCTCCTCTTCGGAGCAGTCCCCGTTCTGGTGCTTCTTCACATGGCGGCTGAAGACAAAAGGGTGGGTAGTCTTGAACAGGCACTCATCGCAGCTGAAAGTCTGGCGTGGAGCATGCTTCAGTTTCTTGTGCAAGTTGAGATTGTCTTTGCGTTTGCAGCTGTAGCTGCACTGGTCACAGTGAAAAGGGCGCTCACCGGTGTGGACACGCACATGTTCGATCAGCTTGTTGGCGGTCTTGGACAGGTAGCCACACTGGTCACACTTGTAATGGTTGCCAAGGCGGTGTTCTCGGATGTGCATCTCCAGCTCCAGCTGATTCGCTTTCACTGTCTGGCAGATCCGGCACTTGTACTCCATCTTGTAGTGGGTCTTCAGGTGGCACTCCATTGCTGCGGGGCGGTTAGTGGAGTAGATGCAGAACGGGCACCTGGTAACACAGCAAGGAAAGGCAGGGACAGAGGAAAGAGAAGTCACTCGGCTGGAAGACCTGCAGACCTGGTTTAACCCTGTCACTCAACCCCTCTCTCACCTACTTAAAGAGGAGGAAAAGGCACTTAGTTCTCCCTGTGAAGCCTCTGTCGAATACTTGGTTCACCTTGACACGTCTCTACTTAGAGGAGGGTTGCCCATTTAGTGGCAGTAGAGCTCACGCATTCCTAGGAAAACACTGATTCCCTCTGAAGGAGCATCTCTTTAATCTTCTGGCTTACCTTGACGGGGAAGATTCTGCAAAGCAGGCTGGGTAGTGCAGAGTGGGTGACTGATTCACAGGTACTTTGTGTAACGACATTCCTAGTGTTTGCACGAAGTCGCTTTGGCCATTTTTTCCATTAAGAAGTAGTTTAAAGTGAGTGTTTACAGTTGAGTATGAAACAGCTGTTTAAGTAAAGATGGAATAAACTTGTAATACCACATGTACAGCAAAAGCTTAGGAAATTCCTTTTATGTGACCCTGAACAACAAGCTTGCTGGGTATCCTGCTAGCAGCAGCTGAAAGCCAGTGTTAGGAAGATTTGTAGGGATTCCCGTTTCTGGGAGATGAGCTAGCCATGCTCCAAGGGGGCGTGTGTTTGGCAGCGTTCGCCTACAGCCGCCTCTGCCGCAGCAGGAATTGTTCCTGTGTGGGAACAGGATGTGGGCTCCGCTTACTCACAGCGGCAAGCGTCCGGCCCGGGGTGGACGTGGCAAAGGCCCTCACCCCCGGTTCCTGGACCTGAAAGGGCTGAGAAGGCTGGAGGAGGGAATCTTGAAAGCTTGGAAGGAAGCCTGAGCTGAACAAGCCTGGCCACTAACAACCCCAAAACACACCCGCTTTTGCTTTTATGTAGCTGAGAGGAAGCTGGTGAGGACAGCTACGTGCCAGCAACCTCTGCTGCATGAAGCAAAGCACACTCCCTTCCGGATGGAACCGGGCAGCTAAAAGAGCGGGTCTAGACAAACAGATACGACCAAGGCACGTGGCCGCTGCCTTACAGACATCTCCACGTGCCACTGACCTGCGTTCACCGTTTAGCAGGTCTGCCGATTGTGTTCCAGCTTTCAGATAATTTCTAAGCAGAGAGCCTTTCTCTCCCTGTGCGTTTTCCCTTGCTACAACTGGTTGCACATACAGGTTTAACGTTAGTATACCTGCTAATGACGAGACTTTTGAGCACAGTGAGTAATACAGGAGGACAAGCGGATACTAAAACATCCAGACACTTTTACTGATGCTCATCAAGTACTCTGATCCAGAGAGGGAGCCTGGCACTGAGGCCACTAACGTGATTAGCTCTATCGCAACAGAGGACTCGGCTGTCTGTGCACACATACCTCTCCTGGGCTGGGTGCTCTTTGGATCAGAATCTCAAGTTTTGACCTGGAGCTGGAGGAATCATGTTTTTTTCTCTTCCCCCACAGCAAACAGGAAACAGAAAAATACAATTTACTTAGATATCTTCAGGCTTTTCTGGATGCCTTAAAAAAAAGATAAATCAGAACTTTTTCTTAGGTGCAGCTTTCAAGGTACCTAATTATTACTTGAGTTGAACAGGAATAACTTATGCAGACTGAGAAAGCTATTCTGTCAGGAAGGCCTGAGTCATAGGTCATGGTTTTTCCTTGGTAAATAGAACAGATTCTGTGCAGCTTAAACCCAAATGTGTTAGACAACTCAGTCTGTACATCCAAGACAGACATCCCGTCGTTCTGGCACACTACTTGTGTCTCAGTCTGGTCTTCTTCCCAGATTCAGTCGTCGCATCTCAAGTGACCACAGATGCCAGTTCATGGAACTACTGAGCTGGAGACCAGACGCTGCCTGGCAAACAGAACCAGTTTTAAAAAACTGCAGTGCAAACTATCTGATAATGCTGCTCGTGATAACGTTAAACATGGTGTGCTTGTCACTGAAAACATTAGTTTGCTTAGCAAGAGCAACAGAAGCAGGAGTCCTGTGCTGAACCCTAGCGAGGCTCAAAGTGGTTCCAGCCTCTTTTCCTGCAGCAGCTGGAACAAACAGAGACCAGGGATGTACGTACATCTTGCATAATGTCACATTGCCCGCCCACAGAGAGCAAGCATATGGCCCCAGCAGTCACTCCTTCCCTCAGGGGTCCAACTTTGACAGAAGGGCTTGTTCATTCTCTAGAAACACTGCTCTGCACCAACAGACCTTAAAGGACACCACCTTAGCCAAAGCCAAAGGGCTTTTTCCTTAAAAGAGTGTATTACTCATTACATGCCAGTTTATACAAGTGATCGTTCTGGGGTGTGCAAACCAAAGCAGAAAGCACTGAAGTTACTAATTCTTGAAGGGGACTGACTTTGCATTAGAGTCTACAAAGGTTATAACTTTTATAATGTCATACCTAGTTGCAGGGACTGTACAGGGTTTAAGTTTCTTTGAGCCAGGTGCAGACCAGAGCCTGTGCTGTGTGCTCTCCTTTGCTCTGATGCCTTGAGAAAACCCCCTCTTAGTTTGCCAGCACCTCTGTGTAGTGCTGCCTTATTCCCTGTAGGACCTATCACATAGTGCCTCCTATTTGACTTGAAAAGGGAAAGGATCATAGTTTGTTACAGCTCTAAAACCAGTGGATACTACAATTGCTGCCAGGTTTTACTGGTCTGCTATCATGATGCAGGCCTACACTAAAGGACTGGGCTTGAGTCATCTAAATAGAAGGAAGCCCCAAATCTGGATTATCAGACATTTAACTAACCCTTTCTAATTGACTTCCTTTTGTCCTACCCCTACAGTATTAGAGGTACTTAACACAGTAAAAGTTTGTGTACTTGCTTTCCTTACTTGAGCCCACCGGTGGGGACTGTGTGGCATTTCTTGTGCTCCAGTAATTGTTCAGGTGTCTTCATGAACTTGTGGCACACATCACACTCGAACATCCGTGTGATCAGGTGGATTTGCAGATGGCGCTCAAACATATTTTTTGTTTTGCAGACAAAGTTACAGAAAACACATTCAAAGCCTGAAAAATAAAACAGGAAAACATATTCCTTACATCGTGGCCAGATCGACTGCGTAGAAGGTCACAGTCTGTATTTATTTAAGCGTCATACCTTTCTCTGACTTCTCTTCAGTGTTCACTGAGGTCTGAGTACCAGGCACTACAGAAATGACTAGCAGGTTGTTTGAACCCTTGTTTTTTGGGGTTATATCTGCATCTTCTTTGCTGTTGGCGGAGTCGCTTAGTGCTGACAGCGAAGATGAAGATGGACTGTTAGATTCACTGGGTGTCTTCCTCTCTTCAGCTGAAAAACAGGAATAAACAGCAATAACTAGTACAGCAGATTAGATGGAATCTCAATGATCCTGGTTTAGATTTCAGGAAAAAATACCTGTATTCAAATTTAATTCAAACATGCTTATAAACAAGTCTGAAATTAATTGATCTGTTGAGAAATCATAGTTGCACCTCCTTCCTTTTTACTAGTATTTACAACAGTACATCTCTCAGTTTATCCTAGAATTGTGTGTGTCTGTAACGGCAGCAGGAAGTAAGCGTGCAGCTGTACCTCATTCCCAGGCTGAAAAAATCCCAAGAAAACACCTTGATTAGCTCAGGGTTCAAAAATAATTAAGAACTTGTCACTTAAAAAGGAAACAGAGCTTCTGTAGGTTTGGGTTGCGGAAACCAAAAGTGCCTACTGGTCGAGGCTAAAGTTCCCCCACCTTTCTGTTTATGCGGGTCCAACAGGTAAATTTGGGAGGAAGGGCAATAATCTCACTCATTGTACTGAGGAGCACCCTCAGGAATGACTGTAAGAGGTGACAGCGTAGTCTCAAAACTTACCATTTTTATTAGGAACTTATTGAAGGTAATTGATTTAAAAAGACATCGTTTAACAGGATCTAAAGCTGAAGCCCATTAGAGTTTCCTTATGTGTGCAATAAATGTGTGAAATTCAAATCCCAAACTCTGTCACACACTAGAAATGAACAAGAGTGAGAGTTCTCATATGAGAACTGCCGTGAGCCAGTGAAGCAAGGATGGGCAAATTATTACAAGAAACTTTACTAAAACTGCATATTCTCTGTGTGATAAAGGCCCTGATCAAGGCCTCTGCAGATACCGGGACCTGTGTGCCTAGCTTTAAACTGAGGAGCAGCACCTTTAAGCCTAAGGTAAAAACGTAGGGATGCACTAATCTGATGACTGAAGCTGTCAATCGGGAGGATGACTAGGATATCATACAGAAAGATTCACTGACCTTGGGGACCAGAGTAATAGAAATGGAATGAAATTTAATAGTACAGACTAAAAGGTTATGACCTGAAAGGCCAGTAACAAGAATTTTTGCTACGAATGAGGAGCGCTTAAGTTGGAAACAGTCAAGGAAAACAAAAGAGGAATTTGAGCAGAACATGGGATGAATATGAGCAATCACGGTGTGTGGGAGCCTTCAAGGAAGGTGAATATGAGCACAGAACGTTATTGTGTGAGCTATTCCCAGTAGCTGCTGCTGTTTTACACGGCCACCACTACTTATTTCATTTCACCATGTACAGCGGTGATTGCATATGTCAAGAGCAGGGGTTCTAGCAAGAACATATGCAGTAAGGGATTGGTACAGTGGGAAAACTATGTTTTGTATAAGAAGAGGCTCAATGTACGTGTAGAGGGGAGAGGGTTGTTCTCATAAATACACTAAGGGAATAAATACAGTGGAAGGAGGGAAGAAAGGTGGAGGGAGCAAGAGGTGGGTTTCTGTTTCAGATGAAGGACAGTTCTGGCACAAGAACAATGTATGCGTATTCTGACTGTCAGTAAGACAGGCTGGAGATTTTAAAAAGGTCCCTAATCTTTAATACAGGAAAAGCTGCAGCTGCCTGGCTGTAGAAGTAGTTGGTTTAAAACAATTACACTTGTTTGAAGACATGCACCAACATCCTTACAAACAGGCCTTTTATGACTTGGTAACATCACAGGATAAGGGACTGGAGTCAAGCGACCCAGAAGATCCATTCTATTTTTTACTCTCTGTATTTGCCATATGTGTAAGCATTTGGCTGAATCACCAGCTGAACGGCTTAGTTTAACAGGGTGAAGGAAGAACAAGGGGTATTTTTGTCTTTAAAAGACAAGCAGCAGCCACAATAGGAAGATATAGTAGAGTACAACTCAGTTTTCAGCTCCGGTGCAAGCTTTTCACGTGGCTCATTTGCCTTGACTGAAGTGCAATTAGATGCAAACACCTCAGATAATGGGGAGTAGTGCTGAGAGTTACGCTGGCATAAAATCCCTTGAGAACTTTCCAGTAGTTTGTATTTCTGTAGTTACATTTAACTTATCTATCTGTGAGCACAAACAACTGTATTCTTCTCTCCTTTCTCCTTCTTCCCCCCTCCCTGTTTTCCCAACTTTATTCCTGGTAGGACAGGAAAAGCAATTTAGCAATGGAAAAATTGTGCTGGATGCAGTTCAGGTTCAGTATTGTCAACACAATTGTTAGTAGTTTGTGGCACAAAATGCTTCTGGTGTTGTAAGAGAAATTAATTAGGATTCTCATTTTCTTCTCTTTAAATTATGCCAGACTTCATTAGTCGGACTAAGCATATGGCACTTGTTTGAAAACTGCTATTGCTCTTATCTTTGGCTATTAAGTGAACAGGACCAGGGAGAGAACACATGACTTGTTCAGTTATTTAATATAAAATTACTTTTATGGTATTGCTGAATCACAGCGTCAACTAAACATCAGTGTGAAATTCCAAACTGATAGCCTGTGGAGGCAAACATACTGAGGAGCAAAGCTCAACGTACTGTGTATTTCAAACTTATAGCCAGGTATGCACAATTAGCACTCAAAGTCACCTTATCAGTGCTGAAGTCAAGCCAGGGTTTTGATGAAACAGTAAACCAGTCAGAAAAAAACAAAGTATGCTGACTTCAAGAGGGGAGGGTATTTGGGGGATAAGGGGAATAGGAAGGAGGAGGACCAAGCAGTCCTTCATTTATTTTGCTAAGCTTGAAAATTGATCTGCACTACCATATTATTTGCCTGGCTGGAGTCCAGTTCACTTCAACTTTGAGAGATCAGGCCTTAATTAGCAAGCATTTCAGTGAAAGTAGAGTGCTAATGGGAAGTGTGAAGGTTGCACCTAAAAAGCAAGGAAGAGAGAGATCGTTGCAGCTGGGAGAGAGGGATCATCACCTGTGTGCTTGCTGTTGACATGAGCCTTCATATCTGCCTCTTCCATAGTGACGAAGTCACATGCTGTGCAACAAATGGAGAACATCCACTGCTCTTTATCCACATGGAGGGACATATGACTGACAAACTGGACATTCATCTCCGTCTCAAACCCACACACGTGACAGCTGCAGGCAGAAGGGAATTCAAGAGTAAGAAACATTAATAGACAAACCACAAACAGAAGCGTATTGCCTTTCCCTGAATTTGCAAGAAAAACTCACTACACAGATTTCTTCTCTTCCTCACTGTTGCGTGTTCACTTTTGTCTGCTGAACTGCCTTTGAACTGGTGGCCATGCCAATGTGATTAAGGGCAGGCACAATGCAACAATCCCGTACATGCTATAATGATGCTAAATAATCATAAAGTTAATTAAAAACTACAGATTCCAGATGCTGCGCATCACCTAGCCGATTCCTTTGGGCAATAAAAGGCATTGCAGCTTTGCCAAGATGTTTAGTACGGCTGATACACTGACAAACGGAGAGCTTGCTGCACACTCCAGGAGTTATTTTCAAGCCCTGGAATGGTTCCCATGCCAAACTGGGATCTTGTGCAAAACTGCCTGGCAGTTTCAGTGTAAGCAAGTAAAAATGGCTTCAAACATTTCTTATGCTTGACTGCAAAACAGCAGTCATCAGCTATGCAAATAATTAGCAGCGATACAGATTTCACAGCCAGTGTATAAACAGGGTGATATTGAGAGGCAATGGAAAGGGCCCTTTAATTTAACTTTCTTTACAGAGTCCCTCCTCTTGCTTTGATTAGGCCATTAACATTTAAAACAAGCCAAAAACATTTTAAAAGGCGTATACTCTAGGGCACTATTTTGCTTTCCCAGGAGGATGGACTAGATAATCTAATCCAGCAGGTCTCATTTATTTCTTACTTCTATGATTTTGTAATTAAATCTGCTCTTGACACTTTGAATAAAACTAAGAGTGATTTGCTAATCTGCTTGGCCACTAGAGTGCATATCAGTTTGCAGAGCGCACAGCAGTGCATACAACAAGGAGAATGTCCAAATAACCATTTTAGCTGGGGAATTCCTTTTAATTTTTCAGGTAGATTCTCCTAAAGGTTTTCCTTCTTTGATCATGTTGTTCACTGAATGTATATACCCCTAGCAAATGGAGGAAACTTACATCGATATAACAATTCTTATTACACGTCACTGTTTGGTTTCATAGATTTGGCTGAAAACAGCGGAGCTGTCGGAGGCAACTGGAAGCACAGTGCTTTAGATTCGCTGTGAATCTCTCTACGTGATGGGATGTTTTCAAACATGAAACTGAAATGAACACTGCATAAAAAGGTAGAGAGGCTTCTAAGAGCCCAGCTGCCTCACAAAGCCATTTTAAAAAAACAACCCCACACCAAACACCAGAGCTTTTCCCAATGGCTAGCCAAGTCAAACAGCATGAGGCAGCTAGCTGGGTTTTGCTGCTTAGCTTAAGTCAGATAGGGCAAGGCAAATACTTTCATGGCAGTTCCACCCTGCAACACCAGAAGGGTGGTTCTGTAACACGTCCTTAGCAGGCAGATAAGACATTCAGATTCCAGTGCCTGGTGCACAGCCCTTGTCTGGGTCCTCACCTGTAGTAATAAGGGTGCTTCTTTCCATCGCTGCCTTCAGAAGTGACAGCACTGACAATGTCCTCAGTGTCTGTACTCACCAGCTTCACAGAATGGACGGTCAGGTGCTGGTTCAGATTAGCACGGCACTTAGCAGCATAGGGGCACAAGTGGCATTTGTATTTTCTTTCTTCTGAAAATGAAACAGGAAACCTTAAGTGTATACTTCATTTTGAAGCAAGCTATTTTTAAAGCTGCCAATAACCAAGTATGCATTCCTTTGGGTTTCTCTCAGCAGCTTTCAGAATGAGGTACCTTGGAAGCTCGACATTTTGGAAACTTAGAGGAGCTCACAGCAATTACTCAGAAAGAAACTAAGTTGGAGGTAGTTTAGGGGTAGTTTTAACTTGCTCTAACCATTTGTAGTCAGATAATATAAAACTTTATAAACTGGAAAACTGGGGTAACTGCTACTCTGAGAGCTGCAGCAGAGCCAGGAGAGAAACAGGTCAATAATCTACAACTACTTCCTTGACTTGAGTTTTGGGCCCAGTTATTCTTGAGGTTGCCCATGTGATCACACTTGCAGAGAGTTGACGGTTGATGATTTTGTATTAAAAACTGACGATGGGGAGGAAAGGGAATGCTGTATCATTAGGCCAGTTCCGAACACAAACTAAGGAAAAAACCTCACTCAGAGAACAGTTGAAGAAATTAAAGAAATTCATCACACATTTCTGATGCTACACAACTTAAAACAACTTAAAGTAAAAATTATTTTGTTTTAAATTAAACATTTCTAAATCCTGGCAGCACATTTTTGTACATGCCTGGCTTTACTTTGCAAAGAGTTGATTAAAATAACCAAACATTACATCAGCTTTTACAACCTTTCCCTCTGAGGAGCTGCTCTAAATCTGAAATATAATGGTACAAGTGTTAAGGGAAAGGCATTCAGTAGAGCAGCTTAGGAGTAGGAAAACCCCACACCACCACAGATCAGAGCATTTTGAGCCTTTTCAGCATGGCTTTACTAGATGGTACAACATACACTGGCATTATACCAACAATATTTTTCAGCACTGCATCAGAAATTCTTGCTTTCAAGTGTTATTTTGTGCAGTGCACCTCAGCAGGCTGACAAGGTGTATCTTCTATATAAAAACTCTGTTAGTCTCAGTTGATTTGAAGCTGGTTCACTTTAAGTTGGTATGGGGTAGAACAGCCCCTGTTCCTCTCAGAACTGGATGATGAGAGCAAAGCTGAATGACAGATATTCAATCCTTTCAGTTTTACCAGATCTGAAACACCAAGGCCAAATCTTGTGTTGTTAGTGACGTTTCAAAAGCTTATCAGGGGAGTGTAAGAAAGGCTGTGCCTTCTCTTCAGAACTCCATTCACAGGCTTAGTTAACCAGTTGGTAGCTACAGGCTGGTCTACCAGAAACTGGACAAACTTGAAATGACACATTTTGTAAAAATAAATTACAAGTAGGCTGTAAAGGAACCAAAAGTTAGTTAACTCCCTGAACACCAGTCTGACATTCTTTCCTGTTTCTGTGCTTGGCTCTGCTCTAAGTGCAAGGAGCTGAGGATGGCTCACACACTCTTCTGCTTACCTTCTTCCCCCTCCACTTAAACGAACCATGACAAACACACAGATTTCCTCAGTGCTGTAACAAGCAATTGGCTTACCTGTGTGCAGTGAGAGATGCCGGGACAGAGTCTGCTGTCGACCAAACACTTTTCCACACACGTCACAGGGAAAGAGCTGGTCATTAAATTTCCAAGAGGGCAATCCATTTCCCACCTCCAGCCCCAGCTTTTCTGTTTCTATGCCAAAAAACATATAAACAAGAAAGTAACAGTTTAAGAACTCTGAAGACTTGCAGATTTCATTAAGAGAGTCCTGTAGGTGTCACATAAAATGCAACCTCTCGGCTGCATGCTGTGTGATCTGGCACATGAGTTCATGTGGAAAGGAAACTCCAATGATAGGAAAGGAAATTAATCTTTCATACAGCATCTTTCATACGTACTCTAAAGCAGAACACTTATCAAAGTGTTCTAGACATAGACATAGTCAAGGAGTTAAACCAAATTATGTAAAGAAAGTCAAGAGTGAGCAAGGCAAAGCATTAACCTCTAATTCTCTTTTTGTGGAGAGACCGTTCCTTTGGCTTTTTCAATCACCCAGCTTTGCGTGGTGCATGAATAAGGCCTGGTCTGAGATGGTGGTCTGTTTTATACTGGATTATTATTATTATCATGGCTGAAGGAAGAATTCCAAACCTTTTCTTTTCTACTGACACAGGAATTTTTGCTACATGAGCACTAATACATTGAAGGAGAACAGAAGATTGCTCAGACAAACATTAAACCAAGAGGACGCAGCACGCCAGTGAGTGGCTGGCATCTGGGATAAGCTCTACCCAGCACCTGCTGTCCTCAGGCATTACAATCCCCAGCAGCTTAGGGCTACCCACTGAAAAACCTGAGACCCAGAGCAAGCCGTTATCTTTAAAAAAGTGGGTTTAATTGTTTTGAGAACTGAGAGAGTCTGCCATACAAAAGAGAAACTCCCCGCAGCATAAAACACAGACATGAAGGCACTCTGTACAGAAGTAGAGAGAAAAGGCCTGGGAATAAGGAAGAGGAAAAAAGGTACATGGTACTTCAAGAAGTTAAAAGCATGGCCAGTTTTGATCTGGACAGAAGGGAGCAGACAGCCGATGGAGACTGGGGATAGCTGTAGTACTACTCAGCTCAAGAGAAACAGTATCGGCAAGCCCTGTGTAAAGAAATACTCTCCACAAGGGTCCTGTTCCCTGAGGAGAAGGCACCGCTGTTGTAAGAGGTGCACAAAACTGGAAGCGCACTCAGCAGCTTTCCAAATACAATAACCAGCGTTGAGGGAGCTTGGTTTAAAACTTACTTCTGGTAAAAGATCTTCTGTTTTCACTGGAATGAAAGATGCAGCACGCAGAGCACCTTCCTCCAAACGAACACTGCCTCTGGGACTGCTGCCCAGAACTAGTGCCACCAGTGTGTGCATACCGTGACGGAGGAAAACCATTTGGCTGGGATTTTCAGGTAAACAGGGGAAAGGAGCCGAGGACAGGAGTACAAAAATGGTTATTGAGTGTACGTTACTATCATGGAGGCTAGCATTCAGCAAAGTCTTCATCCGATCGAGCACTGAGGAATAAAAACCCCCGTTGTACAGGCAGCCCCCCACTGACAGAGTCACTTACCACTGCAAATCTGACCGCCATGTCTGAAAGGGTCTCTCCTTCACAGATAGGTGTCCAGACGGCTCCATTGGGGTTTAGGCAAAAAGCTGTCAAATACTGTAGCTAATTCAAGCAATAATAAAAAAAATGCCTTATTTGGGGCAGAGATTCCACCTAGCAATCTCAGCAAGTTTAGGGATGGTCATACTTGCCAGCCCCTTTTCAGCTGCTTACTTTCTCCTGTGACCCTGTAATATGTACAGTATTCAGCACACCAGAGGAATTACAAGGCGCCTCTGAGTGCTACCACCCAACAACACATTTTTCTTAAAAGAATTTCTAGTTAGAGAACAAGTTCTGCCTACTCAAAATAGTAATTTTGTGAAATTAAAAAGGAAGACCCCCCCATACCCTAGGGTTGTAAGTGACCCACAGCCTCCAATAACTTCAATAAAGAATGATTCTTTCAGTGTTACTATCTTTGAGTTCAAAACAATGGAAAAATCTGACTCTCTACTAATGCTACAGATGTTTTAGCAGAGCTTTTTGAGTACATCATCAAAACAGTGCTTCAAAAGAGGAATATGGTAATAATTGTAAGAGAAGGTCACAAGGGTGTAGGTTGCTTCAATACGGTCACAACAAAAATGAATTAATTGTGACACATACCAAACAAGCAGGCCCAATTAAGTAAATAAGTCTCTTAACAATTCACTTCAGCATTAGTCATCAGCCTTCTTTTATCTCTTAAGAAGAAATATGATATCCCTTTCCCTATGGTGAATTTATAGCTATCAGTTCTGGGAAGCTCATGGGAAGCTGGAAAAATATCAGCTTTCTGATTATATTGACCTGGTGAAAGCCAGCCCCTTGCAAAGCAGCTGCGTATCTTTCATTGATGCAGAAGAGGGTACCATAGGTGTTTGGAAAGTACTTCTATTTAAAGATTTATTCCTGGAGTCCTAACTACAGTGCTTCTTTCTTCTCTTTCAGCTGAGTCTTTTCTGTGTAGTGAAGAGCTTTTTCTATTCAGCAAGCTTCTTAGCTTGTTCAGTGGCAAACCAGAGCTGGTCTCTGATGCAACGACCCTCAGCACCTTCTGAGAGACTTCTCAACTCCTAGGGAAACTACCTACTTCCACCCACCTTACCCTCTGGGCAGCTTTGTCTGCGTCCATGGTCCAGAAATCTTCCCAGAATATACCCAGCAACTGACCTCGCCCGTGACCTGAAGAATCAGGTGAGCCAACATCCACATTCAATCTTTGGGCTCTGTCTCTAAGGAATGCCAGGGAATGGTGTTTTCTGCAAAGTGAGTACGAGTCCAGCGACTCTGAGACTGTAATACTGGTTTGTGCACGGTGTTCTCTGCGTATCCCAAAGCGTGCTACCAAGACAGTCAGCACCGTTATCCTTTAAGAACACTTTACACAATGGCCAGGAAGAAGTTGGACTGAGACCATCTAATGTTAAGTAATAAATCACCATTGTGAGAGATGTCCCATAGAAATCCATCTTTCACTATGACATCCTTATACTAAAATTAAGAAGAAGAAAAAAAAAAAGAATTGATATAAGACTTCTGCTTTAAACAAATACTCCACAGTAAATTCCAAAACTTCTATGTTAGCATACATGACAAAATAATATTGAAATTATTAAGTAATAGACCGCATTTCTGTGTGGGTTCTGGAGTTTACAACCAAATAAGCTTAGTAAAATGGAAAGCCTCTAAGTTCTCCAGTACATCATTAAAAGCTAATAGATTAAGGCTCAGTCTATCACAGGCTAGTTATAAACTTATTTTGAAATCATTTAGCATAGAAGTCTTAAGAGCTAAAAATTCTATGCAAACGTAAAACTTAATTCTCCATGAAAATTAGTGAAATATATCTTTAGGGACACCTTTCCTGCCCTTCTGTGTCACCTGGTGTCATTTCCCTACTAACCCCAAGTCAACGTCATAACAAGTAGCTGTGTAAAGCTGATCATCCAGGCTGGGGTTAGAAACTGCTGGGACCGTCACCATCTGTATTTCCCCTGAGGTGAGAATAAAGTGGACATCAACTGCACAAATATTTTGTCCCTCCTCTTGCCCCTCCAAATAGATTAATTTCTGGCAAACAAAGCCCAGCAGCTTGAGACAGTTACTATTTACCCCTTTCCTAAGCTGTCGGGCATAATTCTGAACACGTATGTATTCTCAGTTTTCACATTTAGCAATTAATTTTTTTTCTCTCATTCTCAAACTGGTAATATCAATATGGAAAGTGCTTTAACCACCCCTTCTAAAAAGCCTTTAGCCTAACTTTTGTCAAGAAATGCTTAGAGAGGATACCGTATATCTGGTTGAAGCTGTAACTGAAGAAGAGAACAGAGTGTGACCTGAATACATGAGTAACTGCCCAGAGTCACCACATCAGCCTTGTGACTGCTAGTAGCTGTCATGCGCAAAAAGTTCCTCCGGGACTGGCTGTGGACTCTGACAACTTTTTTTTTTACCTAGCTTACACATTTTTCCATTACTGCTTCACAGTGGTTTATACTACATTATGTTTTAATCTGTTGTTCAATGCCATGCTTACCTTTATATCTTTCTACTAATAACTGAAAGAATTAAACCACTATTTAACTGAAAAAGACAAAGCTAAGAAAACAAACAAAAAGCATGCCAAAGTGTCATTCAAAGAAGATAATTTGTGTTTATAACCTTTGCTGATTTACTGACTGCTCTCACATCCTATAACTCACTTAAACAGCTGCTTCTCTGTTTCATCTTCAGACCTCCATAGACCTTGGAAGCAACAAAATCCACAAGGGCAAATCCTTATGGTCACAGAGAATCCTACAAATACAAATTAAATAGATTGTCCTTTGCAATAAGTATTCCTTACAGGGGTGGAAGTGAGAGGTGCTGATGAGCCTTAACAAGGAAGGTCAAAATTTATTATCTCCATTCTTCTGGAAGTGTGTGTCATATTTATACATTGGGTTATTTAGACAGTTTGACACCACACAGATGGTCAAGAAGAAATTAGGTAAGTAATTTTGAAAATGAAATGAACAGAAATCCTGTGAAGGCAGAAAACAGAGAGTGGTGTTAGACTATTTTCAATTGATCCTGCTTGCAAGCCAAATGCGATGAAGTTAGATGTCTAGAGGATCTGATGACAGAACAGCCACCCGGTGTCAGGCTGAGAGCTAAGAAGGAGGGTTGTCCAAACTTAGAACAGGAGGTGAACTGGGTGAAGGTAGAGGATAGCTGATGTAGAAAAAGGTGGAAAGAATGTTTGCAGTACCTCCCTCATATTCCAGGGGATAAAACTTGATGCAAAGAATACAAGATGCAGAAGGAAGCTCCCATGGGAGAATGCACCTAAAAAAATTCCACCAAACCAGAAAATGAATGAGGTAACAGGTTTGTGTGAGCTTATGGCAAGAGGATGAACACCACCAGTAGTGCAGACATCCCACAGCAAGGCACCTCCCTTCGCTCAGAAAGACTTGGGACATTAAACAGTCATTTACAGCCTGAAGTGGGCTGCTGCTAGCCTGTCCTTTTGCAACCAAGTATATTTACCCAAGAGGTAAATATACTGTATGCAGCTCTATATGAATGTCATAGATTATTCCATTTGTGAGGTTATCTCTATTTTGTTATGTCTAAAAGCAAAAAAGTTCAAGAAACGATCTGTTCAGAAACAAGGTATTCAGGTCAGGCAATCCTGCAAACACTGCTTTAGAAAGTCAGTTGGTCAAGTTTTTTCCCCCCGCCCCTGCTTCTGTCTGCATTCATCTTCTGCATAATGTCTTCCTACTTTCCGGAGTGTCCCCATCATCTAAGATACATTTTAATGCTTTAGAGCCTTCCACTTACATGTTCATCTATCAGCTCTGGCAAGCACACTGTATCTAAAAATTGAGAACTCCTTTTTCACAATATGAGAACGTATTTGTGAAATATGTGATTAAGGCTTTGCTGCAAGCTTGTTTGCCAAAAGCCTGCGAAAAGCTCACAAGCTCAAAAATACATTGACTCTATGAAATTGCAGTGCTCCAAATACTATATATCTTACTCCCTTCCTAACTTACTTTCACAAAGGTTTTATCTGTAGCACCAGAATTCTTATTTCTAGTAAGTCAGTTAAAATAAACGGTGGAATCCTTCTAGATACCGTAGTTCCCAAATAAGATAGGTCTTGTGACTTACCCAAGGTATCTGTGATCCTGAGTGGTCCTGCAGTCTTCATTTGTCACCGCCAGCATCACGGCAACCTGTCCGGTCTTATTTTAGGATGTATCTTTTACTGAGAGCAGACTCATTCACTATTAGGCAGTGACAAGCCACTGCTTTTTTGCCATAAAAATTTTCTATATTCCTCACAAAAATAAAAAGAAGTAAGATAAACTCAAGCTCAGCTGAAATTGCAAGCTGACCTTTGAGGTTCTTTTTGCCTGACCCCTTTGTGGTGTTTTTTTAATGCCTTTTTGCAGCTATTAAAAGCAGTCAGTGCTATTATCCCCTCTAATATCAATTCAGGGACATCTGTTCAGACAAACCCAAGTCCTGTAAAAGGACTGTAAGCAGAGCCCTGTGCCCAAGCTAGCATGTTTGAAGCATGAACATCTACGTAGCCATGCTCTCAGTCACAACATGTGTCTGGTATGAGAAGTTATTAGAAGGGATTTAATAATGCTGTAATAATTTTTTTAAAAAAATTAATTAATGCTCAAATAACAGAACCCAAGTTCCACTTGTGAAGGGGGCATGCACTTTTGGTTTCTTATGTCCTGAAAAACTGCACTTTATCAAGACAGTCTGAATGACAGAACAACAGAGCACAGAGGAAGCAGAGAACGTCTCCTTGCTAAATAAAAGCTTTGCCAACTAATGCTCTTATTTTTTTCTCAAATACTTTTGCCAATATCTAATATTACTACAGAGTATGGTAAAAAGCAGTAATGTTATGATCATTTAAAATCCTTGACGTGGAAGAAAATATAACCCAAGTGATTTTAGGTATCAGTAGCATGGTGCTTAAGTTGCTCTGTCTAAAAACATCAACCATGAAAGCTGGAAATATTTCAGTAAAGAGCTTGAATAACCCACAAAAAGAAACATTAGTATTGTGCAGGAAGTTCTCCAAGTATGCAATGATAGGCAACAACACTCAAAAAGGTCACCGAGAAACGATAAAGATGTTCAGGTTTGTGAAAAGAACAAAAACAAATAAAAGATGAACTTTAAAGGTGCCTCCATAGAGGAACATGGGCAAAACAGTGAAGCTCACTTCACTGCCAAGACTGAGCCCATTGCTCAAAAAAGGAGAGTCAGAAGTTGGGTGAGAAAAGCAAAACCTGAGTCAGGGCAAAGACAAGGAAGGGACACACTGACTTCAAAACACAAGGCAAATCCCAACCTTGCACCTTTGTATCAAAACTTAACACCTATTTTAACTTCACGCAAAACCCAAGACTTCTGAGTAAACAGCAAGGCTTATGATAACCTTCATCTGCATTATAAAGCCTTTAAACTTGCTTTTAGTGTCTGTATTAAGCTCAAAATGTAAGAAACAACCAAGAGAGAAAATCCCCAGTTCAAAACTTAAATCAGCCTATGTAAATTCTGTGCAAGATGGCTGGAGTTGTAGATTTTTAAGGAACCCTAAAGCTGCAATAACATTGCAGTCATTTCTTGAAAATTATTTTTACAACATTTACACTGTGACATCAAGTTGAGGATAACACTGGACAACATCCTCTATTCTCCCCAACGTGTATTACCCACTGTACTGCTTTAGCATAAAGCATGAACAGGATTGTCTTGGTGGTAACTTCATTCCTTACACAATAAGAAAGAATAGAATATAAAATTCCTGACATATAGCAAAGTAAGGCCCTGAGCTGTGAATTTACTGGCCAGAGAGGAGTAGTCCTGGAAAAGCCCTTGTAGCTCGCTGCACAGTGATTTCCTCAATCATTCACATGACAACCACAGTGAAGAAGGTCAGTTGGGTTTCGTGACTATAGATGAAGTAATGCAATATGGCCCAGATGGAAACGGGTTAATTTTTTTCACTGAGGGAGTTGAGACATTGCAAGAAAGGGATAGGAAGGAAGCACCAACAAATCCGCTCCCCCCAAAGTGTTTTTAAAAGCTTACCTGATCTTTGTCAGGTTTGTTTGAATAATCAATCAGTCCTTTTAGTAGGAAAGAGCTCCATCATCGTAACTTCACTTTTTTTACTTGTTTAGAAATAATAGCTATTGCAAATAAAAGTTAAGTTCTGCATCTGTTGTCAGAGAAAAACCTGATACTATGCTCTCTGTTATCTTTATATATGTACAATATATTTTATTTCAATATAAGGCTGGAATATCCTCCTGTAAATACCTTCAGGATAACCGTAAGGTGTGCCATAATGAATTTACATAAGCTGCCTCTAATTCACTGCCAAGCAGGTGGCTCTCACATTTAGCTCAACCATTTACACTGCTTGTAACATTCAGTTTGGGTTTTACAACACTGAGTTCCTATGAATTTATGAAACTATGATTTGTTCATATTGTTATTTTTAAACCACAACAAATTAATTTCCACAATGCTGATATGTTTCTACCCTTTTAATTTCTTTCCTACACTTCTGCTTAAGACACACTTCCTAAGGACCATTAGGTGTGTGTATAAATTTTCCTTTTTGTCTTTTGTTTTTGTCACTATGCCAATTTCTACTTGCAAGTCCACCTGAAACAGGGGTTTTTCTTTCATAGAGAGAAGGTAATTACACATCTAGGGCACTTTGCAGAGGTTAACAGTAGTACTCCCCATCCAGAATTCTGATACAAATTAAAGACAAATCGGCCTTTAGACTACATTTTTCTTTTCAGCCTTCTGCATCCTTTTTAGTGAAGCAAATGCTGCTGTACTAGAGAAACTGTAAGCTAGTGACCAGCAACCTCAGTGGGAGAATGCAAAATAAAGCCTGACTGAATCCCTCTTCCTGAGCTGACTGACTTAACACAAAAGAGTCAAAACTAGATGAAAGCAACTGGGAACATTTGGCCAGATCCACCTTTCCATGTTTCAGTAAGCTGACAGGGAAGGGCACCACCCTTCACAGTAAGTGGCTGCTGCTGTAAAAGAAAACGTTCTTACTGCTTTTATTGGAGATTCACCAAGTGATAAGCAGCGAATCTGCCATTTCCTTGTACAGAAACTCACTCTTCTAAAGATGTACCTCTCTCCTTGCTCTCTGTCATCACAACCGCATGCATCTACCTGCAAACCATCCTCTCTTCCTTCTGCATTGCTCTCCCATCTGTCTTCTGCTCAGGTTGCATTTGCAGGGCACTAGTCAGCACCACAACTGCCCCAAACTCAACTAAAACACTCAGGAACCAGCAGGGCAAATGTGTACCCAGACTGAAATCATCCTGTAGAAGAAAAAAGAACCCCTCTTCAACTTTGCTTAGACTATTTTTAAGCAGTGGTCTATTTTTTAATATTAACTGTGCAAGTAGCCTAATGAATTTCGCATTTAATTTACTCTTAGGCAGACAAATATTATAGAAGACAACCTTGTCCAAGATAAGATAGGTGAGGACTGGTGAGTCCCAAGGTAACTCTAAAAAGAGATGTCAGGAATGATGTGTTCCAATTCTCTTTGGAGTGTGAGAAAAGTAATTTTAAAACCTGTCTTTCTGTTTCATGTTGAGCTTGTATTTGGAAAAAATTCATACTCAGGAAACAGTCTGACTCAGGGTTGACGTTCACTTTCACAAAAGATTCCGATATTAAGAGAGGCAAAGGAGGATATGAAAGTATCGAGTAAGATGCAGAGTCTAAACCACACCATGCTGAGTATTTATAAACCAAATGCCTCATCTACCAAGTCTCCTTCAAGAGGTTATTTTATCAACATTATAGCTTTGCTACGGCGTTTATATCACAGAATAAGAGCTGGAAGGGACCTCAGGAGGCCATCATCTCTCTCACCCAGAGGCACACCAAAAATACCTGTCAGTCCCAAGAGGTGCTTTTCTAACTTTTTAAAAAACCCTCCTGTGAGAGAGGTTCCACAGCCTCCTGTGACAGTTGTGCCAGTGCAAAACCATCCCACTGCTAGAAAGTTTTACTTGGTGCTTAGCTTAAATCTCCTGTGCTGTCATTTAAGCCTGTCATTCCCTATTCTGCTCATGTGAACATAGGCGAGGTTTATTCTTTTTCTCTCAAATCTGTCATTTTACATATTTGAATATCATTATCTTGTCTCCCCTCTTTTCTCCTCCAAACTAAATAAACATGAATTCTTCAACTTTTATGCACAGCTCATGTTTTCTAAACCTCTGATCACCACTGTCCTCCACATTGCTTTTGGATTACAGAGGCCAAAACGGAATTTAGGGCTCCAGCTGTAGAGCAGAATTGCCACGTGTGCCTTACAGACAACATTCCCAATATCTCAGCTGGCTGTTTGCCCTTTCTTCAATGCATACAATGTCAGCTCTACATAATATCTGACCAGGACTAATCCAGATCCCCCCCTTAAGCTGCACTGCCTGGGCATTCATCCCTCCACTCCAGACACAGAATTTTGTCCTCACTGAACTGGCTACCATTTTCCAGACATTTTCTTCAGTTCCTCCAGATAAGACTGAACTCTTAATTTTGTCCTCTGAAGTGCTTACAGCATCTCCATGCATGGTCACCAGGACATGCAATAAACACGCTTTCTCTTCCATCATCCACAACATTAATAAAAGAACTAATTAATGCCAGAGCAAGCACAGACCCCTGCAGAACCACACATGGTCCTTGGGGTTTTACAGCTACACTTAACCACTTAATTACAGGTAGACCTACTCTCGGTTTCCCTGCTTACTATGAGCATGTGGTAGGAAGCAGTGCCAAAAGCCTCACTCAACTCAAGAGGTCAAGTCTCTTTAAGGACTGGTAACAGCTATTGTTAGGCTTCTTTCCATACAAATCTCCTATTTGGTTACAGTTGTCCTTCTTGAAGTCAACTGCTGTTATTTGGCTGTTTTCCCTTCTTCCTTTCCCAAAAAACATATTCTATCACTTCATGGTCATTCTTCACCGAGCTGCTTTCCATCACCTGCATCAAAACACAGGTCCCAAGACCTTGCTGGACAGCCTTGTGTTGTCCTGAATTCACTTGCCAGCAGAAGACAAGGTAGACAAAATCCCACATCTCATTCTGTACTTTGGATGAGTGCAATTGCTCAGGAAGCCCTTCTCAAATTTGACCTCCACTTGTGCTACGGATTTATTTAAAAATACTGATAGTGACAATTATTTTAGTTTTTAAAAAAATCACTTGCTGTTGAGTAACTATGAGACTCCGAAGACATATATAAAAAAAAATAATGCTAAGAGATGCCAAAACCTGCCCTGTTTGAAAAAGTATAAAACCCAGTTGCTAAGTTTTGGGTTTCCATGTGGGATCAAACAGTCACCTTTGGTCATTTTGCTTTGGATTTTGATGTTGATGATATTTCTTAACAGCTTTTGGTTTGCTGGGTTTAACGAATGGGGTCTAGTTTGAGTTAATTCTGAGCGAAGTTACTTTGTTCTTCTGTCTTTTACCATGAGGTTGATCCTGCTCTAGGAGGAACAAACATAAAAGGGAAATTAAATAAAAATAAATATTTTTGCCTCTATGAAAAGACTGCACAGTATTAGAGGGGAAAAAAGTTACTCTGTATAAAGGTAGCCCATCATAAAACAAGGATCACAAATTGTCAGGTGGTGTCTTTTCATGACAGCCATTAGACATGAGCCTGAATGTGTATCTTTCTGTTTGTCTATTTTAATTAACACCTTTCATCTCAAAGGTCCTGTAAATAATTGACAAAATAATTTGTGCAGTAACTTCACAAGGAAAAGAAGTGAACTCTGTGTGCCCGTAACAATTCATGCAAAGTCCTGCTATTTAGTATGTGTTGTATTGAGAGGGGGACTGGCTGATTCAGCAGGAGTTTCATGTGTGCTTCAGAAGGATCTGATCACATTCACCTTAGTTGCTGTGGGAATGGCCGATAAATACAGCTTGTTGAGAAAAATTAAAACATGTACAACTATGCATATGCTGCACGTTTCACTTGTCCTACTTTAGACAAAGAATGCACCATGCATGTTTGAGCAAAAGGTGATTTGCTGATTTGAAATGGTCTGTTCTGCAGAATAATATTTTCAGTTCTGAGAGGGACTTGGTTAGTTATGAAGACTGCGTGGCTGCTCAGAACAGTCGCTGTTACTCTATCACAGATCTGCAACACACATGCACTAGATGCAAACCTGTTTGGCAGCAGACCCAGAAAAAGCTGCAAGGGAAATGTGATGCTGTAATGGGTTGCAACCGTGTTGGTCACGATCCCATTAAATGAATCAGAAATTTGGAACCCTCTCCGCTTGATGACCGTAGTGCAAAGCGGTTGTCAAGGCAGCTGGGTGTATAACGAAAGAAGGCTGCACCCAGGCAGACAATCATGGGAATCTGAAGACAGGATGCAATAGATAAAAAACATCCTAGAGCCAGAACCACTGTCACACAGTTTAGCACTGAATTATGTTGAACAAATTCTGCAATGTCTGCCTTGGTTTGGAGAACTATGCCAAGCACAGCCCACTTCTCTAGCTGTCCAACTCACTCTCCTTCCTAGAATCACTTCCCACCACTTGCCAGCTATCCGTCTCTTGTTATCAGACTTCAGAGAGCAACCACGGTGACTTACAGTCCTTAGCCTTCTAGAGAGTGCAAAGACAGAGTGTAAACCAGTCAACGTGTACCCAAAAGACATTCTTTTTGTGTGAAGAATGAAAGAAAAATGCACGTTGGAGTTAAGGAACTAAAATCAGTTACTCAAATCAATCTGCCACTCTGTCACAGAAATTTTCCAACCATCTATGAAGCTGTCATACAGGTTGGATTTGTCAGAGGGATCTCTCCAGTATTCTTTTTCACGCATCTGCATGGATTTTTACACAAACACATATGCACACGCATGCATACACATACACAAAAAGAGTATCTGGTTGAATCCTACCCCAGACAGGTATCAGAAGAGGAATAAAATTAAATGGGTGTTTTTAAGGACCAAGAGAACCAGACACTGCAGGGCTTAGTGAGTACCTACCATTGAGTTCTCTAGGCAGCAGTTACAGCGGTGTGGCACCCACCTCCAGCTCTGCTTTCAACAAGCACATTCCACAGAAATACTAAAATAGAAATGAACAGGACCAAGTTCCTGATGGAGCATGCCTTGCGTGCTGAATTAAGTGCCACTACGCTTTTCTACCCTGCCCGGAAGCCAATAGGGGTCAGGCACTCTCATCATCAAGAAACTGAAGGGGTTATCTAATGTCCTGGGTGGGCAGAGCTCATAACTCCGACCAAAACTGAAAGAAAATAAAATGACCAAACACGCTAATAATGGGATAAAGTGGAGGGACAGGGAAAATGCACTATATAAAAGTCAATTCACATGCACATGCACTCCCTCGGCAACTATATTGGCAATAAAAATTGCTGTTCCACCACAGGGACAGAAACGCTGCCAGGATCTTGAAATATTATTTTAGACTTTTAAAGAAGTCTGAAGTCCGGCAAACATAATTAAGGGAGTGGAGCTTCATAGAAGGAGAGTCTGAGAGAGCTAGGGCTGTTCAGCCTGGAGAAGAGAAGGCTTGATGGGATCTTTCCAATCTGCATAAATACCTGATGGCAGAAATGAGATGAAACCAGGGTCTTTTCAGTGATGCCCAACAGAGAGGAGGCAAGGGAACAAACTAACACGCAGGAAATTCCATTTAAATATAAGAAAATGCTTTTTTTACTGTTGAGTGTGGTCTGGCACTGGCGCAGGTTGCCCAGAGACTCTCCATCCCTGAAAATAGTCAAAACCTGACTGGATGAAGTCTTCAGCGACAAGCTTGACTCTGCTCTGAGGAAGGGGGTGGAACTAGACTTCCTATATCAACCATTCTGAAACTCTCTCAAAAACAATAATCCACAGGTTCTGCTGTCCTGAATGAATTAGAAATCAGTTGCTTGTAACTGTGCTCTTAAATCCCAGCTTTCTAGCATTTAGGACTGTGAAGAAAGTCTTCCTAAAGTAAACAGAGGATTACCCACAATGTGAAGTTGAAGGGGTTTTGGCAGGTGTAAGCAAACAACAACCACAGTAAGGTGTGAATTGTTCTAATTAACTCCATGGGTACATAGCTGGGAAGCTATACAAGGGCAATTTAAATGCCAACATTTCATCCCTGATCAGTTTAGCAGAAATGGGGCTTGTGCTTTCACAGTCCCTTAAGGCCTAAGGACATTTTCCAGGGTGACAAGAGTGCCAATAGTCCCCTACACAGAAATCAAACCCTCAAGGTGTCCCTGCATTTCTGCAGTGCAGTAACAGCGGTCTCAGGGTCAGTGTAAGGTAAGTTAAAAGTAGGAAGTCTGGCAGCAGGCTGAAAGAGGAAAGAAGGAAAATTGTCACTGGCAACTTGTGAAGAAACAGAAACTATAGTTGGATTTACTCTAACCTCATATTCAATTTATTAAGGTCCTGACTTTCTTAACTAACCTAGTGATGCCCCACAATTCAGAGCTGGTTGCAGATGTTTAGTTTGCTGTGGAGCACAGGAGATCAGAATCAAGCAGAAATACTGGCGGAAAAAAGTATATATGAATGAGCACATCTGCAGGTTGGACCAGATGCTTTAAGATGCTTTAAGCCATACAAAATTACAACATCAAGAGGTGTATTGACCTTAAAGTGTCTTTAAAAACGGATTAGGAAGGAAGACACATGCAAAATACTTCATACTGAAGTGTGTGGTATCTGTGCAACATGAACAGCTTGATCATTTATCAGGTTCCAAGTTAAAACTCTAAACCATCAGGAGGTATTTTTCAACTGCAGTCACAGAAGAAAGTAAACCAAATTATGTGTGGCCACAGCCACATCAGTCTCACACAAATGCTGAAATTTCACATGGCCGAAAGATACGGCCTTGCCTTTAGCCTACTCACATCCCAACATTCCTACAAACTATTAGGAAAAAAATAAAATTAGTTCACTGCTTCCCCTGATCCGGTTTAAAATGTGGCTACACAAATGTTGGTACTGTTGTGTTGGAGAACGTGCAAAGATGAGGCCCAGGGAGCCGGGAGATTTTCCTATTCAAGTATATTAAAGTTACAGTGGAATTACTGCTTTAAAGAGAAGAATTCGAAGGAGGGCGTATGAACAGTAACAGAACAAACATGTACGTCTCCTGAATAGTTCTGTAGTTCCAAACATACAAGAATCTGTTACAAATATTACCTTAGTTTGATAAACATAAATATGGGAAATGCCACTGATTTCGTTGTCAATAAAAATACTACTAATGGTACCAAGACCCAAAATTTTTGCACTATGTTTCGAGTTTTCTACTGAACTAAGTATCACACTACTGATTCGACATTGGCTTCTGGACACTTCTGGAGAGGAAGCATGGCCTGCCTGTCACCTTACAGGTCAGTAAAGGGTGTAGAGACACAGTGACAGGAGAGGCTCTGATGCGTTTTCGAAAAGGTACTTGAGGGCAGAAGCTTTATTGGCTTTATTTCACTGAAATAAGTAACACTGGTAAATTTAGCTCTGGCACCAATGGACAAAATTTAAAAAGCCAGGGCTATTCATGGAGTACAACTCCCCAAACCCTACATCCTCCAGTTCCAAAGGTCTATTTTAGCCATGTAAAATTCACTTACCACAATCAAAATCACAGTTTTGCAGGAAGTAGTAAATTTTCACAAAAAGATGGATTTTTATCTTTTTTTTAAACTTAATCCTCTACAGATAAGAGTGTTTCAGTATTTGGCACTGTCAATGTAAATGGAGGAGAATACCAGGTCCTTAGTGAACAGGAGGAAAAATAATGAACTATTATTATACTACACACAGATACGCATGCAGAAAAAATACTCCCAAAACCCCATGGCTGAGGTCTTCACCGATATTAATGAACTGACCAGAAGAGGAACAGTGGATATCACTCATCTGCGTTTCATGAAGGCAAGTTTGATTTACAGAATGAGTCAGTGAGATAGTGGAAAACTATTAAAACACATTAAAGATTGGCTGAGGGTCAGGAACACGAGCATAATATCAAGTTTTTAATTTATCTAGTGATCTGGACTGAACTATATAGTCTGACATAAAACTCTGTTCTGTCAAAAGAAGAGTCTTACAAAACAGAAGACAAAAATGCACTTTTAAAGTGACTGTTTGAAATGAAATTTTTTATTTCTTCTCCCTACCTTTTGCTAGGCCAAAAAAGGTCATTTTGCTATTCTTATGGGGGAAAGCCGAAATTATTGTTTTGGATATGACTTTGTCTTAGATATGACTTTGATACTATGGTAATTTTTGAGTGAAGTGTGTTTGATGTGGACATCAATACCGTTTTATTTTATTTCCATTTTTCAGTAAATGAGCTTAGTTGGACTATTTGTAATAGATAACGAAAAGTGTAATGTAACTACAATTAACTTGGTGTGGTTATTAATGCACAAAATACCTTAAAAAAGGAAGGGAAGTACTTCCCCAAATCTATCCAACACTTTTGAACTACATACTATAGGAAATTATTTTCTTCCCTTCTCAGAATATTAATTCACCACAGATTTACCAGGGAGTTACCATGACTTGTGCAGGACTGTTGTGTCCCCTTCTGATTGCTGTTGGCGATTTCATTGTCATTTCCTTGGGTACGAGACTTAAAAGCTGCTACATGAGAACCTCTTCTGCCTGTGGTACTGCTGCTGATCAGGATTCCTTCACCTTTATTTCAGACCAAATCCATCACTATGTCATTATTTAGTTTTGGTTTGGGTTTTTTTTCCCCCAATTAATGCTCCAATCAAGTGCACCGCTCTCACACATTTTTAATACATCTTTCCTAATTATTTCATGCTCCTTAGAGAACTTACATACTTGATACCCTACAAAATGTTCTTCCTCTTAAATACCTGATCTTGCAATTTTCTTATAAACTGGCTATGAAGAGAAGTGTTTTGTGCTGAGGAGGCCACTAAGCTGAAGTCTCAAGGACTGAACTTTGGATCAACCATTACTTAATCATCTTTAATACCTTCAACACAAAAAAAAAAACCCCAGCACTGCATTAATGAAAGCAATATCATCCATATGCAGAAATTTCAGAGTATTAAAAAAATTATCTTGAAAGCTAGAGTAACAAGTGAAACAATTGAAATTACAAGGTCAGATGGTCTAGAAAGTAGGACCAAGAATTTCTGTTGCATGCTGAAATCATTAGCTGAAATTGTAAAGGAAAAGCAAAAACATGTTACTATTTGATTAGTAAATGAACTGAGAGTCATCATCATGCTGTAGTTACAAAGATGGTGATTAATCAGGAGAGACAATATATGTGTATTTCCTATATATATATATATTGGAACATTGCATGCTGCTGAAAAAGTCATTGGTAAGACCTGTAAAATAGCATATATAGTTCTGACTACTTGCATTTGCAGAAATTGATCTCCCTAAACAGAAGCAGAAAAAGGCTACGATGTTGGTCAGGAAATGGAAACCTTATCACACTAAAAGAAACTAAGAGATGTTAACTGGCTTACTTTCCCAAAATGAAGACAGAATTAGGGGGATGTAAGGTGGCACATTTAGATGGTGAACATCACAAGGAAGAATTATCAAAGACGAAGAACAGCATTGGTGAAACAACAGAAGTAGAACTTGCTGTGAATAAATCCAGGGTGAAAAGAGAGTGGTCTCAGCCCTTCAAAGGGCTGAGTTTCTGAAACAGTGTCCTCATACAAATAATAAGGATGACAGGTTTAAGATAAATCTTGTTAACGAATGAGATTACATAATGTGGTTAGCTATTATAGAAAAGAATTGAATTTGACACATGAGGTATCTTACTGTCCTATGTTCCTGTCACTCTTCCCAATTCTTCTGCAGCTAGGGTGCCAAGAAGCCTTGCAGACAGAAAGTTGGCAGGAGTCTGGGGATACAACAGCCCATACTGGTGTTCTTTTGGAAAGAAGCACTATGTACATGGGGTTCCACCAAGGCCACCCAAACCAACTGGCAGTGAAGGCATCCTCATGCCACTTTGTCTGCCTGAGTCAAGCCTGGTTGCAGAGAGCCAGCACAGAGCAGCAGCTCAGACCCCGTGCCTGTCCATCAATCAGACCCTGCTAACTGTGGTGGCAGTGGCACATAATCATATTTTTGGATATTGGCACTGCTTAATGAACACTCTTGACCATTAGCAGTTCATCTGCTTGGATTTTAGTTGATCTCTTGAAGATGAGACTGGACTGGGAATTTCCTGTCATTTTCTTATGCTGTTCTTTTGTACTTCTTACTATCCTGTTTCAAGGATGAAGTAACCCAAAACAAATCTCAAGTGAAAGCATAAATACCATTTATCCATGGGACACCACGTACACATTTCCACAGCATTTTCTGTTACATCCTGTTGACCTTTACATTGGTTTGTTACTGTTCCTTTATGCTACTCTCTGCAGGGATGAAGTTTCTTCTGAGCTATCCATAGCACTACATAGACTATTTCTTCTCACAAGGCTGAAACTAGCAGGAAATCTACCTGTGGGTATTCTGCTGTTCTTTTACATGAATATCACATTTGTAATGGATTAAAAATTTAAATCACATTCCTGGTGCTACTGTGAAGTTGTGCTTCAGGTCCAAGAATTTATTATGAAGCTGAGAAAAATCAACATATTTTGAATGATAGGGTTGTTCCAAAAATAAAAATGAAGCAGACACCGACATTTTTTATTTCAGTGTACGTGCTGCTATTACATATCAGAGTCTTATAACCACAGAACAATATGTATTACAATACACAGACCTATCAAAATAATACTTATTCCATAAGGCAGAATATGGGGCAGCATGAACATACAAAACCCAGATCCTCAGAAGCCATCGTAACACTCCAGGATGTCCTAACCAACTAGATACTTTACATCTTTTAAGCAGAAGATGAAACATGTCACCAAAACCCATCTATAGTTTTAGTGGCCTCACTTAAAATGAGGCCTTACAGAGAATTAAAATTCTTATATATTAATCTAGGTATGATGTAAGAGTATTGCCGCTAGAGGCCATGTCCTCTGAGGTACTGAGGACTGCCTGAGGAGTCTGAGAGTTCTCATCTTTCATCTGGGTATATGAATATTCCATGTTATGCCAAGGTCAAAAGCCAGGACTGAAGTGCTAACCTGGTTTACATTTTAATACTTAAAAGCACCACACCTGATCTTGTTCTCCTTGCTCAGAGTTACAAAATCCACTACTTCCTTGCAGAAGTGTGGCTGAGGCTAGCCTAAAGACCCTTGTCCTTACGCTGCAAATTTTCTTCTTCTTCCTGCTATGCATATTAACCTTAGACAACATCTAGCTCTTACCCTTATCTGCCACTTCACAAGCTGTCAAATGACTACTCAAGCATTAAAAAGAATGAAGGGTCTGTTAAGTTGTAAATTAAATGACAGTCTATAGCTGAAAATTAGCAGTAACGTACCCAAAACTTTATTGATTGCTAAGAAAAGGTGAATAACCCCCCCCTACAGCTGGCTGTGTAATTACTGACCTTTAGAACCCAAGAGCTATTAATTTAGGAACAGATAGCAGTGAACTAGCAAGTGAGTTATTTTGCAGTAGGACAGTAAAGGCACGTATCAAGTTTTTGCACATGTTCAGTGCCTTTTAACAGTATTGTTACATGCCTATTTTTTTTATTTTAACGCAGAATATAACCCAAGCTACATCTGGACATCAAATGCCTATCAAGTAGTTCAGAAGGTCAGTGCAAGTGTACCCACAGATGCTGAGGCCTTTCAGTGTAAGAACTCTGCATCCTTCCAAAAGGATTTCTAAATTACTTAGTTACTGTTAAAGGCAGGAAAATTGTATTGCCAAGCCAGCTCAACTACTCCACTCTGATACACGTACTGCAAACATTTCATCTGTACCCTGAGAGATGGAAACGGCCAGTAACAGGAAAATAGCAGATATTAATCTGACATCAGTAAAGTTCCTTTACATATGGGAGAGACATGCAGAGAAAAACACACCTCTGTTAATACTGCTGAGTTCTATCTGTTAAACACTCTTGTACAATTCACAGAAACAGTAGTTTAAAAGCTATTAATACAAATACTTCAGTAATATTTAACTTTTTTCTTTCCCTTCTTAATAAGCACTTACTGTGATGGAGAGATAGCTGCCTTTTCACAAAGCAAACTACATTTTAAGAGCATTGGTCAGGTGGCGGAGTCAGTAAGAAAATTTTAAACAGATATATTAATGGGAAGTAATGAAATAGAAAGGTATCTGACCTGGTGCAGATGTCCTTCCATGAAGAGTAGTTTCATTAGGCAGGAGATCTTTTGAGTTGGAAGTGAATGGTGATTGTCTAAATGTGTCTTCAGAAAAGAAAGGGCTATAGGAAAAAATAAGATGTCTTTTTGTAAACAAAATAGCAGTTAATGGAAGAAGTAAATATGAGTTTTGACCCTATCATCTTAACATTGTAAAAAATACCATCTTGTTAAAAACCTTATTTCATTTACAGAATTCATGTTGAAAGATATGCAGACCAAAAGACAAGGTGTGCACAAGAGACATACTTTGGTAAAACTGCATCTCAGAGTGAAAACTGAAGTCCTTCCTCCCAAATGGCTTTAAAGTACATTTCAACATCTCAGATTTGCTATATCACAATACTATATGGATCATTAATATTGATACTTTAAAAAATCATATTCTGCTGTCACATCTGGAGAGGGCAATCAGGAAAGGTGGAAAATATTATTATTTAATAATAAGGTATATTGTAATTGTTTTTTAAACTAAACTTTTTCAAAATTTAGGTTAAGATGCTAAATAGTTCTCTTTTGACATGGAATTTCATGACTGAAATTAACTCCAGGAATTCAATTTTTAAAGCAGGAAACAATTCATATAAGCTAATGAATGGCTACTTCGCAAAGAGTATTTATTAAGTGCAAAAATTATCAGCTACTTGACTCCAAAAAGTCATGCTTTGGTTTTAATTAATAGGCAGTAAAAAGTCAATTTCAATAGTGAATTGGCATTTCTGCCAACATACTTTGTTTTCTGCTTAATTAAAGATCATAACAGAAACAAGAATTCCTTGTCTACAACACAGACAGTTATCAGTAAGAGGTACATAAAAAAATTCAAAATGGAAAAGGACAGTCTTCATTGAAAAACTTTTCTAAGGTGGTGTATTCCATTTGCATGCAAACTACTGATTTCTTACAAACCAAATGAGTATTACATTAAATCTGATCTCTCTCATATTGAGAATCCTTAACAGACTGGTAGTACGTGTTTCAAAGGTGCAGAACGGGAGACCAGCTCGTTTCTGCAGCCTGTTCTTATTCAGTGATAAAATCCAAGAACCTTTTCAGGATAAAGAATATACCATGAGATCTCACAAAGCCTTGCACAGTGGGTAGTCCATACCCAGAAAGTACGTGCCAGCAGCACCAACCAAGTTGATCCCACCAGTCCAGATACCCAGCGTGTCAGTCTAAACAACAGCAGTTGTGTACATGTTCCCTCATACAGTTTTTCTGCAGAGAGTGAACAAGGTGTTCTCCACTGAGTCACTGGTAACACTTTTGGTAATCATTTAGCTTCTCACCAAGTTTTTTGGCCATTATTCATTTTGTGCTGTTCCATATGTGACAGTTAATGGCATATTTTGGTATTTCTACAGAAGTTTGAACATAACCATAAACACTGTCAACATTCAGTTGTGCTGAAGGGTAAGGCATGAAGCTGCCTCAAACCTGAACAGTTCAATGTATGCAGGTGGCTGAACAATGTGTAATGCTCAAGAAAACAAGCAATCAGGATAAAGCAAACCAGCTCTGGCCCACATGTGCAAAACAACTTTTTCCAAGACTCACATTTCCACTCAGGGGTGACATAATATAAAACAGACTGACGCTGTATAAAAATATGGCATCGTTTATTGCAACATTCCTCTCACTGGTTTAATAACGATTTGAAAGAAAAACACCAATAAAAAATTTTTTATTACTGTTGAAACTCTTCAAAATCTTGTAATCCGCTCTGGTTTCCACATTGGCCTTCCTGCTTGTGCCTTAGATTCAGTCACTGGAACACTGCTTATTGCTGGTTCTAAGCAAAATGGATGATGCAGAGCTTATCTATTTCAGGCTAGGCCATCTATCATGAGCAGGCTGCTGTTGAAGACTGCATTGTATTGTGTCCCAAGGATTCCCCTCTCCTTCATCATCCTCCAGTGAATTACAGAACCATCCTTGGATACCTTTTTTCTGCCTTCCTCTAGAATGGCAGCTGAGTCTCTTCAGTGTTGGCCCTATTAATATTCTTATTTCAGCAGATACATCCTCCAGTTTCCAGTGCAAAGTATGGAGGGAGGAGCTCCTGCTTCATAGTAAGAAATTACATAAATTGTTCTCAATCACCGTGCAAAGCCCCTTCTGATGAAGATAAAGCTTTAGGATTTTTTTTTTCTGGCTGCACTTTCTCCAGTTTTATGGCTACACAGTTCTCTAGATGAAAGAAACTTATCTTGGCATCTTATGTTGGCGTACTCACTTCCAGATCATTTGCTTCTCCACTTTTTGTCTTCATATCACAGATGGCAGGCTGTACCATCTCACTCAGCCATTGAACTGTGAGGAATCCTTGCCAGTTTCAGCTACTTAAGCAAAGTCATATGGAAGTGTAAGAGTCCAGGAATACTCACAGGAGAAATGGCAACAGATACTCGACAGTTAGAAATGTTAATATGGAATAAGACAGCAAAAAGTGCCTGCGTACCCCACCTTGCTGGGCTTTGCTGATTTAAGATTCTCACCAATGACACAGCTTAATGTCTTTGCTCCCCAGCTACTCACAGGTGGACAATACTGACCTCACCTTGGCTCTCTGCAGCTGTCGGCAAACTTCACATAACAATTGTGATTCAAATGCCTTTCTGTCAGTGCTCCAGATGTAGGCTGGTGAGCCAAACTGCAACACCACACGTTTTCTTAATGCAGTCTGAGTGCCTCTATCCTCCACTGGCTGCTCCATCACATTCTATTTTTGAGAAGGCATCATACCCTTACCAGTAAAGACTTCCAGCTGTTTGTTTGGTTTTGGGTGGGGTTTTTTTTTGCAAGGTTCTTTCAAGTCAATCTGTTCGAACTCGCAGGATTTAGTAGACTGACTCACTTCCCCTTAAGAAGCTCTTCTCATTCATGTCTTCTTCTGTTGATAGAGAGGTAAGATAAGAAAAGCACCCGGAAGAACTGAACCAGGCACTCAGCATTTCATGCCCTGATGGGTAGCAGTCATTATCAGGACTTCTCAGTAAAACTCACTGCAACTTTGACAACAGCCAACTGTCCTATCCTCTTAAAAGTTGGCAGCCAGAAGAAGGGGAAGTTATCTTTGAACTGGCCTCAACTTTTCCAGTTTGAGTATCTTTGATAGATCCAAAAGTAGCTCTGGATTCTCACGCCAGTCCTGCCGGTAACGTCATGAGAACACTGAAATCTATTTTCAACTGACTATTTGTCACCCCCTCCCTGCTGTGCTCGCTGGATGGTTAATGAGTAGTTGGGCAATATATGTGCATTTATCTCCGTATGTATCTCTCAGGCTTATGCTTTTAAAGTAGTCACAGGAAGGCTATGCAGACTGCATATCCCACAAATTCCCAAACTAGCAAACATGGGAAGCATTCACAGTAGCCAGAAGTTAAAAGCTGAATTTAATTATCTTTCAACTTGTAACACCAAAAGGTCCCTAATGTACATTTACTGAGCTGGTCAGTTTATTAAAAACAAATTATTTACTTATTACAGTTACCATGAATGAATGGGATAGGCCTAGGAATTTAAGAACAACATACTTTAGAGATCTCCTCTTCTGCAAATGAAATGCTTTTCATTTTCTGTCTGGGCAAAGCTGTCTTAGCTAGAAGGCACTGAACATGCTGGGAACTTCTGCAGAAGGGGCTGCAGAATCACAGAATGTTTTACTCTGTCTTTGAAGGAAATCTCTGTCACTTCCGTGTGCTCAGTCTCCAACCCATCCACACCGATCAGGGAACTTTCAGGTAGGAAATAAATGTACCCTTGCCAATTCTTACCTTCCCCTCACCACAGGCTCCTAAGGTTTTACCAAGTCTAGCTACCACTTATTACAGAAGAGCTTTGAAGAGCCCCCATAGGGGTGTCATATGTATGTAAACAACTTGTGGGCTTGTTCTCAGCCACAATACTGTAAAGTGCGTATCTCTAACAGCACATGCTGTAACTGGATCATATTTTTAATTCCTGGATAATTTCATTCATTGTACTAATGAGACTAAATGTTTCATTAGCATTATCTCAGTCTGACTTAAAAATTCACCTCTAGAAGGCATTGAGATGATAGAAATACTAAACTGAAAATTTATTAAAGAAACCCAAGTTTGACAGAACACTGAATCAAAATCACCTCTTCTTACATTGGTCCACTTCTTAAAATCCAGTTGTCAGCCTGTTCTTCCCCCAAGCACTGCATGTACTATGCAGTTTCTTTTACATTTCAGTTTTTGTAGAAAAAAAATTCTTAAAATGATGTGTGAATACATCATCAGAGAACAGTCATTTTGGCCCAAAGGCCTTTTGTCTCATGAACTCTAAGCAATCAGATCTATAGGTGTAATTTTTCAGATATAGGTTAGTTACTCATGAAAATATCTTACACTTGTAATATCTGGTCACATTTGCAGGAGGCAGACACATTTGAGTTCACAAGGCAAAATGAAGCAATGCCATTTACGCTACAGCTTTGTAGATAACAATGGACTGTACTTACCTGGCTGTCGTTCTGAGGGCATTATCTTTATTGTGGTTGTGCTCTTTGCTCACCTTTTCTGCAGAGGAATATACAAGGGGGGTTTTTGTGATTAGCATATATCACATTTTCCCTATCAGGTTTTATTCAGCAGAACTATTTTAGTGCTTTCTGATATGTAATATGGAGTAATTTGGGGTAAATTACAGCATGATTAGCAAATGGGCATGACTATTTAAACTAACACCCAACAAATTTTTTGAGGTTCATATTTCAGTGTTAGTGCTCCGTGTAAAGTGTGCAATACAAGCATTCATTAAACACAGTTCTGATATCGTTGTCTTTATGTAATAGCTGAGGTTCACCTTCTTTGTCAAGAGAAATGGACACTGCAGCCCCAGGAGCACAGCATGCTGCAGCCACTGGTCACTTAATGCCAGTAACTATAAGTTCCCCTATACTCCAAGGCCTGGATCAACCCATTGGCACAAATTATTTAATTAGCCTTCAAAAATACGAGAGTTGAACTCCGGCTTTTCCAATTCAGTTCAAATATCGTGAACCTGACCTGACTGTCACAGTGCTCTAAAGCATATGCTAACTATGCAGGATGTTTGGTAAAGCTTTTGTGTTCCAAATGTGAGGGTAGAAGGGCTCTAACTCCTATTATTTTTCAGCCTTAGCAATTTCACACTTTCATAGCACTTTAACAGTTTATACACAATCTCTTTTTGTTCTTTAAATTCAACTATCAACTATTTCCACTGCTTTTACCTGATAACTGAAAGAGCAGCTCAGATGCCATCTTCACTGATATATCTTGGCTGAATAGATTTCTTTCTGGGAGCACACGACCTTCTGGTGTCTTCTGTATGTGTTCACTAATGTCTCGCCCTAATAAAGTGCTGTAGCCAACATTTTGGCTGGGTTGGCTGGGTGACACTGAAGCCTGCGAATCATGAATGTCAACTTCCATTGGTTCTTCCTTTATCTTTACCATCTGGGTATCCTTGTAACTCTCAGCTGCAAATATGTATTGAAAAAAATAAACAACCATCACAGTTATTTAATTAGGCTACGATTTTTCAGAGTACTCAAAGCAGGAATCACAATTACAAAGTTATAATTTGTATACCATATCACTGCAAATGGTAAGGGAAGTGAGCAGCTGACTGCTACGGTATTCTCCTGGGGGTTATAAATAGAAGGCAATCTCTTGAAAATAATTTTTCAAACTACAGAGCAGAAAATAGTTGCAAATTTGTAAATATAAGAGTTACATCACTTTCTATGAATACTGGGTGATCACACATCAGTTAGTGAAGTTTTATTAAATAGAACTTGCAACTACACACCAGCTCTCCAAAGGTGGGCACTGAAGACCTCTTACAAACTCTAAATTACTCTTTATCAGCAGAAGTAACAGCGCAGACAGTCAGAAGTATTGGTATGGGGCTAGGGGTGGGGGAGAAAACCTCATCTGCTCCTCTCCTGCACTTTCTCTTTTATGGAGACAACTACGTGAAGAACCAGTTTGTTATAACTGCATATGCTTTCCAGATGAGAGGAGTATTCTGGGGCCCATGCTCTTCTGAAGTCTGATTTTGTAACAAGCATAGATATTCCCTCATACGTTACAAGATCCAGTGACCTTAATAACCAGTTTCCATAAGCCCATATCCTTCCTTCCCTGCTGCCTTCTCCAGTGTCCTAGGTCTAGCAAACAAAAACGTAGTCTAGAACCTGATTTGTAGTTCACTCTCTACACTTCAGATGCCCTGGGTGTTACTGAATGCTCTGATTTGGCTGCAAGGTAAGTGATCATTTTTCCTTTAGAGTAAAAGCTCTGAAACCTCAAAATCGAGGCCCCAAGGTGGTTTCCCTACCACACCCCAAATACCTATACAGCCTTTTTGATTCAGACTTTCTGCTGTGAAAAGAGAAGTTAAAGAAGTTAAAGACCTGTAGAATTTATTCTCAATTTAGTTTCAGAGAATGACAATGAGGTTTTTGTAAAGATTTTCATTCAAGAGCACTCCTGAAAAGACACTGGTATCATAGCAGAACTGCCCAACGAGGTGTTGCCTCTGCTGGCTGGATGCTGACTCCAGAAACAGGCAGCCTAAGATGGGCAATATGCCTAGGAGAATCATGAAAATAAATAAATGCATGACACAGTTAAATATCAGAAGTGCCATCCAGGTAAGGAATCATTCCAACAACAACAAAGTACATGGGTTTTATTAATTTTGCCTAAACCTGTACACATACTTCTGGTACTAGCCAAGATACTGCAAGATATTTAGCACATGCCCCAAATTGTCACCTATGTATCCTCCACAGCTGGAGTCAAGGGAAAGCATGAGTTTGAATTGCTCATGAGCCAAAGGAGGAAAAGGCCACCCTAGCACCCAGCAAGAGGCCATGATATAGGTCAGGGACAGGCACACTGCAGCACACAGAGCCAGAGAAGCAGAAAGCTTAGATGCTGAGTGGATTAGGAACTGAGAGAGTAGTCTGGCCCTTGTCCAGACTGGGGGAACGTGATCAGATCTGTGACTGTGGGACAGCATGCTAACTGGTACAGATGGAGGCTGGCCATCCTGATAGCATTAGGTGGAGATGGAGGCACTGCACAATGAGTTTCCTCACATGGAAGTTTCTTTTTGCCATTTGTCAAATTTTACTACTTGGAAGACTCTGATGTTTAAAATAAATAAATGAATACCAGTTCATAAGAAAAAGCCCAAACACAAACAATACTTTCTATTAAATTCAGGTCCGAGAGGAAAAAAAATGGGGGGTGGGGGGATCCACTAACTTCACTTGATAAATTAATCTGTTGCTGCTCTCTCTGCTGCTCCCCTCCTTTCTAACTCGCATATGATTGTGTCAGCCTCACAGATTTTATTCCAAGTGTGAATGTTTCAAACACCACCAGGCCTTTTGTTTTCCATTACCCAATATTACAATGAATGTCAGAGGCAGCAAAACATGGTTTGGTCATCCCTGGTAGCATCCTTAAGCTAGTCAACTGGTTGGTGTCATCCTGTAGTCTCTAGCCAAGACGAACAGAATCCCTTTAGCAAGAAGACATAAGCATTCCACCTAAAATTGAACTGGTATGTGTCATGAAGTCTTTTTTCATTCCCCTGGTTTCTCCCTCTCCCCACATTCCTGTTCTTAAGTGGAAAAAAAGTGGCTTTGCTGCCTACAGCTCTTTAAAATAAAAATAAATAAAAAATCAAAGCCAAAAGATAAAAGCCACTTGGATATGTTCCAGGAACAATTTACATGAAGTGCTTTCAATCTTTTCTTATGACATTTCTTGAACTTTAAAAGAAATATATAAACATTGATAAAAATCTTTATGATCTACAAGATACTTTTCAGACTTTGGAAAATTTCATAGTGCCTTCTCAACTGAAGACAAGTTAGAAGTACCATATAATGCCTTTTTTGTCCTGTTAAGCAGATTTTTTTATTATTTTTTTTTTTATTTAAAGCTTCCATTATCCTTGTATTATAAAACCACAGAATGTTGCATCTGTGTTGAAAAGTGTAAAAATAGCGTGCTGTGCATTGAAAGTGAACACAGAACAGCAAAGGAACACATCAGGTAACAGTGTCAATCAAAAGCTCAGGTAACTGCAAACAAATGAGTTCTTCAGATGTCTGACAGACCGAGCTCTGCTCCCAACTGCCAAATTTAGGTGCAGAGTCAAGCTGACCTTTGCTGCTCTCTCTGCTTTTAAAATATTCTTTCTATTTCTGTTCCTGCTCCACACAGTTTAATTCCCTGTCCAGCAGATGCTTTTGAATCAGACAAACTGATATGACCCCAACTAAGGCAAGAGTCAAGCAATACCGATGACCTTCTCTCCCTCACAATCAGCTGGCAGGCAAATTGTCCTAACTAAATTTACATATTTGATCATTTCCTTTGACCTTTATCACCACAGCTGCACCCTATGATCTGACAGAATGTCCCTGCAAATGTGAATCCTGTCATACTCCGACTGCCAAAAGCAAACACACACAGAAGACTGAAGGAAGGTCCCTATAATAATTTTACAAGAGGTAACGACAGGGAAACACAGTCAAGTGTGTCCCATGAGCAGCAACCACAGACACACAACCCATCTGTGACAGATCTTGGGCTGGTAAAAGACAGCAGTTAAAGCAGTTAAGGTTGTACCCACACCCATCTCACCATACCAGCAGTCAAACTGTAATTTCTTGAAGATTTATTTTCCTTTCTGTGCTACAAACTATTCATTTGTGGAGTAAGGTGATATCCCTTATTTCCTTATGTAGGTATCTCACATGGTCATAGCGTAGCTGAAGTTTTTCAAGTCAAGGAAGGACTGGTACACCAAAAGGTCTCCTAGTTCAAATAATTAAAATCATAATAGCTTTAGGTTTTTTTCAATTTTTCATTTCTCCTTCAGTAGGTGAGCTAGGTTAAATAAAATGCAACATATCAGAACACAAAGTTAGTATACGAGAGTAATTTTCTTCATATCAGATTTTTATAGAAGTCCAGACATCTAATTCCTAGCAAAAATCAGTAAGGGATAAAGACTCAAGTAGCTCTAAAGTATGCTGTGATCTCCTGAGCATGGGCTGCTCTTCATTCCAAACTAATCTGGATGAAGCTTAGAACAACAGCACAGCAGTGAACATTGCTCATCTGGCAGAAAATGAACTAAATCACCTAATACGCCTTTTCCTGCCGTTAACTTTGTGATATGGAAACAGCTTAACAAAACAAAAGAAAATTATTGCATATACAGATGTACTATCATCAAGCCACAGAGATACTGTTTTTTTCTTTACAGGGCAGTATAACTTTTAATCAGCTGATCTATAAAAGCCTGAATTACATTCTGTTCACATCAAGTGAGACAATTTTCCACATCAGATATGAAAAATGCAGCATCGGACAGGCTTGTTCCAGGAGAAAGCAGTTTCTTCCACAGCTTTCAGGTTCTCTGGCATTCACAAGTTCAAGGAACTGCAAAGTAGTGGCACTTGCTAAAAAAAAAACCCCAAACATTACAGAAGAACAATACTCATGCTACCTAAAAGCACAGGGTACAGCATTCAGCCCTGAAGGACTGACAGTGTCACCTCCAGAAGGTATAACACTAAGAGTGTAATTTAATCTTAGACAATGCCTCTCCACAGCCTAGGACAGAGATTGTCAAGATGGGGTGCCAGTGAGGGCCCTCAGCCCATTTCTGTGAGACATGCTGGCTACCCTGCAGCACACTTCAGGTCTTACCAAGATGAGCCAGGGGGTCCTGAGGTAACAGGAGATGAGGGGGAAACACCAATGGAATTTCTCAAAGGAACTAAAGGACCTGTTGGAGCAGGTCCAGAGGAGAGACACAAAAATGTTCAGAGGGCTGGAACACCTGTCTTATGAAGAAAGGCTGAGAGAGTTGAGAATTGCTCAGCCTGGAGAAGAGAAGGCTCCAGGAAGAACCTTATAGCGGCCTTCCAGCACTTAAAGAGGGCTTGTAAGAAAGATGAGGACAAACTTTTAGCAGGGCCTGTTGTAATAGGACAAAGGGTAATGGTTCTAAACTGAAAGAGGGCAGACTTAGACTAGACATAAAGCAGAAATATTTTACAATGAGGGTGGTGACACACTGGAACAGGTTGCACAGATCGGTGGTAAATGCCCCATCCCTGGAAACATTCAAGGTCAAGTTAGATGGGGCTCTGAGCAACCTGATCTAGTTGAAGATGTCCCTGCTCATTGCTGGGGGGTTGGACTAGATGACCTTTAAAGGTCCCTTCCAAGCCAAACCATTCTATGATTTTATGAAGCACTTGCCTGCTCTAGAGGGGACACACTGAACATGCTCTTCTAATAGAGCACAGTCTGCTTTTCACTTTATTTGAGATGAAAGTCAAAATCAAGTGCATAGATTTAATAAAAAGTATAAGTCATGTAGTAAATACTGCTTTTCTGATACAGTAACTGTCCAGTGACTTTCCATTGCTGAAATCAAATGAATTATTGTTAAATTACTCAAACTTCTTACCACCATTTTATTTAAAACTTCATCCTGCAACTAAAATTCTAAGTTGCTCATATTTGCTGAAATGCCCATCAGCTTTACAGATCAACTTTATGAATCAACATAGAAAATAAAGCCTTTCCCATATGTCTCATAAATTGGACTCATGCACTAGTTTTCACAATCAAGTAGACAGGGGTAACTAGTGGGTCAACTTGTACTGACTTCAAAAGCTTTCAGTATGGAGAATCAGGCATTTTGTTATGCTAATTGTTTTGATTTGCTAGAAATAAACATGCCCTAAAACAGCTTAAATAAAATCTCAGAGGTAGCGAACAGTTGGCAAGCCCTGAAGGTTCTGCTACAGACACAACAAGTAACATCTGATGTTCCCTAGGGCCCTGTGCTTGATGCTTTATTTTGCTAGTATTTTTTTCAAACTGCTGTTTTATATAAGACAATGTCAATGGGCCTTGAATCAATGTAACAGGATCCTGCATGTAAAAAAAAAAAATCATAATAAAATGGCTTATATTTGTTGTAGTGGAACATCTGAACTCCCATGTTACAGAATTTTGCAACTACAGGTTTAGTTTCATAAAAATGCAAACACCAACAACAGAAAAAAAGAGCAAATTAAAGCAATAGACTAATTTGAGTTATGATACACATCTGCTACTCCCTCCTTTTAAATGGTAGGATTATCATGCTTACCTGAAAGACCCTACTTGCAGAACACAGCCAATCCCTCAAAACATAGATCAAGAAGAATTTGATAAAAAGTCTACACGTGCAGGGAATTGTCATTTTACAACATATTCCATCTAAGTCCATGTAAGTCTCCCAGTTCAAGAAAATTCTAGTCTAGCATTTCTGCAGCAAGCTGTACCTTTGCAGAGAGCCTGACTCCAGTTCTCCTGTCTTTACAAGCTGGCTCTCTAAAGGCAAGGGGGACTGCAAGAGGCCCCTCTGCAAATATTGTGCATCCACAAGGCCCTGACACGTGGAAAAAACTTGACACTGCCCACCTTCCATAGCTCTGTGGCAACTCCCACCTGGCTGAATATCATCAAGGAACAGCGGTAAAGCAAAGGATCGGGGTTGTTTAAAATCTTTGGTGACAATTCCTAAATAAAATAAAATAAAATAAAATAAATCCAGAACACCAAAAGAAACACATTTGAGCCACAGGCATTATGATTTCTTATTATTGCAGATTTCCTAATCTTTTAAATTAACATGGTTTTCATTAAATGTCAAGATCACCCTGACATGGAAAAAAGGAAAAAGGTGATCTGCAATAACTTAAAGGTACAGTATAGCATCAACCGAACTAAAAGCTAGGCTCTGTTGTAAGGTACTTGTTTTTCTGTGATTTTTGTTGTTTTGTGAGGGTTTTTTAAGATCTATAATTGAAAAAGACTTTGCAGACTTCCATAATCCCCACCCTATATTTCTCTGTGAATGGGCAGAATTTTTTTACATTTCCACTGCTTCTGGGTTTAGACATTAAGTGTTGTCTTGAAACATGGTAAAAACTATCAGTAGCTACGAATCCATTACTAGTTGAGTTCTTTTGGATTATGTTACTTTGCAGATGTCATGGAAAAGCTTATTAAACTGAATGAACATACTATGGCCTGACAGGAACTTCATGTAGTACAGCATTGGCAGAAGAGTCTCAAAGTCTTTTTTTTCCTTAAGATTTTTTTTTTTCCAAATCTGGAAGCTGACACATTGCAATAGTAAATCTAGCTATCTAGAAATTTGTATCTTTTTCTATATGTAATTAAATCACAGCTTCACTCTATCCATTCACAATCAATTTCACATTTCTGATGGTTAAAAAAACAAAACCACTTGGCTAATAGCAGGATTTAATCTGGTTATGTGACTTGCCATGGCTTGCTATCTCTTCAGTTCCCTTCATGAGAGTCTTATTTTGAGTCATACACTTCCCCACTTACTTTCCTGAGCTTCTACAGAAGCACCTGCTGCTGCCCAGAGCTTTCTAATGAGCTATTTAGAGACCAAGGAACAAAAGACTTCCCTGTATTTTCACTCCTCTGCCCATTATCAAGGCTCTTTAAGCAGGGATGAAAGAACTTGACAGCTCCCCTGCAATCTAGGTACAGAGACTCTTATGAGGTCCTGACAACAGCTACCTGCAACGACAGCAGCCTGGATCCATACAAGCTCTTCCCAGAACAGTCCATGATGTTACGAAAAAGAAATATATAGGAAGGTTAGTTTCTCTGTCCCCCACCTCACTCAAAGAACGTAGTAATGTACTTTTTCTTCACCATAGTAACAATAAACTAAAAAGCCTGCTAACACAACCCGCTAAACCTGAAAATATTTTGTGACTGCCAAGAATAATAGCTTACTAACCATGGACTTGTTTTTGTTGTCAATTCACACTGCTGATGACAGCCAAACCTAAAGCCACCCCAGCCTTAAAATGAGGTAAATCTGACACCAGCTGTCCAGCCACACACACACAGATAGCACTCCTAGTTAGCAAACTTTTTTAACTGATACTGTTATTCAGTTCCTCTGGAAGTCTATGCTGTTGTGACTGGACTGGTTTTGGTATGAGGTAATTTAAAGCCTTCTCAGATAGCCCTTCCTCTCGCGGTTCCCTAATGCACAATGTGCCATTTTTGGAATAGGAGTAGCACTGAGGTATTCTGGCCTTCATCTTATGCTAGAATTCTACTATAATTCTTTTTTTCCTTTTCCTCCTCTTTTTAAATAGAAGTTGTAATCCATGTGGCATCAGTTAAAATGTAAGATACAGTGTCATAAAAAATTAACTACAAGGTATGAAACAGGAAATTAGTATCAACATTTTCAAGTGGATAAAGACTTAATCAAAAAAGGAAAAAAAAAACCCCAAACCCTGTAATAACCAGCTGTGCTGGAAGAGAAATTGTCATGTAATTAGGTGATAATAAATGGAGTTGATCAAGAATGCTTTTGGAATCAATTGTATGCAACATTTTACTTCATGACCTTGGCACAAAAAGTAAGTATGCACTAATTGCATCTGCTGATAACCCTAAATTATGATACATTGCTGGTACTGGGGAATCGGCGTATTACAAGAAGCACTGTGACCTGAGGATTGAAGTAAAAAAAATCCAAAGGAACCAAATAGTACAAAGGTCATGCATTTGCTAGTCATAACAAGGATATGCGCAATACAAGGGGAATCAATCCACTGAAAAAAGAGAGAGGGAAAACAACCTGAGTTACTACTGAAATGCAAAATGACTACATTTCACAAATAAGATATAGCTGAAATAAAGGCAAACGTGATTCAGACAACATTTCTAGGAAAGACAGGGACATATTAATGTCATAGTTCAAGGCACCAGGGTAAAACACTACTTTTAAAATGCTAGTATCTGGAATAGATTTTATACACCTCCAGCTATGTATTCATTGTTGGACAAGGCAGCAAAACACTGTACACTTCTGAAAGATAATACATGCCCCAAACATATTAGCAGCATGACTATGTCAGTAGAAAATGAGGGTTTAGATTCAAAAATTAGCATGTAAATGCAAACATTTATTTTAAATTTCAGTC